>NC_092785.1:5672775-6272775 GCF_047496795.1 Chiloscyllium punctatum | reverse complement strand
AAAACATTAGCAATAATTTATCTGCATTCACCTTCAATGATACTGAAAGTTACGAAAAATGGACAGCAGGTAATGGAGCAAGAGGTGACTATCCGTGGCAGGGTAGGATGGAAAGAGGTTGCAGGAGTGATTGCAAGTGATGGACAGGTGTGAGTGATGGGTTCAGCTGGAATATTTTGTCTTCATGGACTGCTTTGCGGATGAGTGTTAAAGACTATAGCAGGAGGGGTCTCTGAATTTTCCTTGCGGGGGTGGAGGGGGGAGGGACTGAAACAGTCCCTCCTGCACCATGATGACTGTCAGCCTCTCTCTCTTCAGCTCACAATAAACACTTTATTACAACAAGATAAAAGTTCTGTGTACCGGTGATCTCGACATATGAATTGGTTATTGTTCAATGCACATTTGTATTTGAGTGTGTTTCTTGCGTCCACCTTTTGTCCACTTCATTCATAAGGCTATTTCTGTCTCTCTCTCTCTGTCTTTTTCTGCCTGCCTTTGTCTGTTTCTCTCTTGCTTTGTCTCTCTCTCTCTCTAGCTATCTGTCTGTCTGTCAGTCTCTCTGTCTTCCTCTATGTCTATCCTACTTGTCTCTCTGTCTCTCTCTCTCTCTCACGCGCTGTCTGTCTTTATCTCACATTGACCATGTCAGACAAATGTTGTCTCAGTTCAGCACATACTCACTTGCATTGACTTTAATCACTTCCTTTACTGATCTTTCCCCAAACAGTGATTTGTAAAATACAAAGTGTACGGCTACAACCAGCAATACTTTGACACGTTACTGTAAGTAAGTCGGCTGGAGTTTGGTCATCTCCCATTCCTCTCCATGTGGCTTGGCGGGAAGTGTGTTCACGCGTTTCCCTTTCTGTGTGTGAGGGTGCCTGTGTAGCTGTGTGTGTGTGGGAGCGGAGTGGGGCTTCAATGCCTTTGTGGGGATCTCTCTGTGTGTGGGGGGAGGGGGCTTCATTGCCTTTGAGGGGAACTCCTTGTGTATGTGTGTGTTGTGGTGGGGGGGGGGAATGGACTTCATTGCCTGTTTGTGGGGATCTCCCTGCGTGTGGGTGGGTGGAGGGAGCATAATTTATTGCATTTTTGGGGATATACCTGTGCGCCCGTGTGTGGGTGTGGAAGGCGCTTCATTGCATTTGAGGGTGTGTGTGCGTGTGTGTGTGGGGGGGTGTTGTGGGGTTGAGGGGGCTTCAGTGCCTTTGTGGAGATCTCCCTGTGTGTGTATGGGGCGTCTTTGCCTTTGTGGGATCTCCCTGTGTTTGGGGTGGCGTGGGGCTGCATATTTCCTTGATGTTGTGGGGATCTACCTGTGTGTGTGTGGCTGGGTGTCTTCACTGTCTTTGTGGGGATCTCCCCGTGTGTGTGGTGGGGGGAGGGTGCTTCATTGCATTTGTGGGGATCTCCATGTGTGTGTGGATTGGGGAAGGGGCCTTCTTTGTCTTTGTGGGGATCTCCATGTGTGTGGCGGGGAGGGGAGGGGGGTTAATTGACTTTGTAGGAATCCAACTGTGTGTGGAGGAGGGGGGCTTCATTGCCTTTGTGGGGATCTCCCTGTGTGTGGGGGGGGAGGGGCCTTCATTTCCTTTTGTGGGGATCTCATTGTGTGTGTCGGGCGAGGAGAGGTGGCTTAATTTCTTTTAGTGTGGATCTCCCTGTGTGTGTGGGTGGTGGGAGGGGGATTCATTGCCTTTGTGGGGATCTCCCTGTGCGTGTGTTTGAAGAGGAGGCATCATTGCCATTGTGGGGATCTCCCTGTGTGTGTGGATTGGGGCAAGTGGGCTTCATTGCCTTTGTGGGGATTCTCGCTGTGTGTGGGTGGAGGGAGGGGAGGTGGCTTATTTTCTTTTTGTGGGGATCTCCCTGTGTTTGTGTCGGGTGGTGGGAGGGGGCTTCATTGCCTTTGTGGGGATCTTCCTGTGTTTGCGTGTCTCTCAGTATTTGTTCTTGGACATGTCCCTGAGTGTGACACATTATGATTGTGTTTATGAATGTCAAAGTGGCTTTCCCTTTGTGTGTGTTGAGAAGTATTTCAATTCATGCATACATCTATTTGGGAATGTTATTCAGTCTGTCTGAGATCGTTTCTGTTAAGGTGGGTGTTTTTATGTTGGCGTATGTTACTGCACCTGAGTGATTGCGTATCTGCCTGTGTTTTGCACATGTGCATCTGTGGTGTTTGTGCCTGTGTGTATGCTGTTTTTGGCATGGCAGTTCAATGTCTATGTGGTTGTGTGTGTACGTTCTGTGAAACGATGTATGTCTGTCTCTGAGTGTCATCACATTATTGTGGGTTTGGGGAGTGTGTTTCTGCCTGGCTGTTGTTCAGACTCTGTTTGACTGTCTGTCTGTAAGTCATGAACTTTCTGTGCCCCCAGCAGGATCTCTCTGTGTTTCTTTCTGTGTGTCACTCTGTCTATTTCTAGTTGTGGTGATGGTTCCGTAACTGTGTTTGAATGTGTTTTTACATATGTCCAAGAAGTTGCTGTCATTCTCGCAGGTTGGTGTGTAATGTCTGTTACTTTGAGTTTGTTTATGTAAGTGTGTGAGGGTGTGGGTGTGATTCTGTGCCTGTCTTCCTGTATCTCAGTATGACTGTATTTCTGTGTGTGTGGATATGTGTGCATTCGGTATGTACATGGGTATGTTTCTTTCTCCGTGAGTATGTCTGTAGGTACGTGTGTGCATGTATGCGTGTGTAGTTTTCTTCAACTCTTTCTGTATGACTGTATTTCTTTGTGTGGAAACGTGTATGCATTCTGACCATACGTGGGGATGTTCCTATCTGTCTTAGTTTGCCTGTTGTCATGTGTTTGCGTGCGTGTGTGCATGTGCGCGTACATGCTCACGCCTATGTGAGTAGTTGTACCCCATTCTTGACTTTGAGTGTATTCCTGTATGTGTTGTGAGGGTATGGGCATATTTCTTTAGTCATTGTATAGGTGTGTTCTCACATCTCAGTTGGAATGTGTTATTGTGCATGCGTGCATTTTTGTGAGTTGAATGTGTGCACGTGCATGTGTTTTTATTTGTCAGTATGTTACTATATCTTAATTTGCCTGCATTTCTGTGTGTGGATGTCCTTCTGCTTGCATGTCCATGTGTGTACGTGAGGGTGTGGGCGTGTTTCTGTGTCCCTCTCGGTGTGGTTCTGTCTCTGTCTGATCATGAGACTCCGTCTCCTGAAAAAGGACATGTGAACCCTATGGCAGGTCTCGGTGCACATATTGCTCTCAAAGGTGCATTTTGGCAACCTGGGAAAAAACAAAATATCAATATATGTACCTCCTGCACCTTGATTACGGAACTGCTACGTCATTTCAAGGACCTAAGACTAATGAAAATAAAAATAACACAGGTAAATATTCAATGAAAGGCAGGATTCCAATTGTTTCTTCCATGCTTAACCAAGGAAGAGATACATACACTTTTTCCATGTTGGAGATGTTTGTGTCCATCCATAAATGTTGTCATAGACGGGATCATTCCGCTATACAATGTAGCAACTGAATAGGGCCATTCAGCCCATCGTGTCTGCTCTGTCATTTGATCATGAATGATCTGTTTCTCAATACTATTCTCTGGCCTTATCCCCACAACGTTTGATTCCCTTATCAACCAGGAACCCATATTGCACAATTTTTAATACAATTGTTATGGATCAGACCCACTAAAAGTATTTTAAGATGGTAGCCACCAGACCCTAACGTTTCTGCTGGTTTTATGCATGTGTAAAGTGGATATTCCAAGTTTAATGGAGCAGAGTAACATTCATCGGTTTAAATAAAACAGAGTTTATATACAGAGTATCGAATCAAACACAAACAAAAGAGAACAGAAGACTAAATCACTTCACTCATCTGAAAACCCAACAGACTGTCCCAACGTAACGATTGTTCAAAATTCCTCCAACAATCTCCATAAGCACCCAATGACAAAACGGGTAAAATCAAACACAGGGTCTTGCAGGAGAGATGTCAGAGAGAGATCAGCATGGAACAACTTCTTCCATGTCGCTGTTCCTTTTACCAGCAGTTTAAAAATCTGGCAACTTGCAAACACTTACCCAAACTAAACCGGACCAGAGATAATCAGAGGTGGGAGAATTGGCCACACCCCTTTCATTGCAGATGATTTTGCATTTGAAAGCCTTTTCGCCTCAGGCTGTTTCTGTTAGCTATCATGAAATTGGCTCTGCAACCCATCCAAACTCGACATCCTAGAACCATTGCATTTACAAACACACTAAGAAAAAAAAACAAGGAAACACAACCTTGGTAAAGGGGCAGCACCATCATGCCCTCAATGCTTGACCTCCACAACACTCTGAAGCAATGATTTCCACAGATGAATCACCTGAAGAAATTAATTCCAGTCTCAGTTCCAAACGTCGCCCCTACACTCTGAGGCTGTGTCCTCCGGTATTCGTCTTTCGACATGTGGAAACAGCTTACAAGCAGAAGTTGTAATGGGAGGACCCTTTACAAAATGAAATACATTGCTGGTCTTAGGCTGTGAATGACAGTCTCTGGGACTGTTTGGAATTGGTGAACTGGACCGTGCTGAAGTACTCAGTGGAAATCCTGAATGAAGACAATACCACCATTGCAGACATCATGGGCAAATGCATGGAGGACTGTGGAGTGAAGAATTCAATCCAATGTTCCCCAAGCGTAAACCTTCAGTGGATCAGGAAATCCACCCCATACTGAAGACCATATGAGCAACATTAGAACATAGAACATAGAACAATACAGCACAGAACAGGCCCTTCGGCCCACGATGTTGTGCCGAACTTCTATCCGAGATTAAGCACCCATCCATGTACCTATCCAAATGCCGCTTAAAGGTCGCCAATGAATCTGACTCTACCACTCCCTCGGGCAGCGCATTCCATGCCCCCACCACTCTCTGGGTAAAGAACCCACCCCTGACATCTCCCCTATACCTTCCACCCTTCACCTTAAATTTATGTCCCCTTGTAACACTCTGTTGTACCCGGGGAAAACGTTTCTGACTGTCTACTCTATCTATTCCGCTGATCATCTTATATTCAAGTGGGAAGAGCCTGACTTATACAGGGAATCCAGATCTGACCACCACTGGGCCATCGGGGATGCCAAGAGGGAGGACCAGACCACATAAGAGGGCCATACAAACCAAACAGACTCCCGCAGCCTATGGCAAGACCTAAAGAACATTATGGGATGTAAACTGAAGCAGAGAGGGATAGCGGACAAAACACGTCCCTCTCTGATGTTATCAATGCTTTCTCTGCTCGGTTTGAGCAGAATCCCAGGAGCGCATTCACTCCTTCTCCAACAGCCCCAGGCACGCCTGGTCCATCGTTCACCACCGCACATGTCAGATCAGATTTCCTGAGAGTCAACCCAAGGAAAGCGACGGGCCTGGATGGAGTCCCTGGCCGTGCAATTAGATTCTGTACGGCCAAACTGGCGGAGGTACTCACCAACATCTTTACCCTCTCCCCCCAACAAGCTGAAGACCCTCTCTTTTTCAAGAAGACCACCACCATAACCGTACCAAAGAAAGCACATGCAATGTCCCAACTTGTCATTCCTCCTATTTTTGTGTCATCTGCAACTTTCGCAGCAGTGCATTCATTTTCTTCCTACAAGTCATTCATATACACATTATTACATGTTTATGTATCTAATATACATTATGTATTGTTATATGTTGGACCTCTTTGTGTCTGTACAAATATCATTGTGCATTAGAGCTGATTGTGTTTACATGTAATATTATTGTGCATTGGAACTTAAATATTGATTGTGTTGGAGATGTTCGAGTTTATAGATATATATTGTTGCATATTAGATTTGTTAAAACTTGTATGTATATGTTGTTGTGTATTATAGCTGTTCCTATTTTTTCATCAATACTGTATTAGCTCATGTTAAAGTTGTGCTTTTCTTCTTCCAACCAGCGACACTGTCTCTGACCATGTGGGGCTGGTGCTGAGTTCCTCCAGCACTCTGGGATAAATCTGCAGTCCCAGCGTTGTCCAGACGGGCGGCAGCACAGAGCAGCAGTGGTTACAGTTTAGCGGCTGTTGGCAATGTTCAGGCAGGGATAATCAGACTCTGATTATTGCAGATGAAAAAACACTTAATCCGGAACGGGGGGAGTGGATGGAGACATTAATTAAAGAGCCCTGGAGAAAGAGACAGGGTTACATACAGATAGAGAAAGGGTTAAAGATTGTAATAGGGAGAGAATTCAGTCGAGAATAATGGGTAGAGGAAAAGATAGACAATAGGAGAGGGTTAAGTGGAGAGTAAGAGCGAGAAAGCTGGATACAGGACAATTGTTGGGTTTTCAAAACAGAAAGGGTGAGGATTTAATAGAAAATAACAGGGGAAGAAGTGCCTAAAGAATAAGTGTGGCAATCCTGATGACAGGGGCACAGGGAGAGGGTTCGTGCAGGGAAATTTCGAGAGATTGTAATTTGGTCATCCAGATGGATCTCGTTAAAGATGAGTTTTCTGAGTGGGGCTATTAATCTGGTACAAACAGGGAGTCTGGCTGACAGGATATCAACGGGAGTGTCAAGGGTTCTGCTCACTTTAGGAAACAGCTTTGTGCCAGCTGGGTGAATGTCATGTACTATGCAAGTATAAATGCAGAGTGACTTGATGAGGGGTTACCACATTTGTGGAACTTTAGAGGAAATAATACAGAGTACTAAGGAGATTGTTCAATACAGGGGAGTAACGTGAGTTTTCAGTTAAGGGTAAAAGGAAGGAGAGATAAGACAGAGTGATAGAAAAATAAGGAAATAGAGAGTAATGAAGAGAGAGTTGTATACACCACAACAGGGACAGGGATAAATGCATGGGAACGGATAAGGTTAAGTCCAGAGTACGGAGGATTAAACGAAGAACAATAGTGAGAGTACTAATTAGAGAGTAACAGGGAGAGTGTTGAATACAGAGTGAAGGTTTAAGCAGAGTGGCTGCAATGGAGAGTAATTGTAAATAGATTAAATGGAAAGTATGAGGAAAATAACGGGTAATAGAGAAATGATGAAATACAGAATAATAGAGAGTAATAGTGTTTAGATGCAGAAGCGTTTGTTAAGTGTGTACAAGAAAATTTTCTTGTTCAGTATGCGGACGGACCTACTAGAAAAGCTGCGAAACTTAAACTCCTCTTGGGAAATCAGGCAGGGTTAGTGACTGCTGTGTCAGTTGGGGATCACTTTGGGGCCAGTGACTATAATTTTAATAGTTTTAAAATAGTGATGCAAGAGTGAAAAAGTTCTAAATTGGAGGAGGGCTAATTTTGATGGTATTAGGCAAGAAATTTGAAAAGCTAATGGAGGCAGACGTTCACAGGATCGGTTCGGATGGAAAATTGGAAGCCTTCAGAAATAAGGTAATGAGATTCCAGAGACAGTATCTTCCTGTCAGGGTGAAAGGAAAACTTGTCGGTACAGGGAATGCAGGATGACTAAAGAAATTGAGGGTTCAGAAACAGAATGAAGCATATGTCAGGTATGGACAGGATAGATCGAGTGAATCCTGAGAAGGGTATAAAGGCAGTAGGAGCATACTTAAGAGAGAAATCAGGATGGCATAAAGGGGACATGAGAACAGTTTGGCAACCAGAGTTAAGGAGAATCCAAAGGAATTTCACAAATACATTAAGGATGAAAGGGTAACTAAGGAGAGAGTAGAGCACCTCAAAGATCAGCACGGTGGCCTTTGGAGCCATAGGAGATGGGGGAAGTACGAAACGAGAATTTTGCATCAGCGTTTACTCTGGAAAATGACTTGGAAGGTACAGAATGTTGGGAAATAGACAGTGACATCTTGAAAAATGTCGATAATACAGAGGAGGAAGTGCTGGATGTCTCAAAACGCATAAAAGAATATAAGTCCACAAGACCTGATCAGGTGTCCACGGAAGCATTGTGGGAAATGATTGCTGGGACTCTTGCTGAGATGATTGCATCATCGATAGTCACAGGTGAGGTGGTGGAAGGCTGGAGTTTGGCAAACGAGGTGCCACTGTTTAAGAAGGGCGGTAAAGACAAGCCAGGGAACTATAGACCAGTGAACCTGACGTCAGTGGTGGGCACGTTTTTGGAAGCTATCCTGAGGGACAGGACATACATGTATTTGGAAACGCGAGGACTGATTAGGGATAGTCAACATGGTTTTGTGCGAGGGAAATCATGTCTCACAAACTTAATTGAGCTTTTTGAAGAAATATCAAAGTGGACTGATGATGGCAGAGCAATGGGCTTCATCAATATGGATTTCAGGAAGGTCATGAGGTCAGCCAGCTGCACAACATGGGGCATGAGTTCCCTGACTGGGGCTGTTAATTGGGACCGATCAGGGAAGCATCGCTGATGTCAGCAGGTGAGTATGAGGGATATTGAGATGCTGACGGCATGACTCAGTGACAGGCTTTTGTCAAAGTTTATGCACTTGTATCAAAAGAGTGCATAACGATAGGATGCCAGCTTTTGAGTCGCTAATTCGCTGTCAAGTATTATTTTCCTCAATGTGGACCAGGACCTCTGTGTCTTCGCTTACAACACTATCCAACGCCTGCCTCTGTCCCACCTCAAGCCCATCCCACTTCCAGGAAGTGCTAAAGTTGTTCTGGGATGTGCTTGACACTGGGCACTGTTGAGGCAACATACCATTTTGGATCTGTCAAGTCAGGACGGATGATTCTGAGTCAGACAGCCATTTTAGGTTTGTCCACTGCTGCCATTCGATTTTTAACACAGCACCGACACTGATTATAAAAAAAAGGAAAATCAGAGAAATCTACTGCGGAGTTGAGGGTCGATGTCCTTTTGAGTGCAGCATTGAATGACAAGAATTAAAGCAAGAGAGCAAGGCTTCCATGATGATGGAGTGAAATGACACAAACCAATGTTTGTACCTCAAATTTAGAGAGATCTGAGAAAAGTAAAATGTTCAAGAGAATAATGCCAATGGCAATCATTGAATGGACAGAAATGCTACTTTTTGGCTTTAGATTTATGACTAGGTTAAGCATCTATTAGTTTATTGACGGCCTGAAATATTTCCAAGAATGAAATGAAGGAACAATGTATCACATTCTCTACATTATATTACACAATCTATGTGGTGCTCATTCATTCACTGAACATTCTTCCCTCTTTTCAGCGTTCCTATGTCATCCTTGTATTTTACTGTCCCACGTAACATTATGCTCGCCTATGTAACACATGATCGTATGATCTCTGTCGTTGATAGAAATTTTCAATGGTTGTATCTCAAGTAATGCTCCTTGTGGACTTGCTGATATCAACCTGACAAACTGAGAATGGCATATTTTTCTTCTGCTCGCTGTTTTCTGTCACTTATCAGTCTTCACACCAAGTCCCATTTCACCATCACTGCAGGGCACCTAGACAATATTAACTACCGAACACACATTTCTGGAATTTGACAGTTTTTGCACCCTTGTGTGTGCAAATTCACCACTGGGCTTATCTGTCCATCTTCCTTCAAACTGTGTCATCGCATCATCAGCCAAATGTTTTAGGTTTCTTCACCATACATGTGGGTAGCATTCGTGCCCATCTGCTGTTGTACAGATCATGTGTGCATCAGAGTCAGATCTCAGCTATCTCCAGGATAGTCTCATCATGGTATGAGGATCTCTATTGATTTGAGCTTACATTACGGTTGAAGGTAGTTTTCTGTGAATATTTTACTTGTTTCAAACGTTGCCTTCATTGAAGAAGTTATATTTGATTGAGACGCTGTATCCATGCAAGGTGAGCAATTCTATTTCGATGTTGCATGTGTTAAAACCTGAAATGTGTCGTCTCCACTTCTCAAACAATATTTCTTCACGGTACCAGCTGCTGTTGAACGGGGAAGCGACGTCACAGTGTTGAGGAGAATGTTCTCAGAGAGCTACTTAACAACTAGAATTTAATTTCCAAATGGTCAAAGTCAAGGGCAAGATGACTTAAAAGGAGATTTCAAAGTGGGCTGGATGGTGTTGCTTTGCCAATGCTGCCATGTGGGGTGGCACAGTGGGGTAGCTCTGCTGCCTGACAGTTCCAGGGATTGGGTCTGAGTGGGATGCCCTTTGCAGGGTCTGAGTCGATTCAATGGGCCGATTGGTCTCCATGTACGCTGTAGGGATGTTATGAAAATACTCAATATGTGTTTTCCAATGTCTGCTATTGATCGATTGAGATTGGACTCATTCAATAAACCTCAGTTTGAAAAATATTCTGCCACAATTGGGAGTTCACTCACCGTCATCACCTGGTCATTCAAATTCTTTAAGAAATGAATTGAATCACGTTGTAATGTTACAGTCCCCCAGGTAATGTTAGCAAGTATGAAGGAAAGGCTTTGAGATTGAATCACATCGGCATTGAGTTCAGAGATATTGCCTGCACAAAGAGCATCATGCAGAAAATGATGTTTTATTTTCAGCATGTGCAATTCCGGGTAATTGTCTTGCATAACTAACTTGCACAACTGAATATATGTGAATCTGCCTGAAGATTCGCTTCAGTTTACTGCCACTGACAATGGTACATGCGCATATTGTGATCACCCTCACACAGGTGCAGATGAGTGATTTAGTTTCAAATTGCAGGCGCTGCAGATTCCCCACTATCACAGATACCGAAGGAATTGCCTGGGATATTGAACTTTCGTCTGCCAAACTATTTATCTATTCTGGGAATCTCCATTTCAGTTAAAGACTACCGTGGAATTGAAAAAAGCCATCATGTCGGAAAATTAAAAACGATGATATTTTTATGTGTAGATTTCAATAATATTTCGAGTGAGTTTGGTTCTGGCTATTGAGTAAATAAGCATTGGGCTTCTCTGTGTATCTGAAGTTAATAGTTAACTTATAGGTATTTATGTAATCACAACAATTTGTTTTTAAAACTGCTTTTGAAGTTTGGCTGTAGGCTAAAGAAAAAAGAACTTTGTTTATTTTTTGTTGTAACTAAACATGGCATTAAAATGGACCCAAAGATTTATTTGTGTGTTCTGGAATCTGAGATTAGGAATAGTACACCTTTTACTTCACTTTTTTCAATTTTGTCATTACTTTTAGTCCTTCTAATTTCCTGGAACTGAGTGGAATATCAGATGTGTGCTGATTTGAAGTGATTGATAGATTTAGTCAATCACTTTACTGTGGATCCTGTAATTAAGTGATTCCAGTAATATTATTTGTCTTTCCACAGATGCTGACATACCTGCTGAGTTTCGCCATTTACTTCTGTTTCTGTTTCATGTTTACAGCATCCACAATGTTTGCTTAATTTAATTCTCTTCCCAACCTGCCTCTCAGAAGCAATTCTTCGAATCATAAAACCAGACCAGACAGAAGAGGTCCTTCAGTGCATCAAGTTTGTGTTTACAAAGCTACACTAAATCAAGACTTGTCCCAGGTTTCAACACGATAATCCTCATCATGAATGTTGCAATACTTCAAGTGTTTATCCTATTAAAGTCCGAAGCACTGAATAGCAAGCTCCCCTCACTCTGTGGTTGAAAGCCTTTTACTCCAATCTCCTCTAAACTCTTACCTCTCATCGTAAAATTGACGACCACTTCTCGTCTGTCAAATTCCTGTCCCCAATCCTGGAGTGAGCCGCAGTGAAATGAGCCAGGCTCGGAGGTGTCCTGTTTAAACTTGATATCGGAACACTTCCAACTGACCCAATTAGGTGCTAAGATCTTCCATTGCTCTCTGAGCAGACATGGATAATGTTTGAGCAGTAATTTCCGATTTCCAACTCACTTGCTGCCTCTTTCGTTAATTCCCTGGCGATTTTGGTTCTCGCCCGGGAAAGTGTGGCCTCTCCAACTGCACAACGCGCTGCTTGTTGGCTATGGCAATGTCGGGTATCCTGTTCATTCTCACTAACATCATATTCAGTCGACTGAAGCAATTTTACTTCCCAATATGTTTTCTGAACATTGCATTTGCTTCCGAAAGATAAGAGATAATTTTGGGCAGACAAAGACTTGGCTGTGGTTCCAGCAACAACTGGCATTCTGCTTTGTCCCAAAAGTAGAAATCCCTTCTATTTTCAGTTTCAATCTAGGAGTTAAGTTGACAACGTTCCATGGTACTGCCATGTAAACGTAAGTTAATTACTGATCCCATGTGACTGGAGTTTAACTGATTTGAAAGCATTTCAAATCTTTTCATCCAATTCGTGTTTACTCTGTTGATGAGCAGTATGGCTGTCAGATACATTTTGGTGTCTAGTCGCGTCCGCAAGACACTGAGGGGCCTGAGTACGGCAGAGAGTCACAACGATGCAGAGATTGCGAGTCAGAGGAAGTCGGTGATTTCCCTCTTCACCATATCCTTTAGTTTCATCCTTCTGTGGACAGTGTACGTTGCAAACAACTCATACGTCGGCATTAAAGGAACAATTCGCAGAAGGTATGGCTCGCTCGTCATTTTTATGTACATCGGAGAAATGCTGAAGGACTTCAGCTGCGGTGACACATTAATTTATGCAGTGACTGTCCAATTTCCGAGCACAGTTCGGAAACGCGGTGCAACAGCTGGTCACGTAAACTGTTCACTTCATGACTCTGCAAAACAACAAAGAGATGTTCAGACATGGCCAGAGTGTTCCCAGTGTAGGAATTGTTCATGTATGGCCAGGATTCCATCAGTGAAATGATATGGATTTGACGATAGCACCAGCGGTGGATGGGGAGGGGGAAGCAGTATGGGTTACCAATCACTATGCTCAGGAACATGCTGTTATCTCTGATTGACTGACGGTTGGAGGCACACGGGGACACCCAAACAATGAGCAGCAGCAGGCCGTTCAGCCCTTCATACCTGGTTCGCCCACTCTTCCAGAAAATCGCAGCTAATCCAGTTGTAACATGATGATAATTGTCAGATTCTGATTTTTCTGCTCGCAATAAACAGGTTATTACTACAGGTGAAAGGCTCCATGTGATGTTTATCCCCTCACCTGAATGGGTTACTACTTCTTGCACGTTTGATTTTGAGAGAGTTCGATGAGTTCACCTGTCTACTCCCATCACAAGGATATTGCGTTCTCTCACTCCAAATCTTTCTGACATTGTCTCTGTCCCTCTCACCCCGTCTTGCGCACTTCCTCATTTCTCAGATTCCTGCTCAGTCTCTCTCTGTCTCTCTATGTCTGTCTCGCTCCGTGTCTCTACTGTCTGTATTGCTCTGTCTCTCTGTCTCTATATCTGGTTATCTGTCTGTCTCTCCATCTCCTTCTATGTCGAACTTTCTTTGACACTCTGTCAATCTCATTCTCTGTCTCTCCCGCTCTTTGCACACTCTGTGTGATTTTCTCACATTCAACATGACAGACATTTGTGGTTTCCGTTTAGCACATGCTCACTTGCATTAGCTCACAACCCTTCACTCCCTGTGTTCAGTGATTTTTTTCTCCGTAGGAGGTGATTTTTGAAAATACAAAACGTGCAGACACAGCTGGCAATACCTTGATCAAACAATCCTTACATTTCTCGAAATGAATCTCCCACCATCTCCTGAACATTAATAGTCTCCCTCTTTCTCTCTCTTTCCCCCGATACTTGTGACAACTGTGTTCTACATTAAAATCCCTTTCAGTTTTTGTGGGTCCTTGTATATCTCTGTTGGTTGTGCTCCATTGCTTTTGTGGGAATGTTACTGTATTTGTGTCCATGGTTTTTGTGCTTGGGTGTATCCCTGGGTGTGCCAGTGTGTACGGTTGCACTTATGTGTGTTGCAAGTATTTCATTGATTTTACATTCCTCTGTTTATTTGTTTGGGCATGTTATTCAGTCGGCATTAGATTGTTTCCGTGAATTTGAGTGTTTTAATGTGTCAGTTATTGTGCCTGTGTGATTGCGAAGCTGTGTATTTTGCACATGTGTGTTTGCTGTGTTCTGCCTGTGTGAATGCTGTTTGTTCAGCTTTCAGGGTTACAATGTTATGGCTGTACGACTGTGATTCTGTGTGTTACTGTCATATTGTCATGATGGTTCTGCGACTTCTTGTGTGTTTGTCATTGAGTGTAGGTTTATTATTGTGGGATTGCATGTGTGTTTTTGCCTGGAAGTGCTCCTGTTTACGTAGGTGATAGTGTTATTGAGATTGTTTTTGGCTGGCTGTATGTGTGCCAAGATCTTTCTGTGCCCCAAGCAGGATCTTTCTCTGCCTGTCTGTGGGTGCATCACTTTGTTTCTGAATGTCAATCTGTGCCTGTATGTATTTACGTTTGTCGTTCTGTAACAATGCTTCAATGTCCTCATGCATGTGTCTCAAAATGTTTCTGTCAGTTCTTGCAGTTTGGTGTATAATGTCGCTCACTCTGAATTCATGTCTATATGTGCGGACATTGATGTGAATCTGTACCTGTGTATACATGTGTTCCCATGTCAAAGCATGACTGTTTTATGTGAGTGTGTGTAGCTTTGTTTCTATATATCAATATGACAGCATTTCTGTGCTTGTGCATTCTGCCTGTCCATTGGTATGTTCCTATATCTCTCAGTATGCTTGTTTGTGTGGGTGTGTTTCTGTCTGTGTGGGTGTGGCTGCATTAATGTGTCAGTGTATTGGTGTGTTCCCAAACTGCAGTCTGATTGTTATGCTGTGTGTGTTTTTGAGGGTTTGAGAATGTTTTTGCAGTTGCTGTTTAAGTTCCTCGATCTCACTTTGACTGTATTTCTGTGCGTGGGTGTGTTTGTGTGTCTCTGTGTTGGTGGGTGTGTGAGGATATGGGTGTGGCTCCGTGGCCTCGCAGTGTGGATATATTTCTCGATCAACATGAGATTGTTCCTATTGAAAAAAGGCAAGTGAACCATTTAGCAGCACATGGTGCACAAATTACACACAGTGGTGCATTTCTGGGAATTTGCGAAAGATCCAAATATCATTATCTCTACTTCCTGAACCCTAAAAGCTGAACTGTTACTTCTGTTCACGCGCATGTGTTACGAACTGAACAAGACAGGGGAAACCTTGAAAAACCTTGAAAATTTCTATGATGTATAATTAGGGCATTCAGACCATCGAGTCAGCTGTGCAATTTAATCATGAAAGCTCTATTTCTCCATCCCATTTTCCTGCCTATCTCCGCAGTCTTTGATCCCCAAATGAATAACAAATCCATATATCTCTGTCCTAAATACATTCAATGACCTGGTCTCCACAGGCGTATGTGACGACGATTTCCATAGATTAACCACCGATAGGCTGACGAAATTCATTCTCATATACATTCCAAGGTCTGAGCCTGTTTCCTCCGCTCCTAGTCTCTCTTATGTGTGGAAAGAACTTACAAGCAGAAGTTGAAAATGGATAACACTTCACAAAGGCAGTACGATGTTGTTTCTGATGCGTTGGAATACGGTTCCGAGATCAGATTGGATTTGGTGGACGAGACGTGTCCAAGCACGCAGCAGAAAACCTGGTTGAGTACACCACCATCGTCACAGACTTCAAAAGCAAATATGTGGAGGATTGCTTACCAAAGAAATCAATCTGAGAGTCCCCCAGTCGTAGACCTTTGATAAACTAGGAAATCTACTCTCTACTGAAAGACACAAGAGCAGCATTCGAGTCGCAGTCCAGAACAGGGAAAGTGAAGATGACCTCCCCAAAGCCATCAGGGATCCCAAAGGAGAGTACCAGACCAAGATAGAGGCCCAAACCTACCAAACAGAATCCTGCCACCTCTGGCAATGCCTAAACAATATGACGGGATAAAAACTGAAGCAGAGCAAGACAGCGGACGAAGACACATCCCTCCCTGAAGCGATTAATGCTCTGCTTGGTTTAAGAAGAATGCGAGTGGTGCAGTGATGTCTGCCCCAACATCCGCAGACGCTTCTACACCCTCAGTTACCACTGCAGACATCAGAACAGTCATCTTGAGAGTCAACCCAAGCAAAGCAATGAGCCATAATGGAGTCCCTGGCCATGCACTTAAATCCTGCATGGACAAACAGGCGGATGTGTTTACTGAAATTTTCCAACCCTCTCTCCAATTAGCTGAGTTGCCCACTTGCTTCAAGAAGACATCCGCGCACCGCCACATTAATACAACCCCTCATACTCTCTCTCCCTCTCTCGCTCTCCTTTCTCTATCTCTTTCTCTCTCTCTCTCTTTCTCACACACACACACACATAGAAATACAGACATACTGTGACATAGAAACAAATCTACACACATACAAAGATAAAGAGTTACAGAATTATCGCAACTGGCCATTCAGCTCCCTCAAGCTTAATCTGCCATTCAATGGTTGATCTGTAAGGTAACTTCATGCAGCTATGTTTGTGACTTATCCCAAAATACGTATGCATAACAACAAGCATCTATCTCAGATTAAATATAAATGACTGGTCCAGCATTCACTGCCATTTGTGGAAGAGACTTCCAAACATCCGCTACCTTTTCTGTGTGAAAGTGCTTCTTAATATCTCTGCTGAACGGACTTACCATAATTCATAACCTACTTCCCTTTGTCCGCGAAACACCAAACAGGGGAGAAGGTTTAACGTTAGCAGACCTGAAGCTCATTTCGAAAGGAAATGGGCTTAATTCGTACAGTCTGTCCTCATGTCTAACCCTAAATGTGCAATTATCATTCTTGAAAATCGAACATGTACTTGCTCGAAGGGCAATATATCCTCCTGAAAGTGTGATACTTGGATCTGCTCCCTGTACTCCCAGTGAGATCAAAGCAGGGCCATTCAAAGCTGCAGCATAACTTCTTCGGCTTTATGATAGATGAGTTACTCCAGAGTTCGAGAGCATTCATTGCTATCTCCAGAGAGCAGTTAAGGGACCACCACATTGCTGTGGGTTGTGAGTCACATATAGGCCAGACCAGGTAAAGATGGCAGTTTCTCTCCCGAAAGGCCGTGAACGAAATTGTACTTGTTGAATTATTTTTTCCTCTTGGACATTGCTAAGGCAAAACGATTAATCAACGAGTTGACCATTTCCCTACAAACGTCGACAGAGTCCCCTGTTGTCTTCTTTTTCGTATGGTCTGATCTACCTGCTTACTTAGTGGGTCTGGTTTTACACTTATGAACAGATATGCAAATTATTTTTGTAATACAGATCGATAAATATACAACTTTACAAAACCAGACTTTCCCTTTCATATCCAGAGTTACCTTACAGTTCTGAAATATCTATATCCATACACTAGCTCAAGATATGTTCGTGCTTGATGCGTATTCAATAGTGTTTATGCACTTGAAATGCACAGCTTGTCGAACTGGTGTTGGGGCTGTTTTCCTTCTCACATGGTTCTGCTTCATTGTCCTAATATTCTCTGGAGTGCATGTGGGAGCTCTCTGATTTGAATGGCTTCTTTCTCCTTTGATGTGGAGGTGCTGATGTTGGACTGGAGTGGACAATGTCAGAAGTTACATGAAACCACGTTCTCGTCCAACAGATATAATTGGAATCACAAGATTTCGCTTGAGCTCTGACAATTTAGTTAGTTATCCAGGACATGTCCGACTGCTGTGGCTTAGCAGTAGTTTGATGTAACAATGTAATTGGTATAATTTAAATTCAGCTTCTATTCCAGGAAGGGTGTTACACGAGACAGCATTCGATATTTAAATATCCCCTTTAACATGGACCAGTCTCAAAAGCATGTCTACAGAAATTCAGGTTTTTTATTCCATCTGAAAGCTTGTCGCAATATCTCATCAACAACCCCTCAATTAACAATCAAGGTGAAGGCTTGCATATCTCTCTGAGTTGATTCAGTTTGACAGTGGATGCTGCAAGCTTTCTGCCTTAATATCTCAGTTCCACTGTCCAATTAAAAATAGTTCAATGTGATCAATCAAATCAATTAGCTGGCGTACCTGGGCCTATCACACCAACACCACAGTCGACATCAGGATTTCTCTTACAGGTTCACGACGCTGCTGCCGTAGACACCAGTGATGCCATCTTGCTCCACCATCACCACAAAAAGCACGAGAAGACAGTGATGAGGATGAGAATAAAGAAGATCAAAGGAATTGACTGACCTGGTGCTGGAAATCGAATCGAGCAAACAGCATGAACATGTCCTGCTCTGCCACAAGGAACAGTATAGGAACATGTACCAGGGCGAGAACGTTTCAGCTGCAAGGTGACATGAGAGCGTCTGTGATTGGTTTCATTCACATCAACTGACATCAAGCCGGTGTTCGTCTCTTACCATTGCCCTCTGCTGGCCAGCACGGGGAGGTGGAGTCTGAATGTGAAACTGCCAAGCTCACAAAACAAGGAGCTGGTCAAAACGATTAGACTGGTTGGAGAAGAGTGAAGGTCCAATTTGAGTCTTCCTCAAATATCCAGGAAACAGTCAAGGGGTGCAGCAAGAGGATCATTCGTTTCAAATGTCTTCTAACAATAGAGTAACAGGGAAAACTGGCGAATGTACACCAGAGTATGCAGAACCAAACCCCCCGCTGTCCTCAAAGGGGCTCAATGTCACGGAGGAGACCCAGGAGGTGAAGGGGCAGCAAGCCTTGCTCTTTTCATTGGAAGCCTCTGAGATTATCTCCCGGTCCAGGGTCCATAATGTGTAATGGAATGAGACGTACTCACTTTTGATCCTCAGAAGGAACAAATGGAGATCTCTGTGCTCAGCCACCAGAAGGAAGAAGATGGCTCGCTAACTTCATCCCAGTCTGACATTCTGAGGATCAACAATTGCTTTTATGCTGGACTCTATGATGCAAAGCCCACTGACACTGCGACCTCCCATGAGTTTCTGCCCGCTATCGTCGAGGTCTGAGACGGCAGCACAAGAGAGAGGCTGCATCAGCTGTTATCTCTGGATGAACTGACCAAAGCCCTGCAATCCTTAAAAACGATTATATTTCCTAGAATTGTTGGCTCAGCAGACAAGTTATGAGCAACTCTGTTAGATTTGTTTGGTGATTACCTGCTGGAAGTGAATGACAGTATGCTGCCGACAGGTAACTTGTGTGAATCCATAAGGGAAGCTATCACCCCTTCACCTATAATCACAATGTTTAGATGAATGACGAAGGACAAATTTTACGCTGAATGCAGACAACGAAAGTCTGACTAAAGTCATCATCAACCTGATCAGGTCCTCATTGTGATACGTGATTCACACTGACCAAACTGTTCTGTCTTGTGCAGAAAGACGACCGAGATCCTTGCAATCCTTAAGGATATGCTCACCTACGTGCAGGACAGGTCTGCTTCATCAAGCTGGACCAGGAAAAGGCCTTTGCCAAGATATCGCACACCTACATGTGGGATGTGCTCTCTAAAGCGGTCTTTTCGAGGAAATCCGCACATGAATCCACCTGCTGCGCACCAACATCGGCAGTGCAGCCTTAATCAATGGGTGGCAATCAGAAATCTTCTGGATCAGATCGGACGGACGACAAGTCCACAGCACTGTCTCGCTTGGCTTCCGTGCGGGCGCACATGATTCACCCGGACCAGTCCTACATGGTTCCAGGCCAGATGATACACGACAACGTCCACCTGGTCTGGGACCTGATTCATTTCTGACGACGGGCTGGTCCGTCGAGTGCCTTCCTGTCTCTCAACTTGGAGAAGGCGTTTGACAGGGTCAATCACGAGTACCTGCTCCGGACACTGCGGGCATTCGGGTTCGGGACTCTGTTCGTCGCCCTGATTCGAATTTTGTACGCCGCAGCAGAGTGTCTGGTTAAAGTTAAGGGGACCCTGACGGAACCCCTTCGCTTCGGGAGACGAATACATCAAGGCTGCCCCCGTCCGGCCAGCTATATTCCCTGTGCATGGAGCCTTTCATGCACCACTTGCAGAGGAGGTTGTCAGGGCTGGTTCTGCACGGCGCCCACGGGGGGTGTCATCTCGGCCGACGCCGCTGACATGCTCCACACTTTCACCGACCCGGCTGACCTGGAGAGGATGCACGAGTGCCAGGCCATGTACTCAGCAGCATTTTCCACCAGGATCAAATGGGCCAAAAGTTCCATACTACTGGTCGAACCGTGACGGGTGAACTCTCTGGCTGAGGAGTTACGAGGGTTCAGCTGGAGTGCCACCCATCTCCTCTCCAAGGGAGTCTACCTCAGCCCGGCTGAGGAATCCTGGCCGACAAACTGGCAGGAAATGGAGGCCAAAGTCTCAGCTCGCCTAGGCCGCTGGACAGGACTGCTCTGAGTTCTATCTTACAGGAGTCGAATGCTGGTCATAAACCAGCTGGTGTCCGCCATGATGTGGTACTGGCTGGTCACTTTGACCCCTCCTCCTGGCTTTTTCGCTGACATCCAGAAAACGTTGGTCGAGTTCTTCTGTGACAAAAAGATGCACTAGGGCGCTGCGCAGGTCCTGAGTCTCCCTATTGAGAAGGTCGGTCAGTTGCTGGTGTGCGTCCGCACCCAGGTCGCGATGTTCTGCCATCAGAACTTGCAGCGATACCTTTACATCGAGCCTCCTCCTACGTGGTGCACCCTGGAGATGTATTTTTTCCGCCAGGTGTGTAACCTCAACTACGACACGTAGCTCCTGCTCGTCAACCGTTATGGTTTGGATGTCGCCCTCAAGACGCTGCATGTCTTTTACCAGGACATGATCACTGCCTGGAATGGTCGAACTTCGCCGTGCCTCCCCTCCGGCAGAAATAGCGGATGTCGTCAGGGAGCCGTTGCACAGGAATCCGCACCTCCGTACTCACAGGTTCGAGTAGCTGTCGGAGGGGAGGGCCATGGTCGTGAGGGTGAGCAGGGTCGTGGATGTGCTGGGTGCCGGCGATCTGGGCTGGACGCTGCCGCAGGACATATCGAGCAGGTCAGCGGTAGACGTCCGATACGTGGCCAGAGCCATCCGACGGCTTAAAACGGCGGTGCTTGGACCCGACGGAGTGCATTAGTTGGAGAGCGCTCACGTGTGCGATGGGATCCCGTCCACGCTCACCCGATCCCGAACGGAATTTCACATTGGCCCCAAGATCCTGAACTTCCCGCGGGACTATGTGTCCCACAACCTGAGCCACCTCCGGAATTTTAATTTTGTTCCCTTTCAGGGAGTAAAATGGCGGGCCCTGCATACACTGCTGCTGCACACCGTCCACCTCATTCCCTCATTAACCGTACGGACACGCCTTGGCGTGCCCATTTGCCACCGAGTGGTGGAATCTCCAGTTGAGGGCTCTCTACGTGGGATTCCTCCCCCTTTCTCTCGAGGATCTGGGGTGGAGGGTGCTGCACGCAGCGTTCCCCTGCAACCACAGATTACGGTGGTTCATGGATGTCAAACCCAACTGCTTGTTCTGTGGCACTGTGGAGTCCGTGGACCACATGTATATTGTGTGTGGGCGTTTGCACTCCCTTTTTGATTTTCTTAAAAATCTCCTCCTCTGCTTTGGTTCCACTTCAGTCCGACACTCCTGATCTTCGGGCACCCGGTACGGAGGAGGGAGGGCAGGTCTGAAGACCTCCTCGTGGGTCTGCTCCTGGGCCTGGCCAAACTGGCCATAAACAGGTCCAAGCAGCAAGCCGTGGAGGGGGGCGTTAGGGCCGACTGCCTGCTCCTCTTCTCCGGTTACGTTAGGGCCCGGGTGTCCTTGGAGAAGGAGCACGCGGTGTCCACCAACACCCTGGAGAATTTTCAAGGAGAGGTGGGCGCCGCAGGGGGAGGAGTGCATTATTTCACCCTCCAACTCTATTTTGATTTATTCTCTGCCCTCCCCTTCACTGTTTGATCACACAGCATTGCCTTTGATGTGAAGGGTACTGCTTGTCACTGGCCACCCGGGTGGTTTCCTATCTTGCTAGTGGTGGAAATTTGAATAAAGATTTGTGCACCTTGTGTCTTTCACTTTGTCTCACACCTACACAAACAGCATGGGAGCTGGGGAAAAATAAGTACTAGGGAAATAAAGTAAACTGGAGTGTCAGCGATTTTGCAAAAATCGAAAAAAAATAAATAAATAGGAGTGTCAAGGGTTCTGTTCACTCTGAGAGCTGGCTCTGAGGGAGGTGGACCAGTGTCAAGAACTCTCCATGTGTGAATAAATGGTAACTTGGTGATGGGATACTGGCCTCTATGGAGTTGTTTCTTTCATACCTTATAACAAGCACTGCCAAATTCAAGCACTAATTAAAAAGAAAAATAGAATAACCAGGGTATCCTCCCATTCACTGTTTGATGACACAGCATTGCCCTTTGATGTGAAGGGCACTGCTTGTCACTGGCCACTCGGGTGTTTCTTTTCTTCCTGGTGGTGTAAATTGAATAAAGATTCGTGCACCTTGTGTAATTCACTGTGTCTCACACATGTGCACACACAACATGGGGGCTGGGGAAACGTAAACACGACTGAAGATTGGGCAAGGTTTAAGAAAAAAAATACATTAAAAATATAAAAAGGAAAAACTGGACTTCTGCTCACTCGGAAAAAGCTTTGTGTTAACTGGGTGAATGTCATTACTATGCAATATAAACACAGTGTGACTTCATGACAGGTAAAGAGCATTTGTGAAAGGGGAGAGGATTTAATGCAAAGTAATAAGGGTAGTGTTGATTACAGGGTAGTAGGGCCAGCATTTCATTAACAGGAAAGGGAGGGTGTTAGGACAGTGTAATAGAGAAGGGACAAAACCGAGAGTCATGAAAAGAGAGTTGAATACATGATAGCAGGAAGAGGGGTAAACACAGGTAAAAAGAGATGATTAAAGACAGAGTGGACAGGATAGATTAATGAGACAAGACTTCCATTTCACAATGCCATCCTGAGTCTGATTGCACCTCTGCGATGAATCATTCCTCATCTTCCTCTTTCCAATTTCAACCCCAGTGCCCGTCACCTGAGCTACAAGATTGTTAACCTACAAAAGGTGTGTATTCCTGTCTGGCAAACAGAACCATGGCCAAGACATGGCTTACGAGGGGAGTTAGAGGTAGTATTCGATGCAAAAAAGGAAAGGCTGTAAGGATTGCTGGCACTTTAAATGTCAGCAAAGCAGGGTCAAGTGTTTCGTTCAGAAGGCGAAAATAGCATCTGAGATTAAGGTTGCAGAGGGCATAACCACGTATAAGTTTCCATATAAGTGTCTTAAAGAAAACAAAATGGTGAAATCTGACAGAAGCCCCTTTCAGTCACAAGCAGGCAAATTTAAACGGGGGAGAATGGAAATTGCTGGCAAAGTAAATGAATTATTTGAGTCACGGAGTCATAGAGACATACAGAACATAAACAACCCTATTTTCCATGAAGTTCGAGAGTCCGTAAGAACCCTCACCAACGTCGACAGGTGCATTTGTGAGAGAATCCGTTCTGGGCTCCCAACAGCAGAGTATGGGGACTGCTCCACCCAGGACCATAAGAAACTACACAAGCTTGTATACACAGCCGAGTCCACCATGGAAATCAAGCTTCCATGCATGGATTCCTTTTACGCAGCCCACTGCTATGGAAAGGCTGTAACCATTATAAAAGACCCTCCACAACTCGGTAATGCTCTCCTACAACGTCATGCAGAAATACAGAGGCCTGAGCATGCGCAACAGCAGATTCAGAAACAGCTTCTTCTGGAATGTTATTAGACTATTGAATCGACTATCCTGCCTCAAGTAATGCTGATCTTCCAAATGTTGATTCTGTTCTACACACTGTGAAATGTAACCTGAATGCCTCTGTCTAAATCTTTTGTTCTGAACACTCTCACATCCGATGATCTGCTTGTACTGCTCATAAACAAAGCTTTTCGCTGTTCTTTGGTGCAACTGATAATAAATCCATCAGATGAAATCAAATCAAACTTATTCTGCGAACCAGCTATCCAAAGGAATTCAGTCCAATTTACCAGCATTTGTCTCGAAACCCTGTAAACCACTACGGTTGCTCATTCAGATGCCTTTGAAATGTTGGAATTGTACCAGCCTCCACCACTGCGTCTGACAGTTCAATCCAAGCATTCACCTACCTCTGTGTGAAAAAGATGCCTGCTGGGTCCCTTTTAAAACGTTCCTCTCTAACATAAACCTATTATCTGTAGTTTTGGACTCCATTATGCTGGGGAAAGGTCCTTGGCTATTTACGCTATCTCTGACCATCATGATTTATAATCTTTGACATGGTGACACCTCAAACTCTGACGCTATGGCAATAAGAACCTCAGACTATTCATACTCTCCCATTAGCTGAAACACTCCAAGGGATAAGGGAAGTCTGTTGACCAGGTTCACTGCTGAATGCAGATTACCCAATCGTTTCTAAGGTCATCGCCAACCACTGCTCCGGAAGTGGTGATGATGCAGATCAACCTGCGCTTTACTGAACAGAATAATCTCTGAAAGCCTCACTCTCCCCAGGGACACGATCGTGGGAAACTGGGCCTGGTGGACGCAAAGTTCATCGGCCTGGAGCAGGGGCAGGCTTTTCACAGGATATCGCACAGTTACATGTGAAATGTGTTCTCCAATTAGGCTTTGGAGAGGCAACCCACATTTTGATCTCACAACTCTACACCAACAAGTGCAGTCTCAATAAATGGTTCAGAATCACAAAGCTTCCTGATAAGATTGGGATTCAAGCGATGCTTCCCATCTTTCCTTTTCTGTTTTATTGGTGCACATGAAAGGGGTGAATTATTGGAATTCATTCAGGCATTCCTTACTGTATCGCCATTGCCAATCAACTAACTACATTTTTTAATAAGATTGCTTTATCTCTCATTGCCTATTTCTGCACGAAGCCTTCATTGTTCTCTTTATTTCAATTCAGGAATCACGTTTCAGCTTAATTTCTTCATTCACCACCTGAACAATTAATTCAAGATTTTATGGTCACCTATCGCCAGTACACTGATATTGTTCAAAAATGCTAACTCATTGTGTCCGTAATTCTTGTGGAAAGCTTCAGAAATCACTGCATTCTGACATGTGCGTTCTTGTGTCAGTTCAATGCTACGAGATGTAATAAAATAATCCTTCAATAATGCATTGTGGCCGGTGGTAAACAGTTGAAGATACTGATGTACTCTTTCAATCTGTTTTTGAAAAAAAACCCATCATGCATCATCACTAAATGGAAAAGGTGAGGTTTCGACAGTAACTGCATCAGTTCATGCATATGTTATTGAGGATCTCCCAAATCTCAAAAGTAATGTTCGAGAAAGAAACCTGTACCTGAATGTGTGAGATGCATAAGTGGAGTGTTTGATCCTGAAGACCAGGATTCAGAACCAGAATGACATTACAGATCTAGGATGTGTTTCAGCTGCTTTCCTTTCTCACTCAAGATTGTCTACCTCCCGTGGTAGCTTCACTTGCCTCCTAAATGTGATTGTTCCCAGTTCTCCAATCCTCTCACAGGTAGGATTAAATATTCCACAATAATGGCCGGCATATTGCTCCAGAAGATTAACAACCCCAATCCAACGAAAAATAAACCGATGTTTCCAATGTGTTTAGATCACAACAGTCCCAGACACCTCACCAACAATCAAAACGTCCAAAGCCTTTCTTCCCGGCACCAAAGTTTACAAGCGCAGGAGACTGACCGTAATGCAGAGTTACATTGTACTTTGCTCAAAAACTGCATGAATTAATCTTGAACTCTGTGATTTCACTTTTTTAGTTTACAATCAGTCTAAACATTCCGACAAAGACAGAGAACTCAGGGGCGAACACCTTAAAAATTTTGTAGCGAACACCCATTGTTACAGTTAACCAGAGAATGCAACTTTAAAACAAAGGTTTTGTGATTTACACATGAAACTATCACAGTGTTCTAACAGATGAAAGCCACAATAAATTATTAAGGTTTTTTCAATGGATAATTTCATTAACATCACACTGTAAACTTTTGCTGTAAATTCTGTGGCTTGAAATTGTGTTCTCCAAAACGGCCTGATGAAGGAGCAGCGTTCAGAAAGTTAGTGCTTCCAATTAACCCTGTTCGGTTATAACCTGGTGTTGTGTGATTTTTAACTTTCTGTGTGTGTGTGCATGTGTGTATCTAAGTGTGTGTGTGTGAGGGGCGGGGTTTCTGTTTCCTGCTGGTTGTGGTTATCTCTCTGTATTATCATGAGACTCCCTCTCCTTTACAATGACAATTGAAGTCTTCAGTGGGTCACGGTGCACTGATTTCTCTCAATAGAGTATTTATGGGAAACTGGAAAAGATGTAAATATCAGTATCTTTACCCCGGAAACCTTGAAAGCTGAGCTGTTATTTCAATTCAAAGACGTAAGTCTTACGAACTAAGCAAGGGAGGGAATACTCAGTGAAATGCAGGACAGCAGCTCTTTTGTCCATGTTTGAACCAAGGCGAGTATATATTATTATCGTTTGAGGTTAGAGCGGTTTGTGTGCATTTACAAATATTGTTAGAAATTGGATCATTATACCATACGATGTAAGAGCAGAATCAGGCCGTTCAGGCCACCCAGTCAGCTCTGTAATTTAATCATGAATGATCTGTTTGTCAATCCCACTCTCCCCTTAAACAAAGGCGTCATTCCAAATCACATGTGTCTCTGTTTTAAACACACTTGATGTCCTCGCCTCCACAGCTCTCTGCGGCAGTGATTTTCATAGATTAACAACTCTTTGGTTAAAGAAATTCATCCTCATCTATGTTCCAAATTTTGTCCCTTCATCAGGTCCTAGTCTCTCCTACATGTGGAAACAGCTTACACGCAGAAGCTGAAATGAAAAGACCATGCACAAATGGAGGTCTGATGTTGGTCTGAGTCTGTGGAAGACAGTCTCCAGGACTGCGAGGAATCAGTGGTTTTGACCGTGTTCATGTATGGGCAGAATACCTGGATGATTATGACACCAACATCATAGACTTCATTAACTAATGCATGGAGGACTGCGACCAACCAGACACCAACCGCCCATGGCACGGCCTAAACAACATTACGGATACAAAATGATGCACAGCGAGATAGCAGATAAAGACATATCCCTCCCTGACAAACTCAGTGCTTTCTATGCTTGGTTGAGCTGAATTCCAGCGTTGCAGTGACCCCGGCCCTAACATCCCCTGACACTCCTGTTCTATTGGTCACCACTTCAGATGTCCGATCAGGAGGTGACATAACAACATCAAGGCTTGGAGATGTACACTTTGTTTCTCTGGAAAGTGGCTGGGCAGTTTGAACACGCTTGAAAAAAAACTGTACAAAGTCGAGATGGAATACAAAGTTAAGGAAAATATTATTAAATCTTTACAATTCTTTGTTTCAGACACAGTTGGGGGGACACCGATTAAATCTGAATGCTTGAAAAGTGAATGGATTGTGATGGGTTGAAATGGAGCTCTGCCCACTTCTCAACGCTACTCCTTTTGGAAGGATGTCAATGCCTTGGATAAGCTCTGGGCTAATAGTCATAGGAACATAGAAAACGGTCAATCAGCCCCCGCGAGCTAGTTCTACCATTCAATGGTTGATTAGCAGCAGAACGCCATGCACCTCTATTTGTATCTTTCCCTTAATACCGACGTTAACCAAAAAAGAAAATCCACCTCGGATTTAAAATGAACTCCTAATCCACAGTCGTTTGTCGTAATGATTTCCAAAAACCCTCATTGTGTGCAAATGCTTCCGAACATTTCTCGTGATCATGCAGGCCTTAATTTGCAGACTTTGTGCCTTTGTGCTTGAATCCCCAACCAATGGAAACAGTTTACCTTCATCCACCCTGTCATTAATTTCGACAGAAACAAGGCCACATTTGTCCGGCCTCTCCTTATAACTAAACCCCTAAAGTTAAGCTCTCATTCTTGCAAATCTGTACTGTGTTCCCTCCCATTGTATGCCATTGTATCCAAACTAAGGTGTGGTTGCTGGATCTGTTCACATTTCACCAAGTGAGATCTAACCAGGGATTTGTTTCATTGCAGCCGTAAAATTTGTGGTATTTTGTGAGATGACAGCATCACTGGTCAAAACAGCATTGACTGCCAATTCTTGACAGTTCAGAGTCAACCATATTGCAGTCGGTCTGGAGTCACGTACAGGCCAGATCAAATAAGGATTCCATTTTCTTTCCCTATAAACGACATGAGTGAAATTTTACTTATTGGTTTTTCCGCCTGTAAAATTCTAAGGCAAAATAATTAATCGCTGTGTAGGCCATTTCCCTGTAGACATTCAGAATTTCACCTGTAAGTTTTGTTCTCATATGGTCTGGTCGATATGCTCACTTAGTGGGCCTCGTCATACACCAATAACGAGACGGTTTATTATCTTTGATATACAGGTTCGATAAATATGCAGCTATACAAACCCAATTTTTGCCTCTAAAAGCCCGGGTAATTTTTCAGTTCTGAAATGTCTTTGCCCAGGCACGAGGTTAGAATCCCTGATTACGGCTTGTTGAATTGGAGTTGTAGCTGTTCCTCCCACTCCCAAGGTCCCTGCTTCATTGTCCTGAGATTCTCTGCAGTGTGTGGGGGAACACTCTGATTTGAGCTGCCTTTTTTTTTAGCTATGATGTGGAGGTGCCAGCATTGAAATGGGGGAGACAATGTCAGAGGTCACACGATACCAAGCTATTATGAAACAGGTCCAGTTGAAATCACAAGCTCTCGTGTGATTTCTGACCTTATTTTTAGCCATTCAGGTCATGTTCGATCAGAATTGTTTAGTAGCCATTTGAAAAAACAATGTACTTAACGTAATTTAAATTCAGTTTCTATCATAGAAAGTGTGGAACATAAACAGCATTTAATATTTTGATGTCATCTTTTTAAATTAACCATCGCAAGAACAGTTCTATTTAAACTCAGAACTATTTTTCAATCCGAAATCTTGTGGCAATGTCTCATCACCAATTCATTCAATTTTCAGTCAAAATGAAGACTTTCATATCTGTCTGGCTTGATTGAATTTGACAAGCAAAGGGGCAAGTTTCCTAGTTTAACTAGTTAATGAACTGGTGTCTCATTAACACCAGTTCAATGTAATCGGTCAAGATAATGGGATTGTGTACCTGGGCCTACCCCTACCAACACCAGGATTCATGTTCCAGTTTATAAAGCCGCTGCTGTAGACACCAATAGTACCATATTCAGCAACCGTCATGGCGAAAAGCAAACAAAAGTAAAGATGAAGACGAGAGAGCAAAGAAGAAAGAAGGTTGCAACCAACCTGGAAGCAAATGTACACAACAGCATGAACGCTTTTGAAACTATCACAAGGAAGATTGAAGGGGTATTGCGCAGGCTTGGAACTTTTCACCTGTGAGGTTAGATTGGAGAGACCTGGATCGGTTTTGGGCAGATTCATCGACGTCAACGTGGTGTTCCTCCATGATCACTGCCTCCTGCTGGCCAGCAAGCGATCGTGTAACCTAATGGCGAAAATGCTGAACCAAGAGAACACACAGGAGCTCAAAAGTGATTCCACAGTTTGGAGAACTGTGACAGCCCTCTTTCAGTCTCTCTTGGACTTGTGGGAGATAGTCAAGGGGAATATAAAGAGGATCTTTAGCAGCGAGAACTGTCCAAAATCCAAAAGAGCATGCAGAACCTACGCCCACTGCAGGCGATGGAGGTCGATGTTATGACCAATCTTTAGTAAACCTTGCTCTTTACATCAGAAGCCTTCAAGGTAATTTCCTGGTCCATCATCCACAACGCTGAGCAGGGTGAGTACTGCGCATTATTGTTCTTTCAGAAGATGGACAGCGGGAGATCAGTGATCAGCAGCTTGAAGGAAGAAGATGGCTCGTTAATGTCCTCTCAAAATGACATTCTGAGGATCAGCAAATCATTTTCTGTTGGACTCTACGACATGAAGCCAACTATCACTGCAAATCTCCCAGTCATTCCTGCCCAATATCACGGAAGTCTTAGACAACAACACCTAGGGGGAGATGCGACAGCAGCCATTCTCCCTGAATGAGCTGACAAGGCTTTTGAGTACTCAGAAATGTGTAAAATTCCCAGAGGTCACTGCTTTCCCAATCAAATTGTGGTCAAATCGGTGGGACATGATTGGCCAGAATCAATGCATAATGCACCTGAAAAGGTATCTCGCCCCTCATATACAATTCGAAGGACAAGTTGGAGGACTGGCAACCTGTTTCATTGCTGACTGCACATTAAAAAATCGTATCTAAGGTCATAACCAACCAGGTCAGATCTACTCTGGGATCAGTGATTCAAACCGATCAAACCTGTCCTGTAGTGGGCAGCACTAACAATGAGAGCATTTTTCTCCTGAGGGTCATGATCACCGACATACAGGACAGGGGAGTTGGAGGCCTGCCTCGTCAGCCTGGACCAGGAGAAGACCTTTGACAGGATATTGTACAGCTACGTTTGAGCTGTGCTTTCCACATTGAATTTTGGGGATGATTCAGCAATTGAATTCGACAGGTCGTAGAATCATAGAGATATAGAGCATGGAAACAGATATTTTTACTGCTTCTGCCGTCAATGGCTGGGAATCAGAGGGCGTCTTCATCAGATCCAGAGTCAGGCAGGAGTGCCCATTCTCACCTATCCTGCTTTCTTGCTGATCCCGAAGCACCTGAATAATTGTTGCAATGCATTCAGACATTTCTCCCTCTTTTGCCATTGCCAAACAACTGAGAACGTCTTTGTTAATGCTCCTCAGTCCAGCATTGCTCATTTATACATCAACTCTCTATTTAGATTCAGGACACAAGTTTCTTCATTCTCCATGTTGGCAAATAATTCGAGTATGCTGAGATCACTCTTCCCCAATACAATAAAATTGCAAAATCATGCTTTTGCATTGTGTACGTACTATTTGGAGAAAGCATATTTCATTGCTGCGTGTTTAGATCTGTGCTCTTGTATCAATTCAAGACTGTGAGAAGTAATAAGTTAATTCTTTCAAAGTGGTATCTCTGTCCAAATACCGAACACATCATCATAAATAATAAGTTATAAAGGTGAGGTTTCAAAACTAACTTATCACTTTAAGATTATATTAGATTACATTACAGTGTGGAAACAGGCCCTTCGGCCCAACATGTCCGCACCTATCACGCCGAACACAGGAACATTTATCAGGAGAAACAGATTAATACAAATTGATGGAAGGATTATAGGGTACACGAGACCTACCGTTTCATTTAAAAGGTGATGGGCCATCTTGAACTCACTGCCCAGTTTCGCTGGGAGCTTGAGGTATGAAACCACAACTCATTTAAAGGGAACCTGGATCTGGACTTGAAGGATAATTGCAATACTGTGGAGTGTTAAAGTGAATTCCAGAGTGCAATGACGACCTTCCATTTGTTCCATGAAGAAGTGTTTGTATCTCTATAATTATTACAATGCGTCAAGAAATTCTTGCGGAGGAATGATTTTTAACTAAGTTTAGAAATCAGGAATTAATCATTTTGATTATTACAGCAGTTCAGGCAGCATCCTTGTTTAGTTATTCTCATTATTAAAACATGTTTTTTAAAAGCAAATGTTGTGAAACGTTGCACTCATTTTGACCTGCTGGGTAATGACATTATCACTTGAAATGTTAATTGCCCCTGACATAATCAGAACACAAGAGAGAGTCAGATACTAGATTTTTATTATGTTGGATCTTATTTTACATGGATTGGAGTACTGCATTTACTAATTGTTGTGGTTCTGTTCGCCGAGCTGGGAATTTGTGTTGCTGACGTTTAGTCCCCTCACTTGGAGCCACTGTGAAGCGCTTCTGTGATGCTTCGTCCGGCAGTTATCATGATTTGTATCTGCCGCTTCTGGTTGTCAGGTCCAGCTGTCCACTGCAGTGGCCGGTATATTGGGTCCAGGTCGATGTGCTTATTGATTGAATCTGTGGATGAGGGCCATCACATGTTTTCAGCATTCAAAGCCCTTACATTTATTTCATTAAAATGGTTCACTTCCCAACCTGCCTCCCTGAAGTGCTTCTCAGAATCATTAAAAAAAAGACAGAATATTTCCTTTGGACAATTAAGTTTGTGCTATCAATGCTACACAAAATCTACGATCGTCTTGGCTTCCAGCAATATGCTCGTAGCCTCATATGTTATGAAGTTTCAATTATTCATCCAGGGAGTATTAAAAGTTTGTGAGGTTTCCTGATACCACGACCCTCCCAGGAGCTTAATTAACAGACCCCCACCATGCTTTGGTTGAACACATTCCTCACATTTACTCTAAACCCCTTCCCTTTCATCGAACAAATTAGGCCACGATGGCAATTTCTAATTTGCGATTAGAGTGGTGCTGGAAAAGCACAGCAGTTCAGGCAGCATCCGAAGAGGTGTAAACTCGACGTTTCGGGCAAAAGCCCTTCATCAGGTTTTTACCTAATTTCTGATTTCCATTTTATCGACTCCTTTAGTCAATTTCCGGGTGATTTTGGTTCTCGCACGTGAAAAATGCGGCCTCTCCAACTGCACATGACGCTGCCTGTTGGCTATGACAACATCAGATCTACTATTCATTCTCACAGACATCATGCTGTGGCGATTCAAATACTTGTACTTCCCAAACTGTTTCCTGAACTGTGTGCAGTGCTGTCGCTGTCCCGGCTCGTACAGCGGCAGATTGTTTTGTTTGCTTCACTGTCCTTTTCTCCTTTGATCATTATGTTGCCATTTGCTGCCTGAAAATGGAGAGGAAATGTTGGAGAGAGAAAGCCTTGGTCGTGACTCTGGCTGCAACTGGCATTCTGCTCTTTTCAAAGGACATTCTCTCCTGTTTTCGGTACAAACCTGGGAGGAGAGTTGACGATGTTCCAATACACTGCTATATAAAGTCAAATTATTTTACTGATCCCAGGTAGCTGGGATTGAGTTGGTTTGGTTACATTTTAACCCCTTTCATCCCATTCATGTTAATTCTGTTGATGAACACTCTGACGGTCAGGTACAATTTCGTGGCCAGTCGAATCCGCAAGAGCCTGAGGGGTTAGAGGAGGGGAAGGAGTCACAAAGATGCAGAGATGGAGAGCTGGAGGAGGTCAGTTATTTACCTCATCACCATACCAGTCAGCTTCATAATTTTGTGGTTAGCGTATGGTGCAAATATCTTACACTTCCAAATTAAAGGAGGAAATCGTTGTAGGAACAGGTTTAGAACCCAGTTTACGTTTGTTGCAGAAATGCTGAAGGATTTCGGCTGCAACACAAACAAATTATTTTATGCAGTGACTCTGCCCAAGTTCAGAGAGAAGTTAAAGAATGCAGCGCAACAACTGGTCAAGGAAATTCTTCACTTAGTCATTCAGCAAAACAACTGAGTGAAGTTCGTTGGCAGCTGCAGTGCTCCCAGCGCAGGAATTGCATATGTACGTCCAGGATTCCAGCAGTATAATCACATGGATCTCAGTACATCACCCAGGGATTGATGGGGACAGGGGAAGCAGAATGGGTCACCAGTCATCACGGTGTAAAAACGTTGACTGCAGATGCTGGAAACCAGATTCTGGATTACTGGTGCTGGAAGAGCACAGCAGTTCAGGAAGCACCCAAGGAGCTTCGAAATCGACGTATCGGGCAAAGGGCCATCATCAGGAATAAAGGCAGTGAGCCTGGAGCGTGGAGAGGTAAGCTAGAGGAGGGTGGGGGTGGGGAGAACGTAGCATAGAGTACAATGGGTGAGTGGGGGAGAGGATGAAGGTCAGGGAGGAGAGGGTGGAGTGGATAGGCGGAAAAGGTGATAGACTGGTAGGACAAGATCGGACAAGTCATGGGGACAGTGCTGAGCTGGAAGTTTAGAACCATGGTGAGGTGGGGGAAGAGGAAATGAGGAAACTGTTGAAGTCCACATTGATGCCCTGGGGTTGAAGTGTTCCGAGGCGGAAGATGAGACGTTCTTCCTTCCAGGCGTCTGGTGGTGAGGGAGCGGCGGTGCAGGAGGCCCAGGACCTCCATGTCCTCGGCAGAGTGGGAGGCGGAGTTGAAATGTTGGTCCACGGGGTGGTGTGGCTGATTGGTGCGGGTGTCCCGAAGACGTTCCCTAAAGCACTCTGCTCGGATGTGCCCAGTCTCCCCAGTGTAGAAGAGACCGCAACAGGAGCAACGGATACAATAAATGAGATTAGTGGATGTGCAAGGAAAACTTTGATGGGTGTGGAAGGTCCCTTTAGGGCCTTGGATAGAGGTGAGGGAGGAGGTGTGGGCGCAGGTTTTTCAGTTCCTGCGGTGGCAGGGGAAAGTGCCAGGATGGGAGGGCGGGTTGTAGGGGGGGGGTTCGTGGACCTGACCAGGTAGGCACGGAGGGAACAGTCTTTGTGGAAGTCGGAAAGAAGTTGGGAGGGAAATTTATCCCTGGTGGTGGGGTCTGTTTGGAGGTGGCGGAAATGTCGGCGGATGATTTCGTTTATTTGAAGGTTGGTAGGGTGGAAGGTGGGCACCAGGGGCGTTCTGTCCTTGTTACGGGTGGAGGGATGGGGTCTGAGGGCCGAGGTGCGGGATGTAGACGAGATGCGTTGGAGGGCATCTTTAACCACGTGGGAAGTGAAATTGTGATCTCTAAAGAAGGAGGCCATCTGGTGAGTTCTGTGTTGGAACTGGTCCTCCTGGGAGCAGATCCGGTGGAGGCTGAAAAATTGGGTATACTGGATGGCATTTTGGAAGAGGTAGGGTGGGAAGAGCTGTAATCCAGGTAGCTGTACGAGTCGGTGGCTTTGGAAAAAATGTCATTGTCAAGTCGGTCGTCATTAATGGAGATGTAGAGGTCCAGAAAGGGGAGGCAGGTGTCAGAGATGAACAGGCTTCTATCTTTGATTGACTGACAGATTGACAAATACGGGGGCACATAGTCAATTAGTAGCAGCAGGCCATTCATCTCTCCTGTCAGCGATGTATTTGGGAATGCTATTCAGTCTGTATGATAGTGTCTCCGTGAAGATGAGTTCCTTTATGTCTGTGTACATGTCTGTGCCTGTGTGGTTGTCTACCTGTGTCTGTTTTGCACACACGCAACTATTGTGTTTGTGTCTGTATGTATGCTGTTTGTGGAGTTACCTTCCGATGACTTTGTGGTGTGGGGGTGTATGGGTGTGTGGGTGTTACTGTCAGCATGTCACCATTGTTCTGTGATTTCATATGTGTGCGTCTCTGTGTATTGGTATATTATTGTGTGAGTGTGGAGTGCGTCTCTGCCTGACTGTGCTCATGTTTAAGCAGGTGAGTGGTTTGTTGAGCTGTCTGACAGTGTGTCAAGGTCTTTCTGTGCCCACAGCCGGATCACTTTGTACCTCTCTGTACATGTGTCTCTTTTTTATCTGAGTGTCTCTCTTTGTCTATGTCTAATTGTAGTTGTGCCTCAGTGAATGCATTTGAATGCAATGTGTGTGCATGTGTAACAGACGTTTCTATCAGATCTTACAGGTTTTTGTGAAAAGCCACTCACTCTGAGTTCATTTCAACATGAGCGTGAGAGTGTGGCTCCGATTGGTTTGGTGTCTGTGCAGAGATGCGTTGCTCATTCATAGCATGATTTTTGTGTGTGTGTGTGCACACGCGATGTTTGAGCATTCTGTCTGTACATGGGTATCCTCCTATGTGTCTCAATATCTCTGCTTCTCTCTCTGCGTGCATGCGTGCGTGGTGGGGGGCGGTGTGTGGGTGTGTGTCGGTGTATGTCTGTGTGGATGTGTTGTTGTGTTCCTCTGCGTGTAGTTATGGTTCTGACTGAAAATGAAACTCCTCTCCTGCAGAAGGACAAATAAATCTTAAGCAGGTAACTGCACAGATTGCTCGCAATGGCATATTTCTGACAAACTGGGAAATATCTAAATATCATATCTGTACCTCCTGCAGCCTGAAAGTTGAAGTGTTACGGTGGCACAGTGGTTAGCACTGCTGCCTCACAGCGCCTGAGACCTGGGTTCAATTCCCGCCTCAGGCGACTGACTGTGTGGAGTTTGCACGTTCTCCCCGTGTCTGCGTGGGTTTCCTCCGGGTGCTCCGGTTTCCTCCCACAGTCCAAAGATGTGCAGGCCAGGTGAATTGGCCATGCTAAATTGCCCATAGTGTTAGGTAAGGGGTAAATGTAGATGTAGGGGTATGGGTGGGTTACGCTGCGGCGGGGCGGTGTGGACTTGTTGGGCCGAAGGGCCTGTTTCCACACTGTAAGTAATCTAATCTAAAAAAAGACCGAAGCCTAATGAACGAGTTAAGACAGGGGAATAATTCATGAAAAGCAGGAGTCCACTTCTTAATCTCTGTTTGAACCAAGAATGCAATATAGAATTTTCATTTTCATGTTGGAACTGTTTGTGTCAATATATAAATATTGTTATATATTGGATCGTTAGACTATATAATATAAGAGTTCGGCCATTTGAAACAAGAATGCAATATAGATATATATTTTTTCATGCTGGAGTTGTTTGTGTCCATATATAAATATTGCTCTATATTGTATCAATATGACTTACAATGTAACAGGAGCTTTAGTCCATTCAGCCCATGAAGTCAGTTGTTCATTTGATCATGACTGTTTTTCAATTCTACTCTCCTGCCCTTCTCCCCAAAACATTTGAACACCTTACCAGTCCGAAACGCATGTAACTCTGTTTTAAATACATTTGTTCTGGACCAGGCCACACCCTCTCAATACATTTTAAGATTGTAGCCCAGACATGAACCATTCTACTTGTTTCAGAGCAGGTGTGCAGTCGATATTCCAGGAGTGATGTAGCTTGTCAAAACCTCTCGTTTTTAAATAAAACAGAATTTATTTTCAGAGTACTGAATGAAACACAATCAAAACAAAATACCAGAATTCCATTGAATTTAACTTATTCAAAAATTCAACAGACTTTGAAAACTTAAGGAATGTTCCAAATTCCTGAAATATCCTCATAAACAAACTTTGGCAAAACAGGAAAAATCAAACACAGTGTTTCACATCAGAAAGGTCAGAGAGATATACAGCTTTGAACAACATCTTCAATGTGCATGTTCCTTTTAGCAGAAGTGTAAAAACAGTGACTGCTTACTAACAGCAAGCCAAAGTAGACCAAAACCGAGAAAAGCTGAGCTGGCAAATCTGCCTACACCCCTTTCATTGTTTTTTTTTACAGTTGAAAGCCTTTTGTCTGATGCAACATCACTAATCATCTGCGTTCACGACAATGTTAAAAACAAAAGACAGCACAACCTTGTAAAAAAAAAATCAGCATCACTACTCCTCCTCCCGTACAAAAATATGAAATATCAAATATCCAATGATGGCTTCATTTTAAAATCATTTTACGTGAAACTGTCAGTGAAATACAACACATTACACTGGCAATAACGATGCAAACATGCACTACTATTTCTGTTTCAGTCTGTTTTACTTCATCCACTGAATGCATCTGGTTCTTATTCAAGCCTTGACAATGCGTCAGCAATCATGTTTGCTCATTCTGGCACATACACAACTTTCAAATTGAATGCCTGTGAGAAGGAGCTCGAACCAAAACGTCTGGAATTTTTGTCCTTACATTTCTCCACAAATTTCAATGGGTAATGATCAATTTATATGATTAACTGAGACACGTCACTGGTAACATAAAGGTTGAAATGTTTCAAAGCCAACAACAAGCACGAAGTCTCCTTCTCCATTGTCGAATATTTCTGCTGATGCATTTTCAATCTGCTGCTGAAATACCTGGTCAGTCTTTCAACCTTCTCGTTTTCTTCCTGGAAGGTTACAGTACGAACATTAAGATCACTCGCCACTTTGAATGGCTTTGTGTAATTAGTCATGGATTGAAACCCGTCCAAACAATCAAATATCGCAACCCCATCTCGTCCCACCTGCCAGCACCGGACCCGTATCTCTCCAAACCCTGACTATTCATATACCCATGCAAATGCTTCGTGAATGTTGCAATTGTACCAGCCTGAAACACTTCCTCCGGCAGCTCATTCCATGCATGTACCACCCATTTCGTGAAGCCTTGCCTCTTAGGTCTCTTTTATATCAATCCGCTCTCACCCTCAACCGATACCCTTTAGTTCTGGACTCGCTGATACCTTGGAAAAGACTTGGTCTATATATCCTATCCATGCCCCTAATGATTTATTTTAACTCTCAGTAAGGTAACCCCTCAACGTCTGACGCTCCAGGGAAAACAGCCCGAGCCTGTTCAGCTTCTCCCTCCAGTTCAAATCCTCCAACCCTGGCAACATCCTTGTTAAACTTAACTGAACGCTTTCATGTTTCCGATAGGAAGGAAACCATAATTGCACACAATATTCCAACAATGGCCTAACCAATGTCCTGTACAGCCGCAATATGACATCTTAACTCCCGTACTCAATATTCTGACCAATAAAAGAAAGCATACCAAAAACAATGCTCCCCCACCATCCTCTGTCTTCTACTTTGAGCCGGTTCTATATTCAAATGGCTTGTTCACCATGTATTCCGTGAGATCTCACATTGCTAACCACTCTCCCATGGGGAATCTTGTCAAACGCATTACTGAAGATCTTTTAGATCACATCTTCCAATCTGCCCTCAACAATCCTCTTTGTTACATCTTGAAAAAGCTCAATCAAGTATGGGAGACATGGTTTCCGACGCACAAAGCAATGCTGACTATCCCTAATCAGGCCTCTCCTTTCCAAAAGCATGAAGATCCTGTACCTCAGGATGCCCTCCAACAACTTGCCCACCACCGACTTCAGGCTCAATGGCCTATAGTTCTCTGGCTTGTCTGACCACGCTTCTTTAATGGTGGCACAACGTTAGCCAATCTCCAGTCTTCTGGAACCTCACCTGTGACTTTTGATAATGCAAATATCTCAGCAAGAGGCCCAGCAATCACTTCACTCGTTTGCCACAGAGTTCTGGGCTTCACCTGATCAGGACCTGGTAATTTCTCCACCTTTTTGCGATTCAAGACATCCAGCATATTCTTCTCTGTAATGTCGACACTTTGAAAGGAGTCAACATCTATTTCCCTACATTCTACATCTTCCATCCATTTTTTCACAGTAAATACTAATGCAAAATACTCGTTTATTATCATCCCCATTTTCTACAGCTCCACGCAAAGGTCACCCTGCTGATCTTTGAGCGGACCAATTCTCACCCTAGTTACCCTTTGTACTTAATGCATTTGTATAAACTCTGTATTCTCCTTAATTCTATTTGCCACAGCTATTTCATGTCCCCTTTTTGCACTCCTGATTTCCCTACTGCCTTTATACTCTTCTAAGGTTTCACTCGATCAATATTTTGGATACCTTACATATGCTTTTTACTTTTTGTGAACCAAAATCAATTTCTTTCGTCATTCAGCATTCCCTGTACCTGCCAGCCTTTCCTTTCACGCTAAAAGGAATCTATTTTCTCTGGATTCTCGTGATCTCATTCCTGAAAGCTTCCCATTTTCCACCTGTCCCTTTACCTGCGAACATCTGCCCCCAAACAACTTTTGAAAATTTTGCCTAATCCCGTCAGTACTGTCCATTCTCCATTTTAGAAATTCAACTTTTCGACCTGGTGTATCCTTTTTCATCACTATTTAAAATCTAATAGAATTGTGGTCGTTGGCCACAAAGTGCTCCCCCTCTGACACCTCAGTCACCTGCCCTGCCTTATTTCCCAAGTGTAGGTCAAGTTTTGCATCTTCACTCGTAGGTGCATCCACATACTGAATCAGAAATTTTTCTTTTACACACTTATAAATTCCTCTCCGTCTAAACCTTAACAGTATGGCCTTCCCAGTCTATGTTTAGAAAGTTAAAATTCCCTACCATAACGACCCTATTATTCTTAAAATAGCTGACATCTTCTTCAAAGTTTGTTTCTCAATTTCCCTTTCACCAGTCGAAACTACAATCGCTATCAGGTGATCATCCCTTTCTTCTCTCACAGTTCTACCCAAATAACTTCCCTGGATGTATTTCCAGGAATATCCTCCCTCAGCACAGATGTAATGCTATCCTCAATCAAAAGCGCCGCTCCCCTCATCTCTTGAATCCCTTTCTATCCTTCCTCGAGCATTTTTATTCTGAAACCTGAAGCTGCCAGGCCTGCCCAACCCTGAGCCATGTTTCTATAATTGCTGTGATATCCCAGTTCGATGTTCCTAAAACGTTGCATGGCTAATACTGTGACAAAGGTGAACACAACTTTCAGGCTGGCAAATGACTTCTGACGGTTGCCTGTGCATTAAAATGTCTTATATTTCTTCTGTAATTCAGTGAGTGGAGCATATATATTACTAACATTTGGTACGAGTTTCCATATATCAGCCAATACGACAATAATAACTCCTTCATATCATTTCCGTTTTCTTTGGAAGGTAACTCAGTAATTTAACCCAATATTTGACAACTTCTTCATTGTCCAATTGAATGTGTGGAATGCACAATTCAGAATTCCTCTGAACTTGTTTCTTCACTCTGTGTTATTTTTAATATCACAGTCTCCATTGGCTTTCCTCCAATTGTCTTTTCTTATAATTCGGCGCTAAAACATTCTGCTAATTAAACAAGAGACTCAGAAAAGCTGAGCTCGTCTCGTAATCTTTTAAAGTATGAGTGACAGAGTAGTAGGCAAATTCTACGATTTACCAAAAAAAAACTTAAAGTCTAAAAGTCAATATGAAACAACTATTTACAACCCTGAGCTTCCTCTGTCATAAAGGTTGTTTTTCTACCTCCCACTCTTTCACAATGCACTGATCGAATAAAGCCTGTATTAAGTTTAAATCAACTTACATTTCAAAAGCAGACAGTGGCTGTCCTATCCGCCGTCAATTTTTCTCCGTTTGTAGACCTCCATTGGTTGTCTTCAGTCTTATGTAACAAAGAAGTTTCACATTAAAATGTGCATTTTACAGAGAATGTGGTGAATAGCAGTGCTTCAGTTGCAGATGACGCTCTTTCTGACCAACGGTCCGAACTTCCTTTTTTCATACCCCAAACATCGGATCGTTTCATTGGTTCAATGATGTCAAACAAGCAAATTTTAAATTCGATTGGGTTTTCGTATCCTAAGGCATAATTCAAAAACATTGATTAAATTCAGACGTTGGTCAAAAGAACGGAGATATCCAGTTTTTGGCCAACGTTACATATTTTCCATTTTCCATTACATCATGAGACTGCAAGTCAGTAACATGATAGTTGCCTGCAAACTTGCACTGTCAAAATTGTTTTCACTGTCTCTTACAGACACAGGAATCACCTTCAACTTTTTTACTGTTGTCACATGACGCACATTATGAAAGACTCTCTGTGAAGTTCTTATCAAATAGTTCACCTCACTCATAATCCTTTCGCCTTGGTAAGGTGCACTAAAAGTTGCTTTAAAAGGTTAACCCATCACTAAAAGTAACCCTACAACTCATCGTCGACAGCAAAATTGTGAGTTTTTGATTGCTTATACGCTTCTCGTTTTATTGAATGCTGTGATCATTTTAAATGCTGTCTAGCCAACTCCCCGACGCTACTTAATCATTCCTGAAAATCTGACACATAGTCCAAATATGTGGTCTCTGAATTCTGAATTATCAACTTCTGCTACATCAATTTCAATGGTGCTCTCAATTTCTATTCACAAACTGATTCAAATTGAGTGCATTTGATCGAGTCATTTGGTGCTTGTCAGATCACAAAAGGTGGAAATCTCAGTCTTCTCATTAGTCTTGACGATAAAACCTCAGCATTGTCTTTAATATCTGACGCCAGTTTTCGTGTTCTTTTTGTGATTCTGGATGGTATGCAGTGGATTTGAATTCTTTTATGACTAAACTGTCCACACTTCCTTGAATAATTTTGATGTAAATGTTGTCACTTGTTCTGATTTTATTTCTGCGCGTAATCCATATGTGGTGAAAAAATTGAGTAACTCCTGTTTAGTACAAGGCAGAACTCTTAGAACACTTCAAGAAGTTTGCCAGACCATAACTTTGCTCGTGGTTTTAAGCACCTTTAAAGTCAGGATTCCAGGACAGAATCAGTTCGTCAAACCACTTAGTTTTCAGTAAAATCAAATTTACTGACAAGATTCCTAAAGGAAGCCCAAAGAATGGAAAATAGATTACAAAATAACCTGTCCTCCCTGAAAACCCAACAGACTCTCCGAACTTAATAATGCTGTGACAGATCCTTGCAACAATTCACATAAATATCTCTTGGCACAAAAGGGAAAATGAAACAAAGTCTGATTGCATCAAAGTCAGAGAGAGAGAATACCAGCCAGTACCTGCTTCTGTGAGTCCAGCAGCCTTTCTATACACGACGGCTCAAAAAAACACAAACCAGACAAACAGTGATATGGGAGAATTGGCCACTCCCCTTTCATTGTGCAACTGTTGTTTTTAACTTGAAAGGCTTCTACCTGAGGCAGTATCTGTTAGGTGTTATCAAACTAGTTTAAAACCTTTCACCCTCGAGTTCTTCAGAGTCGTGATGTTGTTTGTGGCCTCTCTGAAGAAAAATCAAGGACTCCATAACCTTGTTAACGCAACAGATTCGTCACACCTCCCCATTTAAAAAATAGTGAACGATCAATATCCAAAGATGCCCTCATTTAAAACGCGTTAAAATTGTTGGTACTGCAAAACACTAATTTTCATTGCATTGAAAATAACTATACAAACATGCACAACCATACATCGTTTCAATCTGTAGTATTCCTGCCACCAACTGCTGCCGTTTCACATTCACGTCTCGACAATGAATCAGCAATCATGTTTTCGCTTTCTGCCACACGCACATTTTTCAAATTGAATTGCAATGACAACAAGCTCCATCTAAACAGACTGTTTTGTTTTGTCCTTAACTGTCTCCAAAAACCTCAATGGGTTATGATCAGTTTCGATGATTATCTCAGATATGTTGCTGATAACATCAACACTGATATGCTGTAATTTCACCATCACGGTCAAAGATTCCTTCTCAACTGTCGAATATATTTGCTGATGAAATTTGAACTTCCTCGAGAAATACCCGATAAGACTCTGTACCTTCTCATCATCTTCTTGCAAGAGCACCACACCGACACTTGCATCAATAGACAACTTGAATGGCTTTGCACAATTAGATTTTGCGAGTATCAGGGGAGAAGTTAATACTTTCAGGCTGTGAAGCACTTTGTGATCGTCTGCTGTCCACGAAACCGTCTTACCTTTCCTTCGCAATTCAGTGAGTGGAGTAGCCACACTGCGAAAATGTGGGACAGATTTTTGATAAATTTCACGCAATCCCAGGAACCATAGTACTGCTCTTTTTGTCAACGATATGGGAATGTGTCCGTGTCGAATAACATGGCACAGGAATATAACTTTGGCCTTGGCAAATGCCCTTACCGTAAGGTTTATCAACAAACATGCCTTCCGAAGTCGATCAAACAAGTCTGATAAATGTTGCGTATGTTCCTTCTATCTGTGAGTAAAAATCACCAGGTCATTAATATAAATGACACAGTTGGATAACCTGGCAACCTTATTCGTCTCTGAAATGTGGCTGGCGCGTTTTTTCATAGCAAATTGCATGACATTAAATTAATAAAATCCAGTCAACGTTAGAAAAGCCGAACTGCCTTTGCACTTTATGACAAAGGCACCTACCAGTATCCTTTGAGCAAGTCCAACTTAAAAATACAGGTTGCTTTTCAACTTCTCAACACAGTCTTCCAAACGTAGAATCAGATATGCATCTGTCTTTGTAAATGCGTTTAATTTGCGAAAGTCCACACATGACCATTGGGTGCCATCCGGTTTTGGCACCATTACTATAGGTTAATTCCAGTAACTGTGACTGACATCGATATGTTATCTCAGAACATGCATCCAACCTCCGTTTGGACTTATGCCAACTTGAGAGGGTAATGCCAATAATGATGTTGTTTTACTGGAACAGCATCTCCGATTTCAGCATCGTTCACAATGAGGTCTAAGATTTCCAGCTTATTTCGACTTGGCTCCCCATGTAACATTAACAACTCTTTTAGGTCATTTCGATTTTCTTCTGAAAGTTAACTCAATAAACTTCCCCATTCTCCAATTTAATTTGAGTAATGAGAAATTCACATTCATATGAATTTGATTTTTCCCTCTCTGTTGTAATCAACAACGTATTCTCCACGTGCTGTCCTTCCCTGCCAAAATACCTTCAAAGCAGATGCGCATGGCACACTCTGTGAGACTTCTTTCTGTCTGGAGTCCCTATCATAGATCACCTCACTCAATTTCCTTTCAACTTGAAAAGGTCCACCAAACCTTGCTTTGAAAGATTCAAGTCTCACTTGAAGTGACACTAATACCATATTGCCGTTATTGAAATTTGATTTTTATTTATTTATTGCCTGCTTCGTGTTTCATTGCATGCTGTGATATCTTTAAATGTTGTGTAGCCAAGTTCCAATCTCTCTTTAACCGTGCCTTAAAATGTGACACACAGTGAAGTATGTGGTCTCTTACTTTTGACTTACTAATTTCTCAATCGTTTTTAACTGTCCTCTCACTTCAGACACAAAACCGAATTGAATTATACAGAATTTGGTTGATTCATTTAGTACGACTCTGATCTCAAACAGCACAATATTCCCTTATTCCAATCATCTGCATAATCTTGACTATGTGCCCTCAACATGGTCTTTCTGTCTGATGCCACCTTTCTAGAGCTCACTGCGATTCTGAATGGTATGCAACAGACTTGAATTCTTTTATACCACTGCTTCGATGACTTCCTTGAATAATTTTGATGCGAGCTTTGACCCTTGATCTGGCTGTATCTCTCTCAGTCGGCCATATCTCGTTAAACATTTGAGTATTTCCTCTATAATCCTTTTCGCTGTGATATTACAGAATGCAACTTCCTATGGAATTCGAGTGGATAGAGACACGAGAGATGACAACGACTGCTTCCAACTTTTAGTTTGATGCAGGAGACCTACACAATCAATTAATATTCTTCTAAAAGTTACTCAAATGCAGGAAAATGTATTAAAGGTGCAGGTTTTATCACCGCTTGTGGTTTTGAAATTACTCGACAGGTATGACATGTCTGGCAAAACTCAACGACATCTCTGTACAGTCCTGGCCCGTAACATGTTTTGGATTTCACCTTGTATTCTCCTCACTCTGAAATGACTTCCAAATGGTTGTTCGTGCGTCATTCGTAACACTTCCTTTCTATACCCCACTGGCATGACTATTTGATGAATTTCTGCCCATGTTCCATCTGCCAGTATATTTGATTCTCAATTTTTCCTCATTAAGCCATCATTTAAGGATGATTACATTCAAGGATACATTCAGATTCCTTCTCTGTGTCTGCCGTTTTATACAATTGCTTTAAAGTTTCATCTTTCTGCTGTAACCCAATTAATTTATCTGAGTTAAAGATGTCTGCATTGTAATCTGTCTGCTCCCGATTTATCTCAACATTCTGATGAAACATAATCTCTGCTACTTCCATTCCAACTTTCTTACTGGTAATCTTTGATCTCTCCTGTTTCATCTGATGACATTGTGACCTCGTTATCACATAAGCAGGAAAAGATCCAGGATATGTGACTTGCAATAGTTAAATTGCCTGAGTAACCACTGGCGTTTTGACCATACTCGGAAGCACTCCTTCCAGTAAAGGAACTATATCAATAGAAAAGAGAAATTATATTCCTGGAGCTGCGATTTTATCCACTTCTCTAACCACAAATTCTTCACTCTTCGTCTGACACTCTAACGTCATTTTACACACATTGAAATCGTTCTGCCTTAAACAGTTTGTGTGGGCTGTTACCAAACTGGCACTAAAACTCTTCAGTCTTCCTTTTTCCAGAGCCTGTGTCGTTTATGACCTCACTGAAGAAGAACGCAAGGACTGCATAACCTTGTTAAAGGAGTAGCTTCGTCACACTCCACAGGGAAATAAAGCTGCAGGTTTTACTAGATATTTTTCATGTCTGGCAAAATTCAACGACATTCTTGTGCAGTCCAGTCCTGTAAAACTGTTTCTGTATATTTGCTTGAGGTGTTTTTTACCCGGAAATGTCCCCTTAACGCAGTACACCCATTTCTGTAATCCACTCTCAATACGACTTAAGGAACATGTGTCCATTTCTTTTCTGCTTGGATACGTGATGTTCTCCTTCTCCTCATAGAAATATCATTTTTTAAGATCGTCGTACACCAGGATGCATAGAACATATAGAACATAGAACATTGCAGCGCAGTACTGGCCCTTCACCCTCGATTTTGCGCCGACCTGTCATACCAATCTGAAGCTAATCTAACATACACTATTCCATTTAAATCGATTTAGATTTAAATACATTTAGATGTTTCTTCCATTGGCTTTTTGATATAATTTCTCTGGGTTCTCATCATTCTGCTGTAATTCAGCTAATTTCTATGAAAAGAGGATGTCTGCTTTGACATCGAACTGCTCCTTTTTTGCTTCAACCAGTTGATCAAATCAGGTGTCTGCTAATTTAATTTCAACATTCATTTCCGTCCTCTGTCATCCCTCTTGTTTCAACTCGTGACTTTGTGACCTCGTTACCACACAGTCCGGAGAAATTCCAGGATATGTGTCCTGCACTAGCTTTGTTTCCTGAGTATCTACTGGCTTTTCAAACACAGTTGACAGCAATCTCACCTGTGAATGAGCTATCGTATTAGTAAGGTCAAATAATATTACTGGAGCTGACACTTTGTCCAATACTTCCACAACAAACCTCTCCACTCTTAACTGGGAAATGGAACCACACTTGACATAATTGAGCACTTTTCATCTCACCGTGTATGCCTATTACTCATATATTTTCTGTAATATTCGTTCAACGATACATTTCCTTATCTTTCATGGAGGATACGGTAACTTTTAAAATTTAAACCTCTTTACCTGCTGCACCTGGCTTATGTGAGTTAACTTTATTTTTGCAGGACTATCTTTTAAGAAGATCTGGCATTTCCTCCTTAACCAACATCCAAACATATTGTTCATTCTGTTGCAGATTTCTAGCATCCGATAATGTTCCTCAAAATTCACTGACTTCTCCTGTTTTCCTGCATCTCGCTTCCAGTGCCTTTCGGAAACCATCAACAGTGTGATTTCATGTGACCTACTTTATTTCGGAGATAACACCGGAGCTTATTAACTTCTCTTTCTCCTTCAAAGGTTTCACTTTCATCTTCTGCTACGTTATCTGCATGGTCGTCACCGAGATCTACTTTTTCCTTTCCACGTGAGGATTTCTCTTTTCCCCAATTTCTAATCCTCACGGTTTGAAACAGATTTTGGAAGCCAAAGTTTGATTTATGAACCAGCTCATAATTATGATGCATTTCAACTGTTAATTTTGCCATTTTAACTCTCTGTCCTTCCACATGAGTTCTGATTAGTTCAGCAAGTTAATTTATGAACTCGTCCGAAATAATCGTTTCTCTAAGAATGTCATCGATTTGTTTAAGTTTTAATGATCTCATCCGCCGTTTAAAATTGCTTTGCTTGGTCCTTTCAAATTCAATGCAGGTTTGACCAGGGCCCCTCCTTCGATTCATGAATCGTTATCGGTAGGCTTCTGCAAGAGCTCATATGCACCGAAAATGTCTTTATTCACTACCTCACATACACCAATGTCATGTAAAACACTTCGACATCTTTTCATCAAATTTAGGCAAAGCGTTCAAACAGAATTTCACCGGTTCTATAGTAAGCATCTGTTGCACATCCTCACTCTCTTCCTGACTAAGCTTACCTTCAGCCTTCATCTCCCTCCATTAAGCCTGATTTCGATCTGTCAATTATTGAAGTTCCAACTCCCGATCTTCCTTCTTTTCTTCTCCCTCTATCTTTCTCTCTCTTGCTCTCTCTTCTTTCTCTCTTTCTCACTATTTTTCTTTTTGTTCTGTTATATCGATTCCTTCTTTTAGTCTTTTCTCAGTTTTTAATCGTAATTACAACAGTGTCATTATTTTTGTCCTTTCATTTTCTTTTACTGATAAATAAAGCAACTGATTTTTAGTTGAACTGTAGTAACCTCTAAAGGGTCTGATGACATTTCCAGCAAATATAAGTGCTGAGCAATTATTCTAATGATCTCTCCTTTCCTCATGGAAGGAGATAGGTACAATTTCAAATGACTGCTAATTCCAGCAGCCTTTTCTGTGTTCAACGTCTCTAAATCTCCTAAAGGCAACTTCTTCCACCCCCAGAAAACATTTCGTGATTGAATAAGCCATTGTTTTTCCACACACTATTTAATCCAGGTGAAACTAACACCCACAACTCGGTGCCTTTGAGACCAACAAATGCAACCCCAAATCATACACATACAACAAATCTCGGAAGATTACCCAATCCTTTATGGATCACACAAGAGCCCCTCAAAATATTTAAAGAAGGCAGACCAGATCCTAACATTGCTACTTCTGATGTAGCTGGTTAAAACCGCTCAGTTATAAACAAATTAGAACTTAATCAGTGAGTCCCTCATTCTCATTCACTCGCCCTCTCAAATGTGTACACACACATGCCCTCACACACCACATTCAGTCATTTACACATACATATACTGTTACACACGTACAAGAGAGTGTTTAACGTTCCCAGCACCTGGATTACACCACTTTCAAACTCTATATAGAGTCATAGAGAGCTGCAACATGGGCGGCACGGTGGTACAGTGGTTAGCACTGCTGCCTCACAGCGCCGGAGACCCGGGTTCAATTCCCGCCTCAGGCGACTGACTGTGTGGAGTTTGCACGTTCTCCCCGTGTCTGCGTGGGTTTCCTCCGGGTGCTCCAGTTTCCTCCCACAGTCCAAAGATGTGCAGGTCAGGTGAATTGGCCATCCTAAATTGCCCGTAGTGTTAGGTAAGGGGGGTCGATGTAGATGCAGGGGTATGGGTGGGTACGCTTCGGCGGGGCGGTGTGGACTTGTTGGGCCGAAGGGCCTGTTTCCACACTGTAAGTAATCTAATCTAATCTAAAAAACATGGAAACAGACCCTTCGATCCAACCGTCCATGCCGAGCAGATATCCCAAACCTATCTCGTCCCACCTTCCAGCACCTGGACCGTATCCCTCCAAACCCTTCCTATTCAAATGCCTCTTAAATGTTGCAAATGTATCAGTCTCCACCACATCCTCTGCCAGTTCAGTCCATACACGTACCACCATCTGCGTGAAAATGATGCCCCTTATGTCTCTTTTATTTCTTTCCCCTCTCACCCTAAACCTATGCCCTCTAGCTCTGGACTCCCCGAGCCCAGGGAAAAGACTTTGCATGTTCATCCTATCCACGCCCCTCATAATTTTGTAAACTTCTATAAGGTTACGCTTCAGCCTCCGACGTTCTCGGGAAGACAGCCCCAGCCTGTTCAGCCTCTCCCTGTAGCTCAGATCTTCCAACCCTCGCAACATCATTGAAAATCTTTTCGGAACCCTTTCAAGTTTCACAACGTCTTTCCGATGGGAAGGAGACCAGAATTGCACGCAATATTCCAACAGTGGTATAACCAATGTCCTGTACAGCTGAAACATGACCTCCCAACTCCTGTCGTCAATACTATGACCAATAAAGGAAAGCATACCAAACACCGCCTTCACAATCCTATCACCCTGTGACTCCACTTTCAAGGAGCTAGAACCTTCACTACAAGGTCTCCTTATGCACCAACATTCCCTTGGACGTTACCATTAAGTGTATAAGTCCTGCTAAGTTATGCTTTCCCAAAATGCAGCACCTTGCACTTCCCTGAATTAAACTCCATCTGCCACTTTTCAGACCACTGGCCCATCTGGTCCAGATCCTGTTGTAATCTGAGGTAACCCTCTTTGCTGACCACTACACCTCCAATTTTGGTGTCATCTGCGAACTTACTAACTGTACCTCCTATGCTCTCATACAAATCATTTATTTTAATGACATAAAGTAGAGGAACCAGCAGCGATTCTTGTGGAACTCGACTGGTTAAAGGTCTCCAGTCTGAAAAACAGCCCTCCACCACCTGTCTTCTATCCAAGAGCCAGTTCTCTATCTAAATGGCTGGTTGCCCCTGTATTCCATGCGATCTAACCTTGATAAAAAGTCTCCTTTTGAGATATTTCATGTTTAATTGGATCAGCAGTTTCATATTGAGATTCCACATTACCTTGCTGACCAGCAGGAGTCAGTGGTCAGAGGAGAACACCGGCTTGATATTGGTGAGTTTGTCCAAAAACAATCCCAGCCTCTCCAGTCTCACTTCACGGGTGCATCTATGGAGCCCTGGTGAACCTCCCTCGTTCAATTCTGCAAGACTTTTTGGTTTTAAGATTGTGGCGTTGACAGGGTCCTGGGCCAATTTGGTTCAATCACCAGGCCGGTCGCATCCTTCTTACATCTTTGCTGTCTCATCTTCATTTTGGTATTCTCTTCCTTCTGGCGGTTATGGTGGAGGAATATGGCGTCAATGGTGTCTGCAGCAGCAGTGTTGTGTACCTGGAACAGGAATCCTTGTGCCAGTAATGTCGCCGGTGTGGGAGGCCCAGGGACCAATTCTGGTCAGTTCTCCATTGGAGAACTGTGAGCAGATCCAAGCCATTGAATGTCAGAACGACCTCTCACTGGGGGTGAATGGCCTGTTTCTGTATCCCGATGATTTTTAATCTCCTCCTATAGACTATCCAAGGCATTGTCATCCTTCCTAAAGTGTCATGTTCAGGAGTGGGCAGAGTTCCGTTTTAACCCAATGCAAGGCATTTGATTTTCATGAGTTCAAATCCAGTCCCTTTCCCCCAACTGTGGCTAAAACGGTCAGTTATAAAGGTTTGATAACATTTCACTTCTCCTTACGTTCTAATTCCAATTTGTACGTTACCTTTTTACAAACCTGCCCAAACTGCCCAATCACTTTCCCAAACATAAGTGTTCACCTCCAAGTCTTGATCATATTATGCCTCCTCCAGAATTTGGCCAGTTAATTTATATTATCTCGCTTTCTCACTTCCTACATGATCTGCCATTTGTCTGCCCGTTTCACTGGATAACGGTATAAAATGCATCTAGAAGTTTCTCACTAATGGATAGTGAATAGGTGCACTATTTGGAATACTGCAAACAGCCTTCATTTAAAATATTGCTCAAGGGGAGAACAGAAAGTCAGAGACTTGAAAATTTCATGGAGATTCTTTTTAATTCAGTGTACTGAGCTTTGCAGTTGGCATAGACACACCCAGTAGCACAGCAAAAGTGGAACGCGACTCAGCTCATTCTCTAACCTTTTATTTCAGGATGCCATTCACCTCTAATTTCTCTCTACAGATGCTGTCAGGCATGCTCAGTTTTTGCAGGAAGTTCTGTTATTGTTTCCGATTGAGAACATCCACAGTACTTCCATTTTTTATTCAGTCCAGGACGGGAATTATGACTGGACTGCTCATCCACGCAACCAATAATGTTCTAGGGGTATTGCTGCAAATCCCACTGTGGCACATGATGGAACTTCAATTCAATGATTTTGGGGAATTTAAGTGTCTAATGATGACCCCAGAATGTTTCTGTGTTTGCTCAAGCCTTTTGCAGAGGGAAATTACTTTTCTTACCTGGTCACGACTACACGTGACTACAGACCAACAACAATATGGTTGACACTTAACACACTTCCAGGCAATTAAGGATGGGCAATAAATATTGCCGCTGACCAGCAACGCCCTCATCCCATGACTGAATAACAGAAGCCTTCTTGAGAATGATACAGAGGAAGTGGAGGAGGCAATTTAGCTCATTCAGAGATGGTAAAGTGGAACAGCAGAAGGCCATTCAGTCCCATTCGTGAGCACAAGAATATCAGAATGGCACAACGTCAGTACACACTGTTCTCCATGAAAAAGCGAAGGTAGGAGGGAACGGGAAGATGTGAGGAGAGGGGGTTGTCGGGTGTAGGTTTGCTCGCTGAGCTTAGGTTTGATATCCAGACATTTCATTACCTGGCTAGGTAACATCATCAGTGGCGACCTCCAAGTGAAGCAAAGCTGTTGTCTCCTGATTTATATGCTTTCTATGAGGGGGATGTATGTGGTGTAAGGACAATTGGAATGTGAATGGGGGAGCACTCCGTCAGAAGGTGAGAGCTTGTCCTGGGAGGCAGTGGAACATGGAGGCAACTAATTATGGGAATGGACACGGGTAGAGCTAAGGTATGATGTTGATATCTGGAAATTTGAAAGGAGGGTACTGCCCAACATCACCTCCGACCCAAATTGTATAAAGCTGGAAATAGTCACTATTACCCTGTATTTAATTATCCCGATTGTCTACTTGTTCCGCTCCATTTCCCTGCATTTAAGCGTTTATATTTGCCTGGAGACCGTAGACAAAAGACAATAGGTGCAGGAGTAGGCCATTCTGCCCTTGGAGCCTGCACCACCATTCATTTTGATTAGATTACTTAAAGTGTGGAAACAGGCCCTTCGGTCCAACAAAGCCACACCGCCCCGTCGAAGCGCAACCAACCCCTACATCTACATCTACCCCTTACCTAACACTACGGGCAATTTAGCATGGCCAATTCACCTGGCCTGCACATCTCTGGACTGTGGGAGGAAACCGGAGCACTCGGAGGAAACCCACGCAGACACGGGGAGAATGTGCAAACTCCACACAGAGAGTCGCCTGAGGCGGGAATTGAACCCGAGTCTCTGGCACTGTGAGGCAGCAGTGCTAACCACTGTGTCACCATGCCGCCCATGGCTGAGCATCCTCCATCAGTGTCCTGTTCCTGCCTTATCTTCATAACGCTTAATTCCATTATCGTTGAGAGCGATATCCACTTTTTTTCTGAAACGAATCCAGAGACTGGGCCTCCACTGCCTTCTGGGGCAGAGCATTTGACACACCCACCATTCTCTGGGTGAAGAAGTTTCTCTTCATCTCTGTCCTAAATGGCCTACCCCTTATTTTTAAGCTGTGTCCTCTGGTTCGGGACTCATCCATCATCGGAAACATGTTTCCTGCATCCAGAGTGTCCAATCCGTTAATAATCTTGTCCATCTCAATCAGATCTCCTCTCAGTCTACTGAACTCAAGGGTGTTCAAGCACAGTCGCTCCATTCTTTCAACATAAGATAGTTCCGCCATTCCCGGAATTGACCTCGTGAACCTACGCTGCACGACCTAAATAGCCAGAATTTCTTTCCTCAAATTTGGAGAGCAGAACTGCACTCAATATTCCAATTGCGGTCTCACCAGAGCCTTGTAAAGTTACATAAGAACCTCTTTCCTTCTATACTCAATCCCTCTTGTTATGAAGGCCAGCATGCTGCAAGTTTTCTTCACTCCCTGCTGTACCTGCATGTTTGCCTTCATTGACTGGTGTACAAAAACACTAGGTCTCATTGTACTGCCACTTTACCTAACTTGAGTTCATTCAGGTCGTAATCTGCCTTCCTGTTCTTGCTACCAAAGTGGATAACCATACATTTATCCACATTAAACTGCATCTGCGATGCATTTGTCCACTCACCTAACCTGTCCAGGTCACCCTGTAATCTCCTAACATCCTCCTCACATTTCACCCTGCCACCCAGCTTTGTATCATCAGCAAATTTGCTAATGTTATTATTAATACCATTTTCTATATCATTAATGTATATTGCAAAAAGCTGCAGTCCCAGCACTGATTCCTGCAGTACCCCAATGGTCACTGCCTACCATTCCGAAATGGAGCCGTTTATCACTACCCTTTGTTTACTTTCAGCCAAACAACTTTCAATCCAACTGAGTACTTTGCCCCCAATACCATGCGCCCTACTTTTGCTCACTAACCTCCGATGTGGGACTTGATCAAAAGCTTTTTGAAAGGACAGGTATGCTACATCAACTGGATCTGCCTTGTCCATGTTCAGAGTTACAACCTAAAAAAATTCCAGAAGATTAGTCAAGCATGATTTTCCCTTCATAAATCCATGCTGACTCTGACCTATCCTGTTACTGCTATCCAGATGTGTCGAAATTTCACTCTCTGTGTGGAGTTTGACTCCAGCATCTTTCCCACCACTGAGGTCAGACTAACTGTTCTATAATTTCCTGCTTTCACTCTCGCTTCTTTTTATAATGTGGTACAACATTAGCCACCCTCAAATCCGTAGGACCTGATCCTGAATCTATCGAACTCCAGAAAATAATCACCAATGCATCACGATTTCTAGAGCCACCTCCTTCAGTACCCTGGGATGTAGACCATCAGGCCCCGGGGACTTATCAACCTTCAGACCGTCAGACCTAACAGTCTCCCCAACACCATTTCCTGGTAAATATAAATTCCCTTCAGTTCAGGTCCTTCAGCCACTGTTACCTCTGGGAGATTGCTTGTGTCTTCCCCAGTGAACACAGATCTGAAGTACCAATTCAACTCTTCTGCCATTTCTTTGTTCCCTGTCATATATTCCCCTATTTCTGTCTTCAAGGGCACAATTTTAGCCTTCACCATTTTTTCCCTTTCACATACCTAAAAAAATCTTTTACTATCGTCCTATATATTTTTCGCCAGTTTACCTTCATACCACATTTTTTCTCTGCATATTTCCTTCTTAGTAATCCTCTGTTGTTCTTTAAATGCTTCCTAGTCCTCCCTTTTCCCACTCAACTTTGCTATGTTATAGTTTTTCTCTTTTGACATTATATGTTTCTTAACATTCCTCGTCAGCCACGGCCACCCCTGCCTCCTCATAGGATTTTTCTTCTTGTTTGTAATGAACTGATCCTGCATCTTCCGCATTATACTCAGAAATATCTGCCATTGTTCCTCCACTGTCAATCCTGCTATGGTTATGCACCATTGAACTTTGGCCAGCTCCTCCCTCGTGGCTCTATAGTTCCCTTTATTCAACTGAAATATTGTCACTTCCGATTGTACCCTCTCCCTTTGAAGTTGTAGATTGAAGCTTATTGTATTCTGGTCACTACCTCCTAATGGCTCCTTCACTTCGAGGTCCCTGATCAATTCTGGTTCGTTGTACAATACCAGATCCAGAATTGCCCTCTCCCTGGTGGGCTCCAGCACCAGCTGTTCTAAGAATCAATGTCGGAAGCACTCAACAAAGTCTCTTTCTTGAGGTTCAATACCATCCTAATACTCCCAGTCTACCTGCATGTTGAAATCCCCCATAACAACTGTAGTAACATCTTTGCGACATGCAAATTTCAGCTCCTTATTCAACTTGCACCCTACATCGATACTACTGTTTGGGGCCTGCAGATAACTCCTAAGAGGGTCTTTCTACCCTCAGAATTCCTCAGCTCTATCCATCCTGACTCTACATCCTATGATTCTAGTTCCCCCCCCCGCCGACGGACTGAACATCATCTCTTACCAACAGGGCCACCCCACCCCCTCTTCCCGTCAGTCTGTCCTTACGATTGCACGTATAGCCTTGAATATTGATTTCCCAGGCCCTATCCACTTGAAGACACGTCTCAGTTATCCCCACAATATCGTAGCTGCCAATTTCCAAAAGAGCCTCAAGATCATCCATCTTATTTCTAAAACTTCATACATTCATATATAGTATTTTTAATTTGTTACTGCCCTCAAACTTCCTATCAACCCCTATTTCACTCAACCTTACGGCATGATCGCTTTTTGAGTTTTCTGCTTCATTGATACCGTTGTCTTTCTTGACTTCCCTTTTCTAATTTTTCCTTCAATTTCCTTCTTGAACTTCCAGTTTGTCCCCTGCCCCCGCGCTATTTAGTTTAAACACAGCGGTACACAAACCTTTTGCTATTAATAATATATCTTCTCCCTTGTATGAAGTCCACACTGTTCCCCAGTGTTTCATTCTCTCCTGATTGCTGTATTTTACACCGACTCTCACTCTGTTTTTAATCCTCTTCCTGATAATCTCTATTTAATCTTGGCCCTCTTTTGCATTTAATACTCACACACATACCCTCTACTGAATGTGCTCCATTTAAATTCCAACAATCAGTCTTTATCCATCTCTGTATTCAGTTTTCTCGCCATTGCTCCATAATTAGCCCGCTCAATATTACTTTCTGTTTATTCCTTTCCACTGTCCTCTTCCCCTTGACTGAATCCTCCTCCTGCTTTTCTGTATTCAAACATCAAATTATGATATGATCTGAATTAAGTCCTCTCCCTTTCTCCTGTACTTAACTCCCACCTTCCTCCACTGCATTCAACACCATCCTTATTATTCTGTATTTTCTCATCTTCCTATTATGCTCTTACACTCTCTCCGCTTCTACATAAGCTGCTGTCGCATCCCCAACTCACCCTGCAGTTACAGGTGCATAGGACATCACACTGACAAAACTGATTCCTGGAGTGAGCTGATAACCTGACATTCCTCTTTATATCTATCAGCCAGGACTCCTCAGTGGACCAGGTAACCATTCACAATCAGAGAACCCCACAGATTCAATGAGTTCCACCTCATTACATTCCTGTAGCTTTCTCTGTATTCACCATGTTGTCATGTTGCAGCTGTACAGGCCATTAGTTGGGCCAGTTTCGGGAAAACTGTGTGTAATTCTGGTCTCACTTCGAAAGGAGCCATGGTGTAAAACTTGGAGGGTTTCATGAAATATTTGCAAGGATATTGCCAGATTTGGAGGGCTTGAGCTATTGGTAAACGTTGAATAGGTCTGGTGTTAAGGAAGCATTGGAGGCGAGGGTGACTTTATCGAGGTTTATAAAATCCCAAGTTCATGGATAGTGCAAATAGACAAGGTCTTTTCCCTGGTCTGTGGGAGTCCAGCGGTAGTGAGAATAGATTTAGAGTGGGAGGGGAAATTCTTAGCCTTTCACACAAAGGCTAGCACATGTATGGAATGATCTACCAGAGGAAATGGGGGAAGCATATGAAATTACAACATTTACAAAGCCACTGAATGGGTAAGTGAAAGTTTTCAATGGATATGGAGGCAAATGGGAGTCGATGATGATAGAATATCTGGTCGGCATGGACGATTTGGGCCAATGGGCATGTTTCCATGCTATATATCTCTTTGACCCAATCGAGCCCAGTATGCCTAAAGCCGACAAACAAATGCTTCATAGCCGATAAATATCAACACTAGATATCTCAATTTCCGATTGTAAATCAATCCATTTGCAATGAGCGGGCCTGGAGTGAGGAGAAAAAACATGTTGATGTTTCGAGTTCCTTGAGAAATGTTCAGACGAACGTCTTCAGATGAAGAATGATTGCATTCATTCTGTTTCTGTCTCCACAGATGCTACCATACCTGTTGGGTTTCGCCGGTTATTTCTGTTTATTTTTCATATTTTCAGTATCCACAGGCTTTGTTTTATTTCAGAAAACTTTTTCATTTCCCAATCTATCTCCCAGAAGTCGGCATGGATGGTTTGGACCAAAGGGTCTGTTTCCGTGTTGTAGCTCTCTATGATTATGAATCTATGACCATTGCACAGAAAGGTCCATCAAGCTTGTGCTAGGAAAGCTGAATTAAATCTAGTCTCGTCCCATGCAGTTTTTAAATGTTGTAAGGTTTCCCGCCTCAACTAGCCTCCAAGCACTCAATTACAAGAACCCCACCACTATCTGGGTGAAAGCATTTTCCTCAAATCTCCTCCAAACTTTTTGCAGTAAAAACTATGACCCTTTGCTATATGTCAATTCCCTGATTCAGTTAGATTACGTACAGTGTGGAAACAGACTCTTCAGCACAAGTCCACACCGACCCACAACCCATCCATGCCCCTACAACGAACACTACGAGCAATTTCGCATGGCCAATTCACCTGACCTGCCACATCTTTGGACTGTAGGAGAAAACCCAAGTAGAAATGAGGGAATGTGCAAACGCCTCGCAGTCAGTCGCCTGAGTTGGGAATCGAACCCGGGACTGCTGGTGCTGTGAGGCAGCAGGGGTAACCACTGTGCCCATGATGTGAAGAACTCGTGCAGATGTGGAGAATGTTTGATCAATTAATTTCTGATTTGTATTTTACCTTCTGACTCTCTCTGTTAATTTCCTGCTGACTTTGTTTCTCGCGTGGGAAATGCGTGACCTCTCTAACTGCACAAGGTGCTGTCTGTTGGCGAAGGCAACATCAGATTTACTTTTCATTCGCACTAACATTCTGCTGTGGCGATTGTAAGTATTTTACTACCGAGGGTTGTTTCCTGGACATCACCTGTGCAATCTGGTCTCCTTCCTATGGAAGGATGTTGTGAAACTTGAAAGGATTCAGAAAAGTATTACAAGGATGTTGCCAGGGTTGGAGGATTTGAGCTACAGGGAGAGGCTGAATAGGCTGGGGCTGTTTTCCCTCTCTCCAATAAATTGTTTAAAGGGGCATTTTGAGCAATACTTGAATAGGCAGTAAATAGAGGGCAATAGATTTGGTAATTTGTTGCTCTTGTCAAAAGGTTTGAACGTAGTGGTTTATTGCAGGATGAAGTAAGACGTGCAGCATATATCTATCAACTTGTTGAACAGAGATGTGTGATACACAAGGAAGCTGGACGAAACACAAATGAGGGCCATCTATTGGAACATCTGCTTTTTGTTTTGTAAACCAGGGGAGAGCACGAACGCAGACCCCACTACCACAGATTTTGCAGTCGAGTATCCCACATTTGTGGACATTGCAGGCGTCAGGACACCCGATGAGCAATGGGATAGCCTCGTCCTGGGAGAACCATTTTTAATTTCAAAAATATACTTCCTTCATAAAATATTTTGATGATCTGGACAATTGTTCATGCAATACATCCGTAATCATTCAATTAAATGGTATACAGAGACAGAGTAATCTTTCATTTATACAGGTCTGTACGCTTACATGTTTAGCTGAGGCGTCAGCAGAGCCCGACTGACTGTGTGGGCCCCCTGCTCTTCATGGGCAGGCAGATGTTACACGATGGTCTTTCCCCACGGAACCTTGCAGGCTGCTACCCCAAGCTTCAGCGCGTCCCTCAATACGTAGTCCTGGGTCTTGTAATGTGCCAGTCTGCAACACTCAGTCGAGGTCAACTCCTTTAGCCGGAAGATCAGAAGGTTTCGGACCGCCCAGAGAGCGTCCTTCACCGTGTTGATAATCCTCCAGGCAGAGATGATGTTCGTCTTGGTGCGCATCCTGGGGAACAGACCAAATAGCACGGAGTCCCGCGTCACAGCGCTGCTTGAGATGAACCTCGACAAACACCACTGCATTCCTCTCCAGACTTGTTCTGCACAGGCTCATTCCGGAAGGAGGTTTGTGACAGTCTCGTCCCCCCCGCAGCCACTTCGAGGGCAGCGTGCAGTGTGACTGAGAGTCCAGGCGTATATAAAGGATGTCACAGGCAGATCCTTTCTTATCCAGGTTTTCAGCTGAGTACTTTAACACGGTCCAGTTCACCAATTCTATGCAATCCCAGGAACTGTCATTAACAGCCTCAGGCCAGCATTGCACTTTATTTTGTGAAGAGTCCTCCCATTTCAGCTTCTGCTTGGAAGCTGTTTACACATGTAAGAGAGACTAAGACATGACGGCACAGCCCCAGAGTGAAGGGGCGACCTTTGGAACTGAGATGAGTATGAATTTCTTCTTTGAAGGAATGTTTAATCTGTTGAAATTATTACCACAGAGGTCTGTGGAGACCAGGACATTAAGTGTGTGATGATGCTGATCCTTTACTGTTCTTATTTTTTTCTTAGTTGTTTGTAAATGCAGAGGTTCTGTGGTGTCGAGTTTTAATGGGTTTTAGGGCCAACTCCATGATATCCAACAGACACTACCTCCGGCAAAAGCCTTTCAAGTAAAAAAAAATACAATGAAAGGGGAGTGGCCAATTCTCACTGCTCAGCTTTACTCTGGGCTGGTTTAGTTTGGTTCAGTGTTAATATGCAGACAGTCTATCAGACTGCTGGTAAAAGGAACAGCTACGTGAAAGTAATTGTTCCGTGCTGAATCTCTCTCCGACATCTCTCCTGTGAGACCCTGTGTTTGATTTTACCTGCATTGTCAAGAGGTGTTTATGGGGATTTGTGCAGTAATTGAGAACAATTATTAAGTTGGGATAGTCTGTTCGCTTTCACAAGGTTGAGTTATTCTGTATTCTGTTACCTTTTGCTGTGTTTCATTCGGTACTCTGGAAATAAGTTATGTTTTATTTCAATCCGAGGAATATTGACCAGCTCCATCACTCCTGGAATGTCCACTGCACAAATGCTCAGAACAAGTTAGCTCAGAAAAGTTAGGGTTTGGGCTACCGTCTTGAAATGTTTTGAGAGGGTCTGGCCTGGTCTGTAACAAATTTATTCAATATAGAGATATATGTGTTTCTAATTGATCATGGAATCAAAAGTTTTGGGGAGAATGCAGCAGAATAGAATTCCCTCATGTCAAAATGTCAGAACGACTGGTTGCGGTGAATGACCTAATTCTGCTCCCACACAATATGACCTAATGATCTAATATGTAACAATGTCAATGTATGGACACAACCAGCTTCAATATTGCATCCATGTTACAAACAAGGATGGAAGAACTAGAATCCTTCCTTTCATTGAATATTTCCCTGTCTTGTTTCGTTCATTAAGCTTAGGTCCTTGAACTGAAGGAACCGTTCAGCTCTCAGGGTGCAGGAGCTACAAATGCTGATCGGTCGATATTTCGCAGCTTGCCGAAAATGTGCTCTTTACACGAATGTGTGCACCGTGTCCTGCTCAAGGGTTCACATGAACCTTTTCAGGAGAGGGAATACCAAGCTCAGACATAGACAGAAACATACGCAAAGGATCACCGAAACACACCCACACACTCGCACAAACATATAGGAACATGCAGAAACACATCTACACCCACAAACTCACGAACACATACACGCAGAACGCATACCTATACACAGAAATGCAGTCAAAGTGAGATATAGGAACGTACTGACAAACAAAAGCACACAAAATGCACAGTAACACCATCAATCTGAAACGTGGCAACACATCTGCACACAAACTACAGCAGCATTCCAGCACCCTCAGAACACACTGGAATGAAAACAGAATGCAGAAGGGGACACACCTTCTGCACACGTTCGTGCACACGTATACACCCAGACAAACAGTCATACTGAGACACACTCATGTATGGACAGAATGCACACACATCCACACACAAAGAAATGCAGTCATACTGATCATTTAGAGATGTGGTTTTTGGACGGGGGTGTACGAATTTAAAAATCACAAAACATCAGTTTCTGGTCCAACAAATGCATTTGGAAGCACTAGATTGCAGACGACTGCTCCTTCACCACTTGGTGAAATTTAGCAGGAATAGTGAGAAATCAGAATAAATCTACACACGCCCACACACGCACGCGTGCACACACCCACACACACATATGCACAGAAAGGAACACATTATGTACATGCCAAATGCATACATATCCACACACAGAGAAATGCAGTCATAATGAGATATAAGAACACATCTCCACACAAAGAATCACACCCACAGCCCCACACACAGATATAAAAGAACTCAGCGTAAGAGTCATTAAACATCAACTTGCAAGAATTGACAGTAAATTTATCGGCACACACACAAGCACATTCAAATCGTCACTGAACCACAACCACAGTGAGATATAGAAGAGTGGCATTCAGAAACAGAGACACACCTACAGAGAGGCACAGAGAGTTCCTACTATGGAGCACAGAAAGACCTTGACACACGGAGAGACGGACAGGCACAGTCTGATCAATACACTCACCTGCTTATACATGAATATAGTAGGGCAGAGACACACCCCACACTCCAACAATAATACAATGACACTCAGAGACACACACACATGGTGTAATGGAACCGTCAAGACGTGCTGAGAGTAATCCACACATACGCACGCACACACCCAGACACACAGAGACACACGCACACAAAACCACATTGTCAGAGGACTGTGACCTTACAAACAGCATACACACAGTCAAAAACACGACAGCTTCACAATGTGCAAAGTACACACAGATAAGCAATCACACAGGCACAGTAACGTACACCCACATAAGAACGCTTACCTTCACGGGAACACTCATACAACAATGAATAACATATCCAAATATATAAACACATAAATGGAAATTCATCAAAATACTACCCAATACGCACAAAGGAAAACCAACACACAGATGCATAAACACAGTCATGATGTCTCACACTCAGGGACATGTCTAATGACAAAAAATTAGGGACACACAAACAAAGTGAGATCCCCACAAAGGCAATGAAATACACCCCCTATGCAGAGACACACAGAGAACGTCACACACTAAAAGGGAGATGCATGAACACACTTCCTGCACAGTCACAGACAGAAGAAAGGAAGACGATCAAACTCCAGCAGACGTCAGTACAATAATATGTCAACGTATTGTCGGCTGTATCTCTGCACTTTGTAGTTTGCAAAATCACTGACTGGGGAAGGATCAGTGAATGAGGGGATCTGGAAGTGCTTTGAATCAATGCAAGTGAGCTTGATGTAAACTGTGAAAAGTGCCTGTCATCGGCTTTGTGAGAGAAAGACACAGAGAGAGAGGGAGTCACAGAGGGACCGGGAAAGAGATAGACAGGGAGAAAAAGAAGGATAAACATAGAGGAATACAGTGAGGCAGACAGATAGATAGACAGGTAGAGAGACAGATCGATGCAGACAGAGAGGGGCACACAGAGTGAGACAAAATGAGAGAAAGAGAGGCACAGCAAGAAACTGAGAGATGGGGGTCAGCGTGAGAGAGGAACAAAGACAGACAGGTGAGGTAGAGAGAGAGAGAAAGCAATTTTTTGTGAAGTAAGTAGACAGGAGGTGTACTCAATAAACTCTCTCAAAAACAAATGTACTTCTCCAATAACCAACTCAGATGAGGTGATGAATGGCACCCGGAACCTTTCCCTGCTGGTTGTAAGAAAGTGTTTATTGCGAGCTGAACACAGAGAGTCTGACAATCATCATGGTACAGGAAAGACTGCTGCTGCCCGACCCCCTCCTCCCCTACAGGAGAAATGCAGAGACCCATTCTGCTGGTCTTTAACACTCATCCAAAGGGCACTCTGTGAAGACCCAATATTCCAGAAGAAGCCATCACTCGCAGCCAACCCGATGTTTAGAATCACTCCTCCAGCCTCTTTCCATCCTCTTTCCATCATATGTGAAGAATTTACGTGGCCAGAACTTCGCACTGAACTTGGGCAGAATCGCTGCATAAAACAATGTGTTCGTGCTGCAGATTAATTTCCTCAGCATTTCTGCCATCAAAGTAAACTGGAATAGATGAGCGTTCTTCCAACGATATGCTTGTTTAGTGCTAAAGTTTCAGGTGTTTCCCGCCTGCGCTAACCACAGAAGTACAAAGTTGATGGATATAGTGATGAGAGATATTACCAACTTTCTCAGGCTATCCATATCTGTGTCTTTGTGACTCACTCTATTCCTCTGACCCCTCGGGCTCTTGCAGACTCGACTGGCCACTGAAATGTACCTGACAGTCAAAGTGTTCATCAACAGAAGTAACACGAATGGAATGAAAACGGCTTAAATGATTTCAAACCAGTTATATCACAGCCATCTGGGATCAGTAAACATAACTTGACTTTGTTTCGCAGTACCTCGGAACATTGTCAATTATCCTAGAAGGTTCCAAACGAAAATATCAGGTAATGCGTTTTCAATCGAGCAGAATGCCAGTTACAGATAGAGCAACAGCCTAGGTTTTCTCTGTACAATATTTCCTCTTCAGTTTCAAGCAGCAAATGTTCACAAAACGATCAACAGAGAAACGGACAGTGAACCAGGCGGAACATTCTGTGGCTACACATATCAGGACAACGATAGCACTGCACACAGTGGTATGTCCAGGAAACATCCTCGGTAATAATGATCTTTGAATGACCACAGCATGATCCCAGTGCTTATGACCAGCAGATACCCTGTTGCCCTGGCCAACAGGCAGCGCGTTATGTAGTTATAGAGGCGTACTTTCCCTGTGAGAGAACCAAAATAACCGGGCAATAATCAGAAGTCACTGAGCAAACATTCTCCATGACTGCTCAATGGAAGATCTTCATATCTAACTGAGACAGGGAATTGACAGATGGTATATGGGCGCAAATTTTAAGGTGATTAGTTAAAGTTTTGGTGGGGATTTGAGGAAAAGGATTCAACTCAGAGAGTGGTGTGGGTTCTGATACTTCAGTGCTTGGGAGGGTTATTGAAGTAGGAAACCTTAAAACCTTTAACAACTGCCTGGGAAGAGTTCAGATTTCCATTAGCCTTGATAGCACAAGCTATATGGACCGACGGACCTCTTCAGTACAGTCGGGTTCCACAATTCAAAGAATCATTTCTGGGAAATGGGCTGGGAAGTGAAACATTTTCAGGAAGGAAATAAACGATTAAGGTTTGTATCATCCAATAAATCTCAGTTCTAAAATGCTCTGTTATTTCAGTAATGATAAGATTTGTTTTAAAAAATGTGTTTGGGGTTTGGATGTAGGCTGATTGGCTTTGTAGTCAAGATTGAAGTCAAGTCAAAGGACCCCTGCCTGAAACGTCGATTTTCCTGATCCTCGGATGCTGCCTGGCCTGCTGTGCCTTTCCAGCATTCCTCGAATCTTGACTTGAATCTCCAGCATCTGCAGTCCTCATGTTCTCCTGAATGGCTTTGTACACGAGTGAAACCTTGTTTACTTTCGACGCTTGCAGCACAGCATGGTAATGATGCAGCCTGAAAGCTTATTTGTGCAGTTCTGGAATTTTCGATTGAAGAAGAAACAAGTAATGGAGAAAGCATTAATTTCACATCAATCATATTTGTAATTTATTTTAGTTCCTCTATGACCCTGGAACTGAGCGGATGTGTATGTCTGTGCTCATGCGGAAGAAATACGAGTTTTAGTAAATTAGACTGCCTGGGAATGAAAATGTTGTGTCGGTCCCAGACAGGATGTTGGGACAAGGAAAATCTCTGAAGCGATTGGTTAAAGCAGAGTACATTGACACTCAGGTATACCTTAGCTCCAGGAAGACGTTCACTATGGTGACAGTTTAGAAGTGGCAGTCACAAATCATTTAGCCAAGTGATAGATACACGGATTCTGATGTGAATATTACACAAGAACAAAGGAAATTTCCAGGCCAGGACAAGGGCCTTCGGCCCTCCAAGCCTGACCCGAACCAAATGTACTGCCGAAACCTGTTGGTCAATTCCTAAGAATTTGTACCCCACTGCTCCCCACCTCCTCATGAATTTGTCCAGACGCATCTTAAACGAATCTATGATTTGGAGATGCCGGTGCGGAGCCGGGGTGAACAAAGATAAAAATCACATAACACCAGGTTATAGTCCAACAGGTTTAATTGGAAGTACACTAGCTTTCGGAGCGACGGTCCTTCATCAGGTGATTGCAAAGGGGTCGATCGTAACAGAATTTATAGAAATAATTTGCAGTGTGATGTAACTGAAATTATACATTGAAAAATTGATTGTCTGTTAAGCCTTTCATCTGTTAGAAAACAGTGATAGTTTCACTTCTTTCATGTGTAAATCACAAAACCTTTTTTTTAAAAGTTGCATTCTCGGGTTAGCTGTTCACAATGGTGATAGCTAGACAATATGTTGACACCTAACACCTTCAACATATTGTCTAGCTATCACCATTGTTAACAGCTAACCCGAGAATGCAACTTTTAAAAAAGGGTTTGTGATTTACACATGAAAGAAGTGAAACTATCACTGTCTTCTAACAGATGAAAGGCTTAACATAGAACAATTTTTCAATGTATAATTTCTTTTACATCACACTTCAAATTTTTGATATAAATTCTGTGTTAAGATCGAGCCCTCCACAATCACCTGATGAAGGAGCGTCGCTCCGAAAGCTAGTGTACTTCCAATTAAACCTATTGGACTATAACCTGGTGTTGTGTGATTTATAACGATAAACGAATCTACCATGCCTGCCTCTACCAGCTCTGCTGGCAACCAGCTCCAAACGCCCACCACCCTCTTTGTGAAATACATGCCTCATGTATCCCCCTTAATCTTTCCACCTCTCACCTTGAAAGCGTGACCTCTCGTTATTGAATCCTTCACCCTGGGAAAAAGTTTTTCTCTATCCACCCTGTCTACACCCTTCATGATTTTGTTAACCTCAGTCAGGTCCCCCCTCAATCTCCTTTTTTGCAGTGAAAATAAACATAACCTACTCAAACTCTCTTCATAGCTAGCAGCTTCCATACCAGGCAACATTCTCGCAAACCTTCTCTGCATCTTCTCCAAAGCGTCCACATCCTTTTGGTAATGTGGCGCCCAGAATTGTTCACAGTATTTTAAATGCAGCCGAACCAATGTCTTGGATAATTTTAACATGACTTGCCAGTGCTTATGCTCAATACTCCGTCCAATGAAGGCAATTATACTGTATGCCTTCTTGACCATTCTATCCAACTCTGCAGCAACCTTCAGGATACAATGAACCTGCACTCCCAGATGTCTCTACCCATCAACTTTTCGCAAGGCTCTTCCATTCATTGTATGATTCGATCTAGAATTAGACTTGCCTAACTGCATCACCTCACATTTGTCTAGATTGAAAACCATCTGCCACTTTTCTGACCAACTTCCCAGTCTATCGATATCCTCCTGTATTTTTCACAGTCCCTTATGCTTTCTGCTAATCCACCAATCTTTGTGTAATCTGAATACTTGCTGATCATAACAACAGTGCCCTCTTCTAGATCATTTATGTATATGTGCCACAGTGGGCGGCACGGTGGCACAGTGGTGACCCCCGCTGCCTCACAGCGCCAGAGACCCGGGTTTTTAATCCTGCCTCAGGCAACAGTCTGTGTGGAGTTTGCACATTCTTGCCGTGTCTGCGTGGGTTTCCTCCTGGTGCTCCGGTTTCCTCCCACAGTCCAAAAATGTGCAGGTTAGGTGAATTGGCCACGCTAAATTGCCCATAGCATTAGTTGAAGGGTTAAATGTAATGGGTCTGGGTGCGTTGCTCTTCAGAGGATCAGTGTGGACTTGTTGGGCTGAAGGGCCTGTTTCTACACTGTAAGTAACCTATAAATCTACACTACCGACCCCTGTGAAGCACCACTGGTCACGTTTCTCATTCCGAAAAACTCCCTTCAAGTATTACTCTCCTGTTGCTCAACCAGTTCTTTACTCACCGAGCTAGAACACACTGCACACCACGTGACTTCACTTTCTCAATGAGTCTACAATGGTAAACCTTATCAAACGCCTTACTAAAGTCCATTTATATGACATCAGCAGCCCTTCCTTCATCTACCAACTTGGTGACTTCCTCACTGAACTCTTTTAAGTTGATAAAGCATGATCTCCCCTGCACAAAACCATGTTGTCTTTCACTGATAAGCTCATTCTTTTCTAAATATTGATAGAACCTATCTCTCAGTAATCTCTCCAGCAACTACCCCACCACCGACGTCAGGCTCACTGGTCTGTAGGTACCCTTCTTGTGAAGTTGGACAACATGAGCGATCTTCCAGTCCTCCAACACCTCACCTGTTTTTAAGGATGCCCCAAAGATATCTGTCAGGACTACAGCTATTTCCTCTCTCGCCTCCCTTCCGGTCCTTGCGATTTCTCCACCTTAATAACTTCTAGCCGACACAACACATCTTCCCTGCTTGTGCCAACGTGATACAGACTAATCAAACTTCTATCTGTAATCTCAAGATTCATCATGTTCCTCTCCTCAGTGAACACTGATGCAAAGCAATCATTCAGAATCTCACCCATTCTCTCAGGCTTGGCACGCAGTTTTCCTTCATTATCTCTTAGTGGACCAATAATTTCCCTAGTTACCCGCTTGCTTCTTTATTAGAATAAGATGCATTGGGATTGTCCCTAATTCTGCTTGCTAAAGCTATTTCATGACCACTAATATCCTCGATTGTTTAAGACATGTCATACTCTTCCGACATTCCGCCAGGGCCCGTTCTGGTCTTAGCTGCCTCGAACTTATGTATGCTTCCCATTTCCTCTTGGCGAGTTGTACAATTTCTCCTGTCATTCGTGGTTCACGAATCGTGTCCCTCCTATCCTTTGCCTTACCACAGGACATAGTTATCATGCATTGTCCTTAACCGAAGCCAACGGGGTAAGTTAGCATGGCCAAACAAGCTAACCTGCACATTGTTAGATTGTGGGAGGAAACCGGAGCACACAGAGGAAACCCACGCAGAGACTGGGAGATGTGCAAATTCCACACAGTCAGTTGTCTGAGGAGGGAATTGAAGCTGGGTCTCTGGCGTTGTGAGGCAGCAGTGCTAACCACTGTGTCACCGTGCCGCCCATTATGGGAATTGTTTTCTTTGGAACGGCACTGGGAGTCGTGTTATGGAGAATAGATAAAAATCGTGTCCTTTTCTTTCATTGATACATTGCTTTGAGATTAAAGAGAGTATAGTAATATACTGCGTGTTCATTGCCTTTGACTCTGTGTTTTGGTACGAAGTTTGGTTTATTCTAGTTTGTCGTCATTTCTTTTGGAATAAACATCTGTTTTGATGAGGAAACAATATTTGCAGCATTGTGTGTTTACTTTCGAGAAGAGATCATTTTGTTAAATTTAAACAACTCAGGTCATCATGCATTATGTTGGATTTCTGACGAGGATCTGGCGTGTTCTGTAATTAATCAGCTTGTGCTGGAACAGAGGTGAGGCGATTAAACACTTGACTAACTCCCGAGGAACTAACAGACTAACCCCACTCTTCAAATACATTGCGCCCCTACGAAATTCGTCCAGATCGATTATATGCCCCAGACACTGACCAGGCATGCACAACGAGATGTAATTCCATATTACCTCTCCCAAAGTTACGACTTTCACACTCAGCACCAGATCCAATGCAAAACAAATTCCCTCAGCCCCTGCCAGATCTGTAACAGTGGAACTGCATGAGACACTGGCTGGTTGGCACAAATGAGGCTTAGTGCAAATTATTGGTCCTCACCGAGGAGAAATTGATAACTACAGATGCTGGAGATCAGAGTCGAGAATGTGATGCTGGAAAGGCACAGCAAGTCCGGAAGTATCCGATGAGCAGGAGAATCGACTTATCGGGCATGAACCCTTCAGTGGATTTTCAATTTAAAGGTTAATTTCCTCTGATATGATATCACATAATAGAGAGTCAGCGAGACTTTTTTTTATCATATCATATTACACAATGGATTGGAGCTGCTCGATTAACTAATTGAAGTAGTAATCTGCCTGTTTTGTTTTGTATTGTGTAGTTTATTCATAAAATATCAACAAGCACATTCCAAAACTATTTGAGTCAGCTAATGCAGACAATACAGTAAAAAGTCACATCTCCCTATTTGCATTTTCCATTATTTGCTGACTGAATGTCAGCCAAATTCGAACATTTGGTAAACTTGACAAGGAATTGATCACTTTCCAAAACAAACTATGTGGGATTCAATGACTGAACAGATCCTTAGTTTATCATTGCAGAGACAAGTCAGATCATGTTTTGCACCTTTAATGATGAAACAAACCATTCTCTGCTCTGTTAGCAATGTCCGCCAGACAATTACATCTTCTCAAGTGCAACAACTCATGTTTTTGTAATATAGTGACGAGACGATTCGAGGAAATCCTAATTCGAGGACGGGAAAGGATTGTGGCTGTGAGAGATGCTCCAATATTTGGGGTATATTAGGTGTCAGCGCAGACTTCCACAAATTTCGGGAATAGTAATTATTGTTTGATGAACTGTTGCATTGTTTTGGAAATTTAGGGGAAAAAGATCAAAGAAACACAATGAAAATAAAGGTGGAGCTTGTGTGGGAGAGTTCACAGCACAGGGGTAGGTATAATTATGGTTTTTAAGTGTTGTCTTGCTGAGTTTTTTTGTGCAAATCCACAATATTGAGTAGCGTGGTTTCTTTTTGGTTATCGGCTTGATTGAGATCTGTCACTTGATTGAAATGTAAAAGTATAAAGCTTCGGCACTGAATTAGCCGTGACCACTTTCTTTTAGAGCAGTTAGGCTATGGCATTTTCTGGGCGTGTCGATTATTCGGGTGCAAAGATGGCCTTTAGAGGAGTGATGTACTCTACCTGTTAGATGTGGGAGATGAGGGAGAGCTTCCAAGTCCTGATGATTATGTGTCCAGTAAATATGTTTAGTTGGAAAACCGATAATATCGCATGGATTGGTTGGAGCAGCATTTAGAGACAATGAGGAATTTTCAGGAACTCGGGGGTCTGATGGTTGGCAGCTAGAGGAGCGAGTGACCAAAAGCTGACACGATCAAGCAGATGTATTATCGCTAGGAAAGGCAGGAGAGGTATATAGTTAGCGCAGGAGTCTACTGTGGCCATGTGTATTTTAAACAGATATGCTGTTTAGGAAAATGTAGGGAGTGATGGACACTAAGGAGAATGTAGCACTGACAGCCAAGTTTCTGGTACAAAGATTGGCTCTGATGTAATTAGGGTTATGTCACGTTCGAAGTGATCAATTGTGAACAGGGACTCTTTGCTCAGAGGCAGAGACAGACATTGCAGTGGACAAGAGTGCCTGTTGCCTCATTGGTGCAGATTATTCTCAAAGGGGAGCGATACCAGCAGGAGGACTTTGTGTACATTGGAACTAGCAACGTAGGAAGGATAAAGGAGGAAAATCTGAACGGGGAATATAAGACGTCAGGCAGGAATTTAAAAGGAGGTCCTTGGGGGTAGTAATATCTGGATTACTCTAGTTGTCACGAGCTCGTGAGTATAGATATAGGAAGATATAGCAGATGAATGCATGGCTGAGGGGCTGGTGCAGGGCAGAAAGCTTTACATTTTTTAATCATTGGAGTAACTTTTGGAGTAGAAGATACCTCTATGACAAGGACGGATTGCACCTGAATTGGAAGAAAACTAATTTACTTGCCGGGAGATTTGCTCGTGATGTTCAGGAATATTGAAACGAGTAAAGTTGGAGTGGGGGGTGCGGGGTTGGTGGAGGTGCGGGGCTGGGGTGGTGTGCCAGGGCGATCATGAGGAAACAAATCAGTCTGAGTCTGATACAGTTGGGAAAAGGAGCGAGTCCAATAGTCAGGGTAGGGTTGCCCAAAGCGGAGAATGAGGGAGGACTGCCAAATTAAATTGCATTTATTTCTGTACAAGATGCCGATCTGGGAAGACACGTGATTTGCAGTCACAGTTCGGCGCTTGGGACAGCTCTGTCTTCCCCATTCTTGGATTTAAGGAACCAGTCTGGGACAATAACCACATCTCTTACCGAAAGACGCACCACATTTACATTGAGCAGCTTTCATCTTCAGCGTTCAGTACAACCACACTTTGGACCTTATCAGCAGTAGGGGTTGTGAGGAGAGCCTGGAAGGGAACCTTTCCATCGAGTTTGGAGGCCGCAGCGTGTCCATTATAAAAGAGTATAAACCATTCTCTCCTTGCCCAAGGGTATCCAAGAACAAAATCCCCATTTTCAAATAGGGTCGGTAAGGCAGACATGGGCTCGGAATTCCGCGAAGAATCTAAGTTCTTGATTTATAGCGTTTTTGCATAACCCTGTTTGTATATTCCTCATGCTTAGTAGCCTTACATTGTATCTCATATCACTTTTATTTTTTCATCTACCCATTCACAACACCTTTTGGGAGTTCCATTTGTGATACATACATCTATCCCCAATCACATGCAAACTCCCCTCAACTGGCCAGTAAAGTATTTTTCCATTCTTCAGTTAGCAACAAATTAATGCAGCCATTCTTCAAATTTAACAATAGGCAATGATACAGGTCACTGACAATATGTAAAAGAGCAAAACCAAGTGATCCTGACAATTAATTCTGCGTTATTGATTCGGGGTTAATTCAATTAATTACATAAAAGTAGTAAACAAAATAAGCATTATCTTTAATTCAGAGCTGAAAATTAAACAAGTGACTAAGACATTTTATAAGTCATCAATATAAACTGGAAATTCATTTAATCAATATTCAATATTTAAAATGTAAAACGTATACCTTTTCCAACTCTGAAATCCGTTCTAATTACCTGGTTCTAGTCCTTCAATTTAAATCCCAGATTAGGTTCCTTAAGCAGTCCTGACCAGTCATTGTTCATTTACAATGCTATTGGCCATGAAATGACCGCTGCTGCGTTAAAAGGTTTTGTCAACTCACATGATAACAAAAAAAACTTATCATGCTCGAATAATGGCCGAATCCAAAGACGCAGGTATTAACCAAAGGCTGTTAATTTTGTTACATGATTTATCACAACTTAATTTTGAAATGAAACTTCAATTGTCATTAAGGAAGGGGAATTGATCTCAAATAAAGTTATGAATGGCACACCATAATCATCAATGAAACACGGCAGACTTAAAATTAAGTGGAATCAACGAGTCTGAAACAAAAGTTAAATCTGCTAGTATCATTTTCTGAAAACTATGCTGTTTATTTGGGACACCTTGGATCTTCCAGTTTTACAAAATGTAACGAAATTAAATAAGGCTCATGCAATTCCTCCACTCAATGAGCAAATGTTAAAATCTGAAGTGGTTTTCCTCCATGTCATGCTTAGATTATAAATAAAATTGAGCAGAGAGCTGCTCTCATCTCGGAACAGTATGATTCTGCACCAGAGGCGTCGATTTAGTGTTCTTGCGTTCCTTCATTCGGTGAATTCTTTCATTAGTACAACACGTAGGGGTGAGAGTGGTGAAAATGATCTTTGTCAGACAAACAAGGCAAAGCAGCAAAGCAGGACAAGGCGAGCTGAAATCATAAAATAGATAAGATAACCTCAACCTAAAACTTTCACTAATCAACAACCCGACAATGAACAACAAGACGAATGATTTCTGCGATCTTTTTCGACATTCTAAAACCTTAGCAGTTTTGTCATAATCTATCACCATACTTCTTACTTTCATCTTTCACAGAACAATTTTCGAATCAATTTCGACAACACCAATCCGACCTAATCTGAGTACACTACTCTATCTGCAGGTCTCTGACCTGTTAGTGGGAGTCCCCGACTCCCTGGGGTCCCCCTACCCCTCACTTTTGAGAGTGGCCGACTCTATTCACAGGTCCCCGACCTGTTAGTGGGAGTCGCGACATCCTGGAGACCCCGATTCCATTGGGTCCCAGACACCTTTCTTTCAGACCGGCTGGACTGTGATGCAAAGCAGCGAGGTGTTGGATTAACCACGACTTGAATGAGAAGGAAACCAAATGGGTAAAAATATTTGTGTCTGGCTGGCTGAATCCTCTGAAGACAACTGCTTGCCACAATCCATCCGTGCCGAGTCCGAGTGACAGCACCACATGCAGATCTGGGCCCCTGGTGCCAGTGCCGGCGCGGGGGTGTGTGGTGGTATGTCTGTTCCGCCATCAGAAGAGCATTATTGCTATTGCTTTAATGAAGAGCAATAGTGAGACGGATAATTAGGGAGTAATAGGGAGAAAGTTGAATACAGAGTGGAAGTTATTGATTATCTTGTTTCCTGTTTACATAGAGTGGGTGCAATGGAGAGTAATTATGACCAACCTCAACGGAAAGTATTAGTGACAGGATTAAACAGAGAGTGACATAGAGGGCTGAATACAAGCTTAAAAATGCGTTGCTGGGAAAACGCAGCACGTCAGGCAGCATCAAAGGAGAAAGAGAATCGACGTTTCAGGCATAAGTCCATTTCCAGCAACACCTTTTAAAGCTCTGATCCCCAGTATCTGTAGTCCTCACTTTCTCCTAGCTGAATACAAAGGAAGAGCGATGGGTAACTACAAGGAAATAGAGAAGATCAAATGCAGATAATCATTGGGTTGTGCAAAGAATCATAGTAGAGGCTAAATCCAGACAAATAGGGAAAGGAGTAAATACAAGGTCGTAAACAGAGAGGGTTGGAATACGGGCACAGGCTTAAATCCAGAGAGAGAGAGAGAGAGAAATTGAAAGACAGAGTAATCGGGAGATAAGTAAACACTGGGGAACAGAGTGGAGTGCATACAGGATAATATTGATGATTAAATACTGGGAATAGAGAAAGGATGACATGCAGAGTAAGGGAGATGATTTCCATCTTTAGTCAGTGTTGTGGGGAGGAGTACTGCATTCCTGAAAGCTATCAACAAATGGTCTCATAAGTTCAAATTCAATAATGAGCCTGCTCACACTCTGTCCATTGACACAATTAGCTGCCTCCCTGTTGCATTGCCTTCAAGGATCACTTCTGTCCTCCTCACCGACTGTTCCTCATTCCCGATATAATTGGAATTGAACATCACACAAATTCCCTCTCCTCACACCTGCCCTTACACGCATGCCTTGATTTTTTCAAGTCCAACAGTGTGGACTGACGTCATGCCCATTGACTGTTCTTGCCCACTTGAGAGGGGATGAATAGCCTTCTGCTGGTCCCCTTTCCCATTTCAAAAATGGGTGAAATTGCCTCCTCCAATTCCTCTGTTACAGGTTAAAGAAGGGGCTTTGTTTTTCTTCATTCAGGGATAAGGGCATTGCTGGCTTGCATCTGTATTTATCACCCATCCCCAATTGCGTAGAGGGCAGGTCAGTGTCAATCACATTGGTATACGTCTGGAGTCACACGTAGTAGTGAACAGGAAAGGATGGCAGTTCCCCTCTCTGAACCGGTCATCATGAGCTTCTTTAATTCCAGACTTTTATGGAATTCAAATGACGCAATCTGCTGTGTGTCTGTGTCCGCAGAACATTACCAGGGTCTGTGGATTGACAGTCCAGTGATAGTTCCACTGGGTCATTGCCTCCAACTTCTGAATGACCTCCTGTGCAACAAGCGAGAGAAGGGGCTGAACAAAACCAAAGGAACTGCAGACTCTATAACAGAAACGCAAACAGAAAAAGATGTTCATTCAACCATTTCATTATCAGCACCAATCTTCGATCTCATCCCAGTCAGACATCCTGACAACCCAGGCCTTCACGTGAGCCAAACTTCCATCGATGGACTCCATTGGACCCTTGCCACCTCGGTAATTACACCCAAAAATTTCTTCCGTTAAGCAGAAGCTACAGAAACCTGACCATTAACAAACAGTTTCAGGAACATCTTCTGCCCAGACGTAATCAGAAGATTGAATGGACTCTCTTGACTCAAATAATGCTGATCTTTCGAACGCTGACCTCTCTTGTACTCCCTCCACAATGTAACCTGTATGCCTCTGTCAACATCTTTTGTTCTGCACATCATTGCTTCGTGTGATCTCCCTGCACTGCTCATAAACAAAGCTTTTCAGTGCATTTCCGTACACGCCACAATAAATTAATCGAATTGAATCAAATCAAACTCATCCATGCCGATCAGATACACTCAATTGTCTCATTTGACCCATGTGCCTCCAAACTCTTCCTGTTCATATACCCACAGGGACTTTACAAAGGAGAAGGTGAACACTGCACCAGAAATGATGGGGGACAGAGGTGATAGGTCCTTTACTGACTTTTTGTTATTTGCATTCTTTTAATGAAATGGGCTTCGAGCTGTGAACTGGGAACTGTTTGGTGAGAGTAAATTGTGGCCTTTGGTACAGCTTGTGGGTAAAAGAACAGACCAAACAATCTTTGTTTGTTTGTGGAGCCAGACCTTAGGGAGAATTGTCCGATCTGTCTGGATTAAAGGGGTTTCTACTGACACCACGACCACCGGGAAGAACATTCTGAAGATCGGCAAATCCCTTTTTGCCAGTCGATATGATATGAAGTGCACAGATAGCGCGGTCGCACAGTTGTTCCTGTCCTGTATCACAGAGGTCTTCGACAAAAGCACACGGGAGAGTCTGGACCAGCCGTTTTCTCTGAAGAAGCTGACCAACAACCTCAAATCCTTAGGAAAGAGTGCAACATACAGAAGTGATGGCTGCCCATCTGAGTTATTTTCACCTCTGTGGCACTTGATTGGCCTGGACCTCTGGAAGTGGATAACTGTATGCTTTGAACAGGTAGCCTGTGTGAATACAACAGGAAAGTTATCATCGCTCTCATCTCCAGTTAGAAGGGGCACAGGGAGGACTGACGACCGGTTACACTTCAAAATTCAAATTACAGAATCCTGCCTGAGATTATCGCCAACTACGTCAGGTATGCTGTGGGATCAATGATTCACCCTGACAAAGCCTGTGGTGTACTTGGCAGAACGATCTCTCAGAGTCTCGCACTCCTCAGTGATGTAATTGTGTGAGACAGTAAGGTTGGCAGCGTGCCTTAACAGCCTGGACCAGGACAAAGCCATTTACAAGAAATCGCATACAAACTCGTGGGATGTACTCTCCAAAATTGGCTTTTGCAACGAGACCTGCAATTGGATGCGACAGCTCTCCAACAACAGCGTTAGTGCAGTCTTAATAAATGGGTGGGAATCAGAAACTTTCCCCAACAGTCCTGGAATCAGTCAGCGCCGCCCATTGTCACCTTTTCCTGTTTGATTATTGTCCGAGAGGTGACTGAATTAGTGTTGTGATTGATTAAGATGTTTCATGCTCTTTAGCCATTCCCTATCCACTGATAACTCAGTCCACGTTTGCACATTTATGCATCAATTACTTGTTGTTCTTTTTAGTTAGCTTCAGGGTTCTGAGTTTCAAATTAAATTTCTTCATTCTCCAACTTATTAAACAATTTGAGCATTTTATGGGCATTCTTCCAAATACAACAATATTGTGACATAATGCTATCTCATTGTTTTCGTAATTTTTGGAAATATATAACAGATTGCTACATGCTTCATCTTTGCTCCTGTGTCAATCCAATGCTGTGTGACGTCATAAATTAGTCCTTTCAATGTGCCTTCTGGCTTTAGGTTCTTGGGCGGTAGTGAACTGTTCAAAATATTGATGTATTCTTGCAGTCTATTTCAGAACAAACACCTCGCACATCATCATAAAGACAAAATAAAATAAAAAAATTTTCGATACAAACTATGTTATTGAGCATCTCCCGAAAATGAAAAAAAAACTTGCTGGAAATAACTCTGTCCCGAGATCTGTGAGGGAGGGGAGGGAAGTTTGATCCTGAAGACCAGGATTCAGACGCATAACATCTGAACACATCCAGAGTGTGATCCTGTTGCTTTTCTCTTTCAGTGACAGATTGTCTACTTCCAATGGCCAGCTAACTTTCTCTCCTAATTGAGATTGATTCCAGATTCCCAATCCTCTGACAGGTCTGATTAAATATTCTCCAACAACAGTCGTATATCTCCCCAGCTGGGTAGCAATCCCCATCGAAATAAAACAAAACAATCACAATGTATTCAGGTCATACCAGCCTGAGAAATATTTCCAACGGCTGAGATGCCCGAAGCCCTTCCTCATGGAACCAATTTTTCCAGCCATACCTTCTTCGGCCTAATGAGCATTCGGAGTCACCCATGCACCAGCTTTTTAATTTCTTGCCCGATTGTTAATCCGCCTAAACAGAAAATCATTTCTTTTTCCCCCTGGTAATGATTGTCATGAGGTGGGGTAGCTGGATTATACTGGATATAAAATTCCTGACTGGGGCCATTAGTCTGTGTCAGTCAGGGAAACCAGGCTGATTCTGAAGGGTAAATGTCAGGGATACAGAGATGCTGAGTACCTGACTCAGTGACAGGCTTCTGTCAAAGGCTCATCTTTTGTAAATAAAGCGTGCAGGAGGTTTTCCTGACACAATATGTAGACAGGCCAACAAGAGGTGAGGTCATACTGGATTTGGTTCGAGGTAATGAACCAGGCCAGGTGTTAGACTTGGAGGTAGGTGAGCACTTCCGGGAGAGTGACCACAACTCGGTGACTTTTACTCTCGTGATGGAGAGGGATAAGTGTGCACTACGGGGCAAGAGTTAGAGCGGGGGGCAGGGAAATTATGATGCGGTGAGGCATGACTTAGAATGTCTGGATTGGAAAAATAGGCTTCAAGGGACGGACAGAAATGATATGTGGAGCTTGTTCAAGGAGACGCTATTGGGTGTCCTTGATAAGTATGTACCACTCAGGCAAGGAAGAAAGGGTCTTATGAGGGAGCCGTGGTTTAATAAAGAATTGGAAACCCTTGTAAAAGGGAAGAGGGCGGCCTATGTAAAGATGAGGCGTGAAAGTTCAGTTGGGGCGATTGAGAGTTATAAGGTAGCCAGGAAGGATCTGAAGAGAGAGCTTAGAGCAGCGAGAAGGGGATATGAAAAGCGCTTGGTTGGTAGGTTTAGGGAAAACCCGAAGGCTTTCTATAGGTATGTCAGGAATAAAAGATTGGCTAGGGTAGGTTTTGGTCCAGTCAAGGATAATAGTGGGAAGTTGTGCTTGGAGGCAGAGGAGATTGGAGAGACACTAAATCAATACTTTTCATCAGTATTCACTCAGGAACAGGACGTTGTTGCTGATGTGAATATTGAGTCACAAGTGATTAGAATGGATGGCTTTGAGGTATGTAGGGAAGAGGTCCGAGGAATACTGGAAAGGGTGAAAATACATAAGTCCCCTGGGCCTGATGGCATTTATCCTTGGATCCTCTGGGAAGCTAGGGAGGAGATAGCGGAGCCATTGGCCTTGATTTTTATGTCATCGTTGTCTACAGGAATAGTGCCAGAGGACTGGAGGATAGCGGATGTGGTCCCCTTGTTCAAGAAGGGGAGTGGGGACAGCCCGAGTAACTATAGGCCAGTGAGTCTCACTTCTGTTGTGGGCAAAGTCTTAGAGAGAATTGTAAGGGATAGGATTTATGAACATCTGGATAGGAATAATGTGATCAAGGATAGTCAGCATAGTTTTGTGAAGGGCAGGTCATGCCTCACACACCTTATTGAGTTCTTTGAGAAGGTGAATAAGGAAGTGGACGAGGGTAAAGCAGTAGATGTGGTGTATATGGATTTTAGCAAGGCGTTTGATAACGTACCCCACGGCAGGCTACCGCAAAAATTACGGAGGTATGGCATTGAGGGTACATTACAGGTTTGGATTAGGAATTGACTGGCTGGAAGGAGACAGAGGGTAGTAGTTGATGCTAAAGATTCATCTTCGAGTGCAGTTACTAGCGGTGTTCCACAAGGATCTGTTTTGGGACCATTGCTGTTTGTCATTTTTATAAATGACCTGGAGGAGGGGCTTGAAGGCTGGGTGAGCAAGTTTGCGGATGATACGAAAGTCGAGGGAGTGGTGGACAGCGAAAAGGGATGTGGTAGATTACAGCGGGATATAGATAAGTTGCAGAGCTGGGCCGAAAGGTGGCAAATGGAGTTCAATGTAGCTAAGTGTGAAGTCATTCACTTTGGTAGGAGTAACAAGAAGATGGATTACTGGGCTAATGGTAGGCTACTTGGTAGTGTGGATGAGCAGAGGGATCTTGGTGTCCATGTACACAGATCTCTGAAAGTTACCTCCCAGGTAAATAGTGCTGTGAAGAAGGCATATGGCTTACTGGGCTTCCATGCGAGAGGAACTGAGTTCCAGAGTCCTGCGGTCATGTTGCAGTTGTATGATACTCTGGTGCGGCCGCATCTGGAGTATTGTGCACAGTTTTGGTCGCCATACTATAGGAAGGATGTGGAGGCACTGGAACGGGTGCAGAGGAAGTTTACCAGGATGTTGCCTGGCATGGTAGGAAGATCGTATGAGGAGAGGCTGAGGCACTTGGGGCTGATCTCATTGGAGAATAGAAGGTTTAGCGGCGATTTGATAGAGGTGTACAAGATGATTAGGGGTTTAGATAGGGTTGACAGTGAAAACCTTTTTCCGCGTATGGAGTCAGCTGTTACCAGGGGACACAGCTTTAAATTGAGGGGAGGTTGGTATAGGACGGATGTTAGGGGTAGATTCTTTACTCAGCGGGTTGTGAGTTCATGGAATGCCCTGCCAGTATCAGTGGTGGACTCTCCCTCTTTATGGTCATTCAAGCGGGCATTGGATAAGCATATGGAGGTTATTGGGCTAGTGTAGGTTAGGTAAGCTTCGGTCGGCGCAACATCGAGGGCCGAAGGGCCTGTACTGCGCTGTATTTTTCTATGTTCTATGTTCTGTGTTCTATGGAGTAATTCATGATAGGATGCAAGATTCTGAAGGCTTGGCGCCAATGTCGACGAGGGCTTCCTCATTTTCCACACTTTACGTCTTCCTGCCCCACTCACAGTCCACCCCACCCCGAAAATGTGCTGAAGGTGTTATGTGATATTTTCGACCCTCGGCACTTTTGAGACAATAGATCTTCCTGTACTCTGTCGAGTCAGGACGGATGATTCTGAAAGAGACAATCAATTTAGCTTTGAACACTGCTGCAACTTGATGTTAACACAGCACCAAACTGACTTTATAAGTCGGGAAAAAAACGAAAAATACCAACCAGGTTTTGCTTCCATGTCTATTTGAGTGCAGCATCGATTGACCAGACTGACAACTGAACTAAAAGGGATCAATATCAGGGACCGAAATGACGCAAACCCAGGGTGGAATTCCTCAAATTTGAAAGGGTCTGAGAGGAGAAAAAGTCTCAAGAGAATAATAGAAACTACAGACACTGAATGGAACGGAAGGATTCCTGTTGCCTCTTGATTTACGACTGGGGTAAGCATCGAAACGTTATTGGTGGCCTGAAATCTTTCACGATTGAAATGGTTGAAGAATTCTTCACATTTCTGAACATTATATTGCACAGACTATTTTTGTGCTCATTCACTCAATGAACCTGTCCTTCCCTTTCTCAGTCTTCCTCTCTGCTCCTTTTCTGTCCAACCTACCATTATGTTATCACCAACGTAACGCATGATCCTATCACCTCAGTCATGGATACAGATAATGAATGGCTGTAACACGAGGAATGATCATTCTGGTACTCACTAATATCAGCCGAAGAACATGAATATGACAGATTTATTCTTGCTCTCTGTTTTCTGTACTTTATCATACCTCACATCAATTCCCAATTCCCCATCACTGCATGGCTCATTACCAACATTGGCTCCTGCTCAAACAATTCCAGAATTTTAAATTTCGGTATCATTTTTGTGCAAATGCCTCCCTAGCCTCATTCCTACATTTCGCTTGAAACTGTTCCAATCCACCATCAATCAGATGTTTGAAGATTCTTCTCTATACATGCTCAGTACACTGCAGGGAAGAGATAATGACTCAGGCCCTTGTGCGACTGCACAGGTCAGGTATGTCTCAGAGTCAGCTCTGCAAAATGTCCAGGACATTCGTATCCCAGTAGAAGGATTTTTATTGACCGGAGTTTGCATAGCCTTTGAAGGCAATTTTCAGTGATTATTTTATTGATTTCAATTATTGCCTGCACTGGCGGAGTTATATTTGATTCAGACACTGTATCAGTGGAGGGTGAGGAATTCGATCACAATGTTTGATTCATTAAAACGTACAATGTGTCGTCTCCATTAACCAGCTATTATTCTTTCATAGTGCAGCCGCTGATAACCAGGGAAGCCACATCCCAGTGTTGAGGAGAACACTTCTCAGAGAGAGACACTCAACAACCGGAATTTAATTTCCAATGGTCAAAGGCAAGGGAAGGATGATATTGAAGTAAAATGAGATTTCAGAGATGGTGTTGGGTTGTCAATGCTGGTGGACAGGTTGGCACAGTGGCTCAGGGCTTAGCTCTGCTGCCTAACATGGACAGTGGTTCTGGGTGGGATAGTCTTTGCAGGGTCGGTGTGGACTCGATGGGCCATTTGGCCCACTTCCCCATTGTAAGGTGTCTATGATTTTCTTCAATATGAATTTTCCAATGTTTGCTATCGTCCAATTGAGATTTGCATCATCCAATAAACATCAGTTCTAAAAATGCTCTGTGACAACTCAGAGTTAACTCACCGCTGTCACCTGTTTGTTCAATTTTGTAAATAAATTGATTGAACCATATTGTAATGTAACAGTCCCCCAGACGATGCCAGCAGCTATAAATTAAAGGCTTTGAGACTTTATCACCTCGGCATTGAGTACAGAGAAATTGACATCACAAAGTGATTGAGGAAGAAAATGACGTTTTCAATTGTGGCTGTGTGGAAAATATTTGTTACGATCCTTCCATTTGTAACAATTCCTGGTAAGTGCCTTGCACCTATGAGTTTTTGTGAATCTGTCTAAGGATTCTCTGCGGGTTTCCTCTACCACTGACAATGATACCTGGCAATATTGCACGCAAAAGTCACACAGTGGCAGACAATCAATAATTAAGTCACAGATTACAGGGACACCGTGGAAACCACATCATCGCAGATTCCACAGGAATTTCTTGGAAAATTATTCCTCTCTTCTGGGAACCATCCAGAAATCCCCATTTAGATCGAAGACTATGAAGATTTTCGGTGGAATTAATAAAATGAATCACTTTGTAAAAATATTGGCCGTGGTATTCTTATGATTTGGAGATGCCAGCGTTGGATTGGGGTGTACAAAGTTAAAAATCACACACCAACAGGTTTATGGGAAGCATTCTAGCTTGCGGAGTGACGCTCCTTCATCAGGTGATAGTGGAGGGCTCGATCGTAACACAGACTTGATAGAAAAAATTTGCAGTGTTATGTAACTGAAATTATACATTGAAAAATTGATTGTCTGTTGAGCCTTTCATCTGTTAGAATACAGTAATAGTTTCACTTCTTTCATGTGTAAATAACAAAATCTTTTTTTAATGTTGCATTCTCGGGTTAGCTGTTAACAATGGTGATAGCTCGACAATATGTTGAAGATGTTAGCCCCCTGTGTTCTCTGTCTATGACCTGATGTTTAGATTGATTCTAATCTAAACAGTGAGATAACAGAGCTTTACATAAATTCATGCAGTTTTTGAGTTCAGAGATCTACACGAATGCATGCAGTTTTTCAGCAAAGTACAATGCAACTTAGCAAGTACAAATTCACTCCACAAAATATATGTGTTCATGTGGGTCTTTGTCTGTGTGTGTATGTCTGTCTGGGGTGAGGGTTGTGAGTGTGAGAAAGTGTGTGCGAGTGTGCTTGTGTAGTGAGTGCAGAGTGTCTTAAGTCTGTGAGAGGGTGCATGTGTGAGTGTGGGAGTGTGTGTGTGTATAAGGGTGTGTTTGGTTGTCTGTGTGCGCGTCTGTGTGTACCTGTGTCCGTGTGTATGTTAGAGTTTGTGTGTTGGAATTACTGTGTGTGTGTAGTGCAATGGTGATCACCTGTAATGTGACATGAACCCAAGGTCCCGGTAGAGGCACTCCCTACGGTACAGAACTTAGCTATCATCCTCTGCTCGGCCACTTTCATCTGCTGCCTGTCGTGAAGTCCATCTTGGAGGTTGGTAACCCGAAGGTCCGAGGCTGAATGTCCTGGACCACTGAAGTGTTCCCCAACTGGGAGGGAACGCTCCTGTCTATTGATTGTTGTGCGGTGCCCATTCATCCGCTGTCGTAGCCTTTGATAGATTTCCACAATGTTGCATGCCTCTGGGCATCCTTGCCTGCAACGTATATGATAGACAACGTTGGCTGATTCACATGAGTACCTGCCATGTACAAGGTGGGAAGTGTTCCCATGCGTAATAGTGGTATCTATGTCCACAATCTGACATGTCTTGCAGCGTCCACCGTGACAAGGTTGTATGGAGTTGTCCTGAGAGCCGGGTAGTTTGCTACGAACAATGATCTGTTTGAGATTTGGTGGTTCTTAAAAGAAAAGTAGTGGAAGTGTCGGGAATGTCTTGGTGAGGTGCTCATTCTCATTGATAATATGTTGCAGGTCAAGAAGAACATGGCGTAATTATTCAGCCCCTGGGAATGAGGATGAGCACCTCACCAAGACCTTCCCCACACCTCCACTACTTGTTTTTAAACAACCACCAAACCTCAAACAGATCATTGCTCATAGCAAACTGCCCGGGTCTCAGGACGACTCCATACAACCCTGTCACGGTGGACGCTGCAAGACATGTCAGATTGTGGACATAGATACGACTATTATGCAAGGGAACACCTCCCACCTTGTCCATGGCAGGTACTCATGTTACTCAGCCAACGTTGTCTATCTTATATGTTGCAGGCAAGGATGCCCGGAGGCATGGAACATTGGGGAAACCGAGCAAAGGCTCCGACAACGGATGAATGGGCACCACACAATAATCAACAGACAGGAGGGTCCCCCCCAGTTGGGGAACATTTCAGTGGTCCAGGACATTCAGCCTCTGACCTTCGGGTGACCATCCTCCAAGTTGGACTTCGGGTCAGGCAGCAGAGGAAAGTGGCCGAGGAGAGCCTGATAGCTAAGTTCTGTACCCATAGGGAGGGACTCAACCTTGTCCTTGGGATAATGTCACATTACAGGTGATCACCATTGCACTACACACATACACAGATATTGCTACACACACTCACAAATACACACGGCCACAGTTACACACAGACGCGCACACAGGCACCCACACACACCCTTATAGACACGCACACTCCCACACTCACACATGCACGCCCTCAGAGATTTAAGACATTCTGCACTCACTACACACGCACACACACTTTCTCACACTCAAAACACTCACACAGACAAACAAAGACCCACATGCACACATATATTTTTTGGTGTGAAATTGTACTTGGAGAGTTATATTGCACTTTGCTCAAAAACTGCATACATTCATGCAGAACTCTGAGCTAAAAAAACATTATGTAAGATTCTGTTATCTCACTTTTTAGATTAGAATCAAACTAAACATCAGGTCATAGACAGAGAACACAGGGGGCTAACACCTTCAACATATTGTCTAGCTATCACCATTGTTGACAGCTAACCCGGGAATGCAACTTTAAAAAAAAAGGTTTTGTGATTTACACATGAAAGAAGTGAAACTATTATTGTATTCGAACAGATGAAAGGCTTAACAGACAGTCAAGTTCTCAATGTATTTCAGTTACATCACACTGCAAATTTTTGCTCTAAATTCTGTGTTACGATCGAGCCCTCCACTATCACCTCACGAAGGAGCGTCACTCCGAAAGCTAGTGTGCTTCCAATTAAATCTTTTGGACGATAACCTGGTGTTTTCTGATTTTTAACGTGGCATTTTTATGTCAAGTTTGGAAAATCAGTCAGTTTGCATGTTTATCTGACTTGTTGAGTGAATAAGCAGTCGGCTTCTCTGCGCATCTGAAGTTGAAGTTATTTCTGCAATAACATAAATTTGTATTAAAAATTGCGTTTGAGCTTTGGCTTTCGGCTAACTGGCTTTATGCATGAGTGAACCTGTGTTTCTTTTTGATGATTGCAACCCAGCATGGTGATAATGGAGCCTTAAAGAATTGTTGAAGAGTTCTGGAATAAGCAATGGAGGAAGAAACACTTAACTGAGAAAGATTTGCTTTCACTGATCTCATTTATGTCATTTCTTGTAGTTCCAGTCAGACCCTGGAAATGATTGGATGTATAGATCTATGCTCATGCGAAGGAAATTTGCGTTGCAGTAAATTTCATTGCCTTTGAATGAAAATGTTGTGTTGGTCCCAGACAGAAATGTTGGGACAAGAAAAATCTCTGAAGCGATGGTTTAAACCTGAGTACATTGACACTCAGCTATGTAGTAGCTCCATAAAGGAATTCACTGCAGTTCCAGTTTACAAGTGACAATCACAAGCATTTAACCAATTGCTATATAAAGGGATTCTGGTGTGAATATTTGTCAGGGTTGTTTCTTTGTAACGACATGAGAAGTCGTGTTGTGCTTAATATATAAAAGTCATGTCCTTTTGCTTTATTTATGTATTGGTTTGGGGTTAATGAGAGTTATACATTTACTGTGTGTTCGTTTCCTTTGAATCAGCATAACAAGTATGTAGTTTGGTTTATTGTATTTTATCGGAGTAAAAACAAGGACTGCAGATGCTAGAAAGCAGAGTCCAGATTAGCCATTTATCAGGGACTTTGCCTCAAAGTCGATTTCCCTGCTCCTTGGATGCTGCCTGACCTGCTGTGATTTTCCAGCACCAATCTTATTTGGATTCGCATTCTTTTTTACCGTCACTTCTTTTGAAATAAGTCCCTGTTTTGCTGTGGAACCAATATTTGCAGCATTGCGTGTTTATAATTCAGCAAGAGATCACTTTGTTAAATCAAACCAAATAAGGTTATGATCCATCAGGCTGGATTTCTTCGAGGATCTGATTGGTTCTGTAATTAATCAGCTGGTGTCAGAACAGAAGTGAGGCGATTAAACACTTTCACTAACTCCTGAGGAACTGATACACTAATCCCATACGTCAAATAGTTTGCGCCCTCCTCTATCCATTCAAGTCCATTGTATATCGCAGATCCTGATCAGATATCCCACTGAGACGTAATTCAATATTACCCCTCCCAAACATACTCCTCTCTCACTCTGCACCACAGCCAATGCAAAACAAATTCCCTCCCTCCCGCCACCAGACCTGTAATACTGGAACTACATGAGACACCGGGTGGCTCACACCTATGGGTTTGTGCACAGTACTGGTCATCACCTAGCAGTGAGGATAGAATTGCACTGTGGAGAGTATAGAATAGATTTACAAGAATGGTGTTAGGATGTGGAAATTACCGCAGCATTGAGGAAAGATGGATTTTAACTAAATAGAGGTGAATGAGATTTTTTCATGATTGAGATGTACAAAATAAGCAGCGTCTTGGATGGAGACTTGTCTCCTCGAATGCAGGACCATTTACCAGGAGACACAGAGTAAGAAAAATTGATGGGAGGATTATCAAGAAAATTTAGGCCTGTCATTTCACTTGGAAGATGTTGGTGCAACTGGAATTCACTGCCCAGTTTTGATGGTGACTTGAGGTGACAAACCTTAACTCATTCAAAGGGAGCTTGGATCAATATGTGAAGTGTACATCCCTTCAACACTGTGTACAAGGTGCTGGAAAGTGGGATCAGAGCAGGTAGCTAATTTATTTAGTTGGTGCAGGCATGAATGACATCTTGCAGTGCCACAACTTCCGAGCATTTCTGTGAGATTGTAGAAAGACTGAGGATTGTTAAAGTGAATTCGCTTGGTGCCTGAAATCGCCTGTTTCTGTGTTGTCAGTTTCCACCACTGGAACATGGTGAAGTGTATAATTGAATTTCAGTGGGCTGTGGCGCCCTTCCAGTTGTTCACTAAAGAAGTGTTTGTTGCTTCATAATTTTTACAATGCATAAAGTGATTTCAACATGGGAAGGAGTAATATTAACTAAGTTTGGCACATCAGGATTTAATAATTCATTAGGTTAGTATTGCTTACCTTGTTTAGTTATTCACATTAAAAAACTAATATTTTTTAAAGAAGTACTGTGAAATCTTGTACTGTTTATGAACTGCTGAGTATTTGGATTCTCACTTCAAATGTTAATTGTCCCTGACATAATCAGAATACAATAGAAATCAGACAGACTGAATTTTTACCATATTCTCTATCATTATACAAAGAATTGGAGCTGTCACACTCAGTAATTGCAGCACTGATTTGCCTGTTTTCTTTTGCATTGTGTCTTTATTCAAAAAATATCAACAAGCACATCCCCAAACTATTTGAGTCAGTTAACACAGAGAATGTATCAAAAAGTCACAGTTCTAGATTTGCTTTTGCATTATTTGATGACTGAATGCACAAGAAAAAAATGGAACATTTGCTAAACATGACAAGGAGTTGTTCACTTTCCAAAACAAACTGTGAGGGATTCAGTGAGTTCACAAATCCTCAGTTTATCCTCACAGACAGGGGGCTTCTGTCGTGGTTTGTGCCTTTAATGATGAAACAAACATTTCTCTGATCTGTTAGCATTAGCCCTCAAATAATAATAATATCTTCTCAGGTGCAACAACTCATGATTTTTGTACTGTCGTGACCAGCCGATTCTAGGTAATTCTATGTGGAGGACTGGCAAAGATGGCAGCTGTAAGAGCTGCTCCTTTTTTTGCGGGATCTTCGGTGGCAGAGCTGATTTCCATTAACTCCAGGAAGAGTAATTATTGTTTTATAAGCTATTGCATTGTTTTCGAAATTTGGGGAAAACAAAGACCTAAGCAACTGCATTTTAAAAAGGAGGGAGAGAGACAAAGCTGGAGATCACACGGTCAGCAAAGAGAGGGAGAGACAGAGAAAACTACACTGCTGTCGGGCGCAGCAGTAAAGTGCTAGAAATGAACAGCATGTCAGAAAACAACCGAGAAGCAAGGAAATTGAAGTTTTGGACAAGAGTTTCTGGACATCTGACATGTTACTGATGATTAGGATCTACTGTAAGTGGGTTCGGTTTTGAATCCCATCAGATCGCATGGATTGGATTGGACCAGCAGATTGAGGCAATGAGGAATTTATAGGAGGTCGGGGTGTGATGGATAGCACTTATAGGAAGAGAGAATAACCACAGATACAATCAGTTTGATGGGTTACCACCAGGAAAGGTAGGAAAGGAAGGCGCGTAGTGCAGGAGTTTCCGGTCGTTCCACCCATTTTAAACAAGTGTGCTCTTGTGGAAAACATAGGCAGTGATCGACTGTTAGGGGAATGCAACACGAACAGCCACGTTTCTGGTACCAACTCTGGCACTAATATAACGAGCAGGACGTCAGTTTCCAAACGATCAGTTCTGGTCGTCCAAGGCTCAGACAGATGTTTCTGTGGTCAAGAGTGAGAAATCAAAATGGAATGTTCTCTTGCTGCTGCCAGGATTAAGGATCTCTTGGAGACGGTGCCGAATGTTCTCAAAGGGGCGTGGCACCAGCAGGAAGTCATTATGCACATTGGAACTAACGACATAGGAAGGAAAAAAAGATGAAATTCTGAAGGGAGAATATAAGAAGTTAGGCAGAAAGTAAAAAGGAGGTCCTTGAGCGTAATAATACCTGGATAATTCTAAGTGCCACAAGGCAGTGAGCATAGGACCACGGGGATAGAGCAAATGAATGTGTGGCAGAGGTACTGGTGCAGGGGACAAGGGATCACACTTTGTTATCACTGGAACCTGTGGGAGAAATAAGGAGGACGGATTGAATCTGAATTGGAAGTTGACTAATATACTAGCAGAGGGATTTGCTCGAGCTGCTCAGATGGTTTTAAACTAATAAGGTCGGGGTGTGGTAGGGGCGGGGGCCCAGGGGACTGGGTGCGACCCAGGGAGACAGTGAGAAACATATCAGTCTGAGACTGGTACATTTGGGAAAAGGAGGCGGTCAAAGAGTCAGGGCAGGCAGGAACAAAGCCGAGAACGGATTAAGACTGATCAATTCAATTGAATTTATTTCAGTACAAGATTCCAAACAAGGAAGGCAGATGAACTTAGGGAATGGTTAGACAAATGGGATTTAGAAATCAGAGCAATCGTGAAGATGTGGCTAAGGGTGGGCAGGACTGGCAGCTTCATGCTCCAGAATACAAAGGCTGTGGGAAGGAAAGAAAGGGGAAGCAAGAGAAGAGGAGAAGTTGTGTATTTGAAAAGGAATGCTATTACGGCTGTACTTACAGGATGTTCCTCGGAATACGTACAGGGAAGTCGTTTGGGTTGAACTGAGAAATAAGAAAGGAATGATCACCTCATGAGGATTGTATTATGAACCCATTCCCCACCGACAGCGTGAATTTGTAGGGAAACTTTGGAAGGCAATCTCTGTTCTCTGTAAGAACAATACAGTGGGAATGGTAGGGAATTTTAACTTCCCAAACAGAGACTGAGACTTCCGTAGTGTTAAGGGTATAGATAGAGAGGAATTTGGTGAGTGTGTACAAGAACATTTTTCTGATTCAGTGTGTTGATGGGACGACTAGAGAAGGCACAAAACTTAGGAAATAAGGCAGGGCAAGTGACTGAGTTGAGAGTTGGGGAGCACGTTGGAGCCAGCGACCATAATTATCTTTATTTTAGTACACTGATGGAAAAGGATAGACCGGGGCCAAAAGTTGAAATTACATAAAAGCCAATTTTGATAGAACCAGGTCAGAACTTTCAAAGGTTGACTGGGGACAGATGTTCTCAGGTAAAGGGACAGGGGAGAATGGGAAATCTTAAACATGAGACAACGAGAGTCCAGAGACAGTATCTTCCTGTTCGGATGAAAGGAAAGGCTGGTAAGCGTAGGGAATGCTGGATGACGAAAGAATTTGATGTTTTGGGAAGAGAAAGAAGGACACATATTTCAGATATAGATCGCAGAGGTCGAGTGAATACTTAGATAAGTATAAAGATGTATACTTCGGAGGGAAAACAGGAGATCAATTAGGGAACATGAGATGGCTTTTGCAAAATGGTTTAAGGAGAAAACAATGGGGTCTCATTAATATATTAAGGACAAAAGCCTAACTAAAGAGAAAATATGATCCTGGAAAGATCAGCAAGGTAGCCAATGTGTGGAAATGCTGGGGATTGGGGAATACGAATTGAGAATGTTTGCATCATTATTTACTGTGGTGAAAGACATAGAAGATACAGAATTTAGGGAAATAGATGGTGTTTTCTTGAAAATTGTCCATATTGCAGAAGAGGCGGTGCTGGATGTCTTAAAACGTATAAAAGTTGATAAATCCCAAGGACCAGATCAGATGTACCCTGCAACTCTTTGGGAAGCTGGGGAAGCGATTGCTAGGCACCTTGTTGAGATATTTGTATAATCGATCGTCACAGGTGAAATTCCAGAAGATTGGAGATCGACTAACGTGGTGCCACTATTTAAGAAAGGTAGTAAGGAAAAGCCAGGGATCAAAAGACTGGTGTATCTGATATTGGTGGTGGGGAAGTTATTGGAGGGAATCCTCTGGGAGAGAATTTACATGTATTTTAATTGGCAATGACTGATTAAAGACAGTCAACATGGCCTTGTGCATGGGAAAATATAACTCACGAACTTGATTCTGTTTTTTGAACAAGTTACGAAGAGGATTGATGACACAGAACGGCGAATATGATTCTATACGGACTTCGGGAAGGCATGGTAGAGTAGTTAGCAAGATTAGATTGCATTGAACCAATGTAGACACAACATTTTGAACAGAAGTCCCTTGAAGGTAGAAGACTGAATGTGGTAGTGAAGGGTTGCTTTTCAGATTGGAGGCCTGTGGCCAGTGGTGTGCCACAAGGATCGGTGCTGAATTCACTGCGTCTCCTCATTCATATACATGCTTTGGACGTGACCCTTGGAGATAAAGTTGGTAAGTTTGCAGATGCCACCAAAATTATTGTTGGATTGGTAAGCAAAAAATGTTTCTCAGTGTACAACGGTTCTTGACCAGAGGATAGGCAGATTTGTTGAGGATAGGCAGGTAGATTTTAATTCAGATGATTGTGAGCTGCTACATTTTGGAAACGCAAATCAGAGCAGGACATGTACAGTTAATGGTAAGATCCTGGAGAATGTTGCTGAAAGAAGTGATAAAGGAGTGCAGGTTCATTGATCCTTGAACACGATGACTCAAATAGATAGGATGATGAAGAAGACGCTTGGTACACTTTCCTTTATTGTTCAGACCACTTAGTATTTGAATTGGGAGAGTATGTTGTGTATATGCAGGACATTGGTTCGGCCACTTTTGGAATATTGTGTGCAGTTCTGGTCTTCCTTCAAAAGGGAGGATGTCTTGACACTTGAATCAGTTCGGAGAAGATTCATAAGGATGTAGCCTGATTTGGAATATTTGAGCTATGGGGAAATGCTGAGTAGGTTCGGTCTGTTTTCTCTGGAGTTTTGGAGGCTGAGGGGTAAATTTTAGATGTTTATAAAACCATAAGGAACATGGACAAGGTAAGTGGAAAGGTTCTTTTCCATGGGTTGCGAGAGTTCAAAGCTAAAGCGGATAGATTGAGAGTGAGAGGGGAAAAAATTAAAAGGGACCTAAAGGGGAAGTTTTTTCATGCAAAGGGTGGTGCATGTATGGAATTATCTGCTGGAGGACGTGATGGTGGCTGTTATAATTACATTTAAAAGTTATCCGGATGGGTAAATGTTTAGAAAGACTTTTGAGGGAGATAGGGGCAAACGAGACTAGATTAATTTAGGATATCTGAACTATATGAACAATTTGGGCTACAAATTGTTTCTGTGTTGTACATCTTCATTACTCTATCGATGCCCGGTCAGTGAAGAGCAGTTTACCAAATGTTCCATTGTAGTTGACGATCAACACTTTCAACCTCATTTCCCTTTTAGAAACGAATTCCTGTGTTTTTGGTTGAAATGATAGGATCTTGTGTGGGCAGAAACGTGAGATGATGTTTTGAGTTCAATGGCCCATGTTTAGATGAAAATGCTATGATGAACAGTGATTCCACTAACTCTGTTTCTGTCCCCACAGATGCTGCCATACCTGTTGGTTTTTGCCATTTATGTCCGATTCTTTTTCATGTTTTAAGCATTCAAATCCCTTTCAGTCATTACATTAAAATGCTTCACTACCCAGTCTTCCCACAGAAGTAATTCTTAGAATAATAGAATCCAACCATACCGCAGAGGTCCTTCGTTCCACCCACTTTGTGCTATAAAAGCTGCACGTAATCTATACCCGCCCCAGCTTCTAGCACGACACATGTAGTCTCAAATACGGTGACGCCTCAAGTGTTCATCCAGGTCGTTTTTGAAGGTTGTGAGGTTTCCTGCTTCCACGACTCTCCCAGGCAATGAATGACCACGCCCTCACCACTCTCTGGGCGAAAACATGTTGCTGAGGCCCCTTCTTAACCTCTTCCCTTTCATCTTAAAAAAGATGCCCTCTGCCATCTGTTGATTGCCTGTCCACAATTAATCAAATACAGGATTGAGCTGCTTCAAACAATGCGTCAGGCCATTGAAGATGTCATATTCAAACTCCATATCTGAACACTTCCAGCTGCCCCTGATAGGTGCTGAGATCTTCTATTGCTCTCTGAACCGAAACAGAGAATGTTTGATCATTAATTTATGATTTGCATTTTACCTCCTGTGTCTTTCAGTTAATTTCCTGGTGGTTTTGGTTCTCGCACGGGGAAAATGCGGCCTCTCCAACTGCACAAAGCACTGCCTGATGGCCATGGCAACATCGGATCTCCTGTTCATTCTCACGGAGATTATTCTGTGGCAATTCAAATTCATTTACTACTCAGGTTCTTTCCTGAATATCACTCCTGTGTGCAGTGCTGTCTATGCCTTAGCTCGAGCAGCCACAGACTGTTCCGTCTGGTTCACTGTCCTTTTCTCCTTTGAACGTTTTATGGCCATTTCCTGTCTGAAACGGAAGAGAAAATATTGGACAGAGAAAGCCTTAGCTGTGGCTCTGGCTGCAACCAGCATTCTACTCTGTTCAAAAAACATTCCCTACTATTTTCGGTTTCAACCTGGGAGGATAATTAACAATGTTCAGTGGTATTGTCAAACAAAGTCAAGTTATCATACTGATCCCAGGTGGTTGGGATTTAAGTGGTCCGATATCATTTTAACCCCTTTAATCCCATTCTTGTTAATTCTGTGGATGAACACTCTGACGGTAAGGCACATTTTAGTGGTCAGTCGAGCACGCAGGAGCCTGATGGGTCAGAGGAAGGGAGACAATCATAAAGATGCAGCGATGGAGAGCCGGAGGAAGTCAATGATTTCCCTCTTCATCATATCCATCAGCTTCATACTTCTGTGGTTAATGCAGGGTGCAGACGTGTTGTACTATAACATTAAAGGAGGATATCGTTGGGGCTACACTCCTGTCATCAGTGTTTCATACACTGCAGAAATGCTGAAGGATTTCAGCTGCAGCACAAACACATTATTTTATGCAGCGACTCTGCCCAAGTTCAGAGCGAAGTTTAGGAATGCAGTGCACCAACTGGTCATGTAAATTCATCACTTAATGAATTAGCAAAACGACTGAGAGAGCTCCAGAGGCAGCTGCAGTGTTATTAGTGCAGGAATAGAAGATGTAAGGCCAGGATTCCATCAGCACAAGCACATGGATTTGAGTATAACACTCAGTGGAGGATGGCGAGGGCAGTAACAGGATGGAGTACCATTCACCATGCTCAGGAGCATGCTGTTACCCCTGATTGATTGACGGATTGACACACATGGTAGCACACAATGAGCATCAAGAGGCCATTCAGCCCTTCATTTCTGATTGCCCTGCCAGCCCAGAAAATCGCGATTGATGCAACTGTCCCAACAAACCCGCATTTTCTTTTTTACCTGAGCACCCCTCCCACATCATCCCTCAAAATATTAGCAATAATTTATCTGCATTCCCCTTCAATGATACTGAAGGTTATGACAATGGAACAGCAGGTAATGGGGCAAGTGGTGACTATCCGGGGCAGGTTATGATGGAAAGAGGCTGCAGGAGTGATTCCAAGTGATGGACAAGCTGTGAGTGATGGGTTCAGGCTAGGACATTTGGTCATCATGCACTGTCCTGTGGATGAGTGTTAAAGACTGTGGCAGGCGGGGTCTCGGAATTTTCCTTGCAGGGGCGGAGGGGGGAGGGACAGAAACAGTCCATACTGCACAATGATGACTGACAGCCTCTCTCTGTTCAGCTCACAATAAATACTTTATTACAACAAGATAAAAGTTCTGTGGGCCGGTGATCGCCTCATCTGAATGGGTTATTGTTCCATGCACATTTGTATTTGAATGTGTTTATTGCGTCCATCTTCTGTCTCCTTCATTCATGAGGTTTTTTCTGTCTCTCCCTCTCTGTCTCTTTCTGTCTGTCTTTGTCTGTTCCTCTCTTCCACTCTCGTGCAGTCCGCATCTCTCTGCTTCTTGCTCTCTCTCTGTCTCACTCTGTATGTGCCCCTGCCTGGATCGTCCATTTCTGTCTCTCTCTCTCTAGCTATCTGTCTGCCTGTCAGTCTCACTGTCTTCCTCTAAATCTATGCTTCTTGTCTCTCTGTCTTTGTCTCTCTCACGCGCTCTCTATGTCTTTTTCGCACATTGACCATGTCAGACACATGTTGTCTCTGTTCAGCACATGTTCACTTGCATTGACTCCAATCCCTTCATTCACTGATCTTTCTCCAGACAGTGGTTTGCAAAATACGAAGTGTACAGCTACAGCCAGCAATAGTTTGAAACATTACTGTAAGTAAGTCGGCTGGAGTTTGGTCATCTCCCAATCCTCTCCCTGTGGCTGGGCAGGAAGTGTGTTCACGCGTTTCCCTTTCTGTGTGTGAGGGTGCTTGTGTATCTGTGTGTGTCTGTGGGAGCTGGGGGGGGGGGGCTCATTGCCTTTGTGGGGATCTCCCTGTGTGTGTTGGGGGAGAGGTGGCTTCATTGCCTTTGTGGGGATCTCCTTGTGTATATGTGTGTGGAGGGAGGGGGCTTCATTGCCTTTTTGGGGATCTCCCTCTGTGTGGGGGTTGGCGGGGGCTTAATTGCCATTGTGAAGATCTCCATGTGTGTGTTGGTGGGGGCGTGGTGGCTTCTGTGCCTTTGTGTGTATCTCCCTGTGTGTGTGGGGGAGGGGGCGTCATTGCATTGCTGGGGATCTCCCAGTGTCAGGGAGCGGCCACATTGCCTTTGATTGGATCTCCCTGTGTGTGTATGTGGTGGGGAGGGGGCTTCATTGACTTTGTGGGGATCTCCTTGTGAGTGAGGGGATTGGTTGAGCGTACTTCATTGCCTTTGTGGGGATCTACGTGTGTGTGTGTGTGTGTGTGTGCGTGTGTGTGTGTGTGTGGTGTCTTCATTGCCTTTTTGGAGATTTCCATATATGTGTGGGGGGGGGGCGTGGGGGGCTTCATTGCATTTGTGGGGACCTCCCTGTGTGTGGGGGGGAGCATCATTGTCTTTGTGGATATCTCCCTGTGTGTGGTGGGGAGAGGGTGCTTCATTACCTATGTGGGGATCTCTATGTGTGTGTGGATTGGGGGAAGGGGGCTTCATTGCCTTTGTGGGGATTTCCCTGTATGTGTTGGGGGAGGGGGCTTCATTGACTTTGTAGAAATCCCCCTGTGTGGGGCAGGGAGGGGGGCTTCATTGCCTTTGTGGGGATCTCCTTGTGTGTGGGGGCAGGGGGCTTCATTTCCTTTTGTGCTAACCTTACTGTATGTTGGGCGAGGGGAGGTAGATTCATTTCTTTTTGAGGGGATCTCCTCGTGTGTGTGGGGTGGTGGGAGGGGTGCTTCATTGCCATTGTGGGGATCTCCCTGTGTGTGTGGTGCGGGGAGGGGACTTCATTGCGTTTGTGGGGATCTCCCTGTGTGTGTGAGGTGTGGGTTTTCTTTGCCTTTGTGGGGATCTCCCTGTGTGTGTGTGACCCTCAGTATTTGTTCTTGGACATGTCCCTGAGTGTGACACATTATGACTGTCTTTATGAATGTCAGAGTGACTTTTCCTTTGTGCGTGTTGAGATGTATTTCGATTCATGTGTACATGTGTTTGGGAATGTCATTCAGTCTGAGATCGTTTCTGTGACGGTGGGTGTTTTTATGTTGGCGCATGTTACTGTACCTGAGTGATTGCATATCTGTCTGTGTTTTGCACATATGCATCTGTTGTGTTTGTGCCTTCGTAGGTATGCTGTTTTTGGGATGGCAGTTCAATGACTATATGGTTTTGTGTGTGTGTATGTTCTGTGAAACGATGTCTCTGAGTGTCATTAGATTAATGTGGGATTGGGGAGTGTGTTTCTGCCTGGCTGTGCTCTTATTTAAGCAAATGAGTATGTTGTTCAGATTCTGTTTGGCTGTCTGTCCGTAAGTCAGGATCTCTCTGCGTTTTTTTCTGTGTGTCACCCTGTCTATATCTAGTTGTGGCGATGGTTCCGTAACTGTGTTTGAATGTGTTTTAGCATATGCACAAGAAGTTGCTGTCATTCTTGCAGGTTGGTGTGTAATGCCTCTTACTCTGAGTTTGTTTATGTAAGTGTGTGAGGGTGTGGGTGTGATTCTGTGCCTGCGCTCCTATATCTCAGTATGACTGTATTTCTGTGTGTGTGGATATGCGTGCTTTCGGTATGTACATGGGTGCATTCCTTTCTCTGTGAGTATATCTGTATGCATGTGTGTGCACGTGTGCGTGTGTAGTTTTGTTCACTTCTTTCAGTATGACTGCATTTCTTTGTGTGGGGACGTGTATCCATTCTGAACAAACGTGGGTGTTCTCCTATCTGTCATAGTATGCCTGTTTTCATTTGTTTGTGCGTGTGTGCGTGCGTGTGTGTGTGTGTGTGTGTGTGTGTGTGTGTGTGTGTGTGTGTGTGCATGTGCGTGTGCATGCTTAAGCGTATGTGAGTATGTGTGCCCCATTCTGGACTCTGATTGTATTCCTGGTTGTTTTGAGGGTATGGCAATTTTTCCTTTCGTCTTTGTACAGGTGTGTTCTCACATTTCAGTTCGACTGTGTTATTGTGCACGTGTGCATGTTTGTGAGCTGAATGTGTGCGCGTGTATGTGTTTTTACTTGTCAGTATGTTCCTATATCTTACTTTGCCTGCATTTCTGTGTGCGGATGTGCTTCTGCTTCGCATGTCCATGTGTTTATGTGAGGGTGTAGGCGTGTTCCTGTGTCCCTCGAGGTGTGGTTCTGTCTCTATCTGATCATGAAACTCTCTCTCCTGAAAAAGGACAAATGAAGTCTATGGCAGGTCACTGTGCACATATTGCTCTCAAAGGTACATTTCAGCAACCTGGGAAAAATCAAAATATCAATATATGTACCTCCTGCACCCTGATTGCGGAACTGTTACGTCAGTTCATGGACCTCAGACAAATGAAAAGGAAAGACAGGGAAATATTCAATGAAGGGCAGGATTCCAGTTGTTTCTTCCATGTTTAACCAAGGAAGCGATACATACACTTTTTCCATGTTGGAGCTGTTTGTGTCCGTCCATAAATTTTGTCATAGACGGTATCATTCTGCGATACAATGTAGTAGCTGAATAGGAACATTCAGCCCATCGTGTCTGCTCTGTCATTTGATCATGAATGATCTGTTTCTCAATTCTATTCTCTGAATCTCTCCCCACAACGTTTGATTCCCTTACCAACCAGAAACTCATATTTCACTCTACTTACTACAATTCTTATGGACCAGACCCTCTAAAAGTATTTTAAGATGGTAGCCCCCAGACCCGAACGTTTCTGCTGGTTTTATGTATGTGTAAAGTGGTTATTCCAGGTTTGATGGAGCAGCTACACATTCATCGGTTTAAATAAAACAGTGTTTATATACAGAGTATCGAATCAAACACAAACAAAATAGAACAAAAGACTGAATCACTTCACTCATCTGAAAACCCAACTGACTGTCCCAACTTAATGATTGTTCAAAATTCCTCCAATAGCCTCCATATGCACCCAATGTCCAAACAGATAAAATCGAACGCCAGGTCTTGCAGGAGAGACGTCAGAGAGATATTCAGCATGGAACAACTTCTTTCTTGTAGCTGTCCCTTTTACCAGCAGTTTAAAAATCTGACAACTTGCAAACACCAACCCAAACTAAACCAGACCAGAGATAATCAGAGGTGGGAGAATTGGCCACACCGCTTTCATTGCAGATGATTTTACATTTGAAAGCCTTTTGGCCTGAGGCAGTTTCTGTTAGCTATCATGAAATTGGCTCTGCAACCCATCCAATCTCAAAATCCTTGAACCATTGCATTTACAAACATACTAAGAAAAAAAAACCAAGGACACACAACCTTGATAAAGGGGCAGCACCATCATGCACTCAATGTTTGACCTCCACAACACTCTGAAGCAATTATTTCCACAGATGAATCACCTGAAGAAATTAATTCCAGTCTCAGTTCCAAACGTCGCCCCTTCACTCTGAGGCTGTGTCCTCCGGTATTAGTCTTTCGACATGTGGAAACAGCTTACAAGCAGAAGTTGTAATGGGAGGAGCCTTTACAAAAGGAAATACAATGCTGGTCTGAGGCTGTGAATGACGGTCTCTGGGACTCTTTGGAATTGGTGGACTGGACCGTGTTCAAGTACTCAGTGGAAATCCTGGATGAAGACAACACCACCATCGCAGACATCATGGGTAAATGCATGGAGGACTTCGCAGTGAAGAATTGAATCCAATGTTCCCCATGCGTAAACCTTCAGTGAATCAGGAAATCCACTCCCTAGTGAAGACCAGATGAGCAACATTCAACTGGGAAGAGCCTGATTTATACAGGAAATCCAGATCTGACCTCCGCTGGGCCATCGGGGATGCCAAGAGGGAGGACCAGACCTCATAAGAGGGCCATACAAACCAAACAGACTCCCGCAGCCTATGACAAGGCCTAACGAACGTTATGGGATGTAAACTGAAGCAGAGAGAGATCGCAGACAAAGCACGTCCCTCGCTGAGGTGCTCAATGCTTTCACTGCTCGGTTTGAGCAGAATCCCAGTAGCGCAGTCACACCTGCTCCAACAGCCCCAGGCAAGCCTGGTCCATCGTTCACCACTGCACATGTCAGATCAGATTTCCTGAGAGTCAACCCAAGGAAAGCGACGGGCCTGGATGGAGTCCCTGGCCGTGCAATTAGATTCTGTACGGCGAAACCGGCGGAGGTACTCACCGACATCTTTACCCTCTCCCCCCAACAAGCTGAAGACCCTATCTTTTTCAAGAAGACCACCACCATCCCCGTATCTAAGAACGCACATGCAATGTCCCAACTTGCCATTCATCCTATTTTTGTGCCATCTCCAACTTTCGCAGCAGTGCATTCACTTTCTTACGACAAGTCATTCATATACACATTATTACATGTTTATGTATCTAATATACATTATGTATTGTTATATGTTGGAGCTCTTTTTGTCTGTACAAATATCATTGTGCATTCGAGCTTATTGTGTTTACATGTAATATTATTGTGCATTTGAAATTAAATATTGTTTGTATTGGAGATGTTCGAGTTTATAGCTATATATTGTTGCATATTAGAGTTGTTCAAACTTAGATGTAAATGTTGTTGTGTATTATAGCTGTTCCTATTTTTACATCAATACTGTATTAGCTCATGTTAAAGTTGTACTTTTCTTCTTCAAACAGCGACACTGTCTCTGACCATGTGGGGCTGGTGCTGAGTTCTTCCAGCACTCTGGGATGAATCTGCAGTCCCAGCGTTGGCCAGACGGGCGGCAGCACAGTACAGCAGTGGTTACAGTTTAGCGGCTGTGGGCAATGTTCAGGCAGGGAGACTCAGTCTCTGATTATTGCAGAGGAAAAAACACTTAATCTGGAATGGGGGGAGTGGATGGAGACATTAATTAAAGAGCCCTGGAGAAAGATACAGGGTTAAATACAGGTAGAGACAGGGTTAAAGATTGTAATAGGGAGAGGATTCAGTATAGAATAATGGGTAGAGGAAAAGGTAGACAAGAGGAGAGTAATAGCGAGAAAGCTGGATACAGGACAATTGGTGGGGTTTAAAGACAGAAAGGGTAAGGATTTAATAGAAAATAACAGGGAAAGAAGTGCATAACGAACAAGTGGGGAAATCCTGATTTCAGGGGCACAAGGAGAGGGTTAGTGCAGGGAAATTTGGAAGATTGTAATTTGGTCAGTCAGATGGCTCTCATTAATTATGAGTTTCCTGAGTGGGGCTGTTAATCTGGTACATACAGGGAGTCCTGGCTGACAGGATATAAACGGGAGTGTCAAGGGTTCTGCTCACTTTAGGAAACAGCTTTGTGCTAGCTGGGTGAATGTCATGTACTATGCAAGTATGAATGCAGAGTGACTTGATGAGGCGTTACTACATTTATGGAAATTGAGAGGAAATAATACAGAGTACTAAGGAGATTGTTCAATATAGGGGAGTAACGTGAGTGTTCAGCTAAGGGGAAAAGGAAGGAGAGATAAGAGATAGTGATAGAAAAAGAAAGAAATAGAGAGTAATGAAGAGAAAATTGTATTCACTACAACAGGGACAGGGATAAATGCATGGGAACGGATAAGGTTAAGTCCAGAGTACGGAGGATTAAAGGAAGAACAATAGTGAGAGTACGAAATAGAGAGTAACAGGGAGAATGTTGAGTACAGAGTGAAGGATTAAGCAGAGTGGCTGCAATGGAGAGTAATTGTAAAAAGATTAAATGGGAAGTATGAGGAAAATAGCGAGCAATAGAGAAATGATGAAATGCAGAATAATAGAGAGTAATAGTGTTTAGATGCAGAAGCATTTGTTAAGCGTGTACAAGAAAATTTTCTTATTCAGTATGCGGACGGACCTACTAGAAAAGGTGGTAAACTTAAACTACTCTTGGGAAATAAGGCAGGGTAAGTGACTGGTGTGTCACTTTGGGGGAGCACTTTGGGGCCCGTGACTATAATTTTAATAGTTTTAAAATAGTGATGCAAGAGTCAAAAAGTTCTAAATTGGAGTAAGGCTAATTTTGATGGTATTAGGCAAGAACTTTCAAAAGCTGATGGAGGCTGACGTTCACAGGATCGGGTCGGATGGAAAATTGGAAGCCTTCAGAAATAAGGTAATGAGAGTCCAGAGATAGTGTATTCCTGTCAGGGTGAAGGGAACGGCTTGTAGGTACAGGGAATGCAGGATGACTAAAGAAATTGAGGGTTCAGAAACAGAATGAAGCATATGTCAGGTATAGACAGGATAGATCGAGTGAATCCTGAGAAGGGTATAAAGGCAGTAGGAGTATACTTAAGAGAGAAATCAGGAGGACATAAAGGGGACATGAGGACAGTTTGGCAACCCGACTTAAGGAGAATCCAAAGGAATTTCACAAATACATTAAGGACGAAAGGGTAACTAAGGAGAGAACAGAGCACCTCTAAGATCAGCACGGTGGCCTTTGGAGCAACAGGAAATGGGGGAGTTACGAATCGAGAATTTTGCATCTGTGTTTACTCTGGAAAATGACTTGGAAGGTATAGAATGTTGGGAAATAGATAGTGACAGCTTGAAAAATGTCGAAAATACAGAGGAAGAAGTGCTGGATGTCTCAAAACGCATAAAAGAATATAAATCCCCAAGACCTGATCAGGTGTCCACGGAAACTTTGTGGGAAGTGATTGCTGGGCCTCTTGCTGAGATGATTGCATCATCGATAGTCACAGGTGAGGTGGTGGAAGGCTGGAGTTTGGCAAACGTGGTGCCACTGTTTAAGAAGGGCGGTAAAGACAAGCCAGGGAACTATAGACGAGTGAACCTGACGTCAGAGTTGGGCACGTTTTAGGAAGATATCGTGAGGGACAGGACATACATTTATTTGGAAAGGTGAGGACTGATTAGGGATAGTCAACATGGTTTTGTGCGAGGGAAATCATGTCTCACAAACTTAATTGAGCTTTTTGAAGAAATGTCAAAGTGGACTGATGATGGCAGATGATGATGGCTTTATTAAGATGGATTTCAGGAAGGTAATGAGGTCAGCCAGCTGCACAACATTGGGCATTAGTTCCCTGACTGGGGCTGTAAATTGGGACCGACAAGGGAAGCATCGCTGATGTCAACGGGTGAGTATCAGGGATATTGAAATGCTGACGGCATGGCTCAGTGACAGGCTTTTGTCAAAGTTTATGCACTTGTATCAAAAGCGTGCATAATGATAGGATGCCAGCTTTTGAGTCGCTATTTCGCTGTCAAGTATTGTTTTCTTCAATGTGGACCAGGACCTCTGTGTCTTCACTAACCACACTATCCAACGCCTGCCTCTGTCCCACCTCAAGCCCATCCCACATCCAGGAAGGGCTAAAGTTGTTCTGGGAAGTGCTTGACACTTGGAATGTCGAGGCAACGTACCATTCTGAATCTGTCAAGTCAGGTCTGATGATTCTGAGTCACTCAGCCATTTTAGGTTTGTCCACTGCTGCCATTTGATTTTTAACACGGCACCGACACTGACTGTATAAAAAAGGAAAAACAGAAAAATACACTGGGGAGTTGAGTTTCGATGTCCTTTTGAGTGCAGCATTGAATGGCCAGAATGACAGCAAGAGAGCAAGGCTTCCATGATGGTGGAGTGAACCAATGTTTGTACCTCAAATTTAGAGAGATCTGAGAGAAGTAAAATGCTCAAGAGAATAATGCCAATGGCAATCATTGAATGGACAGAAATGCTACTTTTTGGCTTTAGATTTATGACTAGGTTAAGCATTTATAAGTTTATTGACGGCCTGAAATATTTCCAAGACGGAAATGAAGGAACAATGTCTCACGTTCTCTACATTATATTACACAATCTATGTGGAGCTCATTCCTTCACTGAACATGTCTTCCCCCTTTTCAGCGTTCCTATGTCATCCTTGTATTTTACTGTCCCACGTAACATTATGCTTGCCAATGTAACACATGATCATATGATATCTGTCATTGATAGAAATTTTCAATGGCTGTATCTCAAGTAATGATCCTTGTGGACTTGCTAATACCAACGTGACAAACTGATTTTGGCATATGTTTCTTCTGCTCGCAGTTTTCTGTCCCTTATCAGTCTTCACACCAAGTGCCATTTCACCATCACTACAGGGCACGTAGACAATATTAACTACCGATAAACACATTTCTGGAATTTGAAATTTTTTGCACCCTTGTGTGTGCAAATTCCCCACTGGGCTTATCTGTCCATCTTCGTTCAAACTGTATCATCGCATCATCAGCCAAATGTTTTAGGTTTCTTCACCATACATGTGGGTACCATTCGTGCCCATCTGCTGTTGTACAGATCATGTGGCATCAGAGTCAGATCTCAGCTATCTCCAGGATAGTCTCATCATGGTATGATTATCTCTATTGATTTGAGCTTACGTAACGGTTGAAGGTTGTTTTCTGTGAATATTTTACTTGTTTCAAACGTTGCCTTCATTGAAGAAGTTATATTTGATTGAGACGCTGTATCCATGCAAGGTGAGCAATTCTATTTCGATATTGCATGTGTTCAAACCTGAAATATGTCGTCTCCATTTCTCAACAAATATTTCTTCACGGTACCAGCTGCTGTTAAACGGGTAAGCGACGTCACAGTGTTGAGGAGAAAGTTCTCAGAGAGCTACTTAACAACTCGAATTTAATTTCCAAATGGTCAAAGTCAAGGGCAAGATGACTTAAAAGGAGATTTCAAAGTGGGCTGGATGGTGTTGCTTTGCCAATGCTGGCATGTGGTGTGGCACAGTGGTTAGCTCTGCTTCCTTACAGTTCCAGGGATTGGGTCTGAGTGGGATGCCCTTTGCCGGGTCTGAGTCGATTCAATGGGCAGATTGGCCTCCATGTACGCTGTAGGGATGTTATGACATAACTCAATATGTGTTTTCCAATGTCTGCTATTGATCGATTGAGATTGGACTCATTCGATAAACCTCAGTTTGAAAAATATTCTGCCACAATTGGGTGTTCACTCACCGTCATCACCTGGTCATTCAAATTCTTTAAGGAATGAATTGAATCACGTTGTAATGTTACAGTCCCCCAGGTAATGTTAGCAAGTATAAAGGAAAGGCTTTGAGATTGAATCACATCGGCATTGAGTTCAGAAACATTGCCTGCACAAAGAGCTTCATGCAGAAAATGATGTTTTATTTTCAGCATGTGCAATTCCGGGTAATTCTCTTGCATAATTGACTAGCACAACTGAATTTATGTGAATCTGCCTGAAGATTCGATTCCGTTTACTGCCACTGACAATGGTACATGTGCATATTGTGATTACCCTCACACAGGGGCGGATGACTGATTTAGTTTCAAATTGCAGGGACGCTGCAGATTCCCCACTATCACAGATACCGAAGGAATTGCCTGGGATATTGAACTTTCGTCTGCCAAGCTATTCATCTATTCCGGAAATCTCCATTTCAGTTGAAGACTACCGTGGAATTGAGTAAAGCCATCATGTCGGAAAATTAATAATGATGATATTTTTATGTATAGATTTCAATAATATTTCGAGTGAGTTTGGTTCTGGCTATTGAGTAAATAAGCAGTGGGCTTCTCTGTGCTTCTGAAGTTAATAGTTAACTTGTAGGTATTTATGTAATCACAACAATTTGTTTTTAAAACTGCTTTTGAAGTTTGGCAGTCGGCTAAAAAAAAAGAACTTTGTTTATTTTTGGTTGTAACCCAACATGGCATTAAAATGGACCCAAAGATTTATTTGTGTGTTCTGGAATCTGAGATTAGGAATAGTACACCTTTTATTTCACTTTTTTCAATTTTGTCATTACTTTTAGTCCTTCTAATTTCCTGTAACTGAGTGGAATATTAGATGTGTGCTGATTTGAAGTGAATGACAGATTTAGTCAATCACTTTACTGTGGAGCCAACAGTTCCTGTTCACCGCAGAGCAGAAATGTTGGTTTAAAAGAAAGCTCTGCATAGATTACTTAAAGCTAAGTCAATTGACAATCAGCTGTGTGGTAGATTCAGGAAGAGGTTTACTGGAGTACCAGTTTAATAGTTAAAATCACAAGTCACTTAACCATTTGTTACATACACGGAATCTAATGTGTGATCATTGTACCAGGAATATTCTGTTTGTAATCGCACCCTTGCTATTGTTTTGTCCCAGCTTTAAAAAACGTATTTTTTCTCTTGATTTATGCATTGCTTTTAGATTGACGATTATCTATTGACTGCATGTTCATTGCCTTTGAAACTGTGTTATAAGTACACAGCTCTGTTATTCTATTGTATTTCATTTAAAGTAAACTTTTGTCTTTTTGCTAAAGCAATATTTACAGCATTGGTTATGTACAATTCAGGAAGAGATTCCTTTGATTAATCAAAATAAATAAGGTGGTGATACATCAAGCTGGAGTCTGGGGTCTGGCTTGTTCTGTGTTGATATCAGCTGGTATCAGAGCAGAGGTGAAGCTGTTAAACGCATCGTCTAACTCGTGAGGAACTGATTAACTAATCCTATACTTTGATCACACTATGCTCCAACTATACCCCTCCACTTCCGTTTATACGCTCAATCCTGACCGGACACCTGAACTAAGATATAGTGTCATATGACCCCCATCGCCAAATTACTACCCCGTTACCCTGCACCAGAGCCAACACAAAACAAATTCCCTCACCCCTGCCAGACCTGATACACTGAAAATAAATTAGAAATTGGATCGCTCCAGCTGCCGTTTGTGCGCAGTTCTGATCACCACCTAACCATCAAGACAGTCTTGCACTGAGAAGAATATAGAAAAGATATACAAGAATATTGCTATTAAGATGGAAATTACTGCTGCGTTCAGGAAAGCTGGACACCTTAGGATCATTTTCCACAGAGGAGAAAGAGAAAAAAATGTGATTCATGTGTCCAAACAACTAACGTCTTGAATGGTGACCTGTCACCCTGAACGAATGATCATTGAGCAGTGTACAAGAGGGATACTAATTGATTGAAGTGTTATAGGGGACATGAGGACTCACCTTTTCATCCAGAGGGTAGTGGTTTGTCTGGAATTCACTTCCCAGTTTTGGAGGAATGGGGTGCTGTGGTTGGGTGACTGCTTCAGCTGCAACGTTCAAATCATTAAAACGATACCTGCATCTGCACTTGAAGTGATCTTCAAGGTACAATATGCTGGAAAGTGGGATTGGACAGTTACATTGATTATTCAGTCGACCCAGATATGAATGACCTTTTTCAATGCCGGGACTGATCTGAGATTCTTTGGGATTTCAGAAAGACTGAGGGGTGTTATCAATTTGATCATTAGGTTAATATTGCTCGCCTAGTTGAGTTATTTGCATTATAAATCGGTTTTAAAGAAATATTGTAGTTACCGCTGACATGATCAGAACACACCAGGGAGTTAGACAGGTCGGATTTTAATTATATTATGTTTACCGTAATCAGATTAAAGCAGCCACGTCCACTAATTTCAATAGAGAAATGGATATCTTTTGTTCTTCATTATGTACTTTTTTCATAAAATGTCAACACGTACATTCTAAAACTGATTTCAACAATGCAGCGAATTCGTTAAAAAGCTTACATTTCCCAATTTGAAATGTGCATTCTTTGCTGAATCAATGGACATTCAAAATTAGAATACTTGCGAAACATTATAAGAGTTGTTGACTTTCCAAAACAAACCTCGAGGGACATGGTAAGTTTGCAAATCCGCAGTTTACCATCATAGAGAGGGCACATATCGTGTTTGATGCTTTGAATAATGAAACAAAACTTTGTCAGCTCTGTAAGCATTATCCATCGAATACTTCCATCTTCTCAAGTGCAACCAGTACCTTCTTTTGTAATACAGCGTCAGGAAAAAACGTCGGTATGCAAACAACAGTCTAATAAATGTTCCATAGTGGATGAATGTCAACACTATGAATCTCAACCCCATCTCTTGTTTGCACTGATAGGATCTTGTGCGAGGAGTAAACAGTGTTCATGTTTTGTTTCCAGTGACCCATGTTTCGATGAAAATGATCTAATTAAGTTGAATCCGTTAATATTATTTGTCTTTCCACAGATGCTGGCATACCTGCTGAGTTTCGCCATTTACTTCTGTTTCTGTTTCATGTTTACAGCATCCACAATCTTTGCTTAATTTAATTCTCTTCCCAACCTGCCTCTCAGAAGCAATTCTTCGAATCATAGAACCCGACCAGACAGGAGAGGTCCTTCAGTGCATCAAGTTTGTGTTTACAAAGCTGCACTAAATCAAGAATTGCCACAGGTTTCAACACGATAATCCTCATCATGAATGTTGCAATACTTCAAGTGTTTATCCTAATAAAGTCCGAAGCACTGAACAGCAAGATCCTCTCACTCTCTGGTTGAAAGCCTTTTACTCCAATCTCCTCTAAACCTCTTACCTCTCATCGCAAAATTGACGACCACTTCTCGTCTGTCAAATTCCTGTCCCCAATTCCTGGAGTGAGCGCATTGAAATGAGCCAGGCTCGGAGGTGTCCTGTTTAAACTTGATATTGGAATACTTCCAACTGACCCAAGTAGGTGCTAAGATCTTCCATTGCTCTCTGAGCAGACATGGATAATGTTTGAGCAGTAATTTCCGAATTCCAATTCACTTGCTGCCTCTATCGTTAATTTCCTGGTGATTTTGGTTCTCGCTCGGGAAAGTGTGGCCTCTCCAACTGCACAACGCGCTGCCTGTTGGCTATGGCAATGTCGGGTTTCCTGTTCATTCTCACTAACATCATATTCAGTCGACTGAAACAACTTTACTTCCCAATATGTTTTCTGAACATTACATTTGCTTCCAAAAGCTAAGAGAAAATTTTGGGCAGACAAAGACTTGGCTGTGGTTCTAGCAACAACTGGCATTCTGCTCTGTCCCAAAAATAGAAATCCCTTCTATTTTCAGTTTAAATCTAGGAGGGTAGTTGACAACGTTCCATGGTACTGCCACGTAAACTTAAGTTAATTACTGATCCCAAGTGACTGGAGTTTAATTGATTTGATAACATTTCAACTCTTTTCATCCAATTCGTGTTAACTCTTTTGATGAGCAGTATGGCTGTCAGATACATTTTGGTGTCTAGTCGAGTCCGCAAGACACTGAGGGACCTGAGTACGGCAGAGAGTCACAACGATGCAGAGATTGCGAGTCAGAGGAAGTCGGTGATTTCCCTCTTCACCATATCCGTTAGTTTCATCCTTCTGTGGACAGTGTACGTTGCAAACAACTTATACTTCCGCATTAAAGGAACAATTCGCAGAAGGTATGGCTCGCTCGTCATTTTTATTTACATCGGAGAAATGCTGAAGGATTTCAGCTGCAGTGACACATTAATTTATGCAGTGACTGTCCAATTTCCGAGCAAAGTTCGGAAACGCGGTGCAACAGCTGGTCACGTAAATTGTTCACTTCATGACTCTGTAAAACAACAAAGGGATGTTCAGACATGGCCACAGTGTTCCCAGTGTCGGAATTTTTCATGTATGGCCACGATTCCATCGGTGCAATGATATGGATCTGACGATAGCACCAGCGGTGGATGGGAAGGGGGAAGCAGTATGGTTTACCAATCACTATGCTCAGGAACATGCCGTTATCCCTGATGGACTGACGGTTAGAGGCACACGGGGAGACCCAAACAATGAGCAGTAGCAGGCCTTTCAGCCCTTCATACTTGGTTCACTCACTCTTCCAGAAAATCGCAGCTTATTCAATTGTAACATAATGATAATTGTCAGATTCTGATTTTTCTGCTCTCAATGAACAGGTTATTACAACTAGTGAAAGGCTCCATGTGCTGTTTATCCCTTCACCTGAATGGGTTACTACTTCATGCACATTTGATTTTGAGAGAGTTCGATGAGTTCACTACCTGTCCACTCCCATCACAAGGATATTGCGTTTTCTCACTGCAGTCTTTCAGACATTGTTTCTGTCCCTCTCACCCCTGTCTTGCGCACTTCCCCATATCTCAGATTCTCGCTCAGTCTCTCTCTGTCTGTCTCGCTCCGTGTCTCTACTGCCTGTATTGCTCTGTTTGTCTCTCTCTCTATCTGTTTATCTGTCTGTCTGTCCATCTCCTTCTATGTCAAACTTTCTTTGTCACGCTGACTATCTCATTCTCTGACTCTCCCTCTCTTTGCACACTGTGTCATTTTCTCACATTCAACATGACAGACAATTGCTGTCTCAGTTTAGCACATGCTCACTTGAATTAGCTCACAACCCTTCACTCCCTATATTCAATGATTTTTTTCTCCCCAGGAGGTGATTTTGGAAAATACAAAACATGCAGACACAACTAGCAGTACCTTGATCAAACAATCATTACTTTTATCTAAATGAATCTCCCTCCATCTCCTGAACATTAATAGTTTCCCTCTTTCTCTCTCTTTCCCCTACACCTGTGACAACTGTGTTCTACATGAAGTTCCCTTTCAGTTTTCGTGGGTCCTTTTATGTGTCTGTTGATTTTGCTTCATTGCTTTTGTGGGAATGTTACTGTATGTGTGTCACTGGTTTTTGTGCTTGGGTATGTCCCTGGGTGTGACAGTGTGTGCGATTCCACTTATGTGTGTTGCAATTATTTCATTTATTTTACATTACTGTGTTCATTTATTTGAGTATGTTATTCAGTCTGCATGAGAGTGTTTCCGTGAATTTGTGTGTTTTAATGTGTCTGTTATTGTGCCTGTGTGATTGTGAATCTGTGTGTTTTGCACATGTGTGTTTGCTGTTTCCTGTCTGTGTGAATGCTGTTTGTTCAGCTTTCAGGGTTACAATGTTATGGCTGTACGACTGTGATTCTGTGTGTTACTGTCATATTGTCATGATGGTTCAGCGACTCCTTGTGTGTTTGTCATTGAGTTTAGGTGTATTATTGTGGGATTACGTGTGTGTTTTTGCCGGGCTGTGCTCCTGTTTACCACCGTGAATGTGTTATTGAGATTGTATTTGGCTGGCGTTGTGTGTGCTGAGAACTTTCTGTTCCCCAACCACGATCTTTCTCTGCCTGTCTGTGGGTGCATCACTTTGTTTCTGAATGTCACTCTGTGCCTGTATGTATTTACGTTTGTGGTTCTGTAAAAATGCTTCAATGTGCTCATGCATGTATCTCAAAATGTTTCAGTCAGTTCTTGCAGTTTGGTGTATAATGTCACTCACTCTGAATTCATGTTTATATGTGTGGACGTGGATTTGATTCTGTACCTGTGTACACATGTGTTCCCATGTCAAAGCATGACTGTTTTACGTGAGTGTGTGTAGATTTGTTTCTATATCTCAATATGACTGAATTTCTGTGCGTGTGCATTCTGCCTGTCTATCGGTATGTTCCTATATCTCTCAGTATGCCTGTTTGTGTTGGTGTGTGTCTGTCTGTGTGGGTGTGGCTGCATTAATGTGTCAGTGTATTGGTGTGATTCCAAACTGCAATCTGATTGTTTTGTAGTGTGTGTTTTTGAGGGTTCGATAATGTTTTTGCAGTTGGTGTTTAAGTATGTTCCATCATTTCATTAGATTTTTTTTAATGCGTAATTGTGTTTGTGAGATTGGGTGTGTTCCTGTTTCGGTTTGTCACCCTGTTCCTCGATCTCACTTTGACTGTATTTCTGTGCGTGGGTTTGTTTGTGTGTCTCTGTGTTGCTGGGTGTGTGAGGATGTGGGTGTGGGTCCGTGGCCCTCGCAGTGTGGATATATTTTTCCATCAGCATGAGATTCGCATGAAAAATGGCAAGTGAACCATATAGCAGGACATGGTGCACAAATTGCCCACAGTGGTGTATTTTTGGGAATTTTTGAAAGATCCAAATATTATTTCCTCTACTTCTTGAACCCTGAAAGCTGAACGGTTACTTCTGTTCAAACACCTGTGTTTCGAACTGAACAAGTCAGGGGAAGACTTTATAAAAAGCTGGATATCAGCACTTTGTTGTATGTTTCAACCACACATGTAATATATAAATATTGTTTTATGTCAGCGCTGCTTGTGTCCATACATCAATATTTTTATGATGTTGGAGCATAATTAGGGCATTCAGCCCATCGTGTCAGCGGTAAAATTTAATCATGAACGCTCTATTTCTCCATCCCATTTTCCTGCCTTATCTCCGCAGTCTTTGATCCCCAAACAAATAACAAATCCATATATCTCTGTCCTAAATACATTCAATGACCTGGCCTCCACAGGCGTATGTGACGACGATTTCAATAGATTAACCACAGATAGGCTGAAGAAATTCATTGTCATCTACATTCCAAGGTCTGAGCCAGTTTCCTCTCCTCCTAGTCTCTCCTATGTGTGGAAACAAACAGAAGTTGAAATGGGATAACACTTCACGAAGGCAGTACGATGCTGTTTCTGATGCGTTGGAAAACGGTTCTGAGATCAGATTGGATTTGGTGGACGAGACGTGTCCAAGTACGCAGCAGAAAACCTGGTTCAGCACACCACCACCGTCACAGACTTCAAAAGCAAATATGTGGAGGATTGCTTGTCAAAGAAATCAATCTGAGAGTCCCTCAATCGTCGACCTTGGATAAACTAGGAAATCTACTCCCTACTGAAAGCCACGCAAGCAGCATTCGAGTCGAAATTCAGAACAGGGAAAGTGAAGATGACCTCCCCAAAGCCATCAGGGATGCCAAAGGAGAGTACCAGACCAAGGTAGAGGCCCAACCCGACAAAACAGAATCCAGCCACCTCTGGCAAGGCCTAAACAATATGATGGGATGAAAACTGAAGCAGAGCAAGACAGCGGACGAAGACACATCCCTCCCTGAAGCGATGAATGCTCTGCTTGGTTTAAGCAGAATGCGAGTGGTGCAGTGATGACTGCCCCAACATCCGCTGACGCATCTACTCCCTCAGTTACCACTGCAGACATCAGAACAGTCGTCTTGAGTGTCAACCCAAGCAAAGCGATGAGCCATAATGGAGTCGCTGCCCATGCACTTAAATCCTGCATGGACAAACAGGCGGATGCGTTTACTGAAATCTTCCAACCCTCTATCCATATAGCTGAGTTCCCCACTTGCTTCAAGAAGACATCTGCGCACTGACACATTAACACAACCCCTCGCACTCTCTCTCCCTCTCTCGCTTTCCTTGGTCTATCTCTTTCTGTCTTTCTCTCTCTCTCTCTCTCTCTCTCTCACACACACACACACACACACACACAGAAATACAGTCATACAGTGATATAGAAACAAATCTACACACATATAAAGATAAATAGTCACAGGAATATCACAACTGGCCATTCAGCTCCCTCAAGCCTAATCTGCCATTCAATGGTTGATCTGTAAGGTAACTTCATGCAGCTATGTTTGTGACTTATCCCAAAATATGTATGCATAACAACAAGCATCTAACTCAGATTAAAAATAAATGACTGGTCCAGCATTCACTGCCATTTGTGGAAGAGACTTCCAAACATCCGCTACCTTTTCTGTGTGAAAGTGCTTCTTAATATCTCTGCTGAACGCACTGACCATAATTCATAAACTACTTCCCTTTGTCCGTGAAACCCCAAACAGGGGAGAAGGTTTATCGTTTTCAGACCTGAACTCTCCTTTCGAAAGGAAATGGGCTTAATTCGTACAGTCTGTCCTCATGTCTAACCCTAAATGTGCAATTATCATTCTTGAAAATCTAACATGTACTTGGTCGAAGGGCAATATATCCTCCTGAAAGTGTGATACTGTGATCTGCTCCCTGTACTCCCAGTGAGATCAAAGCAGGGCCATTCAAAGCTGCAGCATAACTTCTTCGGCTTTATGATAGATGAACTACTCCCGCTTTCGAGAGCATTCATTGCCCTCTCCAGAGAGCAGTTAAGAGACCACCACATTGCTGTGGATTGTGAGTCCCATATCGGCCAGACCAGGTAAAGATGGCAGTTTCCCTCCCGAAAGGCCGTGAACGAAACCTTACTTGTTGAATTATTTTTTCCTCTTGGACATTGCTAAGGCAAAACGATTTATCAACGAGTTGACCATTTCCCTGCAGACATCGACAGAGTCCCCTGCTGGCTTCCTTTTCGTATGGTCTGATCTACCTGCTTACTTAGTGGGTCTGGTTTTACACTTATAAAGAGATATGCAAATTATTTTTGTAATACAGATAGATAAATATACAACTTTACAAAAGCAGTCTTTCCCTTTCATATCCAGAGTAAACTTACAGTTCTGAAATATCGATATCCATACACCAGCTTAAGATATGTTCGTGCTTGATGCGTATTCAATAGTATTTATGCATTTGAAATGCACAGCTTGTCGAACTAGAGTTGGGGCTGTTTTCCTTCTCACATGGTTCTGCTTCATTGTCCTAATGTTCTCTGGAGTGAATTTGGGAGCTCTCTGATTTGAATGGCTTCTTTCTCCTTTGATGTGGAGGTGCTGATGTTGGACTGGAGTGGACAATGTCAGAAGTTACATGAAACCACGTACTCGTCCAACAGGTATAATTGGAATCACAAGATTTCGCGTGAGCTCTGACAATTTAGTTAGCTATCCACGACATGTCCGACTGCTGTGGCTAAGCAGTAGTTTGTTGTAACAATGTAATTGGTATAATTTAAATTCAGCTTCTATTACAGGAAGGGTGTTACATGAGACATCATTCGATATTTAAATATCCACTTTTACATGGACCGGTCTCAAAAGCATATCTACAGAAATTCAGGTTGCTTATTCCATCCGAAAGCTTGTCGCAATATGTGATCAACAACCCCTCAATTATCAATCAAGGTGAAGGCTTGCATATCTCTCTGAGTTGATTCAGGTTGACAGTGGATGCTGCAAGCTTGCTGGCTTAATATCTCAGTTCCACTGTCCAATGAACAATGGTTCAATGTGATCAATCAAATCAATTAGCTGGCGTAACTGGCCCTGTCACACCAACACCACAGTCGACACCAGGATTTCTCTTACAGATTCACAACGCTGCTGCCGTAGACACCAGTGACGCCATCTTCCTCCACCATCATCACAAAAAGCACGAGAAGACAATTATGAGGATGAGAATATAGAAGATCAAAGGATATGACTGACCTGGTGCTGGAAATCGAATCGAGCAAACAGCATGAACATGGCCTGCTCTGCCACAAGGAACAGTATAGGAAAATGTACCAGGACAAGAATGTTTCAGCTGCAAGGTAACATGAGTGTCTGTGATTGGTTTCATTCAGATCCACTGACATCAAGCCGGTGTTCGTCTCTTACCATTGCCTCCTGCTGGCCAGCAAGGGGAGGTGGAGTCTGAATGTGAAACTGCCAAGCCACAAAACAAGGAGCTGGTCAAAACGACTAGACTGGTTGGAGAAGAGTGAAAGTCCAATTTGCGTCTTCCTCAAATATCCAGGAAACAGTCAAGGGGTGCATCAAGAGGATCATTCGTTTCAAATGTCTTCTAACAATAGAGTAACATGGAAAACTGGCGAATGTACACCAGAGCATGCAGAACCAACCCCGCTCTATTCAAAGGGGCTCAATGTCACGGAGGAAACCCAGCAGGTGAAGGGATAGCAAGCCTTGCTCTTTTCTTTTGAAGCCTCTGAGATTATCTCCCGGTCCAGGGGCCATAATGTGAAATGGAATGAGACGTACTCACTTTTGATCCTCAGAAGGAACAAATGGAGATCTCTGTGCTCAGCCACCAGTAGGAAGAAGATGGCTCGCTAACGTCATCCCAGTCTGACATCCTGAGGATCAACAATTGTTTTTATGCTGGACTCTATGATGCAAAGCCCACTGACACTGCGACCTCCCATTAGTTTCTGTCCGCTATCGTAGAGGTCTGAGACGGCAGCATAAGAGAGAGGCTGCATCAGCTGTTATCTCTGGATGAACTGACCAAAGCCCTCCAATCCATAAAAACGAGTAAATTTCCAAGAAGTGATGGCTCACCAGACAAGTTATGAGCAACTCTGTCAGATTTGTTTGGCGATTACCTGCTGGAAGTGAACGACAGCATGCTGCCGACAGGTAACTTGGGTGAATACAGAAGGGAAGTTATCACCCCTTCACCTACAATCACATTGTATAGATGGATGACGAAGGACAGAGTTTACACTGAATGCAGATAACGAAAGTCTGACTGAAGTCATCACCAACCTGATCAGTTCTTGATTGTGATACGTGATTCACACTGACCAAACTGTTCTGTATTGTGCAGAAAGACACCCGAGATCCTTGCACTCCTTAAGGATATGCTCACCTATGGGCAGGACAGGTCTGTTTCATCAAGCTGGACCAGGAAAAGGCCTTTGCCAAGATATCGCACACCTACATGTTGGATGTGCTCTCTAAAGCGGTCTTTGGGAGGAAATCCGCACATGAATCCAACTGCTGCGCACCAACATAGGCAGTGCAGCCTTAATCAATGGATGGCAATCAGAAATCTTCTGGATCAGATCAGACGGAATACAGGTCCACAGCACGGACTACAAAATCTTCACCAGGGTGCTGTCTTCTCGCCTGGCTACCGTGCGTGCCCACATGATTCACCCGGACAAGTCCTACGTGGTCCCAGGCCAGAGGATACACGACAAAGTCCACCTGGTCCAGGACCTGATTCATTTCAGTCGACAGGCTGGTCTGTCGAGTGCCTTCCCTTCTCTCAACCAGGAGAAGGCGTTCGACAGGGTCATTCCCGAGTACCTGCTGGACAGGACTGCTCCGAGTGCTATCTTACAGGAGTCGAATGCTGGTCATAAACCAGCTGGTGTCCGCCATGATGTGGTCCTGGCTGTTCACTTTGGTCCCTCCTCCTGGCTTTGTCGCTGACATCCAGAAAACTTTGGTCTACTTCTTCTGTGACAAAAAGATGCACTGGGGCGTTGCGCAGGTCCTGAGACTCCCTATTGAGGAGGGCGGTCAGTCGCGGGTGTGCGTCTGCACCCAGTCGCGATGTTCCGCCTTCAGAACTTGCAGCGATACCTTTTCATCAAGCATCCTCCTCCTCCTACGTGGTGCACCCTGGCGATGTATTTTTTTCCGCCAGGTGGGTAACCTCAACTACGACACGTCAATGTCATCACTATGCAAAACAAACACAGTGTGACTTGATGACGGGAAAGCAGCACTTGTGAAAGGGGAGAGGATTTAATGCAAAGTTATAAGGGTAATATTGATTACAGGGGGGTAGGGCGAGCATTACAGTAACAGGAAAGGGAGGGTGTTAGGACAGTGTTATAGAGAAGGGACAAAACCGAGAGTTGAATGTATGATAGCAGGAAGAGGGGTAAACACAGGTAAAAAGCGATGATGAAAGACAGAGTGGACAGGATAGATGAATGAGACAAGACTTCCATTTCACAATGCCATCCTGAGTCTGATTGCACCTCTGCGTTGAATCATTCCTCATCTTCCTGTTTTCAATTTTAACCCCAGTGCCCATCACCTGAGCTACAAGCTTGTTAAACTACAAAAGGTGTCTATTCCTGTCTGGCAAACAGAACCATGGCCAAGACATGGCTTACGAGGGGAGTGAGAGGTCGTATTCGATGCAAAAAAGGAAGAGCTGTAAGGACTGGTGGTACTTAAAAGTCAGCAAATGAGGCTCAAGTGTTTCATTCAGAAGGGGAAAATAGCATATGAGATTAAGGTTGCAGAGGGCGTAACCACGTATAAGTTTCCATATAAGTGTCTTAAAGAAAACAAAATGGTGAAATCTGACAGAAGCCCCTTTCAGTCACAAGCAGGCAAATTTAAACGGGAGAGAATGGAAATTGCTGGCAAAGTAAATGAATTCTTTGCGTCACGGAGTCATAGAGACATACAGAACAGAAACAACCCTATTTTCCATGAAATTCGAGAGTCCGTAAGAACGCTCACCAACGTCTACAGGTGCATTTGTAAGAGAATTCGTTCTGGGCTCACAACAGCATAGTATGGGAACTGCTCCACCGAGGACCATAAGAAACGACGCAAGGTTGTATGCACAGCCGAGTCCACCATGGAAATCAAGCTTCCATGCATGGATGCCTTTTACGCAGCTCACTGCTATGGAAAGGCTATAACCATCATAAAAGACCCCCCACAACGCGGTAATGCTCTCCTACAACGTGTTTGGTCTTGCAGAAATACAGAGGCCTGATCATGCGCAACAGCAGATTCATAAACAGCTTCTTCTGGAATGTTATTAGACTATTGAATCGACTATCCTGCCTCATGTAATGCTGATCTTCCAAATGTTGAGTCTGTTGTACACACTGTGAAATGTAACTTGAATGCCTCTGTGTAAATCTTTTGTTCTGAACACCCTCACATCTGATGATCTGCCTGTTCTGCTCAGAAACAAAGCTTTTTGCTGTACTTTGGTGCAACTGATAATAAATCCATCAAATGAAATCAAATCAAACTTATTCTGCTAACCAGCTATCCAAAGGAATCCAGTCCCATTTACCAGCATTTGTCTCGAAACCCTGTAAACCACTACGGTTGCTCATTCAGATGCCTTTTCAATGTTGGAATTGTACCAGCCTCCACCACTGCGTCTGACAGTTCAATCCAAGCATGCACCTACCTCTGTATGAAAAAGATGCCTGCTGGGTCCCTTTTAAAACGTTCCTCTCTAACATAAACCTGCTATCTGTAGTTTTGGACTCCATTATGCTGGGGAAAGGTACTTGGCTTTTTAGCCTATCTCTGACCCTCATGATTTGTAATCTTTGACATGGTGACACCTCAACCTCTGACGCTGTGGCGAAAAGAACCTCAGACTATTCATACTCTCCCTTTAGCTGAAACACTCCAAGACTGGCAATATTCTTATACGTTCATGGAGTTAGCATGTGTAAATGCATGCAGAAAGTTTTCTCCACAACCCCACCATTCTACAATTCCAAGGGATGAGGGAAGTCTGTTGACCAGTTTCACTGCTGAATGCAGATTACACAATCGTTTGTAAGGTCATCGCCAACCACTGCTCTGGAAGTGTTGATGATGCCGATCAACCTGTGCTTTACTGAACAGAATGATCTCTGAAAGCCTCACTCTCCTCAGGGACACGATCGTGGGAAACTTCGCCTGGTGGACGCCAACTTCATCGGCCTGGAGCAGGGAAAGGCTTTTCACAGGATATCGGACAGTTACATGTGGAATGTATTCTCCAAATAGGCTTTGGGGAGGGAATCCACATTTTGATCTCACAACTCTACACCAACAAGTGCAGTCTCAATAGATGGTTCAGAATCACAAAGCTTCCTGATAAGATTGGGATTCAAGCGATGCTTCCCACTCTTTCCTTTTTTGTTTTATTGTTGCACAAGAGAGGGGTGAATTATTGTAATTCATTCAGGCATTGCTTACTATTTCGCCATTGCAAATCAACTAACTACGTTTTTAAATAAGATTGCTTTATCTATCATTGCCTATTTCTGCACGAAGCCTTCATTGTTCTCTTTATTTCAATTGAGGAATCACGTTTCTGCTTAATTTCTTCATTCTCCACCTGAAGAATTAATTCAAGATTTGATGGTCACTGATCGCCAGTACACTGATATTGTTCAATAATGCTAACTCATTGTGTCCGTAATTCTTGTGGAAAGCGTCAGAAATCAATGCATTCTTACATCTGCGCACTTGTGTCAGTTCAATGCTGCGGGATGTAATAAAATAATCCTTCAAGAATGCATTGTGGCCGGTTGCAAACAGTTCAAGATATTGATGTACTCTTTCAATCTGTTTTTGAAAAAAAAACATCATGCATCATCACAAAGTCTAAATGGAAAAGGTGAGGTTTCGACAGTAACTGCATCACTTCATGCATATGTTATTGAGGATCTCCCAAAACTCAAAAGTAATGCTCGAGAAAGAATCCTGTACCTGACTACGTGAGATGCATAAGTGGAGTGTTTGATCCTGAAGGCCAGGATTCAGAACCAGAATGACATTACAGATCTAGGATGTGTTTCAGCTGCTTTCCTTTCTCACTCAAGATTGTCTACCTCCCGTGGTAGCTTCATCTGCCTCCTAAATGTGTTTGTTCCCAGTTCTCCAACCCTCTTACAGGTTGGATTAAATAGTCCACAATAATGGCTGGCATATTGCTCCAGAAGGTTAACAATCCCCATCCAACGAAAAAGAAACCGATGTTTCCAATGTGTTTAGATCACAACAGTCCCAGACACCGCACCAACAATCAAAATTTCCAAAGCTTTTCTTCCCAGCACCAAAATTTACGAGCGCGGGAGACTGACCATAATGCAGAGTTACATTGTACTTTGCTCAAAAACTGCATGAATTAATGTTAAACTCTGTGATTTCACTTTTTTAGTTTACAATCAGTCTAAACATTATGACAAAGACAGAGAACACGGGGGCTAATACCTTCAAAATTTTGTAGCTAACACCTATTGTTACAGTTAACCGGAGAATGCAACTTTAAAACAAAGGTTTTGTGATTTACACATGAAAGAAGTGAAACTATCACAGTGTTCTAACAGATGAAAGCCACAATAAATAATTAAGGTTTTTTCAATGATTGGTTTCAGTAACATCGCACTAAACTTTTGCTGTAAATTCTGTGTCTAAAAATTGTGTTATCCAAAACCGCCTGATGAAGGAGCAGCACTCAGAAAGTTAGTGCTTCCAGTTAACCCTGTTGTGTTATAACCTGGTATTGTGTGATTTGTAACTTTCTATGTGTGTGTGCATGTGTGTATCTAAGTGTGTGTGTGAGGGGCGGGGTTTCTGTTTCCTGCTGGTTGTGGTTATCTCTCTGTATTATCATGAGTCTCCCTCTCCTTTACAATGACAATTGAAGTCTTCAGTGGGACACCGTGCACTGATTTCTCTCAATACAGTATTTATGGGAAACTTGAAAAGATGTAAATATCAGTATCTTTCCCCCAGAAACCTTGAAGGGTGAGCTGTTATCTCAATTCAAAGGCCTAAGTCTTACGAACTAAACAAGGGAAGGAATACTCAGTGAAATGCAGGACAGCAGCTCTTTTCTCCATGTTTGAACCAAGGCTATAATATATTATTATCGTTTGAGGTAAGAGCGGTTTGTGTGCATTTACAAATATTGTTAGAAATTGGTTCATTAGACCATACGATGTAAGAGCAGAATCAGGCCGTTCAGGCCACCCAGTCAGCTCTGTAATTTAATCATGAATGATCTGTTTGTCAATCCCACTCTCCCATTAACCAAAGGCGTCCTTCCAAATCCCATGTATCTGTTTAAACACACCTGATGGCCTCGCCTCCACAGCTCTCTGCGGCAATGATTTCCATAGATTCACCACTCTTTGCTTGAAGAAATTAATCCTCATCTATGTTGCAAATTTTGTCCCTTCATCAGGTCCTAGTCTCTCCTACATGTGGAAACAGCTTACACGCAGAAGCTGAAATGAAAAGACCATGCACAAATGGAGGTCTGATGTTGGTCTGAGGCTGTGGAAGACTGTCTGCAGGACTGCTAGGAATCAGTGGTTTTGACCGTGTTTATGTATCGGCAGAAAACCTGAATGATTATGACACCAACGTCATAGACTTCATTACCTAATGCATGGAGGACTGCATGCCAAATAAATTAATCCGAGTATTTCCCAATCGTGGACCTTGGATGAACCAAGAAATACACTCCCACCTAAATACCAGATGGGCACAATTTAAGGCGGACAACACCGTCTAACGCAGAGAATCCAGATATGACCACCAAAATGGAGTGACTACTGGATCAAGTTCAAAGCTAATGCGACCAACCAGACACCAATCGCCCATGGCACGGCCTAAAAAACATTACGGATACGAAATGATGCAGAGCAAGATAGCAGACAAAGACATATCCCTCCCTGACACACTCAGTGCTTTCTATGCTGGATTTGAGCTGAATGCCAGCGTTGCAGTGACTCCGGCCCTAACATCCCCTGACACTCCTGTTCTTTTGGTCACCACTTCAGATGTCCGATCAGTCTTTCTGAGAGACAACCCGAAGAAAGCAGTGGGCCGACACGGAACCACAAGGTGAGCACAGAGATGAGTTGTGAACCAACTGGTGGAGTATTCACCGACATCTTCAACCTCTCCCTCCAACAAGACGAAATCACCACCTGCTTGAAGAATAGCATGGCTATCCCTGTACCAAAGAAAGCGCATGCAATGTGCTAACTTGACTTCCACCAATTTTTGTCTCATCTGCAAATTAGGCAAAAGGACATTCCCTTTCTTCATTCAAGTTATTCAAAAATGTGTCGGGAGAAACAGTGTTGACTACAGGGGTCCAGGGAGAGGCGAAGTACAGGGGCAGCTGGAAAAAAAAATAATGTGTTCAGCGAGATGGCTCAAATTTAATGAGTTCCCTGACGGGGGCTGTAACCATATTCCCATCAGGGAGTATTGGCTGTCAGATACAAACAGGAACATTGGGGATTCTGCTCACTCTAGAAAGCAGTATTGTGGTAGCTGGGTCAGTTACAGATAATACGTAAGCGTAAATGCAGTGACTTGATGAAGGGTTCCTGGCCTCTGTGACACGTGAGTGGATTAAATACAGAGTAATAAGGACAGAGGTGATTATAGGGGAGCAGTGTGAGAATTATGTTAAGAGGAAGATGGAGGACAGTTATTTCAGCGTAATTGAGAATGAACTACCTAGAGTGCTATGACGATAAGGTTTAATACAGGATAGCAGGGATAGGGGAAACACAGGGGAAAAGCAGACATGTACACACAGAGCGCAGAGGATTAAATGAAGACTAATCGTATGTGAGTTAATTGGAGAGCAATGTGCAGATAGTTGAATGCAACGAGAGGACTAAAGATCGTCATGTGTGCAATTTAAATAAAATTGTGGAGTGCAGAGTAATTGTAAGAATATGAAATGTAAAGTAGCAGTGACAGGATTGAATAGAGAGGAATAGGACGTAGGTTAAATATAGGGGAAGAGAGAAATGGTTAAGTACAAGATAATAGAGAGACTCAAACGCAGAATAATATTGGGGCAATTAAAGATGAATTGGGGAGGATTAAATGCAGACTAATAGGAAGAGGTTTAAATACAGGGGATTGGATAGAGAGGAGTGAATTCAGATAATGTCTTAAATACAGTTCAAGAGAGAGAGAGCGAGAAGGTGAAAGACAGAGTATCCGGGAAAGAATTTAACACCGGGGAAGAGATTGGATTGCATAGAGAATAAGAGAGTTGTTTAACTACTGTGGATTAGGTAAAGGATTAAATATTACTCAACAGAAATGTTTTCCTGTTATAGTTATTGTTGGTGAAAATGGGCATAGCTTTCCAATTAGCTTCCAATAAATGTTCTGATTCCTTCAGATTTCCAAACCACAACATTAAGTCACTCCTTTCAACTGCACAATTACTCCCCTCCTATACTGCATTGTCTCACAATATCACCTCTCTCCACCTCACTGTCTACTCAGTCTTGGCACATCACAGACAACCTACTCCTCACAACTGCCTCGCCCACCTGCTCTCTCTTTTTTATTTAGAGCAGTGTGGACTAATGTAATTCCCTTTTCCTGGTCTTGTACTCACATGAGAGGGAATGAATGGCATTCTGTTGTTCCTCTTTACACTCTCAAAATGAGCTAAACTACCTCCTCCACTTCCTTTGTATCAGTCCCAAACGGGGCTTTTAAAAATTAATTCATGGAAATGAAGGAGTCACTGGTCAGAGCCAACATGTTCTTGCTCATCATTAATTGCCTAGAGGACAGATAAGTGACAAATGCATTGTTGTGTGCCTGGAATCATTGTCGTCCTGACAAAATAAAAATGGTCGTTTTTCTCTGCAAAGGATTCGAATCAACCGACAATCGTCATTGGATTTCTGGTCATTAGACTCATCAATTCCAGAGTTTTATTGAATTCAACTGTCACCATCCAACATATAGTAGCATTTGAATCCGGTTCCCCAGAACATTACCTGGATCTCTGGATTGACAGTCCGGTGATAATTCCAATAAGACACTGCATCCACATGCTGAATGGCTTCCTTCCATGTAACATGCTGGAGGTGGGGCTGAACAAAATCAAAAGAACTGTGGATGCGATAACTCAGCAAGAAAAGCCGAACTTGCTGGGAATAAAAGTCAGCATGTCTGCCAGCCATTACGTAGAGAATTCAGAGCTGAATGCCGTCCTGCTCCAGTACAACAGGCTGGAGAAGGGGCTGGAAGGCCTCCTCCAGTTCCTGTGGTACACGCAAGCGAAGGAGTTGAATAGTCTCCACCTGTTCTATTGTTACTGGGTGTGTCTATGACAGCAGCACACTCATTGAAAACTGAGCAATGCTTTATCTATTGAATTAAAAACAAAATCCGTCAGTGAAATGTTCAATTCTCTGGCTAATTGTTCGAGCATTGAACAATATTTTAGATAACGGCTGCTTGCAGTATTCCAAATACTTCAGATAATCGCTGTCCATTAGTGGGATCATTCTACACACATTTTATACTGTAAACCAGTGAAGGAGGCAGAGAAATAGCAGATAATGTAAGAGGTGAGAAACAATTAAACTGTCTAGACAAGAGATATGCGAATTCAGGAGGTGACATATGAACATCAAGGCTTGGAGATGTACACTTTATTTCTCTGGAAAGTGGCTGGGCAGTTTGAACAGGCTTGAAAATAAAACTCTACAAAGTCGAGATGGAATACAAAGTTAAGGAAAATATTATTAAATCTTTACAATTCATTGTTTCAGACACAGTTGGGGGGGACACCGATCAAATCTGAACTCTTGAAAAGTGAATGATTTGTGATGGGTTGAAATGGAGCTCCGCCCACTTCTCAACGCTACTCCTTTTGGAAGGATGTCAATGCCTTGGATAAGCTCTGGGCTAATAGTCGGAGGAACATTGAAAAAGGTCAATCAGCCCCCGAGTGCTCGTTCGACCATGCAATGGTTGATTTGCAACAGAACGCCATGCACCTCTATTTGTATCTTTCCCTTAATACCTACGTTTACCAAAAAATAAAATCCACCTCGGATTTAAAATGAACACCTAATCCACAGTCGTTTGTCGTAAAGATTTCCAAAAAACCTCTCTGTGTGCAAATGCTTCCTAACATTTCTCGTGATCACACAGGCCTTAATTTGCAGACTTTGTGCCATTGTGCTTGAATCCCCAACCAATGGAAACAGTTTACCTTCATCCACCCTGTCTTCAATTTCGACAGATACAAGGCCACATTTGTCCGGCCTCTCCTTATAACTAAACCCCTAAAGTTAAGCTCTCATTCTTGCAAATCTGTACTGTATTCCCTCCCATTGTATGCCATTGTATCCAAACTAAGGTGTGGTTGCTGGATCTGTTCACATTTCACCAAGTGAGATCTAACCGGGGATTTGTTTCATTGCAGCCGTAACATTTGTGGTATTTTGTGAGATGACAGCATCACTGGTCAAAACAGCATTTATTGCCAATTCTTGGCAGTTCGGAGTCAACCATATTGCAGTTGGACTGGAGTCACGTACAGGCCAGATCAAGTAAGGATTCCATTTTCTTTCCCTAAACGACATGAGTCAAATTTTACTTGTTGGTTTTTCCGCCTGTAAAATTCTAAAGCAAAAGGATTAATCGCTGTGTAGGCCATTTCCCTGTAGAAATTCAGAATTTCACCTGTAAGTTTTGTTCTCATATGATCTTGTCGATCTGCTCACGTAGTGGGCCTCGTCATCCACCAATAACGAGACGTGGTTTATTTTCTTTGATGTACAGGTTCGATAAATATGCAGATTTACAAAACCAATTTTTTGCCTCTGAAAGCCCGGGTAATTTTTCAGTTCTGAAATGTCTTTGCCGAGGCACGAGGTTAGAATCCCTGATTACGGCTTGTTGAATTGGAGTTGGAGCTGTTCCTCCCACTCCCAAGGTCCCTGCTTCCTTGCCCTGAGATTCTCTGCAATGTGTGTGGGAACACTCTGATTTGAGCTGCCTTTTTTTTAGCTATGATGTGGAGGTGCCAGCATTGAAACGGGGGAGACAATGTCAGAGGTCACACGATACAAAGCTATTATTAAACAGGTCCAGTTGAAAGCACAAGCTCTCGTGTGATTTCTGACCTTTTTTTAGCCAGTCATTCAGGTCATGTTCGATCAGAATTGTTTAGTAGCCGTTTGAAGTAACAATGTACTTAACGTAATTTAAATTCAGTTTCTATCATAGAAAGTGTGGTACATAAACAGCATTTAATATTTTGATGTCATCTTTTTAAAGTAACGATCTCAAGAACACTTCTATTTAAACTCAGAACTATTTTTCAATCCGAAATCTTGTGGCAATGTCTCATCACCAATCCATTCAATTTTCAGTCAAAATGAAGACTTGCATATCTGTCTGACTTGATTGAATTTGACAGGCAAAGGGGCAAGTTTCCTGGTTTAACATCTCAGTTCCATTGTCTCATTAACACCAGTACAATGTAATCGGTCAAGATAATGGGATTGTGTACCTGGGACTACCCCTACCAACACCAGGATTCATGTTCCAGTTCATAAAGCTGCTGCTGTCGATACCAATAACACCATATTCAGCAACCGTCATGGCCAAATGCAAACGAAAGTAAAGATGAAGACGAGAGAGCAAAGAAGAAAGAAGTTTACAACCAACCTGTAAGCAAATGCACACAACAGCATGAACGCTTTTGAAACGATCACAAGGAAGGTTGAAGGGGAATTGCGCAGGCTTGGAACGTTTCACCTGTGAGGTTAGATTGGAGAGACTTGGATCGGTTTTGGGCAGATTCACCGACGTCAACCCGGTGTTCCTCCATGATCACTGCCTCCTGCTGGCCAGCAAGCGATTGTGTAACCTGATGGTGAAAATGCTGAACCAAGAGAACACAGAGGAGCTCAAAATGGATTCCACAGTTTGGAGAACTGTGACATCCCTCTTTCAGTCTCTCTCGGACTTGTGGGAGATAATGAAGGGGAATATAAAGAGGATCTTTAGCAGGGAGAACTGTCCAAAATCCAAAAGAGCATGCAGATCCTACGCCGACTGCAGGCGATGGAGGTCGATGTTATGACCAATCTTTAGTAAGCCTTGCTCTTTACATCAGAAGCCTTCAAGGTAACTTCCTGGTCCAACATCCACAACGCCGAGTAGGGTGAGTCCTGCGCATTATTGTTCTTTCAGAAGATGGACAGCGGGAGATCAGCGATCAGCAGCTTGAAGGAGGAAGATGGCTCGGTTATGTCCTCTCAAAATGACATTCTGAGGATCAGCAAATCCTTTTCTGCCGGACTCTACGACATGAAGCCAACTATCACTGCAAATCTCCCAGTCATTCCTGCCAAATATCACGGAGGTCTTAGATAACAGCACCTTGGGGGAGATGCGACAGCAGCCATTCTCCTTGAATGAGCTGACAAGGCTATTGAGTGCTCAGAAATGTGTAAAATTCCCTGAGATCACTGCTTTCCCACCAAATTGTGGTCAAATTGGTGGGACATGATTGGCCAGGACCAATGCATAATGCACAAGAAAAGGTATCTCGCCCCTCATCTACAATTCGAAGGACAAGTTGGAGGACTGGCAACCTGTTTCATTGCTGACTGCACATTAAAAAATCGTATCTAAGGTCATAACCAACCAGGTCAGATCTCCTATGGGATCAGTGATTCAAACCAATCAAACCTGTCCTGCAGTGGGCAGCACTAATGATGAGAGCATTTTTCTCCTGAGGGACATGATCACCTAAGTACAGGACAGGGGCGTTGGAGGCCTGCCTCATCAGCCTGGACCAGGAGAAGACCTTTGACAGGATATTGTACAGCTCAGTCTGAGATGTGCTTTCCACATTGAGTTTTGGGGAGGATTCCGCAAATGAATTCGACAGGTCGTAGAGTCATAGAGATATACAGCATGGAAACAGATATTTTTACAGCTTCTGCCGTCAGTGGCTGGGAATCAGAGGGCTTCCTGACCAGATCCAGAGTCAGGCAGGGCTGCCCATTCTCACCTATCCTGTTTTCTTGCTGATCCCGAAGCACCTGAATAATTGTTGCAATGCATTCAGACATTTCTCCCTCTTTTGCCATTGCCAAACAACTGAGAATGTCTTTGTTAATGCTCCTCAGTCCAGCATTGCTCATTTATACATCAACTCTCTATTTAGATTCAGGACGCAAGTTTCATCATTCTCCATGTTGGCAAATAATTCGAGTATGTTGAGATCACTCTTCCCCAATACAATAAAATTGCAAAATCATGCTTTTGCATTGTGTACGTACTATTTGCAGAAAGCATATTTCATTGCTGCGTGTTTAGATCTGTGCTCTTGTATCAATTCAAGACTGTGAGAAGTAATAATTTAATTCTTTCAAAGTGGTATCTCTGTTCAAATACCGAACATATCATCATAAATAATAAGTTATAAAGGTGAGGTTTCAAAACTAAATTATCACTTTAAGATTAGATTAGATTACATTACAGTGTGGAAACAGGCCCTTCGGCCCAACATGTCTGCACCGACCTGCCGAAGTGTAACCCACCCATACGTTTACCCCTTACCTAACACTACAGGAAATTTAGCATCGCCAATTCACCTAACCTGCACATCTTTGGACTGTGGGAGGAAACCGGAGCACCCAGAGGAAACCCACGCAGACACGGGGAGAACGTGCAAACTCCACACAGTCAGTTACCTAAGGCGGGAATTGAACCCGGGTCTCTGGCGCTGTGAGGCAGCAGTGCTAACTACTGTGCCACCGTGCCGCCCACGCATATTTTATTGAGGATCTGGCTATAAAAGTAACATTCAATTTAATAGCAAACCACTCTTCCAATGTATTCAGATCGCACCAGCCACAGAACCCTCACCAATAAATGAAATGTCCGACGATCTTCCCCTTGGAACCAATATTTCCAGCCACACTTGCAATAATCAAATGAGCACTTGGAGTAACCCAAGGATCAGCTGTTCAATTTCTTGCCTGATTTGCTCAATTCGACTTTCAGAAACCCCAAGCTTTTCCTTCTGGTAATATTTGTGATGAAGACAGTCAACTGGACTTCATCGGATATGAGTTCCCTGATTGTGGCTATTAATGTGTCTCAATCAGTGAGCCCTTGCTGACATAAAAAGGATGAATGTCATGGATATGGAGATGTTGAATGCCTAAGGCAGTGAGAGACTATTGTTACAGGCTGTGCTTTTGTAAATGAGGAATGATTCATGTTGGATTCTGACCTCTGAAGGGCTATTTCACCACCTAACATTGTTGATGCCAATGTTGAGCAGGACCAGAGGCTCTTCATTTTCTACACTTTCCCGCTTCAATTCTGTTGAGTTTGTTAAGACCTACAATGTGTCGTTTCTGGTAACCAGCTGTTTTTCATTCATGCTAGAGCTGCTATTAAACAGGGAAGCCACAACCCAGTGTTGAGGAGAACATTTCTCTGAGAAACTCTCAACCGGAATTAATTTCCAAATGTCAATGTCAAGTTAATAACAATATGATGTAAAATAAGATTTCCAAGTTGGATGGATAGAATTGGGGTGTCAATATTAGTAAATAGCGTGCCACAAGAACAGGAATCCTGGTGTCAGGAATGGCGCCGGTGTGGTAGGCCTAGGTACCAATTCTGGTCAGTTCTCCGTTGGAGAACTGTGAGCAGATCCAAGCCATTGAATGTCAGAACGAGCTCTAACTGGGGGTGAATGGCCTGTTTCTATATCCCGATGATTTTTAATCTCCTCCTATAGGCTATCCAAGGTATTGTCATCCTTCCTAAAGTGCCATGTTCTGGAGTGGGCTGAGCGCAGTTTTAACACAATGCAAGACATTTGATTTTCATGAGTTCAAATCCAGTCTCTTTCCCCCTACTGTGGCCAAAACGGTCAATTATAAAGGTTTGATAACATTTTACTTCTCTTAACGTTCCAATTCCAATTCGTACGTTTCCTTTTTACAAACCTGCCCAAACTGCCCAATCACTTTCCCAAACATAAGTGTAAACCTCCAAGTCTTGATCATATTATGCCTCCTCCAGAATTTGCCCAGTTAACTTATATTATCTCGCTTTCTCACTTCCTACATGATTTGCCATTTGTCTGCCCGTTTCACTGGATAACGGTATAAAATGCATCTAGAAGTATCTCACTAATGGATAGTGAATAGGTGCACTATGTGGAATACTGCAAACAGTCTTCATTTAAAATATTGCTCAAGGGGAGAACAGAAAGTCAGAGACTTGAAAATTTCATGGAGATTCTTTTTAATTCAGTGTACTGAGCTTTGCAGTTGGCATAGACACACTCAGCAGCACAGCAAGAGTAGAACGCTGCTCAGCTCATTCTCTCACCTTTTATTTCAGGATGCCATTCACCTCTAATTTCTCTCCACAGATGCTGTCAGACATGCTCAGTTTTTCCAGGAATTTCTGTTATTTTTTCCGATTGAGAACATCCACAATACTTCCATTTTTTATTCAGTCCAGGACGGGAATTATGACTGGACAGCTCATCCACGCAACCAATAATTTTCTAGGGGTATTGCTGCAAATCCCACTGTGGCAGATGATGGAACTTCAATTCAATGATTTTCGGGAATTTAAGTGTCTAATGATGAACCCAGAATGTTTCTGTGTTTGCTGATGCCTTTTGCAGAGGGAAATTACGTTCCTTCCCTTGGTCACGACGACACGTGACGACAGACCAACAACAATATGTTTGACACTTTACACACTTCCAGGCAATTAAGGATGGGCAATAAATATTGCCGCTGACCAGCAACGCCCTCATCCCATGACTGAATAACAGAAGCCTTCTTGAGAATGATACAGAGGAAGTGGAGGAGGCAATTCCGCTCATTCAGAGATGGTAAAGTGGAACAGCAGAAGGCCATTCAGTCCCATTCGTGAGCACAAGAATACCAGAATGGCACAACGTCAGTCCACACTGTTCTCCATTAAAAAGCGAAGGTAGGAGGGTACGGGAAGATGTGAGGAGAGGGGGTTGTAGGGTGTAGGTTTGCTCGCTGAGCTTAGGTTTGATATCCAGACATTTAATTACCTGGCTAGGTAACATCATCAGTGGCGACCTCCAAGTGAAGCAAAGCTGTTTTCTCCTGATTTCTATTCTTTCTATGAGGGGGATGTATGTGGTGTAAGGACAATTTGAATGAGAATGAGGGAGCACTCCGTCAGAAGGTGAGAGCTTGTCCTGGGAGGCAGTGGAACATGGAGGCAACTAATTATGGGAATGGACAAGGTGCGAGCCAAGGTCTGATATTGATGTCTGTAAATTTGAAAGGAGGGTAGTGCCCAACATCACCTCCGACCCAAATTGGATAAAGCTGGAAATAGTCACTATTACCCTGTATTTAATTATCCCGATTGTCTATTTGTTCCGCTCCATTTCCCTGCATTTAAGCGTTTATATTTGCCTGGAGACCGTAGACAATAGACAATAGGTGCAGGAGTAGGCCATTCTGCCCTTCGAGCCTGCACCAGCATTCATTATGATGAGATTAGATAACGAACAGTGTGGAAACAGGCCCTTCGGCCCAACAAGTCCATACTGCCCCGCCGAAGCGCAAACCACCCCTATATCTACATCGACATCTACATCTACATCTACCCCTTACCTTACACTACGGGTCATTTAGCATGGCCAATTCACCTGACCTGCACATCTTTGGACTGTGGGAGGAAACCGGAGCACCCCGAGGAAACCCACGCAGACACGGGGAGAATGTGCTCCTTTTTATAATGTGGTACAACATTAGCCACCCTCAAATCAGTAGGACCTGATCCTGAATCTATGAACTCTGGAAAATAATCACCAATGCATCACGATTTCTAGAGCCACCTCCTTCAGTACCCTGGGATGTAGACCATCAGCCCCCGGGGACTTTTCAATCTTCAGACCGTCAGACCTAACAGTCTCCCCAACACCATTTCCTGGCAAATATCAATTCCCTTCAGTTCAGGTCCTTCAGTCACTGTTACCTCTGGGAGATTGCTTGTGTCTTCCCCAGTGAACACAGATCTGAAGTACCAATTCAAAACTTCTGCCATTTCTTTGTTCCCTGTAATATATTCCCCTATTCCTGTCTTCAACGGCACAATTTTAGCCTTCACCATTTTTTTCCCTTTCACATACCTCAAAAAAGCTTTTACTATCCTCCTATATATTTTTCGCCAGTTTACCTTCATACCACATTTTTTTCTCTGCGTATTTCCTTCTTAGTAATCCTCTGTTGTTCTTTAAAAGCTTCCTACTCCTCCCTTTTCCTACTCAACTTTGCTATGTTATAGTTTTTCTCTTTTGACATTATATGTTTCTTAACTTTCACCGTCAGCCACGGACACCCCTGTCTCCTCATAGGATTTTTCTTCTTGTTTGTAATGAACTGATCCTGCATCTTCTGCATTATACTCAGAAATATCTGCCATTGTTCCTCCACTGTCAATCCTGCTATGGTATTGCACCATTGAACTTTGGCCAGCTCCTCCCTCGTGGCTCTATAGTTCCCTTTATTCAACTGAAATATTGTCACTTCCGATTGTACCCTCTCCCTTTGAAGTTGTAGATTGAAGCTTATTGTATTCTGGTCACTACCTCCTAATGGCTCCTTCATTTCGAGGTCCCTGATCAATTCTGGTTCGTTGGACAATACCAGATCCAGAATTGCCATCTCCCTGGTGGGCTCCAGCACCAGCTGTTCTAAGAATCCATCTCGGAAGCACTCCACAAAGTCTCTTTGTTGAGGTTCAATACCATCCTAATACTCCCAGTCTACCTGCATGTTGAGATCCCCCATAACAACTGTAGTAACATCTTTGCGACATGCAAATTTCAGCTCCTTATTCAACTTGCACCCTACATCGATACTACTGTTTGGGGCCAGCAGATAACTCCTAAGAGGGTCTTTATGCCCTCAGAATTCCTCAGCTCTATCCATCCTGACTCTACATTCTCTGATTCTAGGTCCCCCCGCGCATGGGAATGAACATCATCCCTTACCAACAGGGCCACCCCACCCCCTCTTCCCGTCAGTCTGTCCTTACGATAGCACATATAGCCTTGAATATTCATTTCCCAGGCGCTATCCACTTGAAGCCACGTCTCAGTTATCCCCACAATATCGTAGCTGCCAATTTCCAAAAGAGCCTCAAGATCATCCATCTTATTTCTAATACTTCGTACATTCATATATAGTATTTTTAATTTGTTACTGCCCTCAAACTTCCGATCAACCCCTATTTGACTCAACCTTACGGCATGATCGCTTTTTGAGTTTTCTGCTTCATTGATACCGTTGTCGTTCTTGACTTCCCTTGTTCTAATTTTTCCTTCAATGTCCTTCTTAAACTTCCAGTTTGTCCCCTCCCCCCGCGCTATTTAGTTTAAACACAGCGGTACTCAAACCTTTTGCTATTAATAATATATCTTCTCACTTGTATGAAGGCCACACCGTTCCCCAGTGTTTCATTCTCTCCTGATTGCTGTATTTTACACCTACTCTCACTCTGTTTTCAATCCTCTTCCTGATAATCTCTATTTAATCATGTCCCTTTTTTGCATTTAATACTCACACACATACCCTCTACTGAATGTGCTCCATTTAAATTCCAACAATCACAGTCTTTATCCATCTCTGTATTCAGTTTTCCCGCCATTGCTCCATAAGTAGCCCGCTCAATATTACTTTCTGTTTATTCCTTTCCACTGTCCTCTTCCCCGTGACTTAATCCTCCTCCTGCTTTTCTGTATTCAAACATCAAATTATTATATGATCTGTATTAAGTCCTCTCCCTTTCTCCTGTACTTAACTCCCATCCTACTCCACTGCATTCAATACCATCCTTATTATTCTGTCTTTTCTCTTCTTCCTATTATGCTCTTACACTCCCTCCGCTTCTACATAAGCTGCTAACGCATCCCCAACTCACCCTGCAGTTACAGGTGCATCGGACATCAAACTGACAAAACTGATTCCTGGAGTAAGCTTATAACCTGACATTCCTCTTTATATCTATCAGCCAGGACTCCTCAGTGGACCAGGTTAACATTCACAATCAGAGAACCCCACAGATTCAATGAGTTCCACCTCATTACATTCCTACAGCTTTCTCTGTTTTCACCATGTTATCATGTTGCGGCTGTACAGGCCATTAGTTAGGCCACTTTTGGGAAAACTGTGTGTAATTCTGGTCTCACTTCGAAAGGAACCATGGTGTAAAACTTGGAGGGTTTCATGAAATATTTGCAAGGATGTTGCCAGATTTGGAGGGCTTGAGCTATTGGTAAACGTTGAATAGGTCTGGTGTTAAGGAAGCATTGGAGGCGAGGGTGACCTTATCGAGGTTTATAAAATCCCAAGTTCATGGATAGTGCAAATAGAAAAGGTCCTTTCCCTGGTCTGTGGGAGTCCAGAGGTAGTGAGAATAGATTTAGAGTGGGAGGGGAAAGACTTAGCCTTTCACACAAAGGCTAGCACATGTATGGAATGATCTACCAGAGGAAATGGGGGAAGCATATGAAATTACAACATTTACAAAGCAACTGAATGGGTAAGTGAAAGTTTTCAATGGATATGGAGGCAAATGGGAGTAGATGATGATAGAATATCTGGTCGGCATGGACGATTTGGGCCAATGGGCATGTTTCCATGCTATATATCTCTTTGACCCAATCGAGCCCAGTATGCCTAAAGCCGACAAACAAATGCTTCATAGCCGATAAATATCAACACGAGATATCTCAATTTCCGATTGGAAATCAATCCATTTGCAATGAGCGGGCCTGGAGTGAGGAGAAAAACATGTTGATGTTTCGAGTTCCTTGAGAAATGTTCAGACGAACGTCTTCAGATGAAGAATGATTGCATTCATTCTGTTTCTGTCTCCACAGATGCTACCATACCTGATGGGTTTCGTCGGCTATTTCTGTTTATTTTTCATATTTCCAGTATCCACAGGCTTTGTTTTATTTCAGAAAACTTTTTCATTTCCCAATCTATCTCCCAGAAGTCGGCAAGGACGGTTTGGACCAAAGGGTCTGTTTCCGTGTTGTAGCTCTCTATGATTATGAATCTATGACCATTGTACAGAAAGGTCCATCAAGCTTGTGCTAGCAAAGCTGAATGAAATCTAGTCTCGTCCCATGTAGTTTTTAAATGTTGTAAGGTTTCCCGCCTCAACTAGCCTCCAAGCACTAAATTACAAGAACCCCAGCACTATCTGGGTGAAAGCATTTTCCTCAAATCTCCTCCAAACTTTTTGCAGTAAAAACTATGACCCTTTGCTATATGTCAATTCCCTGATTCAGTTAGATTACGTACAGTGTGGAAACAGACTCTTCAGCGGAAGTCCACACCGACCCACAACCCACCCATGCCCCTACAACGAACACGACGAGCAATTTCGCATGGCCAATTCACCTGACCTGCCACACCTTTGGACTGTAGGAGAAAACCCAAGTAGAAATGGGGGAATGTGCAAACGCCTCGCAGTCAGTCGCCTGAGTTGGGAATCGAACCCGGGACTGCTGGTGCTGTGAGGCAGCAGAGGTAACCACTGTGCCCATAATGTTAAGACCTCGTGCAGATGTGGAGAATGTTTGATCAATTAATTTCTGATTTGTATTTTACCTTCTGACTCTCTCTGTTAATTTCCTGCTGACTTTGTTTCTCGCGTGGGAAATGCGTGACCACTCTAACTGCACAACGTGCTGTCTGTTGGCGAAGGCAACATCAGATTTACTTTTCATTCACACTAACATTCTGCTGTGGCGATTGTAAGTACTTTACTACCGAGGGTCGTTTCCTGGACATCACCTGTGCAATCTGGTCTCCTTCCTATGGAAGGATGTTGTGAAACTTGAAAGGATTCAGAAAAGAATTACAAGGATGTTACCAGGGTTGGAGGATTTGAGCTACAGGGAGAGGCTGAATAGGCTGGGGCTGTTTTCCCTCTCTCCAATAAATTGTTTAAAGGGGCATTTTGAGCAATACTTGAATAGGCAGTAAATAGAGGGCAATAGATATGGTAATTTGAAGCTTGGCTTGTTGCTCTTGTCAAAATGTTTGAACATAGTGGTTTATTGCAGGATGAAGTAAGACGTGCAGCATTTCTCTATCAACTTGTTGAACAGAGATGTGTGATACACAAGGAAGCTGGACGAAACACAAATGAGCGCCATCTATTGGAACATCTGCTTTTTGTTTTGTAAACCAGGGGAGAGCACGAACGCAGACCCCACTACCACAAATTTTGCAGTCGAGTATCCCACATTTGTGGACATCGCAGGCGTCAGCACACCCGATGTGCAATGGGATAGCCTCGTCCTGGGAGACCCATTTTTAATTTCAAAAATATACTTCCTTCCTAAAATATTTTGATGATCTGCACAATTGTTCATGCAATACATCCGTAATCATTCAATGAAATGGTATACAGAGACAGAGTAATCTTTCATTTATACAGGTCTGTACGCTTCCATGTTTAGCTGAGGCGTCAGCAGAGCCCGACTGACTGTGTGGGCCCCCTGTTCTTCATGGGCAGGCAGATGTTACACGATGGTCTTTCCCCACGGAACCTTGCCGGCAACTACCCCAAGCTTCAGCGCATCCCTCAATACGTAGTCCTGGGTCTTGGAATGTGCCAGTCTGCAACACTCAGTCGAGGTCAACTCCTTTAGCCGGAAGAACAGAAGGTTTCGGACCGCCCAGAGAGCGTCCTTCACCGTGTTGATAATCCTCCAGGCACAGATGATGTTCGTCTTGGTGCGCATCCTGGGGAACAGACCAAATAGCACGGAGTCCTGCGTCACAGCGCTGTTTGAGATGAACCTCGACAAACACCACTGCATTCCTCTCCAGACTTATTCTGCACAGGCTCATACCGGAAGGAGGTTTGTGACAGTCTCGTCCCCCCCGCAGCCACTTCGAGGGCAGCGTTCAGTGTGACTGAGAGTCCAGGCGTATATAAAGGATGTCACAGGCAGATCCTTTCTTATCCAGGTTTTCAGCTGAGTACTTTAACACGGTCCAGTTCACCAATTCTATACAATCCCAGGAACTGTCATTAACAGCCTCAGGCCAGCATTGCACTTTATTTTGTGAAGAGTCCTCCCATTTCAGCTTCTGCTTGGAAGCTGTTTACACATGTAAGAGAGACTAAGACATGACGGCACAGCCCCAGAGTGAAGGGGCGAGATTTGGAACTGAGATGAGTATGAATTTCTTCATTGAAGGAATGTTTAATCTGTTGAAATTATTACCGCAGAGGTCTGTGGAGACCAAGACATTAAGTGTGTGATGATGCTGATCCTTTACTGTTCTTATTTTTTTCTTAGAATGTTTGTAAATGCAGAGGGTCTGTGGTGTCGAGTTTTGATGGGTTTTAGGGCCAACTCCATGATATCCAACAGACACTACCTACGGCAAAAGCCTTTCAAGTTAAAAAAAAGACAATGAAAGGGGAGTGGCCAATTCTCACAGCTCAGCTTTACTCTGGGCTGGTTTAGTTTGGTTCAGTGTTAATATGCAGACAGTCTATCAGACTGCTTGTAAAAGGAACAGCTACGTGAAAGTAATTGTTCCGTGCTGAATCTCTCTCCGACATCTCTCCTGTGAGACCCTGTGTTTGGTTTTACCTGCATTGTCAAGAGGTGTTTATGTGGATTTGTGCAGTAATTGAGAACAATTATTAAGTTGGGATAGTCTGTTCGCTTTCACAAGGTTGAGTTATTCTGTATTCTGTTACCTTTTGCTGTGTTTCATTCGGTACTCTGGAAATAAGTTCTGTTTTATTTCAATCCGAGGAATATTGACCAGCTCCATCAATCCTGGAATGTCCACTGCACAAATGCTCAGAACAAGTTAGCTCAGAAAAGTTAGGGTTTGGGCTACCGTCTTGAAATGTTTTGAGAGGGTCTGGCCTGGTCTGTAACAAATTTATTCAATATAGAGATATATGTGTTTCTAATTGATCAGGGAATCAAAAGCTTTGTGGAGAATGCAGGAGAATAGAATTCCCTCATGTCAAAATATCAGAACGACTGGTTGCGGTGAATGACCTAATTCTGCTCCCACACTATATGACCTAATGATCTAATATGTAACAATGTCAATGTAAGGTCACAACCAGCTTCAATATTGCATCCATGTTACAAACAAGGATGGAAGAAATAGAATCCTTCCTTTCATTGAATATTTCCCTGTCTTGTTTCGTTCATTAGGCTTAGGTCCTTGAACTGAAGGAACCGTTCAGCTCTCAGGGTGCAGGAGCTACGGATGCTGATAGTTAGATATTTCGCAGCTTGCCGAAAATGCGCTATTTAGACGAATGTGTGCACCGTGTCCTGCTCAACGGGTCACATGAACCTTTTCAGGAGAGGGAATATCAAGATCAGACATAGACAGAAACATACGCAAAGGATCACCGAAACACACCCACATTCTCGCACAAGCATATAGGAACAAGCAGAAACACATCTACACCTACAAACCCACGAACACATACACGCAAAACGCATACCTATACACAGAAATGCCGTCAAAGTGAGATATAGGAACATACTGACAAACGAAAGCACACACAATGCACAGTAACACCATCAATCTGAAACGAGGCAACACATCTGCACACAAACTACAGCAGCATTCCAGCAACCTCAGAACAGACTAGAATGAAAACAGAATGCAGAAGGGGGCACACCTTCTCACACATGTTCGTGCACACGTATACACCCAGCAAAACAGTCATACTGAGACACACTCATGTATGGACAGAATGCACACACATCCACACGCAAAGAAATGCAGTCATACTGATCATTTAGAGATGTGGTTTTTGGACTGGGGTGTACGAATTTAAAAATCACAAAACATCAGTTTCTGGTCCAACAAATGCATTTGGAAACAGTAGATTGCAGACTACTGCTCCTTCACCAATTGGTGAAAGTTAGCAGGAATAGTGAGAAATCAAAATAAATCTACACACGCACGCGTGCACACACCCACACACACATATGCACAGAAAGGAACACATTATGTACATGCCAAATGCATACATATCCACACACAGAGAAATACAGTCATACTGAGATATAAGAACACATCTCCACACAAAGAATCAGACCTACAGCTCCACACACAGATACAAAAGAACTCAGCATAAGAGTCATTAAACATCAACTTGCAAGAATTGACAGTAACTTTATCGGCACACACACACGCACATTCAAATCGTTACTGAACCACAACCACAATGAGATATAGAAGAGTGGCATTCAGAAACAGAGACACACCTACAGAGAGGCACAGATAGTTCCTACTATGGGGCACAGAAAGACCTTGACACACGGAGAGACGGCCAGGCACAGTCTGATCAATACACTCACCTACTTATACATGAATATAGTAGGGCAGAGACAAACCCCACACTCCAACAATAATACAATGACACTCAGAGACACACACACATGGTGTAATGGAACCGTCAAGACATGCTGAGAGTAATCCACACAGACACACACACATATACGCACGCACACACACAGACACACAGAGACACACGCACACAAAACCACATGGTCAGAGGACTGTGACCTTACAAACAGCATACACACAGTCAAAAACACGACAGCTTCACAATGTGCAAAGTACACACAGATAAGCAATCACACAGGCACAGTAACATACACCCACATAAGAACGCTTACCTTCACGGGAACTCTCATACAACACTGAATAACATAACCAAATATATAAACACATGAATGGAAATTCACCAATATACTACCCAATACGCACAAAGGGAAACCAACACACAGATGCATAAACACAATCATGATGTCTCACACTCAGGGACATATCTAATGACAAAAACTGAGGGACACACAAACAAAGTGAGTTCCCAACAAAGGCAATGAAGTACACCCCCTATACAGAGACACACAGAGAACGTCACACACTGAAAGGGAGACGCATGAACACACTTCCCGCACAGCCACAGACAGAAGAAAGGAAGACGATCAAACTCCAGCAGACGTCATTACAGTAATGTGTCAACGTATTGTCGGCTGTATCTCTGCACTTTGTAGTTTGCAAAATCACTGACTGGGGAAGGATCAGTGAATGAGGGGATCAGGAAGTGCTTTGAATCAATGCAAGTAAGCTTGTTGTAAACTGTGAAAAGTGCCTAATATCGGCTTTGTGAGAGAAAGACACAGAGAGAGAGGGAGTCACAGAGGGACCGGGAAAGAGATAGACAGAGAGACAGAGAAGGATAGACACAAAGGGAGACAATGAGACAGACAGACAGACAGATAGACAGACAGATAGACAGGTAGAGAGACAGATCGATGCCGACAGAGAGGGGCACACAGAGCGAGACAAAATGAGAGAAAGAGAGGCACAGCAAGAAACTGAGAGATGGGGGTCAGCGTGAGAGAGGAACAAAGACAGACAGGTGAGGTAGAGAGAGAGAGAAAGCAATTTTTTGTGAAATAAGTAGACAGGAGGTGGACTCAATAAACTCTCTCAAAAACAAATGTGCTTCTCCAACAACCAACTCAGATGAGGTGATCAATGGCACCCGGAACCTTTCCCTGCTGGTTGTAATAAAGTGTTTATTGTGAGCTGAACACAGAGAGTCTGACAATCATCATGGTACAGGAACGACTGCTTCTGCCCGACCCCCTCCTCCCCTGCAGGAGAAATGCAGAGACCCATTCTGCTGGTCTTTAACACTCATCCAAAGGGCACTCTGTGAAGACCCAATATTCCAGATGAAGCCATCACTCGCAGCCAACCCGATATTTAGAATCACTCCTCCAGCCTCTTTCCATCCTCTTTCCATCATAAGTGAAGAATTTACGTGACCAGAACTTCGCACTGAACTTGGGCAGAATCGCTGCATAAAAGAATGTGTTCGTGCTGCAGATTAATTTCCTCAGCATTTCTGCCATCAAAGTAAACTGGAATAGATGAGCGTTCTTGCAACGATATGCTTGTTTAGTGCTAAGGTTTCAGGTGTTTCCCGCCTGCGCTAACCACAGAAGTACAAAGTTGATGGATATAGTGATGAGAGATATTACCGACATCCTCAGGCTCTCCATGTCTGTGTCTTTGTGACTCTCTCTATTCCTCTGTCCCCTCAGGGTCTTGCAGACTCGACTGGCCACTGAAATGTACCTGACAGTCAAAGTGTTCATCAACAGAAGTAACACGAATGGAATGAAAAGGGCTAAAATGATTTCAAACCAGTTATATCACAGCCTTCTGGGATCAGTAAAAATAACTTGACTTTGTTTCGCAGTACCTCGGAACATTGTTAATTATCCTACAAGGTTCCAACCGAAAATATCAGGTAATGCGTTTTCAATCGAGCAGAATGCCAGTTACAGCGAGAGCAACAGCCGAGGTTTTCTCTGTACAATATTTCCTCTTCAGTTTCAAGCAGCAAATGTTCACAAAACGATCAACAGAGAAACGGACAGTGAACCAGACGGAACAGTCTGTGGCTACACATATCCAGACAACGATAGCACTGCACACAGGGGTATGTCCAGGAATCACCCTCGGTAATAATGATCTTTGAATTATCACAGCATGATCCCAGTGCTTATGACCAGCAGATACCCTGTTGCCATGGCCAACAGGCAGCGTGTTATGCAGTTATAGAGGCCGTACTTTCCCTGTGAGAGAACCAAAATAACCGGGCAATAATCAGAGGTCACTGAGCAAACATTCTCCATGACTGCTCAATGGAAGATCTTCATATCTAACTGAGACAGGGAATTGACAGATGGTAGATGGGCGCAAATTTTAAGGTAATTAGTAAAAGTTTTGGTGGGGATTTGAGGAAAAGGCTTTCACTCAGAGAGTGGTGTGGGTTCTGATACTTCAGTACTTGTGAGGGTTATTGAAGTAGGAAACCTCAAAATCTTTAACAACTACCTGTGAAGAGTTCAGATTTCCATTAGCCTTGATAGCACAAGCTATATGGACCGACGGACCTCTTCAGTACAGTCGGGTTCCACAATTCAAAGAATCATTTCTGGGAAATGGGCTGGGAAGTGAAACATTTTCATGAAGGAAATAAACGATTAAGGTTTGTATCATCCAATAAACCTCAGTTCTAAAATGCTCTGTTACTTCTGTAATGATAAGATTTGTTTTAAAAAATGTGTTTGGGGTTTGGATGTAGGCTGATTGGCTTTGTAGTCAAGATTGAAGTCAAGTCAAAGGACCCCTGCCTGAAACGTCGATTTTCCTGATCCTCGGATGCTGCCTAGCCTGCTGTGGTTTTCCAGGATTCGTCGAATCTTGACTTGAATCTCCAGCATCTGCAGTCCTCATCTTCTCCTGAATGTCTTTGTACACGAGTGAAACTTTGTTTACTTTCGACGCTTGCAGCACAGCATGGTAATGATGCAGCCTTGAAGATTATTTGTGCAGTTCTGGAATTTTCGATTGAAGAAGAAACAAGTAATGGAGAAAGCATTAATTTCACATCAATCATATTTGTAATTTCTTTTAGTTCCTCTATGACCCTGGAACTGAGCGGATGCGTATGTCTGCGCTCATGCGGAAGAAATACGAGTTTTAGTAAATTAGACTGCCTAGGAATGAAAATGTTGTGTCGGTCCCAAACAGGATGTTGGGACAAGGAAAAGCTCTGAAGCGATTGTTTATAGCAGAGTACATTGACACTCAGGTATACCGTAGCTCCAGGAAGACGTTCACTATAGTGACAGTTTAGAAGTGGCAGTCACAAATCATTTAGCCAAGTGATAGATACACGGATTCTGATGTGAATATTACATAAAGAACAAAAGAAATTTCCAACCCAGGGCAAGGGCCTTCGGCCCTCCAAGCCTGACCCGATCCAAATGTACTGTCTAAATCTGTTGGTCAATTCCTAAGCATTTGTACCCCACTGCTCCCCACCTCCTCATGAATTTGTCCAGACGCATCTTAAACGATTCTATGATTTGGAGATGCCGGTGTTGGACTGGGGTGTACAAAGTTAAAAATCACATAACACCAGGTTATAGTCCAACAGGTTTAATTGGAAGTACACTAGCTTTCGGAGCGACGCTCTTTCATCAGGTGATTGCAAAGGTGTCGATTGTAACACAGAATTTATAGCAATAATTTGCAGTGTGATGTAACTGAAATTATACATTGAAAAATTGGTTGTCTGTTAAGCCTTTCATCTGTTAGAAAACAGTGATTGTTTCACTTCTTTCATGTGTAAATCACAAAACCTTTTTTTAAAAAGTTGCATTCTCTGGTTAGATGTTAACAATGCTGATAGCTAGACAATATGTTGACACCTAACATCTTCAACATATTGTCTAGCTATCAGCATTGTTAACAGCTAACCCGAGAATGCAACTTTTAAATAAGGGTTTTGTGATTAATACATGAAAGAAGTGAAACTATCACTGTGTTCTAACTGATGAAAGGCTTAACAGACAATCAATTTTTCAATGTATAATTTCAGTTACATCACACTTCAAATTTTTGATATAAATTCTGTGATACGATCGAGCCCTCCACAGTCACCTGATGAAGGAGCATCGCTCCGAAAGCTAGTGTACTTCCAATTAAACCTATTGGACGATAACCTGGTGTTGTGTGATTTTTAACTATAAACGAATCTTCCATGCCTGCCTCTACCAGCTCTGCTGGCAACCAGCTCCAAACGCCCACCACCCTCTTTGTGAAATACATGCCTCATGTATCCCCCTTAAACTTTCCACCTCTCACCTTGAAAGCGTGACCTCTCGTTATTGAATCCTTCACCCTGGGAAAAAGCTTGTCTCTATCCACCCTGTCTACACCCTTCCTGATTTTGTTAACTTCAGTCAGCACCCCCCCCATCTCCTTTTTTGTACTGAAAATAAACATCACCTACTCAACCTCTCTTCATAGCTAGCAGCTTCCATACCAGGCAACATTCTCGTAAACCTTCTCTGCATCCTCTCCAAAGCGTCCACATCCTTTTGGTAATGTGGCGCCCAGAATTGTACACAGCATTTTAAATGCAGCCGAACCAATGTCTTGGGTAATTTTGACATGACGTGCCAGTGCTTATACTCAACACTCCGTCCAATGAAGGCAATTATACTGTATGCCTTCTTGACCATTCTATCCAACTCTGCAGCAACCTTAAGGATACAATGAACCTGCACTCCCAGATGTCTCTGCCCATCAACTTTTCGCAATGCTCTTCCATTCATTGGATGATTCGCTCTCGAATTAGACTTGCCTAAATGCATCACCTCACATTTGTCTCGATTGAAAGCCATCTGCCACTTTTCTGACCAACTCCCTAGTCTATGTATATCCTCCTGTATTTTTGACAGTCCCTTATGCTTTCTGCTACTCCACCAAGCTTTGTGTAATCTGCAGACTTGCTGATCATAACAACAGTGCCCTCTTCTAGATCATTTATGTATATGTGCCACAGTGGGCGGCACGGTGGCACAGTGGTGACCCCCGCTGCCTCACAGCGCCAGAGACCCGGGTTTTTAATCCTGCCTCAGGCAACAGTCTGTGTGGAGTTTGCACATTCTTGCCGTGTCTGCGTGGGTTTCCTCCTGGTGCTCCGGTTTCCTCCCACCGTCCAAAAATGTGCACGTTAGGTGAATTAGCCACGCTAAATTGCCCATAGCATTCGTTGAAGGGTTAAATGTAATGGGTCTGGGTGCGTTGCTCTTCGGAGGATCAGTGTGGACTTGTTGGGCTGAATGGCCTGTTTCTACACTGTAAGTAACCTATAAATCTACACTACTGACCCCTGTGAAACACCACTGGTCACGTTTCTCATTCTGAAAAACTCCCTTCAGATACTACTCCTGGTCTCCTGTTGGTCAACCAGTTCTTTACTCACCTTGCTAGAACACACTGAACACCACGTGACTTCACTTTCTGCATTCCTCTACATTGCAGAACCTTATCAAACGCCTTACTAGAGTCCATTTATATGACATCAGCAGCCCTTCCTTCATCTAACAACTTGGTGAATTCCTCACTGAACTCTGTTAAGTTGATAAAGCACGATCTCCCCTGCACAAAACCATGTTGTCTTTCACTGATAAGCTCATTCTTTTCTAAATATTAATAGAACCTATCTCTCAGTAATCTCTCCAGCAACTACCCCACCACCGACGTCAGGCTCACCGGTCTGTAGTTACCCAGAATATCCCTGCTACCCTTCTTGTGAAGGGGGACAACATGAGCAATCCTCCAGTCCTCCAACACCTCACCTGTTTTTAAGGATGCCCCAAAGATATCTGTCAGGACTACAGCTATATCCTCTCTCTCCTCCCTTCCGGTCCTTGCGATTTCTCCACCTGAATAACTTCTAGCCTACCCAACACATCTTCCCTACTTGTGCCAACGTGATACAGACTAATCAAACTTCTATATGTAATCTCAAGATTCATCATGTTCCTCTCCTCAGAGAACACTGATGCAAAACAATTATTCAGAATCTCACCCATTCTCTCAGGCTTGGCACGCAGCTTTCCTTCATTATCTCTTACTGGACCAATCCTTTCCCTAGTTACCCGCTTGCTTCTTATATAAGAATAAGATACTTTGGGATTGTCCCTAATTCTGCTTGCTAAAGCTATTTCATGACCACTAATATCCTTGATTGTTTAAGACATGTCATACTCTTCTGACATTCCGCCAGGGCCCGTTCTGGTCTTAGCTGCCTCGACCTTATGTACGCTTCCCATTTCCTCTTGGCGAGTTTTACAATTTCTCCTCTCATCCATGGTTCGCGAATCGTGTCCCTCCAACCTTTGCCTTACCACAGGACATAGTTATCATGCATTGTCCTTAACCGAAGCCTACAGGGTAATTTAGCATGGCCAAACAAGCTAACCTGCACATTTTTGGATTGTGGGAGGAAACCGGAGCACCCAGAGGAAACCCACGCAGAGACTGGGAGAATGTGAAATTCCACACAGTCAGTTGTCTGAGGAGGGAATTGAAGCCGGGTCTCTGGCGGTGTGAGGCAGCAGTGCTAACCACAGTGCCACCGTGCCGCCCATTATGTGAATTGTTTTCTTTGGAACGGCAATGGGAGTTGTTTTATGGAGAATAGATAAAAATCGTGTCCTTTTCTTTCATTAATACATTGTTTTGAGATTAAAGAGAGTTGTGCAATATACTGCGTGCTCATTGCCTTAGACTCTGTGTTATAGGTACGAAGTTTGGTTTATTCTAGTTTGTCGTCATTTGTTTGGAATAAACTTCTGTTTTGATTAGGAAACAATATTTGCAGCGTTGTGTGTTTCCTTTCGAGAAGAGATCATTTTGTAAAATTAAAATAACTAAGGTCATCATCCATTAAGTTGGATTTCTGACGAGGATCTGGCGTGTTCTGTAATTAATCAGCTTGTGCTGGAACAGAAGTGAGGCGATTAAAGACTTGACTAACTCCCGAGGAACTAATCGACGAACCCCACTCTTCAAATACATTGCGCCCCAACGAAATACGTCCAGATCGATTATATGTCCCAGACACTGACCAGGCATGCACAATGAGATGTAATTCCATATTACCTCTCCCAAAGTTACTACTTTCTCACTCAGCACCAGATCCAATGCAAAACAAATTCCCTCAGCCCCTGCCAGATCTGTTCCAGTGGAACTGCATGAGACACTGGCTGATTGGCACAAATGCGGCTTCGTGCAAATTATTGGTCCTCACCGAGGTGAAATTGATAACTACAGATGCTGGAGATCAGAGTCGAGAGTGTGCTTCTGGAAAGGCACAGCAAGTCAGGAAGTATTTGATGAGCAGGACAATCGACTTATCGGGCATGAATCCTTCAGTAGATTATCAATTTAAAGGTTAATTTCCTCTGATATGATATAACATAATAGAGAGTCAGCGAAATTTTTGTTATCATATCATATTGCACAATGGATTGGAGCTGCTCGATTAACTAATTTCAGTAGTAATTTGCCTGTTTTGATTTGTATTATGTAGTTTATTCATAAAACATCAACAAGCACATTTAAAAACTATTTGAGTCAGCTAATGCAGACATTAGAGTAAAAAGTCACATCTCCCTATTTGCATTTTCCATTATTTGCTGACTGAATGTCAGCCAAATTAGAACATTTCCTAAACTTGACAGGGAATTGATCACTTTCCACAACAAACTGTTTGGGATTCTATGAGTTGACAGAAACTTAGTTTATCAACGCAGAGATAAGTCAGATCATGTTTTGCACCTTTAATTATGAAACAAACCATTCTCAGCTCTGTTAGCAATGTCCGCCAGACAATTACATCTTCTCAAGTGCAACAAATCATGTTTTTGTAATCTAGTGACCAGACGATTCGAGATAATCCTAATTCGAGGAAGGGAAAAGATTGTGGCTGTGAGAGATGCTCCAATATTTGGGGTATTTTAGGTGTCAGTGCAGACTTCCACAAATTTCGGGAATGACAATTATTATTTCATGAACTGTTGCATTGTTTTGGAAATTTAGGGAAAAAAGATCAAAGCAACACAATATAAATAAAGGAGGACCTTGTGTGGGAGAGCTCACAGCACAGGAGTAGGTATATTTATGGTTTTTAAGTTTTTTTTAAAATCTACAATGTTGAGAAGCGTGGTTTCTTTTTGGTTATAGACTTGATTGAGATCTGTCACTTGATTAAAATGTAAAAGTATAAAGCTTAGGCACTGCATTAGCCGTGAGCAGTTTCTTTTAGAGCAGTAAGGCTGTGGTATTTCCTGGGCGTGTAGATTATTAGGGTGCAAAGATGGCCTTTAGTGGAGTGATGTACTCTACCTGTTAGATGTGGCAGATGAGGGAGAGCTTCCAAGTCCTGATGATTATGTGTCCAGTAAATATGTTTGTTTGGAAAACCGATAATATCGCATGAATTGGTTGGAGCAGCATTTCGAGACAATGAGGAATTTTCAGGAACTCGGGGGTCTGATGGATGGCAGCTACCGGAGCGAGTGAACAAAAGCTGACACGATCAAGCAGATGTGTTATCGCTAGGAAAGGCAGGAGAGGGGTATAGTTAGCGCAGGAGTCTACTGTGGTCATGTGTATTTTAAACAGATGTGCTGTTTAGGAAAATGTAGTGAGTGATGGACACTAAGGAGAATGTAGCACTGACAGCCAAGTTTCTGGTACCAAAGACTGGCTCTAATGTAATTAGGGTTATGTCAGGTTCGAACTGATCTATTGTGACCAGGGACTCTTTCCTCAGAGGCAGAGACAGACATGGCAGCGGACAAGAGTGCCTGTTGCCTTATTGGTGCAGATTATTCTCAAAGGGGTGCGATACCAGCAGGAGGTCTTTGTGTACATCGGAACGAGCAACATACGAAGGATAAAGGAGGAAAATCTGAACGGGGAATATAAGAAGTCAGGCAGGAATTTAAAAGGTGGTCCTTGGGGGTAGTAATATCTGGATTACTCTCGTTGTCTCGAGCTAGTGAGTTTCGAAATAGGAAGATATAGCAGATGAATGCATGGCTGAGGAGCTGGTGCACGGCAGAAAGTTTCACATTTTTTAATCATTGGAATAATTTTTGGAGTAGAAGATACCTCTATGACAAGGACGGATTGCACCTGAATTGGAAAAAAACTAATTTACTTGCACGGAGATTTGCTCGTGATGTTCAGGAATATTGAACCCAGTAAAGTTGGAGTGGGGGGTGCGAGGATGGTGGAGGTGTGGGGCTGGGGTGGTGTGCCAGGGCGATCATGAGGAAACAAATCAGTCTGAGACTGATACAGTTGGGAAAAGGAGCGAGTCCAATAGTCAGGGTAGGGTTGCCCAAAGCAGAGAATGAGGGAGGACTGCCAAATTAAATTGCATTTATTTGTGTACAAGATGCCGAACTGGGAAGACAGGTGATTTGCAGTCATAGTTCAGCGCTTGGGACTGGAATATCATAGCAATTACACAGATGGCTTTCAGGGATTGACAGGACTAGCAGCTTCAAGCTGCACGATGGACGTGCTGCAGGAAGGAAATAAAGCTGTAAAAGAAAAGGTGGCGGTACTTGCTTTTTGATAACTGATAATTTTACTGCTGCACTTAAGGAGGATATTCCTGGGAATACATACAGGGAAGATATTTGTTTGAAGCTGTGAATTAAGCAAGGGCTGTTTACCTTATTGGGATTGCACTATTGACTCCCCACTTGTCAGTGTGAAATTGAGAAATAAATTTCTCAAGAGATCTGAGTTATTTGAAAGAATAAAAGTGTGGTAATAGTAGGGGATTTTAACTTTCCAAATATATGCTGGGACTGCCACATTTTTAAGGGCTGGGATGGATATGAAGTTGTTAAGTGTGTATATCAAAATTCACTGTTTCAGTGTGTGCATGTATCTAGTAGAAAACCTACAAAACCTGACCTACTATTGCGAAACAAGACAGGGCAGTTGACTGAGGTGCAGGTGGGGCCACACTTTTGGATCAGAGACGTGAATTCTGTTCGTATAAAATAATGATGGAAAATGACAGAACAGTTCTAAAAGTTAAAGTTCTAAATTGGAGGATGGCCATTTGACAAGATCTTAGAGTGTGTTCCTGTTCGGGTGAAAAACAAGGTTGGTAGGTAAAGGAAGCATAAGGCAAGTATAGATCGCAGAGATCAAGTGAATCTTTCAAAGAGTACAAAGGCAGTGGGAGTATACATAAGAGAGAAATCGGAGGGCAAATATGGGACAAAAGATAATTTTTGCAAATAGAGTTAAGGAGATAGGTTTAAGGAGAATCCAAGGCGATTTCTGAACTACATTCAGGACGAAAAGGTATTTAAGGAGAGAAGACCCCTCAAAGATCAGCAAGGCCCTCTATATGTGGAACTGTTAAAGATGGGGTAGACACTAAACGAGCATTCTGTATCATTGTTTACAGTGGAGAAAAGACTTGAAAACATAGAATGTGGGGAAATAGATTGTGACATCTTGAAAAATGTCCATATTACAGAGCAGGATGTGCTGGTTATGAAATAAAGTATAAAGTTTGATAAATCCGCAGGATTTCGTCTGTGGCTAGATCGGGGAGTGATTACTGGACCCTTGTTGAGATACTTGGATAATCAATCGCCACAGGTGAGGTGCGAAAAGACTGAAGTTGCCTCATGAGTGCCACTGTTTAAGAAAGGCTGTAAGGAAAGCGCAGCAAACTTTAGACAAGTGAGCCTGACATTGGTGGTATAGAAATTGTTGGAGGATAATCCAGAGAGACCGGATATATATGTACCCTGTATTTGGATAGGCAATGACTAATTGATAGGCAATGACCATGTTTGTAAACATGGCTTTGCTCGTGGGAAATCATGTTTCACGAACTTGTTTGAGTTTTTAAACAAGCAACGAAGAGGATTGACGATGGCAGAGCGGTGGACGTGATCTATATGGATGTCAGGAAGGAGTTTGTCAAGGTTTCTCATGGTACACTGATTAGCAAGTTTAAACCACATGGAATAGAGGGAGATCTAGCAATCTGGATACAGGATGGGCTGGAATGTAGAAGACAGAGAGTGGTGGTGGAGGCCTGCCTTTCAGACTGGAGACCTGTGACCAGTGGTGTTCCACAAGGATTGATACTGAATCATTGCTTTTTGCCATTTACATAATTGATTTAGATGTGAATATGGGAGGTATGGCGAGTAAATTTGCAGATGTAACCAAAGTTTTAAATATAGTAGATGGCGAAGAAAGTTATGTCTGTGTATAATGGGAGCTTGATCAGCTGGGCCAATGGGCTGAGGAGATGCAGATGGAGTTTACTTTAGGTAAATGTGAGGTGCTGCAGTTTGGAACAGCAAACCAGGGCAGGACCTGTACACTAATGTAAGCTCCTGGGGAATGTTACTGAGCAAACAGACCTTGGAGTGCAGTTCCGTAGTTCCCTGAAAGTGGAGTCTTCTGTTGCTAGGATAGTGAAGCAGCCGTTTGGTATGTGCTCCTTTATTGTTCAGTGCATTGATTAGAGGAGCTGTGAGTCCATTTTGCGCTTTTACAGGAAATTGGTTGGGCCACTTTTGGAAAACGTCTGTGCAGTTCTGGTCTCCGTCCTATCAGAAGGATGGTGTGAAACATGAAATGGTTCATAAAAGATTTACATGGATATGGCCAGGTCTGGAGGGTTTGAGTAATAGAGAAAGGCTGAATAGGCTGAATCTGTTTTTAATGGAGTTTTGAACGCTGAAGAGTGATCATACAGAGATTTATAAAATCGTGAGGGGCATGGATAGGATAAATAGGCAAGTTCTTTCCTTTGGGGTGGGGGATTCCAGAGGCCCAGGGCACAGGTTCAGGGTGACAGGGGAAAGATTTAAAAGGTACCTACTGGAAAGCCATTTTCATGCAAAGTGTGGTGCATATATGGAATGAACTGTCAGATGACATGGTGGAGAGTGGTATAAATGCAACATTTCAAACACAGCCGGATGGGTAAATGAGGAGGAAAGGGTTTGATGCTGATGAGGGCAAACGGGACGCTATTATTACAGAATAACTGATCAGCCAGGACGACTTGGAACAATGTTTCCTTCCTCTAAATCTCGATGACTCTAATCTCGCCCAGCATGCTAAGAGCAGTAGAACAAATGTTTCATTGTAGATAAACATCAACACGATGATTTTCAATTCCCTTTAAGAAATCAACCCCAGTCCTTTGTTTGCAATCATAGGGCCTTGCCCGAGAAGAAAGCCGAATTGATGTTTTGAGTTCTTTGACAAATGTTCAGAGGAACGTTTTCTGATGAAGCATAATTCCATTAACTCTGTTTCACTCTCTACAGGTGCTACCGTAACTGTTGAGTTTCTCCAGCTATTTCTGTTTCATTTTTATAATTCTGGTATTCATAGCTCGTTTATTTCCTTATTGAAAATGTTTCACTTCACAGCCTACTTCCCAGAAATATTTCTTTGAATTGTGGAACATGACTGGACTGAAGAGGTCCTTCGGTCCATCAAGCTTGTGCTATCAAGGCCAAGCAAAATCTGGACTCTTCCCAAGTAGTTGTTAAAGATTTTGTGGTTTCCTACTTCAATAACCCTCCCAAGTACTGAAATATCAGAACCCACACCAATCTCTGAGTGAAAGCCTTTTTCTCAAATCCCCTCCAAACTTTTTACTAATCACCATACAAATTGTGCCCTTCTACCATCTGTCAATTCCCTGTCTCAGTTAGATATGAAGATCTTACATTGAGCAGTCATGGAGAATGTTTGCTCAGTGACTTCTGATTATTGCCCGGTTATTTTGGTTCTCTCATGGGGTAAGTACGGCCTCTATAACTGCATAACGCGCTGTCTGTTAGCCATGGCAACAGGGTATCTGCTGTTCATTAGCACTGGGATCATGTTGTGATGATTCCAAGATCTTTATTACGTGGGGTGTCTCCTGGACATACCCCTGTGTGCAGTGCTATCTTTGTCCTGATTCGTGTAGCCACAGACTTTTCCATCTGGTTCACTGTCCGCTTCTCCGTTGATCGTTTTCTGACCATTTGCTGCTTGAAACTGAAGAGGAAATATTGTACAGACAAAACCTTGGCCGTGGCTCCAGCTGTAACTAGCATTCTGCTCTATTCAAAACGCATTCCTTTCTATTTTCGGTGTGAACCTTGGAGGATAATTGACAATGTTCCGAGGTAATGCGTAACAAAGTCAAGTTATTTTACTGATCCCAATTGGCTGGGATTTAACTGGTTTGATATGATATTAACCCCTTTCATTCCATTCGTGTTTCCTCTGTTGAAGAACACTCTGACTGTCAGGTACATTTTAGTGTCCAGTCGAGTCTGCAAGAGCCTGAAGGGTCAGAGGAATAGAGAGAGTCACAAAGACACAGAGATGGAGAGCCTGAGGAAGTCGGTGATATCTCTCATCACCATATACATCAACATTGTACTTCTGTGGTTAGAGCAGGGTGCAAACACCTTATACTTTAGCACTAAAGAAGCATATCGTTGGAAGGGGTCTCATCTATTCCAGTTTATGTTGATGGCAGAAATGCTGAGGGATTTAAGCTGCAGCACGAACACATTATTTTATGCGGGACTCTGCCCAAGTTCACAGCGATGTTCTGGTCAGGTAAATTCTTCACTTATGATGGAAAGAGAATGGAAAGAGGCTGGAGGAGTGATTCTAAATCGCTGGCTGCGAGCGATGGCTTCATCTGGAATATTGGGTCTTCACAGAGTGCCCTTTGGAATTTGTTAAAGACCAGCTGGATGGGTCTTTGCATTCCTCCTGCAGGTGAGGAGGGGGTTGGGCAGAAGCAATAGTTCCTGCACAATGATGATTGTCAGACTCTCTGTGTTCAGCTCACAGGAATTACTTTATTACAACCAGCAGGGAAAGGTTCCGGGTGCCAGTGATCACCTAATCTGAGTTGGTTATTGGAGAAGCACATTTGTTTTTGAGAGAGTTTATTGAGTCCACCTCCTGTTTAATTACATTCCAAAAATATTGTTTTCTCTCTCTCTCTCTCTCTCTCTACCTCACCTGTCTGTCTTTGTTCCTCTCTCACGCTGACCCCCCATCTCTCAGTTTCCTGCTGTGTCTCTTTTTCTCTCTTTTTGTCTCACTCTGTGTGTCCTTCCCTGTCTGCATCGATCTGTCTGTCTACCTGACTGTCTGTCTGTCTGTCTCGCTGCCTCCCTCTGTGTCTATCCTTCGCTGTCTCTCTGTCTATCTCTTTCTTGGTCTCTCTGCCTCTCCCTCTCTCTCTCTCTGTCTTATCCTCACATAGGTGACACTCAGAAACAGAGACACACCCACAGAATGATCCTACTGTGGACACGGAAAGACTTGACACACGGACAGACAGCCAAGCACATTCTGATTAACACACTCACCTGCATAAACATGAACACAGTCAGGCAGAGACACCCCACACTCCCACAATAATACAATGACACTCAGAGACACACGCATATGGTATCAAAGAACCATTATGACATCTCAACTTGTCTCAGTTTAGTACATGCTCACTTCCATTGACTCAAACGCTTCCTGATCCCTTCATTCACTGATCCTTCCCCAGTCAGTTATTTTGCAAACTGCAAAGTGCACAGACAAAGCCGACAAAACGTTGTCATATTACTGTAAGTATGTGTGCTGGAGCTTGATCATCTTCCTTTCTTCTGTCTGTGGCTGTATGGGAAGTGTGTTCATGCGTCTCCCTTTCAGTGTGTGACGGTCTCTGTGTGTCTCTGTATAGGGGTGTACTTCATTGCCTTTGTGGGATCTCACTTTGTTTGTGCGTCCCTCAGTTTTTGTCATTACATATGTCCCTGAGTGTGACACATCATGACCGTGTTTATTATTCTATGTGTGGGTCTCCTTTTGTGCGCTTTGGAAAGTATTTTGTTGAATTTCCATTCATGTGTTATATATTTGGATATGTTTTTCAGTTTTGTATGAGTATTCCCAAGAAGGCAAGTGTTCCTATGTGGGTGCATGTTATTGTGCCTGTGTGATTGCTTATCTGGGTGTACTTTGTACATTGTGAAGGTGTTGCATTTTTGCTTGTGTGTATGTGCTGGTTGTGAGGTCACAGTCCTATGACCGTGTAGTTTTGTGTGTGTGTGTGTACGTGTATTACTCTCAGCATGTCATGATGATTCTATGACACCATATGCGTGTGTCTCTGAGTGTCATTGTATTATTGTGGGAGTGTGGGGTGTCTCTGCCTGACTGTGTTCATGTTTAAGCAGGTGAGTGTGTTGATCAGAATGTGTTTGGCTGTCTGTCCGTGTGTCAAAGTCTTTCTGTGTCCACAGTAGGATCTCCCTGTGCCTCTCTGTGGGTGTGTCTCTTTTTCTGAGTGTCACTCTGTATATATCTCATTGTGTTTGGAGTTTAATAAGTGTGTTCGAAAGTGCTTGTGTGTGTGCCGAAGAAGTTACTGTCAGTCCTTGCAGGTTGGTGTGTAATGACGCTTACGCTGAGTTTTTACATCTGTGTGTGGGGCTGTAGGAGTGATTCCTAGTGTGGAGATGTGTTCCTATATCTCAGTATGTCTGCATTTCTCTGTGTGTGGATATGTGTGCATTTGACATGTACATAATGTGTTCCTTTCTGTATTTTTGTGTGCATACGTGTGTGTGTGTGTGCGCGCGCGTGTGTGAGCGTGTGTAGATTTGTTCTGATTTCTCACTATGCCTGCTAAATTTCACCAGGTGATGAAGGGGCAGTACTCTGAAATCTAGTGCTTCCAAATAGATTTGTTGGACCAGAACGTGACGTTCTGTGATTTTTAAATTTGTGCACCCCAGTCCAACAACCGCATCTCTAAATCATCAGTATGACTGCACTTAATTGTGTGTGGATGCGTGTGCATTCTGTCCATACATGGGTGTGTCTCAGTATGCCTGATCTTCTGGTGTGTTTGTGTGCACGCACATGTGTGAGTAGCTGTGCCCCCTTCTGCACTCTGTTTTCATTCCTGTGTGTTGTGAGGGTGCTGGAATGTTGCTGTAGTCTGTGTGTAGATGGATCCCCACGCTTCAGATTGATGGTGTTATCGTGCATCTGTGCATGTGTGCACGTTTATGTGTGCTTTTGTTTGTCAGCATGTTCCTATATCTCACTTTGACTGTGTATAGGTATGTGTTCTGCGTGTATGTGTAAGTGAGTTTGAGGGTGAGGGCGTGTTTCTACATGTATGTGTTTGTTTGCGCAAGAGTGTGGGTGTGTTTCGGTGATTCTTTGGGTGTGTTTCTGTCCGTGCCTGATCATGACATTCTCTCTCCTGAAAAGGTTAAAGTGAACCCTTGAGCAGATCACGGTGCACACTATGGTCTAAATAGCACATTCTGGAAAGCTGGGAAATAACTAACTATCAGTATCTGTAGCTCCTGCACCCTGACAGCTGAACTGTTACTTCAGTTCAAGGACCTAAGCGTGATGAACAAAACAAGACTGGGAAATATTCAATGAAAGGAAAGATTACAGTTCTTCCATCCTTGTTTGTAACATGGATGCAATATTGAAGCTGGTTGTGTCCATACATTAATATTGTTGCGTATTAGATCATTAGGTCATATAGTGTGGGAGCAGAATTAGGCCATTCATCCCAACCATTCGTTCTGACATTTCGACATGAGGGAATTCTATTCTCCTGCATTCTCCCCAAAACCTTTGATTCCCTGATCAATTAGGAACACATACATCTCTATTTTTAATAAATTTGTTATAGACCAGGCCAGACCCTCTCAAAACATTTCAAGATTGTAGCCCAAACCCTAACTTTTCTGAGCTAACTTGTTTTGAGCAGGTATACAGTGAATATTCCAGGAGTGATGGAGCTGGTCAATATTCCTCGGATTGAAATAAAACAGAATTTATTTCCAGAGTACCAAATGAAACACAAACAAAAGGGAACAGAATACAGAATAACATAACCTGTGTGAAAGCGAACAGACTGTCTCAACTTAATAATTGTTCTCAATTACTGCACAAATCCCCATAAACACCTCTTGGCAATACAGGTAAAATCAAACACAGGGTCTGACAAGAGATGTCGGAGAGAGATTCAGCATGGAACAATTACTTTCATGCAGCTGTTCCTTTTACCAGCAGTCTGAAAGACTGTCTGCATATTAACACCAAACCAAACGAAACAAGACCAGAGTAATGGTGAGCTGTGAGAATTGGCCAATCCCTTTCATTTTATACTTTTTTCACTTGAAACCCTTTTGCTGAAGCAGTGTCTATTGGATATCAAGAAGTTGACCCTAAAACCCATCAAAACTAGACACCACAGAACCTCTGCATTTTCAAATATGCTAAGAAAAAAAAGAACATTAAAGGAACAGCATCATCACACACTGAATGTCCTACTCTCCATAGTCCTCTGCGGTAATAATTTCCACAGATTAAACATTCCTTCGATGAAGAAATTCATGCTCATCTCAATTCCAAAAGTCGTCCCTTCACTCTGAGACTATGCCCTCAGGTCCGAATCTCTCTTACATGCGGAAACAACTTACAAGCAGAAGCGGAAACGGGAGGACTCTTCAAGAAAGGAAGTACAATGCTGGACTGAGGCTGTGAATGACATTCTCTCGGATTATTTAGAATTGTTGAACTGGACCGTGTTAAAGAACTCAGCAGAAAACCTGAATAAGTGAACATCGCCATCACGGATATCTTTAGTAAATGCATGGAGGACTGAGAGTTGAAGAAGTCAATCCGTGTGTTTCCTAAATGACGATGTCGGTTCAACCAGGAAATCCACTCCCAACTGAAGACCAGAAGGCAACATTCAAGTGGGAAGAGCCAGACCTAAACATGAATCCAGATCTAACCTCTGCAAGTCCAGCAGACATGCCAAGAGGGAGTACCAGACCACATGAAAGGCCCAAACGTACAAAACAGACTCCCGCTGCCTATGGCAAGGCCTAAGGAAGCTTACAGGACGCTAAATGAAGCAATGAACAGGAGCAGACAAAGACACATCACTCTCTGAGACGGTCAATGCTTTCTGTGTGTGAATCGAGCAGAATGCCAGGGGCGCAGTGACTCCTGCTCCAACAGCCCCTGACAAATCTGTCCAATTGTTCACGACCGCACATGTCGGATAAGTCTTCCTGAGAATCAACCCAAGGAAAGCGATTGGCCTGGATGCAGTCTCTGGCCGTGCACTTCGATTCTGTTAGGACCAACTGGCCGATGTATTCACCGAATTATTCAACATCTCCATCCAACAAGTGGAAGTCTCCATTTTGTTCAAGAAGACCACCACCATCCCCATACCTAAGAAAGCACATGCAATGTGCCAAATTGTCTTCCAAATATTTTTGCGTCTTCTGCACATTTGGCAACAGTGCAATCACTTCCTTCATGCAAGTCCTTCATACACACATTATCCCATGTTTCACTTGTATAATATGCATTATGTAGGATTATATGTTGGTGCTATTTGTGTCTGTACAAATATTGTTGTGTATTAAAGCTGATTGTGTTTACATGTAATATTATTGTGCATTGGAACATAAATATTGTTAGGATTGGAGATGTTCGAGTTTATACCCAAATATTGTCGCATATGAGAAATGTTCATGTTTGTATGTATTTCCTGTTGTGTCTTGTAACTTTTCCTATTTATGCATCAATGCTGTATTAGTTCATGTTAAAATAGTGCCTTTCTTCTTCCAACCAGCAATACTGTCTCTGACCATGTAGGGGTGCTGCTGGGATTCACCGGTACTTTGGGACGGATCTGCAATCCCAGCGTCAGCCAGAGGGTAGGCAGCACAGAGCATCAGTGGTTCCACGTAAGCAGTTGTGGGGAATGATCAGGCAGGGGCACTCGGTCTCTGGTTATTGTCGAGTTAACACACATTCTGGATGGCGGAGTGGGGGTGGAGTGGAGGGTAACAGTTAACGAGCACTGGGGAAAGTAAAAGCGTTGATTTCGGATATAGACAGGGTAAAGCGTTGTAATAGGGAGATAACTCAATGTAGAATAATGGGGAGAGAATTACATAGACAATAGGAGTGGGTTAGGTAGCGAGTTACAGGGAGAGAGCTTAATACAGGAATAGGGGACGGATAAAGAAAGAAAAGTTAGGGAAAGTAACTAAAAATAATAGGAGGAGAATTTTATTAGGAATAAGTGGGAGGATCCTGACTACAGGGACACAGGGATTTGGCTTACAACAGCGGAAGCTGTTGGAATTGTAATGTGGTCAGCCAGATGGATCTCATTGAAGATGAGTTTTCTGATTTGTGCTGATAACCTGGAACAATCAGGGAGTCCTGGCTGACAGATATGAACAGGAATTTCGGGGTTCTGCGGACTCCAGGAAGCAGCTTTGGTGGAACGAAATTTATTTTTACAGCAACTGAACCCAATGATATTTCCTGGAAACCAACTTTGCTTTCCAAAACTTAAGCCATTCTTATCTCTTGAATCAAGCTTTTTTTTTACCTGCACTTGAACATTAGTTATGATGTCCATTCGTGTCTTATCTAGTCTAGTTATTTCTGTGCTGTAAAGGAGTCATTGCCTGCTAATCTTTGTTGAGACAGACTGCGGACAAGTCGGTTTTGCAGCTTTATCAGTGTTAAAAGTCAGTTTAACCAGCTTTAAGCAGAACTGGACAATTTTTAAATGAAAATCCATTTTGTGATGTCGTTAGTATGAAGAAATCATTTTATTTCCACCTACGTTAGTAAGAATATGTCTTAAGTTGGTCTTCCTGATAACAGCTAGTTACCTCAGCCTGTTTTCAGTTTTCAGGTCCTCATCTCCGGTCATTGGTCATTCCATGACCACACCATATTATGGGAGGGCATAGATTAGACGCCCTGATGATGCCATTCGTTTCTTAATAAAGGGCTTTTGCTCGAAACGTCGATTTTCCTCCTCCTCGGATGTTGCTTGACCTGCTGTGCTTTTTCAGCACCACTCTGAACTAAACAGATTAGATCAGTGCAATCAATAGGACGCTCGAGAATGACATACTTCCCCCTCCACCTCCAAAGAACCAGGGGTAGGCAATCACACGTCCTCATCTTTATTTGGATGGAGAAGAAGCATTTAATGGGGAGAACCAATGTTGTCAACAGAAGTTATTAGCTTAGCAATAATACATTTAGTAATAGCAACGCCATCAAAGAGGCAAATTAAAACAATAACAATACACATGGCCAGACGTATCAACCAATTGTACCATGAGCCAAAACCCAAATCTACCCATTCCGTGCCTTGTGTCATTTGAGTGAATAAGGTATGGATGTTATCTACATGGTTGGTAATATTCTTGATGCTTTCAGGAACACCAACATACACTTGCCCTTTACTATGGCGAAATAAAGCATCCTATTTGGTGAGTAGGTAGTCGAGGGCGTACCGGTTTTGTTGGGAAGTTAGGCGTAATTCTGAGAGCATGTCCTAAGCTTTCTTGTTGCCCAAGAGATTGAGACCGCAAAACAGATAATTTCGTTTTAGATATCCAAAAATTCCACAAGATCCTCCAAACGAAAAAGTACTAAGAAATGCATAGTCCACAGAGTGAGCTTCAGTATTGTCCAAAGCCTGATCACCCCTCCCATGCACGCAGATTTCGGATAAAACTGAACGTTTGGCAGGGAAACCCCAACCTCAATCCCAGTATTTGGACCGGGAACCGTAGTCGGGAAACGAGTCCCGAAAGCTGTAGCACGGGGAATACCTATTTCATCAAGAACAAGTAAGTTCGTTGCTATGCCTTGACAGAAAAAAAAATGATAACCAGGTTTAATATAGATAATGGAGGGAGCTTGCAATCAGAAACAGGCCTGGCTTTGTGACTTTCTGGAATATGTGCGTAGGCCATGATTCCAAAGTGTGGTTGTGCTGAACGCTGAAGATGAAAGCTGCTCAATGTAAATGTGGTGCGTCTTTCGGTAAGAGTTGTGGTTATTGTCCCAGACCGGTTCCTTAAATCCAAGAATGGGGAAGACGGAGCTGCCATGCGGGATCGCACAAAGAAGGTTGAAGGTGCTGTTTACCATACCACAAAAGGCCTGAACAGTAGTAATAACAGGGTTTCAGAGACACACTCCTCTGATAGGCATAGGCATAGGGCTTTTGCTTGAAACGTCTTTTTCGCTACTTGGATGCTGCCTGAACTGCTGTGCTTTTCCAGCACCCCTAATCCAGAATATGCAATGGTTGCAAGGCCCCACAGGGGATCAGTCGCCATTTGTCCATTTAATCAAGGTGCATGGAATAGCCTTGGACACATTGACGTGAATGTACCCCCATACCATTCTGCCGTTACAATTGGGATAGGCTACCATGGAGCAAGTCCAAAAGCAACGAGCAGGTGGGGATGATTAATAGTCAAATGAAATATCATGTCTAGTAAACGACTTAGAAGCGTTCCATACTCCTATTTCGGGATGGGGTGTAGGGGAGGGGAAAGTGGTCCATGAGTCCTTTGCTGATGTGATGGCATAACAGACCACTTCATCCCGGCCAAATAGTTTATTGTGACTTTGAGGAAACATATTGTTCATGAGAAATAATATTTCCCCATTTTCTCTTTTGAGACATGCCAATTTAGACCTCTTTGAATAGAGGACAGGCTTACTAGGACCGCTCGTATCACAACTGAAATCAAACTGGTACACAACACCTTGACAGGGTAAAGACCATTGAGACTTGTCAAATAAACGAACTGTCCAATCTTCTTGATGCAGTTGACCATTGCAACAATCATTCTTGGTAACTTTCTATGCATCGAAAGAATCAGTCTCTCGGCACAAAAAGATACAGTCTCTGTTTGCTCAAGGTCGCACCGGTAAACCGTCCGTTCTTGAGCACCAATGCCGACGAAAATGAGTCCATATAGCAAGTTAAGTTCGAGTTTCATCATCAACCTTCTTGCATGTGGCTCGACTGATGACCATGCAATGATGGAGGTGCCCGGCGACCTTTTCAGCAGGAGGGGTTGTGAGGAGAGCCTGGAAGGGGCCCTTTCCATCGAGTTTGGAGGCCGCAGCGTGTCCATTATAAAAGAGTATAAACCATTCTCTCCTTGCCCAAGGGTATCCAAGAACAAAATCCCCAATTTCAAATCGGGTCGGTAAGGCAGACATCGGCTCGGAATCCGAGTAGAATCTAAATTCTTGATTTATAGCGTTTTTGGTTAACCCTGTTTGTATATTCCTCAGCCTTAGTTGCCTTACATTGTATCTCATATCACTTTTGTTTTTTCATCTACCCATTCACAACAGCTTTTGGGAGTTCCATTTGTTATGCATACATCTATCCCCAATCACATGCAAACTCCCCTCAACTGGCCAGTAAAGTATTTTTCCATTCTTCAGTTAGCAACAAATTAATGCAGCCATTCTTCAAATTTAACAATAGGCAATGATACAGGTCACTGACAATATGTAAAAGAACAAAACCAAGTGATCCTGACAATTAATTCTGCGTTATTGATTCGGGGTTAATTCAATTAATTACATAAAAGTAGTAAACAGAATAATCATTATCTTTAATTCAGAGCTGAAAATTGAACAAGTGTCGAAGACATTTTATAAGTCATCAATATAAACTGTAAATTCATTTATTCAATATTCAATATTTAAAATGTAAAACGTATACCGTGTCCAACTCTGAAATCCATTATAATTACCTGGTTCTAGTCCTTCAATTTAAATCCCAGATTAGGTTCCTTAAGCAGTCCTGACCAGTCATTGTTCATTTACAATGCCATTGGCCGTGAAATGACCGCTGCTGCGTTAAAAGGTCTTGCCTACTCACATGATAACAAAAAAATATTAAAATGCTCGAATAATGGCCGAATCCAAAGACGCAGGCATTAACCATAGGATGTTAATATTGTTACATGTTTTATCACAACTTAATTTTGAAATGAAACTTCAATTGTCATTAAGGAAGGGGAATTGATATCAAATAAAGTTATCAATGGCACACCATAATCATCAATGAAACACGGCAGACTTAAAATTAAGTGGAATCAACGAGTCTGAAACAAAAGTTAAATCTGCTAGTATTATTTTCTGAAAACTATGCTGTTTATTTGGGATACCTTGGATCTTCCAGTTTTACAAAATGTAACGAAATTAAATAAGGCTCATGCAATTCCTCCACTCAATGAGCAAATGTTAAAATCTGAAGTGGTTTTCCTCCATGTCATGCTCAGAGTATAAATAAAATTGAGCAGAGAGCTGCTCTCATCTCGGAACAGAATGATTCTGCACCAGAGGCGTAGATTTAGTGATATTGCTATCCTTCATTCGGTGAATTCTTTCATTAGTACTACACGTAGGGGTAAGAGTGGTGAAAATGATCTTTGTCAGTTGTATGGAATTATGGAGAAATTGAGAGCAAGTTTATACTGATGTCAAATGATGCAGAATCAACTATGAGTCTCTCTCTCTCACACACGCACACACAGACTGACACACACACACACGCACACACACACGCACACACACACACACACACACACACACAGTGGCACACAGTCTCTTTAACAAGTATGCGAGAATTGCATCACTGGCCAGCTTTCTTTTTTAAAATACAACGAAAGCAGCAACCACCCTCTATATTCCATAATCAAAGAACAAACAGGAAAACAAAGAGAATAAAGCCACAGCAGACAAACAAGACAAAGCAGCAAAGCAGGACAAGGCGAGCTGAAAAGATAAAATAGAGAAGATAATCTCAACCTAAAACTTTCACGAATCAACAACCCGACAATGAACAACAAGACGAATGATTTCTGCGAACTTTTTCGACATTCTAAAACCGTTGCAGTTTTGTCATAATCTATCGCCATACTTCTTACTTTCATCTTTCACAGAACAATTTGCGAATCAGTTTCGACAACACCAATCCGACCTAATCTGAGTCCCCAACTCTATCTGCAGGTCTCCGACCTGTTAGTGGGAGTCCCCGACTCCCTGGGGTCCCCAAACCCCTCACTTTTGAGAGTGGCCGGCTCTATTCACAAGTCCCCGACCTGTTAGTGGGAGTCGCGACATCCTGGAGTCCCCGATTCCATTGGGTCCCAGACACCTTTCTTTCAGTCCGGCTGGACTGTGATGCAAAGCAGTGAGGTGTCGGATAAACCACGACTTGAGTGAGAAGGAAACCAAATGGGTAAAAATATTCGTGTCTGGCTGGCTGAATCCTCCGAAGTCAACTGCTGCCCACAATCCATCCGTACCGCGTCCGAGTCACAGCAGCAGATGCAGATCTGGGACCCTGATGACAGTGCCGGGGCGGGTGGATGTGGTGGTACGTCTGTTCCGCCATCAGAAGAGCATTATTGCTATTGCTTAAATGAAGATCAATAGTGAGACGGGTAATTAGGAAGTAATAGGGAGAAAGTTGAATACAGAGTGGAAGTTATTGATTATGTTGTGTCGTGTTTACATAGAGTGGGTGCAATGGAGAGCAATGATGACCAACCTCAACGGAAAGTATTAGTGACAGGATTAAGCAGAGAGTAACATAGAGGGCTGAATACAAAGCTTAAAAATGCGTTGCTGGAAAAGCGCAGCACGTCAGGCTGCATCAAAGGAGAAAGAGAATCGACGTTTCAGGCATAAACCCTTTTCCAGCAACAACTTTTAAAGCTCTGATCCGTAGTATCTGCAGTCCTCACTTTCTCCTAGCTGAATACAAAGGAAGAGCGATGGGTAACTACAAGGAAATAGAGAAGATCAAATGCAGATAATGATTGGGTTGTGCAAAGAATCAACGTAGAGGCTAAATCCAGACATAAAGGGAAAGGAGTAAATACAAGGTCGTGAACAGAGGGTTGGAATACGGACAGAGGCTTATATCCAGAGTGAGAGAGAGAGAAATTGAAAGACAGAGTAATCGGGAGATAATTAAACACTGGGAAGAGAGTGGAGTGCATACAGGATAATATTGATGATTAAATACTAGGGACTAGAGAAAGGATGACATGCAGAGTAAGGGAGATGATATCCATCTTTAATCAGTGTCGTGGAGAGGATTACTGCTTTCCTGTAAGCTATCAGCAAATGGTCTCATCAGTTCAAATTCAATAATGAGCCTTGCTCACACTCTGTCCATTGACACAATTAGCTGCCTCCCTGTTGCATTGCCTTCAAGGATCACTTCTGTCCTCCTCACCAACTGTTCCTCATTCCCTATATAATTGGAATTGAACATCACACAAATTCCCTCTCCTCACACCTACCCTTAACCGCATGCCTTGATTTTTTCAAGTCCAACAGTGTGGACTGACGTAATATCCATCGACTGTTCTTGCCCACTTGAGAGGGGATGAATAGCCTTCTGCTTGTCCCTTTTCCCAATTCAAAAATGTGTGAAATTGCCTCCTCCAATTCCTCTGTTACAGGTTAAAGAAGGGGCTTTGTTTTTCTTCATTCAGGGATAAGGGCATTGCTGGCTTGCATCAGTATTTATCACCCATCCCCAATTGCGTAGAGGGCAGGTCAGTGTCAATCACATTGGTATACGTCTGGACTCACACGAAGTGGTGAAAGGAAAGGATGGCAGTTCCCCTCTCTGAACCGGTCATCATGAGCTTCTTTAATTCCAGACTTTTATGGAATTCAAATGACGCCATCTGCCGTGTGTCTGTGTCCGCAGAACATTACCTGGGTCTGTGGATTGACAGTCCAGTGATAGTTCCACTGGGCCATTGCCTCCCACTTCTGAATGACCTCCTGTGCAACAGGCTAGAGAAGGGGCTGAACAAAACCAAAGGAACTGCAGACTCTATATCAGAAACACAAACAGAAATTGATGTTCATTCAACCATTTCATTATCAGCATCAATCTTCGATCTCATCCCAGTCAGACATCCTGACAACCCAGGCCTTCACGTGAGCCAAACTTCCATCGATGGACTCCATTGGACCCTTGACACCTCGGTAATGACACCCAAAAACCTCTTCCGTTAAACATGAAGCTACAGAAACTTGACCATAAACAAACAGTTTCAGGAACATCTTCTGCCCAGACGTAATCAGAAGATTGAATGGACTCTCTTGACTCAAGTAATGCTGATCTTTCTAACGCTGACCTCTCTTGTACTCCCTCCGCAATGTAACCTGTATGCCTCTGTCAACATCTTTTGTTCTGCACATCATTACTTCGTGTGATCTCCCTACACTGCTCATAAACAAAGCTTTTCAGTGCATTTAAGTACACGCCACAATAAATTAATCGAATTGAATCAAATCAAACTCATCCATGCCGATCAGATACACTCAATTGTCTCATTTGACCCATGTCCCTCCAAACTCTTCCTGTTCATATACCCACAGGGACTTTACAAAGGAGAAGGTGAACACTGCACCAGAAATGATGGGGAGCAGAGGTGATAGGTCCTTTACTGACTTTTTGTTATTTGCATTCTTTTAATGAAATGGGCTTCGAGCTGTGAACTGGGATCTGTTTGCTGAGAGTAAATTGTGGCCTTTGGTACAGCTTGTGGGGAAAAGAACAGACCAAACAATCTTTGTGTGTTTGTGGAGACAGACCTTCGGGAGAATTGTCCGATCTGTCTGGATTAAAAGGGTTTCTACTGACACCACGACCACCGGGAAGAACATTCTGAAGATCGGCAAATCCCTTTTTGCCAGTCGATATGATATGAAGTGCACAGATAGCGCGGTCGCACAGTTGTTCCTGTCCTGTATCACAGAGGTCTTAGACAACAGCACACGGGAGAATCTGGACCAGCTGTTTCCTCTGAAGAAGCTGACCAACACCCTGAAATCCAGAGGAAATAGTGCAGCATCCAGAAGTGAGGATTGCCCATCTGAGTTGTTTTCACCTCTGTGGCACCTGATTGGCCTGCACCTCTGGAAGTGGATAACTGCATGCTTTGAACAGGTAGACTGTGTGAATACAACACGAAAGTTATCATCGCTCTCATCGACAGTTAGAAGGGGCACAGGGAGGACTGACGACTGGTTACACTTCAAAATGTAAATTACAGAATCCTACTTGAGATTATCGCCAACTACGTTAGGTATGCTGTGGGATCAATGATTCACCCTGACAAAGCCTGTGGTGTACTTGGCAGAACGATCTCTCAGAGTCTCGCACTTCTCAGTGATGTAATTGTGTGAGACAGTCAGGTTGGCAATCTGCCTTACCAGCCTGGACCAGGACAAGGCCATTTACAAGAAATTGCATACAAACTCGTGGGATGTACTCTCCAAAATTGGCTTTTGCAACGAGACCTGCAATTGGATGCGACAGCACTCCATCAACAGCGTTAGTGTAGTCTGAGTAAATGGGTGGGAATCAGAAAGTTTCCCGAACAGTCCTGGAATCAGTCAGCGCCGCCCATTGTCACCTTTTCCTGTTTGCTTATTGTCCGAGAGGTGACTGATTTAGTGTTGTGATTGATTAAGATGTTTCATGTTCTTTAGCCATTCCCTATCCACTGATAACTCAGTCCACGTTTGCCCATTTATGCATCAATTACTTGTTGTTCTTTTTAGTTAGCCTCAGGGTAAATGTCAGGGATACTGAGATGCTGAGTACCTGACTCAGTGACAGGCTTTTGTCAAAGGCTCATCTTTTGTAAATAAAGAGTGCAGGAGGGTTTCCCAACACAATATGTAGGCAGCCCAACAAGAGGTGAGGTCATACTGGATTCGGTTCTCGGTAATGAACCAGGCCAGGTGTTAGACTTGGAGGTAGGTGAGCACTTCGGGGAAAGTGACCACAACTCGGTGACTTTTACTCTAGTGATGGAGAGGGATAGGTGTGCACTGCAGGCAAGAGTTATAGCGGGGGTAAAGGGAAATTATGATGCGGTGACGCATGACTTAGGATGTGTGGATTGGAAAAATAGGCTTCAAGGGAAGGACAAAAATGATATGTGGATCTTGTTCAAGGAGCAGCTATTGGGTGTCCTTGATAAGTATGTACCAGTCAGGCAGGGAGGAATGGCTCTTTTGAGGCAGCCGTGGTTTAATAAGGAATTGGAATCCCTTGTAAAATGGAAGAGGGCGGCCTATGTAAAGATGAGGCGTGAAGGTTCAGTTGGGGCGATTGAGAGTTGTAAGGTAGCCAGGAAGGATCTGAACAGAGACCTAAGAGCAGCGAGAAGGGGACATGAAAAGCCCTTGGTTGGTGGGATTAGGGAAAACCCTAATGCTTTCTGTAGGTATGTCAGGAATAAAAGGATGGCTAGGGTCGGTATCGGTCAAGTCAAGGATAGTAAGTGGGAAGTTGTGCTTGGAGGCAGAGGAGATTGGAGAGACACGAAATCAATACTTTTCATCAGTATTCACTCAGGAACAGGACTTTGTTGCTGATGTGAATATTGAGTCACAAGTGATTAGAATGGATGGCTTTGAGGTATGTCGGGAAGAGGTCCGGGGAATACTGGAAAGGGTGAAAATACATTTGCCCTCTGGGCCTGATGGCATTTATCCTTGGATCCTCTGGGAAGCTAGGGAGGAGATAGCGGAGCCATTGGCCTTGATTTTCATGTCATCGTTGTCTACAGGAATAGTGCCAGAAGACTGGAGGATAGCGAAGGTGGTCCCCTTGTTCAAGAAGGGGAGTGGGGACAGCCCTAGTAACTATAGGCCAGTGAGTCTCACTTCTGTTGTGGGCAAAGTCTTAGAGAGAATTGTAAGGGTTAGGATTTATGAACATCTGGATAGGAATAATGTGATCAAGGATAGTCAGCATAGTTTTCTGAAGGGCAGGTCATGCCTCACAAACTTTATTGAGTACTTTGAGAAGGTGACTAAGGAAGTGGACGAGGGTAAAGCAGTAGATGTGGTGTATATGGATTTTAGCAAGGCGTTTGATAAAGTACCCCATGGTAGGCTACCGCTCAAATTACGGAGGTATGACATTGAGGGTGCATTAGAGGTTTGGAATAGGAATAGGCTGGCTGGAAGGAGACAGAGGGCAGTAGTTGATGGTAAAGATTCATCTTGGAGTGCAGTTACTAGCGGTGTTCCACAAGGATCTGTTTTGGGACCATTGCTGTTGGTCATTTTTATAAATGACCTGGAGGAGGGGCTTGAAGGCTCGGTGAGCAGGTTTGTGGATGATACGAAAGTCAAGGGAGTGGTGGACAGCGAAGAAGGATGTGGCAGGTTACAGCGGGATATAGATAAGTTGCAGAGCTGGCCGGTAAGGTGGCAAATGGAGTTCAATGTAGCTAAGTGTGAAGTCATTCACTTTGGTAGGAGCAACAAGAAGATGGATTACTGGGCTAATGGTAGGCTACTTGGTAGTGTGGATGAGCAGAGTGATCTTGGTGTCCATGTACACAGATCTCTGAAAGTTGCCTCCCAGGTAAATAGTGCTGTGAAGAAAGCATATGGCGTACTGGGCTTTATGGGTAGAGGAATTGAGTTCCAGAGTCCTGAGGTCATGTTGCAGTTGTATAAGACTCTGGTGTGGCCGCATCTAGAGTATTGTGTACAGTTTTGGTCGCCATACTATTGGAAGGACGTGGAGGCACTGGAACGGGTGCAGAGGAGGTTTACCAGGGTGTTGCCTGGCATGGTAGGAAGATCGTATGAGGAGAGGCTGAGGTCCTTGTGGCTGATCTCATTGGAGAAAAGAAGGTTTAGCGGCGATTTGATAGAGGTGTACAAGATGATTAGGGGTTTAGATAGGGTTGACAGTGAAAACCTTTTTCCGCGTATGGAGTCAGCTGTTACTAGGGGACACAGCATTAAATTGAGGGGAGGTTGGTAGAGGACGAATGTTCGGGGTAGATTCTTTACTCAGCGGGTCGTGAGTTCATGGAATGCCCTGCCAGTATCAGTGGTGGACTCTCCCTCTTTATGGTCATTCAAGCGGGCATTGGATAAGCATATGGAGGTTATTGGACGAGTGTAGGTTAGGTAGGCTTCGGTCGGCGCAACATCGAGGGCCGAAGGGCATGTGATGCGCTGTATTTTTCTATGTTCTATGTTCTATGGAGTAATTCATGGTAGGATGCAAGATTCTGAAGGTTTGGCGCCAATGTGGACGAGGGCTTCCTCATTTTCCACACTTTCCCTCTCCCTGCCCCACTCACAGTCCACCCCACCCCAAAAATGTGCTGACGTTGTTACGTGATATTCTCGACCCTCGGCACTTTTGAGACAATCGATCTTCCTGGACTCTGTCGAGTCAGGACGGATGATTCTGAAAGAGTCAATCAATTTAGCTTTGAACACTGCTGCAACTTGATGTTAACACAGCACCAAACTGACTTTGTAAGTGGGGAAAAAACGAAAAATACCAACCAGGTTTTGCTTCCATGTCTATTTGAGTGCAGCATCGATTGACCAGACTGATAACTTCACTTAAAGGGATCAATATGAGGGACCGAAATGACGCAAACACAGGGTGGAATTCCTCAAATTTGATAGGGTCTGAGAGGAGAAAAGGTTTCAAGAGAATAATAGAAACTACTGATACTGAATGGAACGCAAGGATTCCTGTTGCCTCTTGATTTACGACTGGAATAAGCATCGAAACGTTATTGGTGGTCTGAAATCTTTCAAGATTGAAATGGTTGAAGAATTCTTCACATTTCACGACATTATATTGCACAGACTATTTTTGTGCTCATTCACTCACTGAACCTGTCCTTCCCTTTCTCAGTCTTCCTCTCTGCTCCTTTACTATCCACCTACCATTATGTTATCACCAACGTAACGCATGATCCTATCACCTCAGTCATGGATACAGATAATGAATGGCTGTGACACGAGGAATGACAATTCTGGTACTCACTAATATCAGCCGAAGAACATGAATAAGTCAGATTTATTCTTGCTCTCTGTTTTCTGTACTTTATCATTCCTCACATCAATTCCCAATTCCCCATCACTGCAGGGCTCATTACCAACATTGACTCCTGCTCAAACAATTCTAGAATTTTAAATTTCTGTATAATTGAGTGTGCAAATGCCTCCCGAGCCTCATTCCTACATTTCGCTTGAAACTGTACCAATCCACGATCAATCAGATGCTTGAAGTTTCTTCTCTATCCATGCTCAGTACACTGCAGGGAAGAGAGAATGACTCAGGCCCTTGTGCTTCTGCACATGTCAGGTGTGTCTCAGAGTCAGCTCTGCAAAATGTCCAGGACTTTCGTATCCCAGTAGAAGGATTTTTATTGACCGGAGTTTGCATAGCCTTTGAAGGCAATTTTCAGTGATTATTTTATTGATTTCAATTATTGCCTGCACTGGAGGAGTTATATTTGATTCAGACACTGTGTCAGTGGAGGGTGAGGATTTCGATCACAATGTTTGATTGATTAAAACATACAATGTGTCGTCTCCGTTAACCTACTATCATCCTTTCATAGAGCAGCCGCTGATAAACAGGAAAGCCACTTACCAGTGTTGAGGAGAACACTTCTCAGAGAGAGACACTCAACAACCGGAATTTAATTTCCAATTGTCAAATGCAATGGAAGGATGACATTGAAGTAAAATGAGATTTCAGAGATGGTGTTGGGTTGTCAATGCTGGTGGACAGGTTGGCACAGTGGCTCAGTGCTTAGCACTGCTGCCTAACATGGACAGTGGGTGGGTCTGGGTGGGATAGTCTTTGCAGGGTCCATGTGGGCTCGATGGGCCAATTGGCCCACTTCCACATTGTAAGGAGTCTATGATTTTCTTCAATATGCATTTTCCAATGTTTGCTATCGTCCAATTGAGATTTGCATCATCCAATAAACATCAGTTCTAAAAATGCTCTGTGACAACTCAGAGTTAACTCACCGCTGTCACCTGTTTGTTCAATTTTGTAAATAAATTGATTGAACCATATTGTAATGTAACAGTCCCCCAGACGATGCCAGCAGACATAAATGAAAGGCTTTGAGACTTTATCACCTCGGCATTGAGTACAGAGAAATTGACATCACAAAGTGATTGAGGAAGAAAATGGAGTATGTATTTTATTTTGTGTGGAAAATATTTGTTACGACCCTTCCGTTTGTAACAATTCCTGGTAAGTGCCTTACACCTCTGAGTTTTTGTGAATCTTTCTGATGATTCTCTGCGTGTTTCCTCTACCACTGACAATGATACCTGGCAATATTGCGCCCAAAAGTCACACAGTGGCAGACAATCAGTAATTAAGTCTCAGATTACAGGGACCCCGTGGAATCCACATCATCGCAGATTCCGCAGGAATTCCTTGGAAAATTATTCCTCTCTTCTGGGAACCATCCAGAAATCCCCATTTCGATCGAAGACTACAAAGATTTTCGGTGGAATTAATAAAATGAATCACTTTGTAAAAATATCAGCCGTGATATTTTTATGATTTGGGGATGCCGGCGTTGGACTGCGGTGTACAAAGTTAATAATCACACAACAACAGGTTTCATGGGAAGCACACTAGCTTTCGGAGTGACGCTCCTTCATCAGGTGATAGTGAAGGGCTCGATCGTAACACAGAATTTATAGCAAAAATTTGCAGTGTTATGGAACTGAAATTATACATTGAAAAATTGCTTGTCTGTTGAGCATTTCATCTGTTAGAATACAGCAATAGTTTCAATTCTTTCATGTGTAAATAACAAAATCTTTTTTTAAAGTTGCATTCTTGTTTTAGCTGTTAAAAATGGTGATAGCTAGACAATATGTTGAAGGTGTTCGCCCCCTTTGTTCTCTGTCTATGACCTGATGTTTAGATTGATTCTAATCTAAAAAGTGAGATATCAAGGTTTTAAAAAATTCATGCAGTTTTTTGAGTTCAGAGTTCTACAGGAATGCATGCAGTTTTTCATCAAAGTACAATGTAACTCTGCAAGTACAAATTCACCCCACAAAATATATGTGTGCATGTGGGTCTTCGTCTGTCTGTGTGGGTATGTCTGTCTGGGGTGAGGGTTGTGAGTGTGAGAAAGTGTGTGCGTGCGTGTGTAGTGAGTGCAGAGCGTTTTAAGTCTGTGAGGGGGTGCATGTGTGAGTGTGGGAGTGTGTGTGTCTATAAGGGTGTGTTTGGTTGTCTGTGAGCGCGTCTGTCTGTACCTGTGTCTGTGTGTATGTGAGAGTGTATGTGTAGGAATTACTGTGTGTGGGTAGTGCAATGGTGACCACCTGTAATGTGACATGAACCCAAGGTCCGGTAGATGAACTCCCTGCAGGTACAGAACTCAGCTGTCAGCCTCTGCTCAGCCACTTTCTTCTGCTGCCTGTCGTGAAGTCCAACTTGGAAGATAGTCACCCGAAGGTCCGGGGCTGAATGTCCTGGACCACTGAGGTATTCCCCATCTGGGTGGGAACCCTGCTATCTATTGATTGTTGTGCGGTGCCCATTCACCCGCTGTCGTAGCATTTGCTCGATTTCTCCTATGTTCCATGCCTCTGGGCATCCTTGACTGCAACGTATATGATAGACAACGTTGGCTGATTCACATGAGTACCTGGCATGTCCAAGGTGGGAGGTGTTCCCATGCGTAATAGTGGTATCTATGTCCACAATCTGACATGCCTTGCAGCGTCCACCGTGACAATTTGTATGGAGTTGTCCTGAGAGCCGGGTAGTTTGCTACGAACAATGATCTGTTTGACTATTGCGCATGGGAACACCTCCCACCTTGTACATGCCAGGTACTCATGTGACTCAGCCAACGTTGTCGATCTTATACGTTGCAAGCAAGGATGCCCGGAGGCATGGGACATTGGGGAAACCGAGCAAAGGTGACGACAACGGATGAATGAGCACCGCACCATAATCAACAGACAGGAGGGTTCCCCCCCAGTTGGGGAACACTTCAGTGGTCCAGGACATTCAGCCTCGGACCTTCGGGTGACCATCCTCCAAGTTGGACTTCGGGACAGGCAGCAGAGGAAAATGGCCGGGGAGAGGCTGAGAGCTAAGTTCTGTACCCATAGGGAGGGCCTCAACATTGTCCTTGGGATAATGTCACATTACAGGTGATCACCATTGCACGACACACACACACAGATATTGCTACACACACTCTCACAAACACACGGCCACAGGTACACACAGACGCGCACACAGACACCCACACACACCCTTATAGACATGCATACTCCCACACTCACACATGCACCCTCTCACAGATTTAAGACACTCTGCACTCACGACACACACACACTTTCTCACACTCAAAACCCCCACCTCAGACAGACACACTCACACAGACAAACAAAACCCACATGCACTCAGATATTTTGTGGGGTGAAATTGTGCTTGGAGAGTTACATTGCACTTTGCTCAAAAACCGCATACATTCATGCAGAACTCTGAGCTCAAACACAGCATGAATTTATGTAAAACTCTGTTATCTCACTCTTTAGATTAGAATCAAACTAAACATCAGGTCATAGACAGAGAACACAGGGGGCTAACACCTTCAACATATTGTGTAGCTATCACCATTGTTAACAGCTAACCCGGGAATGCAACTTTAAGAAAAAGGTTTTGTGATTTCCACATGAAAGAAGTGAAAATATTATTGTATTCTAACAGATGAAAGGCTTAACAGACAGTCAATTTCTCAATGTATTTCAGTTACATCACACTGCAAATGTTTGCTCTAAATTCTGTATTACGATCGAGCCCTCCACTATCACCTGATGAAGGAGCGTCACTTCGAAAGCTAGTGTGCTTCCAATTAAACCTGTTGGACGATAACCTGGTGTTTTTCTGATTTGTTGAGTAAAGAAGCAGTAGGCTTCTCTGTGCATCTGAAGTTGAAGTTATGTCTGCAATAACATAAGTTTGAATTAAATATTGCGTTTGAGGTTTGACTTTCGGCTCAATGGCTTTATGCATGAGTGAACCTGTGTTTCGTTTTGACGATTGCAACCCAGCATGGTGTTAATGGAGCCTGAAAGATTTGTTGAAGAGTTCTGGAATAACCGATGGAGGAAGAAACACTTAACTGAGAAAGATTTGCTTTCACTGATCTCACTTATGTCATTTATTTTAGTTCCAGTAAGACACTGGAAATGATTGGATGCATAAATCTATGCTCATGCGAAGGAAATTAGAGTTTCAGTAAATTTCATTGCGTTTGAATGAAAATGTTGTGTTGGTCCCAGACAGAAGTGTTTGGACAAGAAAAATCTCTGAAGCGATGGTTTAAACCTGAGTACATTGACACTCAGCTATGTAGTAGCTCCATAAAGTTATTCACTGCAGTTCCAGTTTACAAGTGAAAATCACAAGCATTTAACCAATTGCTATATAAAGGGATTCTGGTGTGAATATTATGTGAGGGTTGTTTCTTTGTAACGACACTGGAAGTCGTGTTTTGCATAATATAGAAAAGTCATGTCGTTTTGCTTGATTTATATATTGTTTTGGGGTTAATGAGAGTTATACATTTACTGTGTGTTCATTTCCTTTGAATCTGCATAACAAGTATGTAGTTTGGTTTATTGTATCTTATCGGGGTAAAAACAAGGTCTGCAGATCCTGGAAAGCAGAGTCTAGATTAGCCATTTATCAGGGACGTTGCCCTCAACGTCGATTTCCCTGTTCCTCGGATGCTGCCTGACCTGCTGTGCTTTTCCAGCACCAATCTAATTTAGATTCTCATTCTATTTTCCCGTCACTTCTTTTGAAATAAATCTCTGTTTTGGTGTGGAACCAATATTTGCAGCATTGTGTGTTTATAATTCAGCAAGAGATCACTTTGTTAAATCAAACCAAATAAAGTTATGATCCATCAGGCTGGATTTCTTCGGGGATCTGATTGGTTCTGTAATTTATCAGCTGGTGTCAGAACAGAAGTGAGGCGATTAAACACTTACACCAACTCCTGAGGAACTGATACACTAATCCCACACGTCAAATAGATTGCGGCCTACCATATCCATTCAAGTCCATTATATGTTGCAGATCCTGATTGGATATCCCACTGAGACGTAACTCAATATTACCCCTTCCAAACGTACTCCTCTCTCACTCTGCACCACATCCAACGCAAAACAAATTCCCTCCCTCCCCGCCACCAGACCTGTAACACTGGAACTACATGAGACACCGGGTGGCTCACACCGATGGGTTTGTGCACAGTACTGGTCATCACCGAGCAGCGAGGATAGAATTGCACTGTGGAGAGTTCGAATAAATTTACAAGAATGGTGTTAGGATGTGGAAATTACTGCAGCATTGAGGAAAGATGGGTTTTAACTAAACAGAGGAGAATGAGATTTTTTCATGATTGAGATGTACAAAATAAGCAGCGTCTTGGATGGAGACTTTCTCCTCCAATGCAGGACCATTTACCAGGAGACACAGAATAAGAAAAATTGATGGGAGGATTATCAAGAAAATTTAGGCCTATCATTTCATTTAGAAGATGATGGTGCAACTGGAATTCACTGCCCAGTTTTGATGGTGACTTGAGGTGACAAACATTAACTCATTCAAAGGGAGCTTGGATCTTCATGTGAAGTGTACATCCCTTCAACACTGTGGACAAGGTGCTGGAAAGTGAGCTCAGAGCAGGTAGCTAGTTTATTAAGTTGGTGCAGGCATGAATGACATCTTGCAGTGCCACAACTTCCAAGCATTCCTGTGAGATCGTAGAAAGAGTGAGGATTGTTAAAGTGAATTCGCTTGGTGCCTTAAATAGCCTGTTTCTGTGTTGTCAGTTTCCACCACTGGAACATGGTGAAATGCATAATTTAATTTCAGTGGGCTTTGGCGCCCTTCCAGTTGTTCACGAAAGAAGTGTTTGTTGCTTCATAATTTTTACAATGCATAAAGTGATTTCAACATGGGGAGGAATAATATTAACTACGTTTGCAACATCAGGATTTCATCATTCATTAGGTTAGTATTGCTTACCTTGTTTCGTTATTCTCATTACAAAACAAATATTTTTTAAAGAAGTACTGTGAAATCTTGTACTGTTTATGAACTGCTGAGTATTTGGATTCTCACTTCAAATGTTAATTGTCCCTGACATAATCAGAACACAATAGAAGTCAGAGAGACTGAATTTTTACCATATTATATTTTATTATACCACGAATTGGAGCTGTCACACTCAGTAATTGCAGCACTGATTTGCCTGTTTTCTTTTGCATTGTGTCGTTTATTCAAAAAATATCAACAAGCACATCCCCAAACTATTTGAGTCAGACAACGCAGAGAATGTATCAAAAAGTCACAGTTCTAGATTTGCATTTTGCATTATTTGATGACTGAATGTACAAGAAAAAATATGGAACATATGCTAAACATGACAAGGAATTGTTCACTTTCCAAAACAAACTATGAGCGATTCAGTGAGTTCCAAAATCCTCAGTTTATCCTCAAAGAGATCTTGTGGTTTGTGCCTTTAATTATGAAACAAACCTTTCTCTGATCTATTAGCATTAGCCTTTAAATAATAATAATATCTTCTCAGGTGCAACAACTCATGATTTTTGTACTGTCGTGACCAGCCGATTCTAGGTAATTCTATGTGGCGGACGGGCACAGATTGCAGCTGTAAGAGTTGCTCCTTTTTTGCGGGATCTTCGGTGGCAGAGCTGATTTCCATTAACTCCAGGAAGAGTAATTATTGTTTTATAAGCTATTGCATTGTTTTCGAAATTTGGGGAAAACAAAGACCTAAGCAACTGCATTTTAAAAAGGAGGGAGAGAGACAAAGTTCGGGATCACATGGTCAGCGAAAAGAGAGAGACAGATAAAAACTACACTGCTGTCTGACACAGCAGTAAAGTCCTGGAAATGAACAGAATGTCAGAAAACATCCAAGAAGCAAGGAAATAGAAGTTTTGGACAAGATTTTCTGGACAGCGTACATGTTACTGCTGATTAGGATCTACTGTAAGTGTGTTCGGTTTTGAATCCCATCAGATCGCATTGATTTTATTGGAGCAGCAGATTGAGGCAATGAGGAATTTATAGGAGGTCGGTTTGTGATGGATAGCACTTATCGGAAGAGAGAATAACCACAGACACAATCAGTTTCATGGGTTACCACCAGGAAAGGGAGGAAAGGAAGGCGTGTAGTGCAGAAGTCTCCGGTGGTTACACCCATTTTAAACAAATGTGCTCTTGTGGAAAACATAGGCGGTGATAGACTGTTAGGAGAATTCAACACGGACAGCCACGTTTCTGATACCAAGTCTGGCTCTAATGTAACAAGCAGTACGTCAGTTTCCAAACGATCGGTTCTGGTAGTCAAAGGCTCAGACAGGTGTTTCTGCGGTTAAGAGTGAGAAATCAAAATGGAATGCACTCTTGCTGCTGCCAGGATTAAGAATCTCTTGGAGAAGGTGCCGTAAAATTCTCAAAGGGGCGTGGCACCAGCAGGAGGTCATTATGCACATTGGAACTAACGACATAGGAAGGAAATAAAGATGAATTTCTGAACGGAGAATATAAGAAATTAGGCAGAAAGTAAAAAGGAGGTCCTTGAACGTAGTAATAACTGGATAATTCTCAGTGCCACAAGGTAGTGAGCGTAGGACCACGGGGTTAGAGCAGATGAATGCGTGGCAGAGGTACTGGTGCAGGGGACATGGGTTCACACTTTGTTATCACTGGAACCTGTGGGAGAAATAACCTGTATAAGGAGGACGGATTGAATCTGAATTGGAAGGTGACAAATATACTAGCAAAGAGATTTGCTCGAGTTGCTCAGATGGATTTAAACTAATAAGGTCGGGGTGTGTTGGGGGCGGGGGACCAGGGGACTTGGTGGGACCCAGGGAGATAGGGAGAAAAATATCAGTCTGAGACTGGTACATTTGGGAAAAGGAGGTGGTCAAAGAGTCAGGGCAGGTAGGAACAAAGCAGAGAACGAGTTAAGACTGATCAATTCAATTGAATTTATTTCAGGACAAGATTACAAACAAGGAAGGCAGATGAACTTAGGGAATGGTTAGAAAAATGGGATTTAGAAATCATAGCAATTGTGAAAATGTGGCTAATGGTGGGCTGGACTGGCAGCTTCATGCTGCGGAATACAAACGCTGAAGGAAGGAAAGAAAGGGGAAGCAAGAGAAGAGGACAAGTTGGTATTTGATAAGGAATGGTATTACGGCTGTACTTACAGGATTTTCCTCGGAATACGTACAGGGAAGTCGTTTTGGTTGAACTGAGAAATAAGAATGGAATGATCACCTGATGAGGTTTGTATTATGGACCCATTCCCAAACCGACAGCGTGAATTTGGAGGGAATCTTTGTCAGGCAATCTCTGATCTCTGTAAGAACAATAGAGTGGGAATGGTAGGGAATTTTAAGTTTCCAAACAGAGACTGAGACTTCCCTAGTGTTCAGGGTTTAGATAGAGAGGAATTTGGTTAGTGAGTACAATAATATTTTCTGATTCAGTGTGTTGATGGGCCGACTGGAGAAGGCACAAAATTTAGGAAATAAGGCAGGGCAAGTGACTGAGTTGTGAATTGGGGAGCACTTTGGAGCCAGCGACATTAATTGTCTTAATTTTAGTACACTGATGGAAAAGGATAGACCGGAGCTAAAAGTTGAAATTACATAAAAGCCAATTTTGATAGAACCAGGTCAGAACTTTCAAAGGTTGACTGGGGACAGATGTTCTCAGGTAAAGGGACAGGGGAGAATGGAAAATCTTAAACATGAGACAACGAGAGTCCAGAGACAGTATCTTCCTTTTCGGATGAAAGGCAAGGCTGGTAAGTGCAGGGAATGCTGAATGACGAAAGAATTTGATGTTTTGGGAAGAGAAGGAAGGACATATATTTCAGATATACATCGCAGAGGTCGACTGAATACTGAGATAAGTATAAAAATGTATACTTCCCAGGGAAATCAGGAGATCAATTAGGGAACATGAGATGGTTTTTGCAAAATGGTTTAAGGAGAAAACAATGGGGTCTCATAAATATATTATGGACAAAAGCCTGACTAACGAGAAAATAGGATCCTGCAACGATCAGCAAGGTAGCCAATGTGTGGAAATGCTGGAGATGGGGGAAATACTAATTGAGTATCTTTGCATCATTATTTACTGTGGCAAAAGACATGGAAGATACAGAATTTAGGGAAATAGATGGTGTTTTCTTGAAAATTGTCAATATTGCAGAAGAGGCCGTGCTGGATGTCTTAAAAGGTATAAAAGTTGATAAATCCCAAGGACCAGATCAGATGTACCCTGGAACTCTTTGGGAAGCTGGGGAAGCGATTGCTAGGCACCTTGTTGAGATATTTGTATAATCGATCGTCACAGGTGAGATGCCCGAAGATTGGAGATCGACTAACGTGGTGCCACTATTGAAGAAAGGTAGTAAGGAAAAGCCAGGGATCAAGAGACTGGTATATCTGATATTGGTTGTGGGGAAGTTATTGGAGGGAATCCTCTGGGAGAGAATTTAAATGTATTTTAATTGGCAATGACTGATTAAAGACAGTCTACATGGCCTTGTGCCATGGGAAAATATAACTCACGAACTTGAATCTGTTTTTTGAACAAGTTACGAAGAGGATTGATGACACAGAACGGCGAATATGATCTATATGGACGTCGGGAAGGCATTCAATCAGTTTTCTCATGGTAGATTAGTTAGCAAGGTTAGATTGCATTGAACCAATGGAGACACAACATTTTGAACAGAAGTCCCTTGAAGGTAGAAGACTGAATGTGGTAGTGAAGGGTTGCTTTTCAGATTGGAGGCCTGTGGCCAGTGGTGTGCCACAAGGATCGGTGCTGAATCCACTGCGTCTCCTCATTCATGTATATGTTTTGGATGTGAACATTGGAGATTAAGTTGGTAAGTTTGCAGATGCCACCAAAATTAGAGTTGGATTGGTCAGCGAAAAATGTTTCTCAGTGTACAACGGTTCTTGATCAGAGGATAGGCAGATTGGTTGAGGATAGGCAAGTAGATTTTAATTCAGATGAATGTGAGCTGCTACATTTTGGAAAGACACATCAGAACAGGACATGTACAGTTAATGGTAAGGCCCTGGAGAATATTGCTGAAAGAAGTGATTTTGCAGTGCAGGTTCATTGATCCTTGAACATGATGTCTGTAGCAGATAGGATGGTGAAGAAGACGCTTGGTATACGTTCCTTTTGGTAGAGTATGTTGTGTATCTGCAGGACATTGGTCCGGCCACTTTTGGAATATTGTTTGCATTTCTAGTCTTCCTCCAAAAGGGAGGATTTCTTGACACTTGAATCAGTTCGGAAAAGATTCATAAGGATGTTGCCTGGATTGGAATATTTGAGCTATGGGGAAATGCTGTGTAAGTTCGGTCTGTTTTCTCTGGAGTTTCGGAGGCTGAGGGGTAACTCTTAGATGTTTATAAAGCCATAAGGAGCATGGACAAGGTAAGTGGAAAAGTTCTTTTGCATGGGTTGCGGGAGTCCATAACTAAAGCGGATAGATTGAGAGTGAGAGGGGAAAAAGTTAAAAGGGACCTAAAGGGGAAGGTTTTCATGCAAAGGTTGGTGCATGTATGGAATGATCTGCTGGAGTATGTGATGCTGGCTGGTTTAATTACATTTAAAAGTTACCTGGATGTGTAAATGTTTCGAAAGATTTAGAGGGAGATAGGGGCAAACGAGACTAGATTAATTTAGGATATCTGAACGATATGTACAATTTGGGCTACAAATTGTTTCTGTGTTGCACATCTTCATGACTCCAACTATACCCAGTAAGTGAAGAGCAGTTTACCAAATGTTCCATTCTACTTGAATATCAACACTTTCAACCTCAATTCCCTGTTAGAAACGAATCCCTGTATTTTTGGTTGAAATGATAGGATCTTGTGTGGGCAGAGACCTGAAATGATGTTTTGAGTTCAATGACCCATGTTTCGATGAAAATGCTCTGATGAACAGTGATTCCACTAACTCTGTTTCTGTCCCCACAGATGCTGCCATACCTGTTGGTTTTTGCCATTTATATCTGATTCTGATTCATGTTTTAAGCATTGAAATCCCTTTCAGTCATTACATTAAATTGCTTCATTACCCAGTCTTCCCACAGAAGTAATTCTGAGAATAATGGAATCCAACCATACCGAAGAGGTACTTCGTTCCACCCACTTTGTGCTATAAAAGCTGCACGAAATCTATACCCGCCCCAGCTTCTTGCACGAGACATTTAGTCTCAAATACGGAGACGCTTCAAGTGTTCATCCAGGTCGTTTTTGAAGTTTGTGACGTTTCCTGCTTCCACGACTCTCCCAGGCAATGAATGACGACGCCCTCACCACTCTCTGGGCGAAAACATCTTGCTGAGACCCCCTCATAACCTCTTCCCTTTCATCTTAAAAATAATGCCCTCTGCCATCTGTTGATTGCCTGCCCACAATTAATCAAATACAGGATTGAGCTGCTTCAAACAATGTGTCAGCCCTTTGAAGATGTCACATTCAAACTCAATATCTGAACACTTCCAGCTGCCCCTGTTCGGTGCTGAGATCTTCTATTGCTCTCTGAACCGAAACAGAGAATGTTTGATCATTAATTTCTGATTTGCATTTTACCTCCTGTGTATTTCAGCTAATTTCCTCGTGGTTTTCGTTCTCGCACGGGGAAAATGCGGCCTCTCTAACTGCACAATGCGCTGCCTGATGGCAATGGCAACATCGGACCTCCTGTTCATTCTCACGGAGATTATTCTGTGGCAATTCAAAAACATTTACCAAAAAAAATCTTTCCTGAATATCACTCCTATGTGCAGTGCTGTCTATGCCTTTGCTCGAGCAGCCACAGACTGTTCCGTCTGGTTCACTGTCCTTTTCTCCTTTGACAGGTTTCTGGCCATTTCCTCTCTGAAACTGAAGAGAAAATATTGGACAGAGAAAGCCTTAACTGTGGCTCTGGCTGCAACCAGCATTCTACTCTGTTCAAAAAACATTCCCTACTATTTTCACTTTCGACCTCGGATGATAATTAACAATGTTCAGTGGTATTGTATAGCAAAGTTAAGTTATTATACTGATCCAAGGTGGTTGGCGTTTACGTGGTTCGATATCGTTTTAACCCCTTTAATCCCATTCGTGTTAATTCTGTGGATAAACACTCTGACGGTCAGGCACATTTTAGTGGCCAGTCGAGCACGCAGGAGCCTGATGGGTCAGAGGAAGGGAGACAATCAGAAAGATGCAGCGATGGAGAGCCGGAGGAAGTCAATGATTTCCCTCATCATCATATCCATCAGCTTCATACTTCTGTGGATAATGCATGGTGCAGACGTGTTGTACTATCACATTAAAGGATGGAATCGTTGGAAATACTGTCCTGACAACAGTGTTGCATACACTGCAGAAATGCTGAAGTATTTCAGCTGCAGCACAAACACATTATTTTATGCAGCGACTCTTCCCAAGTTCAGAGCGAAGTTCAGGAATGCAGTGCACCAACTGGTCATGTAAATTCATCACTTAATGAATTAGCAAAACAACTGAGAGAGCTCCAGAGGCAGCTGCAGTATTCCTAGTGCAGGAATTGCAGATGTACGGCCAGGGCTCCATCAGCACAAGCACATGGATTTGAGGATAACACTCAGTGGATGATGGGGAGGGCAGTGACAGGATGGACCACCATTCACCATGCTCAGGAGCATGCTGCTTTCCTTGATTGACTGACGGATTGACTCACACTGGAGCTCACAATGAGCATCAAAAGGCCATTCAGCCCTTCATTTCTGATTGCCCTGAGAGAGAGAAAATCGCGATTGATGCAACTGTACCATCAAACCCGCATTTCCTTTTTCACGTGAGCACCCCTCCCACATCATCCCTCAAAACATTAGCAATAATTTATCTGCATTCCCATTCAATGATATTGAAGGTTAAGACAAAGGAACAGCAGGTCATGGAGCAGGGTAGGATGGAAAGAGGCTGCAGGAGTGATTCCAAGTGATGGACAGGCTGTGAGTGATGGGTTCAGGCTTGGACATTTGGTCTTCATGCACTGCCCTGTGGATGAGTGTTAAAGACTGTGGCAGGCGGGGTCTCTGAATTTTCATTGCAGGGGCGGAGAGGGGATGGACAGAAACAGTCCATCCTGCACCATGATGACTGACAGCCTGTCTCTGTTCAGCTCACAATAAACATTTTATTACCACAAGATAAATGTTCTGTGGGCCGGTGATGGCCTCATCTGAATGGGTTATTGTTCCATGCACATTTGTACTTGAATGTGTTTATTGCGTCCATCTTCTGTCTCCTTCATTCATAAGGTTATTTCTGTCTCTCTCTCTCTCTGTCTCGTTCTGTCTGTCTTTGTCTGTTCCTCTTTTCCTCTCTCGTGCTGTCCCCATCTCTTTGCTTCTTGCTCTCTCTCTCTGTCTCACTCTATATGTGCCCCTGCCTGTAAAGTCCATTTGTGTGTGTCTCTATCTCTCTCTAGCTATCTGTGTGCCTGTCAGTCTCTCTATCTTCCTCTTAATCTATCCTTCTTGTCTCTCTGTTTCTGTCTCTCTCACGCGCTCTCTCTGTCTTTTTTGCACATTGACCATGTCAGACTCATGTTGTCTCTGTTCAGCACATATTCACTTGCATTGACTCCAATCCCTTCATTCACTGATCTTTCCCCAGACAGTGATTTGCAAAATACAAAGTGTACAGCTACAGCCAGCAATAGTTTGACACATTACTGTAAGTTAGTTGGCTGGAGTTTGGTCATCTTCCATTACTCTCCCTGTGGCTGAGCGGGAAGTCTGTTCACGCGTTTCCCTTTCTGTGTGTGAGGGTGCTTGTGTATCTCTGTGTGTGTGTGTGTGTGTATGTGGGAGCGGGGGCCTTCATTGCCTTTGTGGGGATCTCCCTGTGCATGTATGTGTGGAGGGAACAGGATTCATTGCCTTTGTGGGGATCTTCCACTGTGTGTGGGTTGGGGGCGGGTTGTGACAGGGGGCTTAATTGCCTTTGTGAATATCTCCCTGTGTGTGTGTTGGTGGGGGTGTGGGGGCTTCTGTGCCTTTGTGGGTATCTCCCTGTGTGTGTGGGGAGGGGGCGTCATTGCATTTCTGGGGATCTCCCTGTGTCAGGGGGCGGCCACATTGCCTTTGTGGGGATCTTCCTGTTTGTATATGTGGCGGGGCGGGGGCTTCATTGCCTTTGTGGGGAACTCCCTGTGTGTGAGGGGATGGGGCGTCATTGCATTTCTGGGGATCTCCCTGTGTCAGGGGGCGGCCACATGGCCTTTGTGGGGATCTCCCTGTGTGTATATGTGGCGGGGAGGGGGCTTCATTATCTTTGTGGGGATCTCCCTGTGTGTGAGGGGTTGGGGCGAGCGTACTTCATTGCCTTTGTGGGGATCTATCTGTGTGTGTGTGTGTGTGTGTGTGTGTGTGTGTGTGTGTGTGTGTGTGTGTGTGTGTGTGTGTGTGTGTGTGTCTGTGTGTGTGTATGTGTGTGTGTGTGTGTGTGTGTCTGTGTGTGTGCGGTGTCTTCATTGCCTTTGTGGAGATCTCCCTATGTGTGTGTGTGGGGGGAGGTGTGGGGGGGCTTCATTGTCTTTGTGGGTATCTCCCTGTGTGTGTGGTGGGGGGAGGGTGCTTCATTACATATGTGGGGATCTCCATGTGGTGTGGATCGGGGGAAGGGGGTTTCATTGCCTTTATGGGGATTTTCCTGTATGTGTTGGGGGAGGGGGCTTCATTGACTTTCTAGAAATCCCCGTGTGGGGGGGGGTGGGGGGCTTCATTGCCTTTGTGGGGATCTCCCTGGGTGTGGGGGCAGGGGGCTTCATTTCCTTTTGTGGAGATCTTACTGTATGTGGGGCGAGGGGAGGTAGCTTCATTTCTTTTTGAGGGGATCTCCTTGTGTGTGTGGGGTGGTGGGAGGGGTAATTCATTGCCTTTGTGGGGATCTCCCTGTGTGTGTGTGTGTGTGTGTGTGTGTGTGTGTGTGTGTGTGTGAGTGACCCTCAGTGTTTGTTCTTGGACATGTCCCTGCGTGTGACACATTATGACTGCCTTTATGCATGTCAGAGTGACTTTTTCTTTGTGTATGTTGAGAAGTATTTCGATTCATGTGGACATGTGTTTGGGAATGTCATTGAGTCTGTCTGAGATCGTTTCTGTGATGGTGGGTGTTTTTATGTTGGCGTATGTTACTGTACCTGAGTGATTGCATATCTGTCTGTGTTTTGCACATATGCATCTGTTGTGTTTGTGCCTCAATATGTATGCTGTTTTTGGGATAGAAGTTCACTGACTGTGTGGTTTTGTGCGTGTGGATGTTCTGTGAAACGATGTGTGTATGTCTCTGCATGTCATTAGATTATTGTGGGATTGGGGATTATGTTTATGCCTGGCTGTGCTCTTGTTTAAGCAAATGAGTATGTTGTTGAGATTCTGTTTGGCTGTCTGTCCGTAAATCATGATCTTTCTGTGCCCCCAGCAGGATCTCTCTGCGTTTGTTTCTGTGTGTCACTCTGTCTATATCTAGTTGTGGCGATGGTTCCATAACTGTGTTTGAATGTGTTTTTGCATATGTACAAGAAGTTGCTGTCATTCTTGCAGGTTGGTGTGTAATGTCTCTTACTCTGAGTTTGTTTATGTAAGTGTGTGAGGGTGTGGGTGTGACTCTGTGTCTGCGTTCCGATATCACAGTATGACTGTATTTCTGTGTGTGTGGATATGCGTGCGTTCGGAATGTACATGGGTGCATTCCTTTCTCTGTGAGTATATCTGTATGCATGTGTGTGCATGTATGCATATGTAGTTTTGTTGAATTCTTTCAATCTGACTGTATTTCTTTGTGTGGGGACGTGTATCCATTCTGACCAAACGTGGGTGTGTTCCGATCTGTCATAGTATGACTGTTTTCATTTGTTTGTGTGTTTGTGTGCTTGTGCGCGTGCATGCTTAAGCCTATGTGAGTCTGTGCGCCCCATTCTTGACTGTGATTGTATTCCTGGGTGTTATGAGGGTATGGGAATATTTCTTTCGTCTTTGTATAGGTGTGTTCTCACATTTCAGTTCGACTGTGTTATTGTGGACGTGTGTATGTTTGTGGGCTGAATGTGTGCGCGTGTATGTGTTCTTACTTGTCAGTATGTTCCTATATCTTACTTTGCCTGCATTTCTGTGTGTGGATGTGCTTCTGCTTGCATGTCCATGTGTGTATGTGAGGGTGTGGGCGTGTTCCTGTGTCCCTCTAGGTGTGGTTCTGTCTCTGTCTGATCATGAGATTCTCTCTCCTGAAAAAGGACAAGTGAACCCTATGGCAGGTCATTGTGCACATATTGCTCTCAAAGGTACATTTCGGCTTCCTGGGAAAAATCAAAATATCAATATATGTACCTCCTGCACACTGATTGCGGAACTGCTACGTCAGTTCAAGGACCTAAGACAAAAGAAAAAAAAAAGACAGGGAAATATTCAATGAAAGGCAGGATTCCAGTTGTTTCTTCCATATTTAACCAAGGAAGCGATACATACACTTTTTCCATGTTGGAGCTGTTTGTGTCCGTCCATAAATTTTGTCATAGACGGGATCATTCCGCGATACAATGCAGGAGCTGAATAGGACCATTCAGCCCATCGCGTCTGCTCTGTCATTTGATCATGAATGATCTGTTTCTCAATTCTATTTTCTGGCCCTCTCCCCACAACTTTTGATTCCCTTACCAACCAGGAACACATATTACACTATTTTTAACACAATTGTTTTGGACCAGACCCTCTAAAAGTATTTTAAGATGGTAGCCCCCAGACCCTAACGTTTCTGCTGGTTTCATGCATGTGTAAAGTGGATATTCCAAGTTTGATGGAGCAGATAAACATTCATCGGTTTAAATAAAACAGAGTTTATATACAGAGTATGGAATCAAACACTAACAAAAGAGAACAAAAGACTGAATCACTTCACTCATCTGAAAACCCAACAGACTGTCCCAACTTTATGATCGTTCAAAATTCCTCCAACAGCCTCCATATGCACCCAATGACCAAACGGATAAAATCGAATGTCAGGTCTTGCAGGAGAGACGTCAGAGAGATATTCAGCATGGAACAACTTCTTCCTTGTCGCTGTCCCTTTTACCAGCAGTTTCAAAATCTGACAACTTGCAAACACCAACCCAAACTAAACCAGACCAGAGATAATCAGAGGTGGGAGAATTGGCCACACCGCTTTCATTGCAGATGATTTTACATTTGAAAGCATTTTGACCTGAGGCAGTTTCTGTTAGCTATCATGAAATTGGCTCTGCAACCCATCCAATCTCAACATCCTCGAACCATTGCATTTACAAACACACTAAGGAAAAAAAAACAAGGGCACACAACCTTGATAAAGGGGCAGCACCATCATGCACTCAATGTTTGACCTCCACAACACTCTGAAGCAATTAATTCCACAGATGAATCACTTGAAGAACTTAATTCCAGTCTCAGTTCCAAACGTCGCCGCTTCACTCTGAGGCTCTGTCTTCTGGTATTAGTCTTTCGACATGTGGAAACAGCTTACAAGCAGAAGTTGTAATGGGAGGACCCTTTACAAAAGGAAATACAATGCTGGTCTGAGGCTGTGAATGACAGTCTCTGGGACTGTTTGGAATTGGTGAACTGGACCGTGTTGAAGTACTCAGTGGAAATCCTGGATGAAGACAACACCACCATCGCAGACATCATGGACTGTGGAGTGAAGAATTCAATCCAATGTTCCCCATGAGTAAACCTTCAGTGAATCAGGAAGTCCATTCCCGACTGAAGACCAGATGAGCAACATTCAAGTGGGAAGAGCCTGATTTATACAGGAAATCCAGATCTGACCTCCGCTGGGCCATTAGGGATGCCAAGAGGTAGCCTCATAAGAGGGCCATACAAACCAAACAGACTCCCGCAGCGTATGGCAAGGCCTAAAGAACATTATGGGATGTAAACTGAAGCAGAGAGAGAAAACGGACAAAACACGTCCCTCCCTGATGTGCTCAATGGTTTCTCTGCTCGGTTTGAGCAGAATCCCAGTCGCGCAGTCACTCCTGCTCCAACTGCCCCATGCACACCTGTTCCATCGTTCACCGCTGCACATGTCAGATCAGATTTCCTGAGAGTCAACCCAAGGAAAACGACGGGCCTGGATGGAGTCCCTGGCCGTGCAATTAGATTATGTACGGCCAAACCGGCGGAGGTACTCACCGACATCTTTACCCTCTCCCCCCAACAAGCTGAAGACCCGATCTTTTTCAAGAAGACCACCACCATCCCCGTACCTAAGAAAGCACATGCAATGTCCCAACTTGCCATTCCTCCTATTTTTGTGTCATCTGCAACTTTCGCAGCAGTGCATTCACTTTCTTCCTACAAGTCATTCATATATACATTATTACATGTTTATGTATCTAATATACATTATGTATTGTTATATGTTGGACCTCTTTGTGTCTGTACAAATATCGTTGTGCATTAGAGCTGATTGTGTTTACATGTGATATTATTGTGCATTGGAGCTTAAATATTGGTTGTATTGGAGATGTTTGAGTTTATAGCTATATATTGTTGCATATTAGAATTGTTCAAACTTATACGTAAATGTTGTTGTGTATTATAGCTGTTCCTATTTTTACATCAATACTGTATTAGCTCATGTTAAAGTTGTACTTTTCTTCTTCCAACCAGCGACACTGTCTCTGACCATGTGGGGCTGGTGCTGGTGCTGAGTTCCTCCAGCACTCTTGGATGAATCTGCAGTCCCAGCGTTGGCCAGAAGGGCGGCAGCACAGAGCAGCAGTGTTAACAGTTTAGCGGCTGTGGGCAATGTTCAGGCAGGGAGTCTCAATCTCTGATTATTGCAGAGGAAAATAAAACAATTAATCCGCAATGGGGGGAGTGGATGGAGACATTAATTAAAGAGCCCTGGAGAAAGAGACAGTGTAACATACAGATAGAGAAAGCGTTAAAGATTGGAATAGGGAGAGAATTCAGTTTCGAATAATAGGTCAATGAAAAGATAGACAATACGAGAGGGTGAAGTGGAGAGTAAGACCGAGAAAGCTGAATACAGAACAATTGGTGGGGTTTAAAGACAGAAAGGGTGAGGATTTAATAGAAAATAACAGGGGAAGAAGTGCATAAAGAATAAGTGGGCAATCCTGAATACAGGGGCTCAAGGAGAGGTTCAGTGCAGGGAAATTTGGAGAGATTGTAATTTGGTCAGCCAGATGGATCTCATTAAATATGAGTTTCCTGGGTGGGGCTGTTAATCTGGTACAAACAGGGAGTCCTGGCTGACAGGATATAAACGGGAGTGTCAAGGGTTCTGCTCACTTTAGGAAACAGATTTGTGCTAGCTGGGTGAATGTCATGTACTGTGAAAGTATAAATGCAGAGTGACTTGATGAGGGGTTACCACATTTGTGGAACTTGAGAGGAAATAATACAGAGTACTAAGAAGATTGTTCAGTACAGGGGAGTAACGTGAGTGTTCAGTTAAGGGGAAAAGGAAGGAGAGATAAGACAGAGTGATAGAAAAAGAACGAAATAGAGTGTAATGATGTATACACCACAACAGGGACAGGGATAAATGCATGGGAACGGATAAGGTTTAGTCCAGAGTATGGAGGATTAAACGAAGAACAATAGTGAGAGTACTAATTAGAGAGTAATAGGGAGATTGTTGAGTACAGAGTGAAGGTTTGCGCAGAGTGGCTGCAATGGAGAGTAATTTTAAAAAGATTAAATGGAAAGTATGAGGAAAATAACGGGCAATAGAGAAATGATGAAATGCAGAATAATAGAGAGTAATAGTGTTTAGATGCAAAAGCATTTGTTAAGCGTGTACAAGAAAATTTTCTTATTCAGTATGCGGACGGACCTACTAGAAAAGGTGCGAAACTTAAACTACTCTTGGGAAATAAGGCAGGGTGAGTGACTGGTGTGGCAGTGCGGGAGCACTTTGGGGCCAGTGACTATAATTTTAATAGTTTTAAAGTAGTGATGCAAGAGGCAAAAAGTTCTAAATTGGAGGAAGGCTAATTTTGATGGTATGAGGCAAGAACTTTCAAAAGCTGATGGAGGCAGACGTTCACAGGATCGGGTCGGATGGAAAATTGGAAGCCTTCAGAAACAAGGTAATGAGAGTCCAGAGACAGTATATTCCTGTCAGGGTGAAGTGAACGGCTTGTTGGTACAGGGAATGCAGGATGACTAAAGAAATTGATGGTTCAGACACAGAATGAAGCATATGTCAGGTGTAGTCAGGATAGATCGAGTGAATCCTGAGAAGGGTATAAAGGCAGTCGGAGTATACTTAAGAGAGAAATCAGGAGGGCATAAAGGGGACATGAGAACAGTTTGGCAACCAGAGTTAAGGAGAATCCAAAGGAATTTCACAAATACATTAAGGATGAAAGGGTAACTAAGGAGAGAACAGAGCACCTCTAAGATCAGCACGGTGGCCTTTGGAGCAACAGCAGATGGGGGAGTTACGAAACGAGCATTTTGAATCTGTATTTACTCGAGAAAATGACTTGGAAGGTATAGAATGTTGGGAAATAGATAGTGACCTATTGAAAAATGTCGATAATACAGAGGAGGAACTGCTGGATGTCTCAAAACGCATAAAAGAATATAAGTCCCCAAGACCTGATAAGGTGTCCACGGAAACTTTGTGGGAAGTGATGCCTGAGCCTCTTGCTGAGATGATTGCATCATCGATAGTCACAGGTGAGGTGGTGGAAGGCTGGAGTTTGGCAAACGTGGTGCCACAGTTTAAGAAGGGCGGTAAAGACAAGCCAGGGAACTATAGACCAGTGAACCTGACGTCAGTGGTGGGCAAGTTTTTGGAAGATATCCTGAGGGATAGGACATTCATGTATTTGGAAAGGTGAGGACTGATTAGGGGTAGTCAACATGGTTTTGTGCGAGGGAAATCATGTCTCACAAACTTAATGGAGCTTTTTGAAGAAATATCAAAGTGGACTGATGATGGCAGATAATGATGACTTTATCAATATGGATTTCAGGAAGGCAATGAGGTCAGCCAGCTGCACAACATGGGGCATGAGTTCCCTGACTGGGGCTGTTAATTGGGACCGATCAGGGAAGCATCGCTGATGTCAACGGGTGAGTATCAGGGATATTGAGATGCTGAAGGCATGGCTCAGTGTCAGGCTTTTGTCAAAGTTTATGCACTTGTATCAAAAGCGTGCATAATGATAGGATGCCAGCTTTGAGTCGCTATTTCGCTGACAATTATTTCGCTGACTTTATTTTCGTCAATGTGGACCAGGACCTCTGTGCCTTCACTTCCAACACCATCCAACTCCTGCCTCTGTCCCACCTCAAGCCCATCCCTCTTCCAGGAAGGGCTAAAGTTGTTCTGGGATGTGCTTGACACTGGGAACTGTCGAGGCAACATGCCATTCTGAATCTGTCAAGCCAGGACTGATGATTCTGAGTCAGACAGCCATTTTAGGTTTGCCCACTGTTGTCATTTGATTTTTAACACAGCACCGACACTGACTGTATAAAAAAAGGAAAAACAGAAAAATATACTGGGGAGTTGAGGGTCGATGTCCTTTTGAGTGCAGCATTCAATGACCAGAATGACATCAAGAGAGCAAGGCTTCCATGATGTTGGAGTGAAACGACACAAACCAATGTTTGTACCTCAAATTTAGAGAGATCTGAGAGAAGTAAAATGTTCAAGAGAATCATGCCAATGGCAATCATTGAATGGACAGAAATGCTACTTTTTGGCTTTGGTTAAGCATTTATAAGTTTATTGACGGCCTGAAATATTTCCAAGACGGAAATGAAGGGACAATGTATCACATTCTCTACATTATATTACACAATCTATGTGGTGCTCATTTATTCACTGAACACGATTTCCCCCTTTTCAGCGTTCCTATGTCATCCTTGTATTTTACTGTCCCACGTAACATTATGCTCGCCAATGTAACACATGAACATATGATCTCTGTCATTGATAGAAATTTTCAATGGCTGTAACTCAAGTAATGCTCCTTGTGGACTTGCTAATACCAGCGTGACAAACTGATTATGGCATATGTTTCTTCTGCTCGCTGTTTTCTGTCCCTTATCAGTCTTCACACCAAGTCACATTTCACCATCACTACAGGGCACGTAGACAATATTGAATACCGAACACACATTTCTGGAATTTGACATTTTTTGCACCCTTGTGCGTGCAAATTCCCTACTGGGTTTATCTGTCCTTCTTCCTTCAAACTGTGTCATCGCTTCATCAGCCAAATGTTTTAGGTTTCTTCGCCATACATGTGGGTACCATTCGTGCCCATCTGCTATTGTACAGATCATGTGTGCATCAGAGTCAGATATCAGCTATCTCCAGGATAGTCTCACCATGGTCTGAGGATCTCTATTGATTTGAGCTTACGTTAGGGTTGAAGGTAGTTTTCTGTGAATATTTTACTTGTTTCAAACGTTGCCTTCATTGAAGAAGTTATATTTGATTGAGACGCTGTATCCATGCAAGGTGAGCAATTCTATTTCGATGTTGCATGTGTTAAAACCTGAAATGTGTCGTCTCCATTTTTCAAACAATATTTCTTCACGGTACCAGCTGCTGTTAAACGGGGAAGCGACGTCACAGTGTTGAGGAGAAAGTTCTCAGAGAGCTACTTAACAACTAGAATTTAATTTCCAAATGGTCAAAGTCAAGGGCAAGATGACTTAAAGGGAGTTTTCAAAGTGGGCTGTCTGGTGTTGCTTTGCCAATGCTGGCATGTGGGGTGGCACAGTGGTTAGCTGTGCTGCCTGACAGTTCCAGGGATTGGGTCTGAGTGGGATGCCCTTTGCAGGGTCTGAGTCGATGCAATGGGCCGATTGGCCTCCATGTACACAGTCGGGATGTTATGAAATGTGTTTTCCAATGTCTGCTATTGATCGATTGAGATTGGGCTCATTCAATAAACCTCAGTTTGAAAAATATTCTGCCACAATTAGGAGTTCACTCACCGTCATCACCTGGTCATTCAAATCCTTTAAGAAATGAATTGAATCACGTTGTAATGTTACAGTCCCCCAGGTAATGTTAGCAAGTATAAAGGAAAGGCTTTGAGATTAAATCACATCGGAATTGAGTTCAGAGATATTGCCTGCACAAAGAGCTTCATGCAGAAAATGATGTTTTATTTTCAGCATGTGCAATTCCGGGTAATTCTCTTGCCTAATTGACGAGCACAACTAAATTTATGTGAATCTGCCTGAAGATTCGCTTCAGTTTACTGCCACTGACAATGGTCTATACGCATATTGTGATCACCCACTCACAGGGGCGGATGACTGATTTAGTTTCAAATTGCAGGGATGCTGGAGATTCCCCACTATCACAGATTCCGAAGGAATTGCCTGTGATATTGAACTTTCGTCTGCCAAGCTATTCATCTATTCTGGGAATCTCCATTTCAGTTGAAGACTGCCGTGGAATTGAGCAAAGCCATCATGTCGGATAATTAAAAACGATGATATTTTTATGTATAGATTTCAATAATATTTCGAGTGAGTTTGGTTCTGGCTATTGAGTAAATATGCAGTGGGCTTCTCTGTGCTTCTGAAGTTAATAGTTAACTTGTAGGTATTTATGTAATCACAACAATTTGTTTTTAAAACTGCTTTTGAAGTTTGGCTGAAGGCTAAAAAAAAAAGAACTTTGTTTATTTTTTGTTGTAACCCAACATGGCATTAAAATAGACCCAAAGATTTATTTGTGTGTTCTGGAATCTGAGATTAGGAATAGTACAGCTTTTATTTCACTTTTTCCAATTTTGTCATTACTTTTAGTCCTTCTAATTTCCTGGAACTGAGTGGATATGGAGATGTTTGCTGATGTGAAGTGAATGATAGATTTAGACAATCACTTTACTGTGGAGCCATCAGTTCCTGTTCACCGAAGACCAGAAATGTTGGTTTAAAAGAAAGCTCTGCATAGATTACTTAATGCTAAGTCAATGGACAATCAGCTGTGTGGTAGATTCAGGAAGAGGTTTACTGGAGTACCAGTTTAATAGTTGAAATCACAAGTCACTTATCCAAGTGTTACATACACGTATTCAGGTGTGATCATTGTCCGAGGAATATTCTGTTTGTAATCGCACCCTTGCTATGGTTTTGTCCCACCTATAAAATACCTTTTTTTTTCTTTTGATTTATGCATTGCTTTTAGATTGACGATTATCTATTGACTGCATGTTCATTGCCTTTGAAACTGTGTTATAAGTACATAGCTCAGTTATTCTATTGTATCACCATTTCATTTATAGTCAACTTCTGTCTTTTTGCTGAAGCAATATTTACAGCATTGGTTATGTACAATTCAGGAAGAGACTCCTTTGATAAATCAAAATAAATAAGGTGGTGATACATCAAGCTGGGGTCTGACGTCTGGCTTGTTCTGTGTTTATATCAGCTGGTATCAGAGCAGAGGTGAAGCTGTTAAACACATCGTCTAACTCGTGAGGAACTGATTAACTAATCCTATACTTTGACCACACTATGCTCCAACTATACCCCTCCAGTTCCATTTATACGCTCAATCCTGACCGGACACCTGAACTAAGATATAGTGTCATATGACCCCCATCGCCAAATTACTACCCCGTTACCCTGCACCAGAGGCAACACAAAACAAATTCCCTCACCCCTGCCAGACCTGAAACACTGAAAATAAATTAGCAATTGGATCGCTCACAGCTGCCGTTTGTGCACAGTTCTGATCACCACCTAACCAACAAGACAGTCTTGCACTGAGAAGAATGTAGAAAAGATATACAAGAATATTGCTAATAATATGGAAATTACTGGAGCGTTGAGGAAAGCTGGACACCTTAGGTTCATTTTCCCCAGAGGAGAAAGAGAAAAAATGTGATTCTTGTGTCCAAACATCTAACGTCTTGAATGGAGACCTGTCACCCTGAACGAATGATCATTGAGCAGTGTACAAGAGGGATACTAATTGATTGAAGGGTTATAGGGGACATGAGGACTCACCATTTCATCCAGAGGGTTGTGGTTTGTCTTGAATTCACTTCCCAGTTTTGGAGGAGTGAGGTGCTGTGGTTGGGTGACTGCTTCAGCTGCAACGTTCAACTCATTTAAAGGATACCTGGATCTGCACTTGAAGTGATCTTCAAGGTACAATATGCTGGAAAGTGGGATTGGACAGTTTCACAGATTATTCAGTCGACCCAGATGTGAATGACCTTTTTCAATGCCGGGACTGATCTGAGCTTCTTTGGGATTTCAGAAAGACTGAGGGGTGTTATCAATTTGATCATTAGGTAAATCTTGCTTGCCTAGTTTAGTTATTTGAATTATAAATCGGTTTTAAAGAAATAATGCAGTTACCGCTGACATGATCAGAACACACCAGGGCGTCAGACAGGTCGGATTTTTATAATATTATGTTTATAATACTCATATTAAAGCAGCCACGTCCACTAATTGACAGAGAAAAATGGATATCTTTTGTTCTTCATTATGTACTTTTTTCATAAAACGTAAACACGCACATTCTTAAACTGACTTCAACAATGCAGCGAATTCATTAAAAAGCTTACATTTCCCAATTTGAAATGTCCATTCTTTGCTGATTCAATGGACATTCAAAATTAGAATACTTGTGAAACATTATAAGGAGTTGTTGACTTTCCAAAACAAACCACGAGGGACATGGTAAGTTTGCAAATCCGCAGTTTACCATCATCGAGCGGGCACATATAGTGTTTGATGTTTTGAATAATGAAACAAAACTTTGTCAGCTCTGTAAGCATTTTCCATCGAATAATTCCATCTTCTCAAGTGCAACCAGTCACTTATTTTGTAATACAGCGCCAGGAAAAACGTCGGTATGCAAACAACAGTCTAATAAATGTTCCATAGTGGATGAATGTCAACACTTTGAATCACAACCCCATCTCTTGTTTGCGCTGATAGGATCTTGTGCGAGGAGTAAACTGTGTTGATGTTTTGTTTCCAGTGACCCATGTTTCGATGAAGATGATCTAATTAAGTGATTCCGGTAATATTATTTGTCTTTCCACAGATGCTGGCATACCTGCTGAGTTTCGCCAATTACTTCTGTTTCTGTTACATGTTTACAGCATCCACAATCTTTGCTTAATTTAATTCTCTAACCAACCTGCCTCTCAGAAGCAATTCTTCGAATCATAGGACTCGACCAGACAGAAGAGGTCCTTCAGTGCATCAAGTTTGTGTTTTCAAAGCTGCCCTAAATCAAGATTTGTCCCAGGTTTCAACACGATAATCCTCATCATGAATGTTGCAATATTTCAAGTGTTTATCCTGTTAAAGTCCGAAGCACTGAATAGCAAGATCTCCTCACACTCTGGTTGAAAGCCATTTACTCCAATCTCCTCTAAACCTCTTGCCTCTCATCGTAAAATTGACGACCACTTCTCGTCTGTCAAATTCCTGTTCCCAATCCTGCAGTAAGCTGCATTGAAATGAGCCAGGCTAAGAGCTGTCCTGGTTCAACTTGATATCTGAATACTTCAAACTGACCCAATTAGGTGCGAAGATATTCCATTGCTCTCTGAGCAGACATGGATAATGTTTGAGCAGTAATTTCCGATTTCCAATTCACTTGCTGCCTCTTTCGTTAATTTCCTGGTGATTTTGGTTCTCGCCCGGGTAATTGTGGTCTCTCCAACTGCACAACGCGCTGTCTGTTGGCTATGGCAATGTCGGGTCTCCTGTTCATTCTCACTAACATCATATTCAGTCGACTGAAACAATTTTACTTCCCAATATGTTTTCTGAACATTACATTTGCTTCCGAAAGCTAAGAGAATATTTTGGGCAGACAAAGACTCGGCTGTGGTTCGAGCAACATCTGGCATTCTGCTCTGTCCCAAAAATAGAAATTCCTTCTATATTCAGTTTCAATCTAGGAGGGTAGTTGACAATGTTCCATGGTACTGCCATGTGAACTTAAGTTAATTACTGATCTCAGGTGACTGGAGTTTAACTGATTTGATAACATTTCAACTCTTTTCATCCAATTCGTGTTAACTCTGTTGATGAGCAGTATGGGTGTCAGATACATTTTAATGTCTAGTCGAGTCCGCAAGACACTGAGGTGCCCGAGTACGGCAGAGAGTCACAAAGACGCAGAGATGGCCAGTCAGAGGAAGTCGGTGATTTCCCTCTTCAGCATATCCGTTAGTTTGATCCTTCTGTGGACAGTGTACGTTGCAAACAACTTATACTTCCGCATTAAAGGAACAATTCGCCGAAAGTATGGCTTGCTCGTCATTTTTATGTACATCGGAGAAATGCTGAAGGATTTCAGCTGCAGTGACATATTAATTTATGCAGTGACTGTCCAATTTCTGAGCAAAGTTCGGAAACGCGGTGCAACAGCTGGTCACGTAAACTGTTCACTTCATGACTCTGCAAAACAACAAAGAGATGTTCAGACATGGCCAGAGTGTTCCCAGTGTAGGAATTGTTCATGTATGGCCAGGATTCCATCAGTGCAATGAAATGGATCTGACGATAGCACCAGCGGTGGAAGGGAAGGGGGAAGCAGTATGGGTTACCAATCACTATTCTCAGGAACATGCTGTTATCTCTGATTGACTGACGGTTGGAGGCTCACGGGGACACCCAGACAATGAGCAGCAGCAGGCCGTTCAGCCCTTCATACCTGTTTCGCCCACTCTTCCAGAAAATCGCAGCTTATTCAGTTGTAACATGATGACAATTGTCAGATTCTGATTTTTCTTGTCGCAATAAACAGGTTATTCCTACAAGTGCTTCATGTGCTCTTTATCCACTCACCTGAATTGGTTACTGCTTCTTGAACGTTTGATTTTAAGAGAGTTCGATGAGTTCACTACCTGTCTGCTCCCATCACAAGGATATTGCGTCCTCTCACTCCAACTCTTTCTGGCATTGTTGCACTTATGTGGGTTGCAAGTAATTCATTGATTTTACATAAATGTGTATACTTGTTTGGGCATGTTATTCAGTCGGCATGATAGTGTTTCCGTGAATTTGAGTGTTTTAATGTGTCAGTTATTGTGCCTGTGTGATTGTGAAGCTGTGTGTTTTGCACATGTGTGTTTGCTGTGTTCTGCCTGTGTGAATGCAGTTTGTTCAGCTTTCAGGGTTACAATGTTATGGCTGTACGACTGTGATTCTGTGTGTTACTGTCATATTGTCATGATGGTTCTGCGACTCCTTGTGTATTTGTCATTGAGTGTAGGTGTATTATTGTGGGATTACTTGTGTGTTTTTGCCTGGCTGTGCTCCTGTTTACGTAGGTGATAGTGTTATTGAGATTGTGTTTGGCTGGCTGTATGTGTGCCGAGATCTTTCTGTGCCCCAAGCAGGATCTTTCTCTGCCTGTCTGTGGGTGCATCACTTTGTTTCTGATTGTCAATCTGTGCCTGTATATATTTACGCTTGTGGTTCTGTAACAACGGTTCAATGTGCTCATGCATGTATCTCGAAATGTGTCTGTCAGTTCTGGCAGTTTGGTGTATAATGTCACTCACTCTGAATTCATGTCCATACGTGTGGACGTTGATGTGAATCTGTACCTGTGTATACATGTGTTCCCATGTCAAAGCATGACTGTTTTATGTGAGTATGTGTAACTTTGATTCTATATATCAATATGACTGCACTTCTGTGTGTGCATTCTGCCTGTCCATTGGTATGTTCCTATATCTCTCAGAATGCTTGTTTGTGTGGGTGTGTGTCTGTCTGTGTGGGTGTGGCTGCATTAATGTGTCAGTGTTTTGGTGTGTTCCCAAACTGCAGTCTGATTGTTTTGCTTTGTGTGTTATTGAGGGTTTGAGAATGTTTCTGCAGTTGGTGTTTAATTTCCTCTATCTCACTTTGACTGTATTTCTGTGCGTGGGTGTGTTTGTGTGTCTCTGTGCTGGTGGGTGTGTGAGGATGTGGGTGTGGCTCCGTGGCCTCGCAGTGTGGATATATTTCTCGATCAGCATGAGATTGTTTCTAATGAAAAAAGGCCAGTGAACCATTTAGCAGCACATGGTGCACAAATTACACACACATGGTGCATTTCTGGGAATTTGCGGAAGATCCAAATATCATTACCTCTACTTCCTGAACCCTAAAAGCTGAACTGTTACTTCTGTTCAAACACCTGTGTTACGAACTGAACAAGACAGGGGAAACCTTGAAAAAGGCTGGAAGTCAGCATTTTGTGCATGGTTCAACCACACATGTAATATATAAATATTGTTTTATGTTAGCGCTGCTTGTGTCCATACATCATTATTTTTATGATGTTGGAGCATAATTAGGGCATTCAGCCCATTGAGTCAGCTGTGCAATTTAATCATGAAAGCTCTATTTCTCCATCCCATTTTCCTGCCTATCTCGGCAGTCTTTGATCCCCAAATCAATAACAAATACATATGTCTCTGTCCGAAATACATTCAATGACCTGGTCTCCACAGGCGTATGTGACGACGATTTCCATAGATTAACCGCATATAGGCTGAAGAAATTCATTCTCATCTACATTCCAAGGTCTGAGCCTATTTCCTCCGCTCCTCGTCTCTCCTATGTGTGGAAACAACTTACAAGCAGAAGTAGAAATGGGATAACACTTCACAAAGGCAGTACGATGCTGTTTCTGATGCGTTGGAATACGGTTCCGAGATCAGATTGGATTTGGTGGACGAGACGTGTCCAAGTACGCAGCAGAAAGCCTGATTGAGTACACCACCATTGTCACAGACTTCAAAAGCAAGTATGTGGAGGATTGCTAAGTAAAGAAATCAATCTGAGAATCCCCCAGTCGTAGACCTTGGATAAACTTGGAAATCTACTCTCTACTGAAAGCCACACAAGCAGCATTTGAGTCGCAATCCAGAACAGGGAAAGTGATGATGACCTCTGCAAAGCCATCAGGGATGCCAAAGGAGAGTACCAGACCAAGATAGAGGCCCAACCCTACCAAACAGAATCCAGCCACCTCTGGCAAGGCCTAAATAATATGACAGGATGAAAACTGAAGCAGAGCAAGACAGCAGACGAAGACACATCCCTCTCTGAAGCGATTAATGCTCTGCTTGGTTTAAGCAGAATGCGAGTGGTGCAGTGATGTCTGCCCCAACATCCGCTGACGCATCTACTCCCTCAGTTACCACTGCAGACATCAGAACCGACTTCCTGAGAGTCAACCCAGGCAAAGCGAGGAGCCATAATCGAGTCCCTGGCCATGCACTTAAATCCTGCATGGACAAACAGGCGGATGTGTTTACTGAAATCTTCCAACCCTCTTTCTATATAGCTGAGTTCCCCACTTGCTTCATGAAGACATCTGCGCACTGACACATTAACACAACCCCTCGCACTCTCTCTCCCTCTCTCGCTCTCCTTTCTCTATCTCTTTCTCTCTTTCTCTTTCTCTCTCTCTCTCTCTCTTTCACACACACACACACACACAAATACACATAGAAATACAGTCATACTGTGATATAGAAACAAATCATAAACTACTTCCCTTTGTCCGCGAAACACCAAACAGGGGAGAAGGTTTATCGTTATCAGACCTGAACTCTCATTTCGAAAGGAAATGGGCTTAATTCGTACAGTCTGTCCTCATGTCTTACCCTAAATGTGCAATTATCATTCTTGAAAATCTAACCTCCTGAAAGTGTGATACTTGGATCTGCTCCCTGCAGTCCCAGTGAGATCTAAGCAGGGCCATTCAAAGCTGCAGCAGAACATCTTCGGCTTTATGACAGATGAGCTACTCCCGAATACGAGAGCATTTATTGCTCTCTCCAGAGAGCAGTTAAGAGTTCACCACATTGCTGTGGGTTGTGAGTCACATATAGGCCAGACCAGGTAAAGATGGCAGTTTCACTCCCGAAAGGCGGTGAATGAAACTTTACATGTTGAATTATTTTTTCCTCTTGGACATTGCTAAGGCAAAACGATTAATCAACGAGTTGACCATTTCCCTGCAGACATCGACAGAGTCCCCTGCTGGCTTCCTTTTCGTATGGTCTGATCTACCTGCTTCCTTAGTGGGTCTGGTTTTACACTTATAAAGAGATATGCCAATTATTTTTGTAATACAGATAGATAAATATACAACTTTATAAAAACAGTCTTTCCCTTTCATATCCAGAGTAACCTTACAGTTCTGAAATATCTATATCCATACACTAGCTTAAGATATGTTCGTGCTTGATGCGTATTCAATAGTGTTTATGGACTTGAAATGCACAGCTTGTCGAACTAGAGTTGGGGCTGTTTTCCTTCTCACATGGTTCTGCTTCATTGTCCTAATGTTCTCTGGAGTGCATTTGGGAGCTCTCTGATTTGAATGGCTTCTTTCTCCTTTGATGTGGAGGTGCTGATGTTGGACTGGAGTGGACAATGTCAGAAGTTACATGAAACCACGTTCTCGTCCAACAGATATCATTGGAATTACAAGATTTCGCGTGAGCTCTGATAATTTATTTAGTTATCCAGAACATGTCCGAATGCTGTGGCTTAGCAGTAGTTTGATGTAACAATGTAATTGGTATAATTTAAATTCAGCTTCTATTACAGCAAGGGTGTTACATGAGACAGCATTCGATATTTAAATATCCCATTTTACATGGACAGGTCTCAAAAGCATATCTACAGAAATTCAGGTATTTTATTCCATCCGAAAGTTTGTCGCAATATCTCATCAACAACCCCTCAATTATCAATCAAGGTTTAGGCTTGCATATCTCTCTGACTTGATTCAGTTGACAGTGGATGCTGCAAGCTTGCTGGCTTACTATCTCAGTTTCACTGTCCAATTAACAATGGTTCAATGTGATCAATCAAATCAATTAGCTGGCGAACCTGGGCCTATCACACCAACACCACAGTCGACACCAGGATTTCTCTTACAGGTTGACAACGCTGCTGCCGTTGACACTTGAGATCCCATCTTCCTCCACCATCACCACAAAAAGCACGGGAAGACAATGATGAGGATTACAGTAAAGAAGAACAAAGGATATGACTGACCTGGTGCTGGAAATCGAATCGAGCAAACAGCATGAACATGGCCTGCTCTGCCACAAGGAACAGTATAGGAAAATGTACCAGGACGAGAACGTTTCAGCTGCAAGGTGACATGAGAGTGTCTGTGATTGGTTTCATTCAGATCCACTAACATCAAGCCGGTGTTCGTCTCTTACCATTGCCTCCTGCTGGCCAGAAAGGGAAGGTGGCGCCTGAATGTGAAACTGCCAAGCCCACAAAACAAGGAGCTGGTCAAAACGATGAGACTGGTTGGAGAAGAGTGAAGGTCCAATTTGAGTCTTCCTCAAATATCTAAGAAACAGTCAAGGGCTGCATCAAGAGGACCATTCGTTTCAAATGTCTTCTAAGAATAGAGTAACAGGGAAAAATGGCGAATGTACACCAGAGCATGCAGAACCAACCCCGCTGTCCTCAAAGGGGCTCAACGTCACGGAGGAAATCCAGGAGGTGAAGGGGCAGCAAGCCTTGCTCTTTTCTTTGGAAGCCTCTGAGATTATCTCCCGGTCCAAGGTCCATAATGTGTCATGGAATGAGTCGTTCTCACTTTTGATCCTCAGAAGGAACAAATGGAGATCTCTGTGCTCAGCCACCAGAAGGAAGAAGATGGCTCGCTTAAGCCATCCCAGTCTGACATCCTGAGTATCAACAAATGCTTTTATGCTGGACTCTATGATGCAAAGCCCACTGACACTGCGACCTCCCATTAGTTTCTGTCCACTATCGTAGAGGTCTGAGACAGCAGCACAATAGAGAGGCTGCATCAGCTGTTATCTCTGGATGAACTGACCAAAGCCCTCCAATCCTTAAAAACGAGTAAATTTCCTAGAAGTGATGGCTCACCAGACAAGTTATGAGCAACTCTGTTAGATTTGTTTGGCGATTACCTGATGGAAGCGAACGACAGCATGCTGCCGACAGGTAACTTGTGTGAATCCATAAGAGAAGTTATCACCCCTTCACCTACAATCACAATGTTTAGATGGATGATGAAGGACAAATTTTACGCTGAATGCAGAACGAAAGTCTGACTGAAGTCATCGCCAACCTGATCAGGTCCTCATTGTGATCTGTGATTCACACTGACCAAACTGTTCTGTCTTGTGCAGAAAGACACCCGAGATCCTTGCAGTCCTTAAGGATATGCTCACCTATGGGCAGGACAGGTCTGCTTCATCAAGCTGGACCAGGAAAAGGCCTTTGCCAAGATATCGCACACCTACATGTGGGATGTGCTCTCTAAAGCTGTCTTTGGGAGGAAATCCGCACACGAATCCAACTGCTGCGCACCAACATCGGCAGTGCAGCCTTAATCAATGGGTGGCAAACAGAAATCTTCTGGATCAGATCGGACAGACTACAAGTCCACAGCACGGACTACAAAATTTTCACCAGGGTGCTGTCTTCTCGCCTGGCTTCCGTGCGGGCGCACATGATTCACCTGGACCAGTCCTACATAGTCCAGGGCCAGAGGATACACGGCAACGTCCACCTGGTCTGGGGCCTGATTCATTTCTGTCGACGCTGGTCCGTCGAGTGCCTTCCTGTCTCTCAACAAGGAGAAGGCGTTTGACTGGGTCAATCACGAGTACCTGCTTGGGACACTCCGGGCATTCGGGTTCAGGACTCGGTTCGTCGCCCTGATTCGGATTTTGTGCGCCACAGTAGAGTTTCTGGTTAAAGTTAAGGGGTCCCTGACAGAACCCCTTCGCTTCGGGAGACGAGTACATCAAGGCTGCCCCCGTCCGGCCAGCTGTATTCCCTGTGCATGGAACCTTTCATGCGCCACTTGCAGAGGAGCTTGTCGAGGCGAGTCCTGCACGGCGCGAACGGGGGGTGCCATCTCGGCCTACGCCGATGACATGCTCCACACTTTCACCGACCCGAATGACCTGGGGAGTATGCATGAGTGCCATGCAATGTACTCAGCAGCATTTTCCACCAGGATCAACTGGGCCAAATGTTCCGGACTACTGGTCGAACCGTGGCGGGTGGACTCTCGGGAGGAGGAGTTATGAGGGTTCAGCTGGAGTGCCACCCATCTCCTCTACATGGGGGTCTACCTCAGCCCGGCTGAGGAATCCTGGCCGACCAACTGGCAGGAACTGGAGGCCAAAGTCTCAGCTCGCCTCGGCCGAGTGCTATCTTACAGGAGTCGAATGCTGGTCATAAACCAGCGTGTGTCCGCCATGATGTGGTACTGGCTGGTCACTTTGGTCCCTCCTTGTGGCTTTGTCGCTGACATCCAGAAAACGTTGGTCGACTTCTTCTGTGACAAAAAGAACACTGGGGCGCTGCGCAGGTCCTGAGTCTCCCTATTGAGAAGGGCGGACAGTCGCTGGTGTGCGCCGCACCCAGGTCGTGATGTTCTGCCTTCAGAACTTGCAGCGATACGTTTATATCGAGCCTCCTCCTACCAGGTGTGTAACGTCAACTATGACACGTAGCTCCTGCTCGTCAACCGTGATGGTTTGGATGTTGCCCTCAAGACGCTGCCTGTCTTTTACCAGGACATGATCACTGCCTGGAATGGTAGAACTATGCTGTGCCTAACCTCCGGCAGAAATAGCGGATGTCATCAGAGAGCCGTTGCACAGGAATCCGCACCTCCGTACTCACGGTTTCGAGTAACTGTTGGAGGGGAGGGCCATGGTGGTGAGGGTGAGCAGGGTCGGGGATGTGCTGGGTGCCGGGTGCCTGGGCTGGACGCTGCCGCAGGACATATCGAGCAGGGCAGCGTTAAATATCGGGTACGTGGCCAGAGCCATCCGACGCCTTAAAACGGCACTGCTTGGGCCCGACGTAGTGCACCAGCTGGAGAACGCTCACGTGTGCGATGGGATCCAGTCTGCGCTCACCCCATCCCCAACGGAATTTCACATTGGCCCCAAGGTCCTGCACTTCCCGCGGGACCCTGTGTCCCACAACCTGAGCCACTTCCGGAATTTATATTTTGTTCCCTTTCAGGGGGTAAAATGGCGGGCACTGTATAGACTGCTGCTGCACACCGTCCCAGTCATTCCCTCATCCACCGTCCGGACAAGCCTTGGCGTGCTCATTTGCCACTGGGTGGTGGGGATCCCCAGTGGAGGGCTCTCTACGCGGGACTCCTCCCCCTTTCTCACGGGGATCTGGGGTCGAGGGTGTGGCACGCAGCGTTGCCCTGCAAACACAGATTGCGGTGGTTCATGGACGTCAAACCCAACTGCTTGTTCTGTGGCACTGTGGACTCCGTGGACCACGTGTATAGTGGGTGTGGGCGTTAGCACTCCCTTTTTGATTTTCTTAAAAAGCTCCTCCTCTGCTTTTGGTTCCACTTCAGTCCTATACTCCTGATCCTCGGGCACCCGGTACGGAGGAGGGAGGGCAGGTCTGAAGACTTCCTCGTGGGTCTGCTCCTGGGCCTGGCCAAACTGGCCATAAACAGGTCAAAGCAGCGGGCCGTGGAGGCGGTCGTTAGGGCCGACTGCCTGCTCCTCTTCTGCGTTTCCGTTAGGGCCCGGGTGTCCTTGGAGAAGGAGCACGCTGTGTCCACCAACACCCTGGAGTTTTTTCAAGGAGAGGTGGGCGCCACAGGGGGTGGAGTGCATTATTTCACCCTCAAACTCTATTTTGATTTATTCTCCGCCCTCCCCTTCACTGTTTGATCACACAGCATTGCCCTTTGATGTGAAGGGCACTGCTTGTCACTGGCCACCCGGGTGGTTTCCTATCTTCCTCGTGGTGGAAATTTGAATAAAGATTCGTGCACCTTGTGTCTTTCACTGTGTCTCACACATACACAAACAGGATGGGAGCTGCTAAAAAAAAACAAGCACTATGGAAATAAAACAAACTGGAGTGTCAGCGGTTTTGCAGAAAACGAAAGAAAAAATAAATAAATAGGAGTGTCAAGGGTTCTGTTCACTCTGAGAGCTGGCTCTGAGGGACGTGGACCAGTGTCAAGAACTCTCCATGTGCGAATAAATGGTAACTTGGTGATGGGATACTGGCCTCTATGGAATTGTTTCTTAAATACCTTATTACAAGTACTGCCTAATTCAAGCACTGATTAAAAAGAAAAAAAAGAATAACCAGGGTTTCCTCCCCATCACTGTCTGATCACACAGCATTGCCCTTTGATGTGAAGGGCATAGCTTGTCACTGGCCACTCAGGTGATTCTTTTCTTCCTGGTGGTGTAAATTGAATAAAGATTCGTGCACCTTGTGAAATTCACTGTGTCTCACCCATGTGCACACACAACATGGGGGCTAGGGAAAAGTAAACCCGACTGCAGTTAGGGCAAGGTTGAAGAGAAAACAATTTTAAAAAGGTAAAACTGGACTTCTGCTCACTCGGAACAAACTTTGTGTTAACTGGGTCAATGTCATTACTATGCAATGCAAACACAGTGTGACTTGATGACGGGTAAACAGCATTTGTGAAAGGGGAGAGGATTTAATGCAAAGTAATAAGGGTAGTGTTGATTACAGGGGTGTAGGGCTAGCATTACAGTAACAGGAAAGGGAGGGTGTTAGGACAGTGTAATAGAGAAGGGACAAAACCGAGAGTCATGAAAAGAGAGTTGAATACATGATAGCAGGAAGAGGGGTAAACACAGGTAAAAAGAGATGATTAAGGCCAGCGTGGACAGGATAGATTAATGAGACAAGACCTCCATTTCACAATGCCATCCTGAGTCTGATTGCACCTCTGCGATGAATCATTCCTCATCTTCCTGTTTCCAATTTCAACCCCAGTCTCCGTCACCTGAGCGACAAGATTGTTAAACTACAAAAGGTGTCTATTCCTGTCTGGCAAACAGAACCATGGCCAAGACATGGCTTACGAGGGGAGTTAGAGGTAGTATTCGATGCAAAAAAGGAAGGGCTGTAAGCACTGGTGCCACTTAAAAAGTCAGCAAATGAAGGTCAAGTGTTTCATTCAGAAGGGGAAAATAGCATATGAGATTAAGGTTCCAGAGGGCATAACCACGTATACGTTTCCATATAAGTGTCTTAAAGAAAACAAAATGGTGAAATCTGACAGAAGCCCCTTTCAGTCACAAGCAGGCAAATTTAAACGGGGGAGAATGGAAATTGCTGGCAAAGAAAATGAATTCTTTGAGTCACGGAGTCATAGAGACATACAGAACAGAAACAACCCTATTTTCCAAGAAATCCGAGAGTCCGTAAGTACCCTCACCAACGTCTACAGGTGCATTTGTGAGAGAATTCGTTCTGGGCTCCCAACAGCATAGTATGGGAACTGCTCCACCCAGGACCATAAGAAACTGCACAAGGTTGTATGCACAGCCGAGTCCACCATGGAAATCAAGCTTCCATGCATGGATTCCTTTTACGCAGCCCACTGCTATGGAAAGGCTGTAACCATCATAAAAGACCCTCCACAACTCGGTAATGCTCTCCTACAACGTGTTTGGTCATGCAGAAATACAGAGGCCTGAGCATGCGCAACAGCAGATTCATAACCACTTCTTCTGGAATGTTATTAGACTATTGAATCGACTATCCTGCCTCAAGTAATGCTGATCTTCCAAATGTTGATTCTGTTGTACACACTGTGAAATGTAACCTGAATGCCTCTGTCTAAATCTTTTGTTCTGAACACCCTCACATCCGATGATCTGCTTGTACTGCTCATAAACAAAACTTTTCGCTGTACTTTGGTGCAACTTATAATAAAGCCATCAAATGAAATCAAATCAAACTTATTCTGCTAACCAGCTATCCAAAGGAATCCAGTCCAATCTACCAGCATTTGTCTCGAAACCCTGTAAACCACTACGGTTGCTCATTCAGATGCCTTTTAAATCTTGGAATTGTACCAGCCTCCACCACTGCATCTGACAGTTCCATCCAAGCTTGCACCTACCTCTGCGTGAAAAAGATGCCTGCTGGGTCCCTTTTAAAACGTTCCTCTCTAACATAAACCTATTATCTGTTGTTTTGGTCTCTATTATGCTGGGGAAACGTCCTTGGCTATTTACCCTATCTCTGACCCTCATGATCTATAATCTTTGATATGGTGACACCTCAACCACTGACGCTATGGCGAAAAGAACCTCAGACTATTCATACTCTCCCTTCAGCTGAAACACTCCAAGACTGGCAATATTCTTAGACGTTCATGGAGTTAGCATGTGTAAATGCATGCAGAAAGTTTTCTCCACAACCCCACCATTCTACAATTCCAAGGGATGAGGGAAGTCTGTTGACCAGTTTCACTACTGAATGCAGATTTCACAATCGTTTCTAATGTCATCGCCAACCACTGCTCTGGAAGTGGTGATGATGCCGATCAACCTGAGCTTTACTGAGCAGAATGATCTCTAAAAGCCTCACTCTCCTCATGGGAAACTTGGCCTGGTGGACGCCAACTTCATCGGCCTGGAGCAGGGGCAAGCTTTTCACAGGATATCGTACAGTTACATGTGGAATGTATTCTCCAAGTAGGCTTTGGGGAGCGAACCCACATTTTGATCTCATAACTCTACACCAACAAGTGCAGTCTCAATAAATGGTTCAGAATCACAAAGCTTCCTGATAAGATTGGGATTCAAGCGATGCTTCCCACTCTTTCCTTTTCTGTTTTATTGTTGCACAAGAGAGGGGTGAATTATTGTAATTCATTCAGGCATTGCTTACTGTTTAACCATTGCCAATCAACTAACTATATTTTTAATATGATTGCTTTCTCGATCATTGCCTATTTCGATACGAAGCCTTCATTGTTCTCTTTATTTCAAATGAGGAATCTCGTTTCTGCTAAATTTCTTCATTCTCCACCTGAATAATTAATTCAAGATTTTATGGTCACTGATCGCCAGTCCACTGATATTGTTCAATAATGCTAACTCATTGTGTCCGTACTTCTTGTGGAAAGCGTCAGAAATCGCTGAATCCTTACATCTGCGCTCTTGTGTCAGTTCAATGCTGCGAGATGTAATAATTTAATCCTTCAAGAATGCATTGTGGCCTGTTGGAAACAGTTCAAGATACTGATGTACTCTTCCAATCTGTTTTCGAAAAAAAAACATCATGCATCATCACAAAGAATAAATGGAAAAGGTGAGGTTTCGACAGTAACTGCATCACTTCATGCATATGTTTTTGAGGATCTCCCAAAAATCAAAAGTAATGCTCGAGAAAGAACCCTGTCCCTGAATGTGTGAGATGCATAAGTGGAGTGTTTGATCCTGAAGTCCAGGATTCAGAACCAGAATGACATTACAGATCTAGGATGTGTTTCAGCTGCTTTCCTTTCTCACTCAAGATTGTCTCCCTCCCGTGGTAGCTTCATTTGCCTCCTAAATGTGTTTGTTCACTGTTCTCCAACCCTCTTACAGGTTGGATTAAATATTCCATAATAATGGCCGGCATATTGCTCCAGAAGGTTAAACAATCCTCATCCAACGAAAAAGAAACCTATGTTTCCAATGTGTTTAGATCACAACAGTCCCAGACACCTCACCAACAATCAAAATTTCCAAAGCCTTTCTTCCCAGCACCAAAATTTACAAGCGCAGGAGACTGACCGTAATGCAGAGTTACATTGTACTTTGCTCAGAAATTGCATGAATTAACTTAAACTCTGTGATTTCACATTTTTAGCTTACAATCAGTCTAAACATTATGACAAAGACAGAGAACACGGGGGCTAACACCTTCAAAATTTTGTCGCTAACACCCATTTTACAGTTAACCGGAGAATACAACTTTAAAACAAAGGTTTTGTGATTTACACATGAAAGAAGTGAAACTATCACAGTGTTCTAACAGATAAAAACCACAATAAATAATTAAGGTTTTTTCAATGTATAATTTCAGTAACATCACACTGTAAACTTTTGCTGTAAATTCTGTGTCTTAAAATTGTGTTGTCTAAAACCGCCTGATGAAGGAGCAGCGCTCAGAAAGTTAGTGCTTCCAATTAACCCTGTTCGGTTATAACCTGGTGTTGTGTGATTTTTAACTTTCTGTGTGTGTGTGCATGTGTGTATCTAAGTGTGTGGGGGGGGCGGGGTTTCTGTTTCCTGCTGGTTGTGGTTATCTCTCTGTATTATCATGAGTCTCCCTCTCCTTTACAATCACAATTGAAGTCTTCAGTGGGTCACGGTGCACTGATTTCTCTCAATACAGTATTTATGGGAAACTGGAAAAGATGTAAATATCAGTATCTTTACCCCAGAAACCTTGAAAGCTGAGCTGTTATTTCAATTCAAAGACCTAAGTCTTACGAACTAAGCAAGGGAGGGAATACTCAGTAAAATGCAGGACAGCAGCTCTTTTGTCCATGTTTGAACCAAGGCTATAATATTTTATTACCTTTTGAGGTTAGAGCGATTTGTGTGCATTTACAAATATTGTAAGAAATTGGATCATTATACCATACGATGTAAGAGCAGAATCAGGCCGTTCAGGCCACCCAGTCAGCTCTGTAATTTAATCATGAATGATCTGTTTATCAATCCCACTCTCCCCTTAACCAAAGGCATCCTTTTAAATCCCATGTATCTCTGTTTTAAACACACTTGATCGCCTCGCCTCCACAGTTCTCTGCGGCAATGATTTCCATAGATTAACGACTCATTGGTTGAAGAAATTCATCCTCATCTATGTTCCAATTTGTGTCCCTTCAATCAGGTCCTAGTCTCTTCTACATGTGGAAACAGCTTACACACAGAAGCTGAATTGAAAAGACCATGCACAAATGGAGGTCTGATTTTGTTCTGAGGCTATGGAAGACAGTCTCTAGGACTGATAGGAATCATTGGCTTTGACCGTGTTCATGTATCGGCAGAATACCTGGATGATTATGATACCAACGTCATACAATTCATTACCTAATGCATGGAGGACTGCATGCCACATAAGTAAATCCGAGTATTTCCCAATCGTGGACCTTGGATGAACCAAGAAATACACTCCCTCCAAAAGACCATATGGGCAGAATATAAGGCGGACAACACCGACTAACGCAGGGAATCCAGATATGACCACCAAAATGGAGTGACTACTGGATCAAGTTAAAGGCTAATACGACCAACCAGACACCAACCGCCCATGGCACGGCCTAAACAACATTACGGATACAAAATGATGCAGAGCAAGATTGCAGACAAAGACATATCCCTCCCTGACACACTTAGTGCTTTCTCTGCTTGGTTTGAGCTGAATGCCAGCGTTGCAGTGACCCCGGCCCGAACATCCCCTGACACTCCTGTTCTTTTGGTCACCACTGGAGATGTCTGATCAGTCTTTCTGAGAGAAAACCCGACGAAAGCAGTGGGGCTACACGGAATCACAAGGTGAGCACAGAGATGCTGTGTGAACCAACTGGTGGAAGATTCACCGACATCTTCAACCTCTCCCTCCAACATGATGAAGTCCCCATCTGATTGAAGAATAGCATTACTATCCCTAGACCGAAGAAAGCGCATGCAATGTGTCAACTTGAATTCCACCTATTTTTGTCTCATCTGCAAATTCGGCAAAAGGACATTCCCTTTCTTCATTCAAGTTATTCAAAATTAGAGTATTTGGAGAAAGCGATGACTGCAGATGCAGGAGTTCAGAGTCGACCTCGTGGTGCTCGAAAACCACAGTAAGTCAGGCAGCATCCAAGGTGCAGGACAATCGACGTTTTGGGCAGAAGCTGTTCATCATGGACGATGAAGGACTTCTGACTGAAACATGATTCTCCTGCTCCAGATGCTGCCTGACCTGGTGTGCTTTTCCAGCACAACACTCTTGATATAAATACAGTTTTACATATTAAATGTATAATCAATGTTATGTAATGTTGCATTCCGAAGCTGTTTGGGTCTGTACAAATGTTGTTGTGTATTAGAGTTGATTGCGTTTACACGTTCGTATCATTGTTCAAAGGAACTTTTTGTGTTGATGTAAAAATATTATTTTGCGTTGGATCTGTTCCAGTGCACATATAAATGTTGTCGTCTATCAGAGCTGCTCATGTTTATATGGAAATACTGTTGTTTCTTGGAACTGTTTCTATTCATGCATTAATACAGTATTGTTCATGATGATGTTGTGCCTCTATCTTACCCATTAGTAATAGTGTCTGACCGTGTGGGGCTGATGCAAAGCTCCTCCAGGACCTTGGAATGGATCTGCAGTCCCAGCAAAAGCCAGAGCAGCGGAAGTACAGAGAAGCGATGGTTATGTGTTAGCAGGTGTGAGGAATGATGACGCAGGACACCGAGTTCTAGTTATTGTTGGGCGGACCTCATGATCTGGAAGGGGTGGTGACAATAATTGAAGAGCACTGGGGGCATACAGTGTGTTAAATAAAGATAGAGCGAACTTTGAATATTGTACCAGACAGAGAATTCAATTGGGAAGAATGGGGAGACGATTAAATGGACATGAGGGCAAGTTGAGAATAATAAGGAGAGAGCAATATACAGGGGAATGGGGGAATGATAAAGACAGAATAGGAAGAGGATTTGACAGAAAATGACAGGGTAGAAATGTGTCGGCAGAAACAGTGTTGACTACAGGGGTCCAGAGAGAGGGTAAGTACAGGGGTAGCTGGAAAAAAAATGTGTCCAGCTGGATGGATCAAATTGAATGAGTTCCCTGACGGGGGCTGTAAACCTATTCCCATCAGGGAGTATTGGCTGTCAGATAAAAACAGGAACATTGGGGATTCTGCTCACTCTAGGAAGCAGTTTTGTGGTAGCTGGGTCAGTTACAGATACTTCGTAAGCGTAAATGCAATGACTTGATGACGGTTCCTGGCCTCTGTTACACGTGAGTGGATTAAATACAGATTAATAAGGACAGAGGTGATTACAGGGGAGCAGTGTGAGAATTATGTTAAGAGGAAGATGGAGGACAGTTGTTGCAGCGTAATTGAGAATAAACTACCTAGAGTGCGACGAGGAGAAGGTTGAATACAGGATAGCAGGGATAGGGGAAACACAGGGGAAAAGCAAACATGTGCACACAGAGCGCAGAGGATTAAATGAAGACGAATCGTATGTGACTTAATTGGAGAGCAATGTGCAGAAAGTTGAATGCAACGAGAGGACTAAAGATTTACATGTGTGCAATTTAAATAAAATTGTGGAGTGCAGAGTAATTGTAAGAATATGAAATGTAAAGTAACTGTGACAGGATTGAATAGAGAGGAATAGGACGAAGGTTAAATATAGTGGAAGAGAGAAATGGTTAAGTACAAGGGAATAGAGAGAATCAAACGCAGAATAACATTGGGGCAATTAAAGATGAATTGGGGAGGATTAAATGCAGACTAATAGGAAGAAGTTTAAATACAGGGGAGTGGATATAGAGGAGTGAATTCAGATAATGGCTTAAATACAGTTCAAGAGAGAGAGAGCGAGAAGGTGAAAGACAGAATATCCGGTAGAGAATTTAACACCAGGGAAGAGATTGGATTGCATAGAGAATAAGAGAGTTGTTTAACTGCTGTAGATTAGGTAAAGGATTAAATATTACGCAACAGAAATGTTTCCCAGTTTTAGTTATTGTTGGTGAAAATGGGCATAGCCTTCCAATTAGCTTCCAATAAATGTTCTGATTTCTTCAGATTTCCAAACCACAACATTAAATCACTCCTTTCATCTGCACAATTACTCCCCTCCTATACCGCATTGTCTCACAAGATCACCTCTCTCCACCTCACTGACAACTCAGACTTGACACATCACACACAAACTACTCCTCACACCTCCCTCTCCCATCTGCTCTCTATTATGTATTTAGAGCAGTATGGACTAAGAAAATTCCCTTCTCCTGGTCTTGTACTCACATGAGAGGGAATGAATGGCATTCTGTTGTTCCTCTTTACACTCTCAAAATGAGCTAAACTACCTCCTCCACTTCCTTCATATCAGTCCCAAACGGGGCTTTTTAAAATTAATTCATGGGAATGAAGGAGTCACTGGTCAGATCCAACATGTTTTTGCCCATCGTAAATTGCCTAGAGGATAGATGAGTGACAAACACATTGTTGTGTGCCTGGAATCATTGTCGTCCTGACAAAATAAGAATGCTCGTTTTTCTCTGTAAAGGACACGAATCAACCGACAATCGGACTTTTGGGCATTAGACTCCTCAATTCCAGAATTTTTTTGAATTCAACTGTCACCATCCGACATATAGTAGTATTTGAATCCGGTTCCCCAGAACATTACCTGGATCTCTGAATTGACAGTCCGGTGATAATTCCAATAAGACACTGCTTCCACATGCTGAATGGATTCCTTCTATGTAAGATGCTGAAGGTGGGGCTGAACAAAAGCAAAAGAACTGTGGATGCGATAAATCTGCAAGAAAAGCCGAACTTGCTGTGGAAAAAAGTCAGCATGTCTGCCAGCAATTGCGTAGAGAATTCAGAGCTGAATGCCCTCCTGCTCCAGTACAATAGGCTGGAGAAGGGGCTGAATGGCCTCCTCCAGTTCCTGTGGTACACGCAATCGAAGGAGTTGAATAGTTTCCACCTATTCTATTGTTTCAGGGTATGTCTATGACAGCAGCACACTCATTGAAAACTGAGCAATGCTTTATCTATTGAATTAAAAACAAAATCCGTCAGTAAAATGTTCAATTCTCTGGCTAATTGTTCGAACATTGAACAATATTTTAGATAACGGCTGCTTGCAGTATTCCAAATATTTCAGCTAATCGCTGTCCATTAGTGGGATCTTTCGACACACATTTTATACTGTAAACCGGTGAAGGAGGCAGATAAATAGCAGATAATGTAAGAAGTGAGAAACCATTAAACTTTCTGGACAGGAGATATGCTGTAAATTAAATTACCAAATTCAGGAGGTGACATATGAACATCAAGGCTTGGAGTTGTACACTTTATTTCTCTGGAAAGTGGTTGGGCAGTTTGAACAGGCTTGAAAAAAAAAACTGTACAAAGTCGAGATGGAATACAAAGTTAACGAAAATATTATTAAATCTTTACAATTCATTGTTTCAGACACAGTTGGGGGTGGGGGGCACTGATCAAATCTGAACTCTTGAAAAGTGAATGGATTGTGATGGGTTGAAATGGAGCTCTGCCCACTTCTCAACGCTACTCCTTTTGGAAGGATGTCAATGCCTTGGATAATCTCTGGGCTATCTCGCCCCTCATCTACAATTCGAAGGACAAGTTGAAGGACTGGCAACCTGTTTCATTGCTGACTACACATTTCAAAATCGTATCTAAGGTCATAACCAACCTGGTCAGATCTTCTCTGGGATCAGTGATTCAAACCAATCAAACCTGTGCTGTAGTGGGCAGCATTAACAATGAGAGCATTTTTCGCCTGAGGGACATGATCACCTCCGTACAGGACAGGGGAGTTGGAGGCCTGCCTCATCAGACATGACCAGGAGAAGACCTTTGACAGGATATTGTGCAGCTAAGTCTGAGATGTGCTTTCCACATTGAGTTTTGGGGAGGATTCAGCAAATGAATTCGACAGGTCGTAGAGTCATAGAGATGTACAGCATGGAAACAGATATTATTCCTGCTTCTGCCGTCAATGGCTGGGAATCAGAGGGCTTCCTGATCAGATCCAGAGTCTGGCGGGGCTGCCCATTCTCACCTATCCTGTTTTCTTGCTGATCCCGAAGCACCTGAATAATTGTTGCAATGCATTCAGACATTTCGTCCTCTTTTGCCATTGCCTCTCAACTGAGAACGTCTTTGTTAATGTTTCTCAGTCCAGCATTGCTCATTTATAAATCAACTCTCGATTTAGATTCAGGACGCAAGTTTCTTCATTCTCCATGTTGGCAAATAATTCGAGTATGTTGAGATCACTCTTCCCCAATACAATCAAATTGCAAATTCATGATTTTTCATTGTGTACTTACTATTTGGAGAAAGCATATTTCATTGCTGCGTGTTTACATCTGTGCTCTTGTATCAATTCAAGACTGTGAGAAGTAATAAGTTAATTCTTTCAAAGTGGTTTCTCTGTCCAAATACCGAACACATCATCATAAATAATAAGTTATAAAGGTGAGGTTTCAAAAGTAACTTATCATTTTAAGATTAGATTACATTTGATTACATTACAGTGTGCAAACAGGCCCTTCGACCCAACATGTCCGCACCGACCTGCCGAAGTGTAACCCACCCATACAGTTACCCCTTACCTAACTCGACAGGAAATTTAGCATGGCCAATTCACCTAACCTGCACATCTTTGGACTGTGGGAGGAAACCGGAGCACCCGGAGGAAACCCACGCAGACACGGGTAGAACGTGTCAACTCCTCACACCTAAGGCGGGAATTGAACCCGGGTTTCTGGCGCTGTGAGGCAGCAGTGCTAACCACAGTGTATACCGTGTCGCTCACGCATACTTTATTCATAATCTGGCTAGAAAAGTAACATTCAATTAAAAGCAAACCACTCTTCCAATGTATTCAGATCGCAGCAGGACCAGAACCCTCACCAATAAATGAAATGTCCGATGCAATTCCCCTTGGAACCAATATTTCCAGCCACACATGCAATAATCAAATGAGCACTTAGAGTAACCCAAGGATCAGCTGTTCAATTTATTGCCTGATGTGCTCAATTCGACTTTCAGAAACCCCAAGCTTTTCCTTCTGGTAATATTTGTGATGAGGTCAGCCAACTGGACCTCATCGGATATGAGTTCCCTGATTGTGGCTATTAATGTGTCTCAATCAGTGAGACCTTGCTGACATAAAAAGGATGAATGTCATGGATATGGAGATGTTCAATGCCTCAGTCAGTGAGAGACTATTGTCACAGGCTGTGCTTTTGTAAATGAGCAATGATTAATGTTGGATTCTGACCTCTGAAGGGCTATTTCACCACCTAACATTGTTGATGCCAATGTTGAGCAGGACATGTGGCTCTTAATTTTCTACACTTTCCCGCTTCAATTCTGTTGAGTGTGTTAAGACCGACAATGTGTCGTCTCTGGTAACCAGCTATTTTTCTTTCATGCTCCAGCTGATATTAAACAGGGAAGCCACAACCCAGTGTTGAGGAAACATTTCTCTGAGAAACTCTCAACCGGAATTAATTTCAAAATGTCAATGTCAACTTAATAACAATATGATCTAAAATAAGATTTCCAAGTTGGATGGATAGAATTGGGGTGTCAACGCTGGTAAATAGCGTGCCACAAGGACTGATTGATTTACCCTGCTGCCTCACAGCGCCAGCGGGTTCGCCTGCGTTGGATGCATTTTGCAGGGTCAGTGTGGACTCGATGAGCCGATTAACCCGCTTCCACACTGTAGAGATTCCAATAAATGGCTCAGCATGCATGTTCCCATGTTTGCTATTGACCGATTCGGATTTTAATCATCGAATAAACCTAAGTTCTAACAATGAAGGATCACAACTCGGAGTTAACACACCGCTGTCACCTGTTTGTTCAAATTTTTAAATGCATGATTGGAACCACGTAGTAATGTCATTGTCCCCCAAAGGTATCAGCAGGTACAAATGAAAGACTTCGGGATTATATCACCTTGGAATTTCGAACAGAGAGATTGCTTGTACAAAGAGATTTTTGTAGAAAATGACTTTTTCAATTCATCAGATGTGGAAAATCATTTACACGAACATTCCGATTGTAACAATTCCTGGTAAGTGCCTTACACATCTGACATTGCCAGAATCTTTCTGAGGATTCATGCCATTACTCAGAATGACGCATGGGTAGTAAACGCACACTCTGCAGGAATTGCCCAGGAAATTAAACTTTCCATGGTGTAATGATTAATCTCTTGTGGCAAGCCTGCAGAAATCTCAATTCAAGCGGAGACTACGCTGAATTTCGATGGTATTAAGGAAACGAGTCTCTTTGAAAAACAATATATACAGTGGTATTTTTACGTCGAGAATAGAAAAAAAAATCGGGAGAGATTTCTTTTCTGTTTTTTGAACGAATAAGCTGCCGGCGACTCTGTCCTTCTGATGCTAACATTAAACTTCGAGGTATTTCTGTTACCACAGCAATTTGTTTCAAAACCGTTTTTTAAAAGTCTGGCCGTGGGTTGTATGGCTCTTTGCACGAGTCCACAGTGTGTTTTTTTTTAAATTATTGTTTATCACCCAGCATGGTATCACTGGTATCTAAAGGTTTGCTGGAGAGGTCAGCAATTTGAGATTCAGAATAAATCGCTTAATTTTTATCATTTTTCTCATTTGTTTCAGTCTTTTTTATTTCCTGAAACTGGGTGGATTCACAAAATTTTCCTCATGAGAAGGGGATGAGAAAATTAATCAGCTTTCGTACCTTGGAGTGAATATTTCTGTTCATCCGAGAGAGATTTATTGGGTGAAAAGATTCTCTGAAGAGATTACTTAACGCTGAGTACATTCACAATCAACTTTGTGGTAGTTCCATAAAGACGTTCACCGCAGCTTCACTTTAAAAGTGGCAGGCACAAGTCATTTGAGCAAATGTTAGATCCAGGGACCCTGCTGTGAATATTACACGAGGGGTATTTTCTTTGGAAAGACAGAGCATTTGTATATTAAGTAATAAGCTGCTTTCTTTCGTTTCATCTATGCATTGTTTTGAAGTTAATTATACACACTGCATAATCATTTTCTTTGAATCTGTGTTATAAGTCTAGAGTTTGCTTTCTAATATTTTATCATTTCCTTTGAAATAAACTTTGTTTTTGACGTGGGCGCAATATTTGCAGCATTTTGCGTTTACTATTCAGCAAGAGATCACTTTGTTAAATGAAGAGAGATAAGATTATAATCCATCAAACTGGATTTCGTTCTGGGGGTCTGGCTTGTTTTGTAATTAATCAGTTGGTATCAGAACAGAAGTGAGGCTACTAACCACATATCAAAACGCCTGAGGAACTGATGAACTGACAACACACTTCAATCAGACTATGCCCCAACTAGACCGCTCCAGATCCATTTTACGCTCCCGATCACACATCCAGACTTAGATGAAATTGCATATTACCTCTACCAAAATAGGAATTTCTCACACTGCAACAGAGCCAACGCAAAACAAATTCCCTCACCGCCGCAAGATTGGAGCACGAGAAAAGCGTGAGACACTGGGTAGCTCACACGTATGGTTTTATGAACAGTACTTTGTCACCAACGAGCAGTGAGGACAGAATTGCACTGAGGCAGTTTCGAAGAGATTTACAAAAATGTTGCCATTATGTGGAAATTACTGTAGAATTAATGAATGATGGATAGTGTTTGGGTCATTTTCCTTTGAACGGAGGTGAATGAGAGGTGATGTGATTGAAGTCATCAAAATAATCAGGGTCATAGACAGAGACCGATCACGCAAAACACAGGAACATTTATCAGGAGAATCAGAGTAATACAAATTGATGGAAGGATTATAGGGTACACGGGACCGACCGTTTCATTCAAAAGGTGATGGGGTGACTTGAACTCACTGCCCAGTTTCGCTGGGAGCTTGAGGTATCAAACCACAACTCATTTAAAGGGAACCTGGATCTGGACTTGAAGGAAAATTGCAATACTGTGGAGTGTTAAAGTGAATTCCAGAGTGCTATGACGACCTTCCATTTGTTCCATGAAGAAGTGTTTGTATCTCTATAGTTTTTACAATGTATGAAGTAATTCTAGCGGAGGAATGATTTGTAACTAAGTTTAGAAATCAGGAATTAATCAATTAGATATTTACAGCAGTTCAGGCAGCATCCTTGTTTAGTTATTCTCATTATTAAAACATGTTTTTTAAAAGCAAATGTTGTGAAAGGTTGCACTGTTTATGAGCTGCTGGGTAATGACATTATCACTTGAAATATTAATTGCCCCTGACATAATCGGAACACAAGAGAGAGTCAGATACTAGATTTTTATTATGTTGGATCTTATTTTACATGGATTGGAGTACTGCATTTACTAATTGTTGTGGTTCTGTTCGCCGAGCTGGGAATTTGTGTTGCTGACGTTTCGTCCCCTCACTAGGTGACATCCTTAGTGCTTGGGCGCCTCCTGTGAAGCGCTTCTGTGATGCTTCGTCCGGCAGTTATCGTGATTTGTATCTGCCGCTTCTGCTTGTCAGGTCCAGCTCTCCACTGCAGTGGTCGGTATATTGGGTCCAGGTTGATGTGCTTATTGATTGAATCTGTGGATGAGTGCCATCACATGTTTTCAGCATTCAAAGCCCTTACATTTATTTCATTAAAGTGGTTCACTTCCCAACCTGCCTCCCTGAAGTGCTTCTCAGAATCATTAAAAAAAAGACAGAATATTTCGTTCGGACAATTAAGTTTGTGCTATCAACGCTTCACAAAATCTACGATCGTCCTGCCTTACAGCAATATGCTCGTAGCATCGTATGTTATGAAGTTTCAATTATTCATCCAGGTAGTTTTAAAAGTTTGTGAGGTTTCCTGATTCCACTACCCTCCCAGGAACTGAATTAACAGACCCCCACCATGCTTTGGGTGAACACCTCTTCCTCACATTTACTCTAACCCCCTTCCATTTCATCTAACAAATAAGGCCACGATGGCAATTTCTAATTTGCGATTCGAGTGGTGCTGGAAAAGCACAGCAGTTCAGGCAGCATCCGAAGAGCTGTAAACGTTTCGGGAAAAAGCCCTTCATCAGGTTTTTACCTAATTTCTGATTTCCATTTTATCGACTCCTTTAGTCAATTTCCGGGTGATTTTGGTTCTCGCACGTGGAAAATGCGGCCTCTCCAACTGCACAAGACGCTGCCTGTTGGCTATGACAACATCAGATCGACTATTCATTCTCACAGTCATCATGCTGTGGAGATTCACATACTTGTACTTCCCAAAATGTTTCCTGAACTGTGTGCAGATCTGTCGCTGTCCCGGCTCGTACAGCGGCAGATTGTTTTGTTTGGTTCACTGTCCTTTTCTCCTTTGATCGTTTTGTAGCAATTTCCTGCCTGAAAATGAAGAGGAAATGTTGGAGAGAGATGGCCTTGGCCGTGACTCTGGCTGCAACCGGCATTCTGCTCTTTTCAAAGGACATTCTCTTTTATTTTCGGTACAAACTCGGAGGAGAATTGACAATGTTCCGATACACTGCTATATAAAGTCAAATCATTTTACTGATACCAGGTAGCTGGGATTTAGGTGGTTTGGTTACATTTTAACCCCTTTCATCCCATTCATGTTAATTCTGTTGATGAACACTCTGACGGTCAAGTACATTTTAGTGGCCAGTCGAATCCGCAAGTGCCTGAAGAGTCAGAGGAGGGGAGACAATCACAAAGATGCAGAGATGGAGAGCTGGAGGAGGTCAGTTATTTATCTCTTCATCATACCCATCAGCTTCATAATTTTGTGGTTAGCGTACAGTGCAAATATCTTATACTTCTAGATTAAAGGAGGAAATCGTTGGAGGATAAGGCTTAGAACCCAGTTTACGTTTGTTGCAGAAATGCTGAAGGATTTCAGCTCCAGCACAAACACATTATTTTATGCAGTGACTCTGCCCAGGTTCAGAGAGAAGTTCAGGAATGCAGTGCAACAACTGGTCAAGGAAATTCTTCACTGAGTCATTCAGCAAAACAACTGAGTCAAGTTCGTTGGCCGCTGCATTGTTGCCAGCGCAAAAATTGCATATGTTTGACCAGGATCCCATCAGTATAGTCACATGAATCTCACTATAACACCCAGGGATTGATGGGGACCGGGGAAGCAGAATGGGTCACCATTCATCACGGTGTAAAAACGTTGACTGCAGATGCTGGAAACCAGAATCTGGATTAGTGGTGCTGGAAGAGCACAGTGGTTCAGGCAGCACCCAAGGAGCTTCAAAATCGACGTTTCGGGCAAAAGCCCTTCATCAGGAATAAAGGCACTGAGCCTGAAGCGTGGAGAGGTAAGCTCGAGGAGGGTGGTGGTGTGGAGAAAGTAGCATAGAGTGCAATGGGTGAGTGGGTGAGGGGATGAAGGCGATAGGTGAGGAAGGAGAGGGTGGAGTGGATAGGTGGAAAAGGAGATAGGCAGGTAGGACAAGTCTGGACCATTCATGGGGACACTGCTGAGCTGGAAGTTTAGAACAATGGTGAGGTGGGGGAAGAGGAGATGAGGAAACTGTTGAAGTCCACATTGATGCCCTGGGGTTGAAGTGTTCTGAGGCGGAAGATGAGGCGTTCTTCCTCCAGGCGTCTGGTGGTGAGGGAGCGGCGGTGAAGGAGGCCCAGGACGTCCATGTCCTCGGCAGAGTGGGAGGCGGAGATGAAATGTTGGTCCACGGGGCGGTGTGGCTGATTGGTGCGGGTGTCCCGAAGACGTTCCCTGAAGCACTCAGCTCGGATGCGCCCAGTCTCCCCAGTGTAGAAGAGACCGCATCAGGAGCAACAGATACAACAAATGATCTTAGTGGATGTGCAAGTAAAACTTTGATGGATGTGGAAGGCTCCATTAGGACCTTGGATAGAGGTGAGAGAGGTGATGTGGGCGCAGGTTTTACAGTTCCTGCGGTGGCAGAGGATAGTGCCAGGATGGGAGGGTGGGTTGTCGAGGGGGCGTGGACCTGACCAGTTAGTCACGGGGGGAACAGTCTTTGTGGAAGTCGGAAAGGGGTGGGGAGGGAAATTTATCCCTGGTGGTGGGGTCTGTTTGGAGGTGGCGGAAATGTCGGCGGATTATTTGGTTTATGCGAAGTTTGCTAGGGTGGAAGGTGGGTACCATGGGCCTTCTGTCCTTGTTACGGTTGGAGGGGTGGGGTCTGAGGGCGGAGGTGCGGGATGTAGACGAGATGCGTTGCAGGTCATCTTTAACCACGTGGGAAGGGAAATTGTGATCTCTAAAGAAGGAGGCCATCTGCTGAGTTCTGTGTTGGAACTGGTCCTCCTGGGAGCAGATCCGGTGGAGGCGGAGGAATTGGGAATACGGGATGGCATTTTTGCAAGAGGGAGGTTGGGAAGAGGTGTCATCCAGGTTGCTGTGGGAGTCGGTGGCTTTGTAAAAAATGTCATTGTCAAGTCGGTCGTCATTAATGGAGATGTAGAGGTCCAGGAAGGGGAGGGAGGTGTCAGAGATGAACAGGCTTCTATCTTTGATTGACTGACAGATTGACAAATACGGGGCACATAGTCAATTAGCAGCAGCAGGCCATTCATCTCTCCTGTCAGCGATGTTTTTGGGAATGCTATTCAGTCTGTATGAAAGTGTTTCCGTGAAGTTGAGTGCCTTTATGTCTGTGTACATGTCTGTGCCTTTGTGATTGTCTTCTGTTGTCTGTTTTGCACACACGCAACTGTTGTGTTTGTGTCTGTGTGTGTGCTGTTTCAGGAGTTACCTTCCGATGACTTTGTGGCGTGGGGTGTATGGGTGTGTGGCTGTTACTGTCAGCATGTCATGATTGTTCTGTGATTTCATATGTGTGCGTCTCTGAGTATTGGTATATTATTGTGTGAGTGTGGTGTGCGTCTCTGCCTGACTGTGCTCATGTTTAAGCAGGTGAGTAGTTTGTTGAGCTGTCTGACAGTGTGTTAAGATCTTTCTGTGCCCACAGTCGGATCACTTTGTACCTCTCTATACAGGTGTCTCTTTTCGTTTCTGAGTGTCTCTCTTTGTCTATATCTAATATTAGTTGTGCCTCAGTAAATGCATTTGAATGTACTTGTGTGTGCGTGTGTAACAGACGTCTCTGTCAGATCTTACAGGTTTTTGTGCAAAGCCACTCACTCTGAGTTCATTTCGACATGAGCGTGAGAGTGTGGCTCCGATTGGTTTGGTGTCTGTGCAGAGATGCGTTGCTCTTTCATGGCATGTTTTGTGTGTGTGTGTGTGTGTGCGCACGTGATGTGTGTGCATTCTGTCTGTGCATGGGTATCTTCTTATGTGTCTCAATATCTCTGTTTCTCACTCTGCGTGCGTGCGTGGTGAGGGGCGGTATGTGGGTGTGTGTCGGTGTATGTCGGTGTGGATGTGTTGTTGTGTCCCTCTGGGTGTGGTTATGGTTTTGACTGATCATGAAACTCCTCTCCTACAGAAGGACAAATGATTCTTACAGCAGGTAACTGTGCACAGATTGCTCGCAATCGCATATTTCTGACAAACTGGGAAATATCTAAATAATATCCGTACCTCCTGCAGCCTGAAAGTTGAACTGTTACATCATCTAAAAGACCGACGCGTAATGAACGAGTTAAGACAGGGGAATAATTCATGAAAAGCAGGAGTCCACTTCTTAATCTCTGTTTGAACCAAGAATGCAATATAAAATTTTCATTTTCATGTTGGAACTGTTTGTGTCAATATATAAATATTGATATATGTTGGATCATTAGACTATATAATGTAAGAGTTAGGCCATTTGAAACAAGAATGCAATATAGATATATGTTTTTTCATGCTAGAGTTGTTTGTGTCCACATATAAATATTGCTCTATATTGTATCAATATGACTTACAATGTAACATCAGCATTAGGCACATTCAGCCCATCAAGTCAGTTGTTCATTTGATCATGACAGTTTTTCAAATCTATTCTCCTGCCCTTCTCCCCAAAACATTTGAACACCTTACCAGTCAGAAACGCATGTAACTCTGTTTTAAATACATTTGTTCTGGACCAGGCCACAATCACTCATTACATTTTAAGAGTGTAGCCCAGACACGAACCATTCTACTTGTTTCAGAGCAGGTGTACAATCGATATTCCAGGAGTGATGTCGCTTGTCAAAACCTCTCGTTTTTAAATAAAACAGAATTCATTTTCAGAGTACTGAATGAAACACAAACAAAACAAAATATTGGAATTCAATTGAAGTTAACTTATTCAAAAATGCAACAGACTTTGACAACTTAAGGAATGTTCCAAATTCCTGCAACAATCCTCATAAACACACTTTGGCAAAACAGGAAAAATCAAACACAGGGTCTTACATAAGAAAGGTCAGAGAGATATGCAGCTTTGAACAACATCTTCCATCTCCATGTTCCTTTTCGCAGCAGTGTAAAAACACTGACTGCTTACGAACACCAAGCCAAAGTAGACCAAAACCGAGAAAGGCTGAGCTGGCAAATCTGCCGACACCCCTTTCAGTATTTTTTTTTACAGTTGAAAGCCTTTTGTCTGAGTCAACATAACCAATCATCTGTGTTCACGGCAATGTTAAAAACAAAAGACAGCACAACCTTGTAAAAAAAATCAGCATCACTACTCCTCCTGCCGTACAAAAATATGAAATATGAAATATCCAATGATGGCTTCATTTTAAAATCATTTTATGTGAAACTGTCAGTGAACTACAACACATCTGTACATTACACTGGCAATAACGATGCAAACATGCACTACTATTTCTGTTTCAGTCTGTTTTACTCCATCCACTTAATGCGTCTGTTTCTTATTCAAGCCTTGATAATGCGTCAGCAATCATGTTTGCGCATTCTGGCACATTCACAACTTTCAAATTGAATGCCTGTGAGAAGGAGCTCGAACCAAAACGTCTGGAATTTTTGTCCTTACATTTCTCCACAAACTTCAATGGGTCATGATCAATTTATATGATTACCTGAGACACGTTACGGGTAACATAAAGGTTGAAATGTTTCAAAGCCAACAAGAAGCGCGAAGTCTCCTTCTCCATTGTCGAATATTTCTGCTGATGCATTTTCGATCTGCTGCTGAAATACCTGATCAGTCTTTCTACCTTCTCGTTTTCTTCTTGGAAGGTCAGGGTGAACATTAAGATCACTCGCCACTTTGAATGGCTTTGTGTAAATAGACATGGAGTGAAACCCGTCCAAACAATCAAATATCCCAAGCCCACCTCGTCCCACCTGCCAGCACCGGACCCGTAAAATCTCCAAACCCTCACTATTCATATACCCATCCAAATGCTTCGTGAATGTTGCAATTGTACCTGTCTGAAACACTTCCTCCGGCAGCTCATTCCATGCATGTACCACCCATTTAGTGAAAACTTTGCCTCTTAGGTCTCTTTTATATCTTTCCGCTCTCAACCTCAACCAATACCCTTTAATTCTGGACTCGCTGATCCCAGGGAAAACTCCTGGTCTAAACATCCTATCCATGCCCCTAATGATTTCTTTTAATTTTCAATAAGGTAACCCCTCACCGTCTGACGCTCCAGGGAAAGCAGCCCTGGCCTGTTCAGCTTCTCCCTACAGTTCAAATCCTCCAACCCTGGCAACATCCTTGTTAAACTTAACTGAACACTTTCATGTTTCACAGCATCATTCCGATAGGAAGGAGATCACAATTGCACACAATATTCGAACAATGGCGTAACCAATGTCCTGTACAGCCGCAATATGACATCTTATTCATGTACTCAATATTGTGATCAATAAAAGAAAGCACACCAAAAACAATCCTCCCCCACCACCCTCTGTCTTCTACTTTGAGCCGGTTCAATATCCAAATGGCTAGTTCACCCTGTATTCCGTGAGAATTCACATTGCTAACTAATCTCCCATGGGGAATCTTGTCAAACGCATTACTGAAGACCTTTTAGACCACATCTGCCAATCTGCCCTCACCAATCCTCTTTGTTACATCGTCAAAAAGCTCAATCCAGTTTGGGAGACATGGTTTCCGACGCACAAAGCAATGCGGACTATCCCTAATCAGGCCTCTCCTTTCCAAAAGCATGTAGATCCTGTCCCTCAGGATGCCCTCCAACAACCTGCCCACCACCGACTTCAGTCTCAATGGCCGAAAGTTCCCTGGCTTGTCTTACCACGCTTCTTTAATGGTGGCACAACGTTAGCCAATCTCCAGTCTTCTGGAACCTCACCTGTGACTATTGATGATGCAAATATCTCAGCAAGAGGTGCAGCAATCACTTCACTAGTTTGCCACAGAGTTCTGGGCTTCACCTGATCAGGACCTGGGAATTTTTCCACCTTTTTGCGTTTCAAGACATCCAGCATATTCTCCTCTGTAATGTGGACACTTTGAAAGGAGTCACCATTTATTTCACTACATTCTATATCTTCCATCCATTTTTTCACAGTAAATACTCATGCAAAATACTCGTTTATAACCTTCCCCATTTTCTACAGCTCCACGCAAAGGCCACCCTGCTGATCTTTGAGGGGACCAATTCTCACCCGAGTTACCCTGTGTACTTAATGCATTTGTATAAACTCTGTATTCTCCTTAATTCTATTTGCCACAGCTATTTCATGTCCCCTTTTCTCCCTCCTGATTTCCCTCTTAAGTATCCTCCTACTGCCTTTATACTCTTCGAAGGATTCACTCGATCTATATTATCGATACCTTACATATACTTTTTACTTTTTGTGAACCAAAATCAATTTCTTTCATCATTCAGCATTAGCTGTACCTACCAGCCTTTCCTTTCACCCTAAAAGCAATCTATTTTCTCTGGATTCTCGTGATCTCATTCCTGAAGGCTTCCCATTTTCCAGCTGTCCCTTTACCTGCGACCATCTGCCCCCAATCAGCTTTTGAAAATTTTGCCTAATCCCGTCAATACTGTCCATTCCCCATTTTAGAAATTCAACTTTTACACCTGGTCTATCCTTTTTCATCACTATTTTACATCTAATAGAATTGTGGTCGCTGGACCCAAAGTGCTCCCCCACTGACAACTGAGACACCTGCCCTGACTTATTTCCCAAGTGTAGGTCAAGTTTTGCATCTTCACTAGTAGGTACATTCACATGCTGAATCAGAAAATTTTCTTTTACGCACTTAACAAATTCCTCTCCGTCTAATCCTTAACAGTATGGCCTTCCCTGTCTATGTTTAGAAAGTTAAGATTCCCTACCATAGCCACCCTATTATTGTTAAAATAGCTGACATCTTCTTCCAAGTTTATTTCTCAATTTCCTTCTCACTAGTCTATAATACAATCGCAATAAGGTGATCATCCCTTTCTTGTTTCACAGTTCTACCCAAATAACTTCCCTGGATGTATTTACAGGAATATCCTCCCTCAGCACCGATTTAATGCTATCCCCAATCAAAAACGCCGTTCCCCTCCTCTCTTGAATCCATTTCTATCCTTCCTCGAGCATTTTTATTCTGAAACATGAAGCTGCCAGGCCTGCCCAAACCTGAGCCATTTTTCTGTAATTGCTATGATATCCCAGTCCCATGTTCCTAAAATGTTGCATGACTATATACTGTGACAAAGGTGAGCACAACGTTCAAGCTGGCGAATGACTTCTGACGGTTTCCTGAACATTAAAATTTCTTGGATTTCTTCTGTAATTCAGTGAGTGGGGCATACATATTACTAACATTTGGTACGATTTTCCATATATCAGACAATATGACAAAAAAAAACTCCTTCATATCATTTCCGTTTTCTTTGGAAGGTAACTCAATAATTTAACCCAATATTTGACAACTTCTTCATTGTCCAATTGAATATGTGGAATGCACAATTCAGAATTCCTCTGAACTTGTTTCTTCACTCTGTGTTATTTTCAGTATCACAGTCTCCATTGGCTTTCCTCCAATTGTCTTTTCTTATAATTCGGCGCTAAAACATTCTGCTCATTAAACAAGATACACAGAAAAGCTGAGATCGTCTCGTAATCTTTTAAAGTATGAGCGACAGAGCAGTAGGCAAATTCTACTATTTACCAAAAAAAAACTTAAAGTCTAACAGTCAATATGAAACAACTATTTGCAACCCTGAGTCTCCTCTATCTTAAAGATTGTTTATCTCCCTCCGACTCTATAACAATGCACTGATCGAATAAAGCCTGTATTAAGTTTAAATCAACTTACATTTCAAAAGCAGTCAGTGGCTGTCCTCTCCGCCGTCAATTTTTCTCCGTTTGTAGACCTCCATTGGTTGTCTTCAGTCTTATGTAACAAAGAAGTTTCACATTAAAAATGTGCATTTTACAGAGAATGAGCTGAACAGCAGTCTTTCAGTTGCAGTTGGCGCTCTTTCTGACCAACGGTACAAACTTCCTTTTTTCATACCCCAAACAACGGATCGTCTGATTTGTTCAATGATGTCAAACATGCAAATTTTAAATTCGATTGGATGTTCGTATCCAAAGGCATAATTTAAACTCATTGATTAAATTCAGATGTTGGTCAAAAGAACTGAGATATCCAGTTTTTGGCCAACGTTACATATTTTCCATTTTCCATTACATCATGAGACTGCAAGGCAGTACCATGACGGTTGCCTGCAAACTTGCACTGTCAAAATAGTTTTCACTGTCTGTTAAAGATACAGGAATCACCTTCAACATTTTTACTGTAGTCACATGACGCACTTTGTGAAAGACTCTCTGTGGAGTTCTTATCAAATAGTTCACCTCACTCATAATCCGTTCGCCTTGGTAAGGTGCACTAAACGTTGCTTTAAAAGGTTATGCCACCACTAAAAGTAACCCTACAACTCATCGCCGACAGCAAAATTGTGACTTTTTGATTGCTTATACGCTTCTCGTTTTATTGAATGCTGTGATCATTTTAAATGCTGTCTAGCCAACTCCCCGACGCTACGTAATCATTCCTGAAAATCTGACACATAGTCCAAATATGTGGTCTCTGAATTCTGAATTATCAACTTCTGCTTAATCAATTTCAATGGTGCTCTCAATTTTTACCCACAAACTGATTCAAATTGAGTGCATTGGGTCAAGTCATTTGGTGCTTCCCAGATCACAAAAGGTAGAAATCTCATTCATCGCATTAGTCTTGACGATAAAACCTCAGCATTGTCTTTCGTATCTGACGCCAATTTTCGTGTTCTTTTTGCGATTCTGGATGGTATGCAGTGGATTTGAATTCTTTTATTACTAAACTGTTCATACTTCCTTGAATAATTTTGATGTAAATTTTGTCACTTGTTCTGATTTTATTTCTGTGCGTAATCCATATCTTGTGAAAAAATTGAGTAACTCCTGTTTAGTTCAAGGCAGAACTCTTAGAACACTTCAAGAAGTTTGCCAGACCATAACTTTGCTCGTTGTTTTAAGCAACTTTAAAGTCAGTATTCCAGGAAAGAATCAGTTCGTCAAACCACTTAGTTTTCAGTAAAATCAAATTTACTGACAAGGTTCTTGAATGAAGCGCAAAGAATGGAAAATAGATTACTAAATAACCTGTCCTCCCTGAAAACCCAACAGACTATTCGAATTTAATAATGCTGTGACAGATCCTTGCAACAATTCACATAAATATCTCTTGGCACAAAAGGGAAAATGAAACAAAGTCTGATGGCATCAAAGTCAGAGAGAGAGAATACCAGCCAGTACCTTCTGTGAGTCCAGCAGCCTTTCTATACACGACGGCTAAAAAAAACACAAACCAGACAAATAGTGATATGGGACAATTGGCCACTCCCCTTTCATTGTGCAAGTGTTGTTTTTAACTTGAAAAGCTTCTGCCTGAGGCAGTATCGGTTAGGTGTTATCAAACTGGTTTAAAACCTTTCACCCTCGCGTTCTTCAGAGTCAGGATGTTGTTTGCGGCCTCTCTGAAGAAAAATCAAGGACTCCATAACCTTGTTAAAGGAACAGCTTCGTCACACCTCCCCATTTAAAAAATAGTGAACGATCAATATCCAAGGATGAATTAATTTAAAACGCGTTAAAAATTGTTGGTACTGCAAAACACTAATTTTCATTGCATTGAATATAACTGTACAAACATGCACAACCATACATCGTTTCAATCTGTCGTATTCCTGCCGCCAAATGCTGCCATTTCACATTCGCGTCTCGACAATGAATCAACAGTCATGTTTTCGCTTTCTGCCACACGCACATTTTTCAAATTGAAACGCAATGACAACAAGCTCCACCTAAACAGACTGTTTTGTTTTGTCCTTAACTGTCTTCAAAAACCTGACTGGGTTATGATCAGTTTCGATGATTGTCTCAGATATGTTGCTGGTAACATCAACACTGATATGCTGTAATTTCACCATCACGGTCAAAGACTCCTACTCAACTGTCGAATATTTTTGCTGATGAAATTTGAACAATCCTCGAGAAATACCCGATAAGACTCTGTACCTTCTCATCATCTTCTTGCAGGAGCACCACACCGACACTTGCATCAATAGAGAAATTGAATGGCTTTGCATAATTAGATTTGGCGAGTATCAGGGGAGAAGTTAATACTTTCAGGCTGTGAAGCACTTTGTGATAGTCTGCTGTCCACGAAACCGTCTTGCCTTTCCTTCGCAATTCAGTGAGTGGAGTAGCCACACTGCGAAAATGTGAGACAGATTTTCGATAAATTTCACGCAATCCCAGGAACCACAGTACTGCTGTTTTTGTCAACGGTATGGGAATGTGTCCCTGTCGAATAACATGGCGCAGGAAGATAACTTGGACTTTGGCAAATGCCCTTACCATAAGGTTTATCAACAAACATGCCTTCCGAAGTCGATCAAACAAGTCTGATAAATGTTGCATATGTTCCTTCCACCTGTGACTAAAAATCACCAGGTCATTAATATAAATGACACAGTTGGATAACCTGGCAACCTTATTCGTCTCTGCAATGTGGCTGGCGCGTTTTTTCATACAAATTGCATGACTTTAAATTAATAAAATCCAGTCAGCGTTAGAAAAGCCGAACTGCCTTTGCACTTTCTGACAAAGGCACCTACCAGTATCATTTGAGCAAGGCCAACTTAAAATTCAGGTGGCTTGACCCAACTTCTCAACACAGTCTTCCAAACGTAGAATCAGATATGCATCAGTCTTTTTAAATGCGTTTAATTTGCGATAGTCCACACATGACCATTGGGTGCCATCTGGTTTTGGCACCATTACTAAGGGTTAGTTCCAGTAACTGTGACTGACATCGATGTGTTATCTCAGAACATGCATCCAACCTCCGTTTGGACTTATGCTAACTTGAGAGGGTAATGCCAATAATGATGTTGTTTTATTGGAACAGCATCTCCGATTTCAACATCGTTCACAATGAGGTCAAAGCTTTCCAGCTTATTTCGACTTGGCTCCCCATGTAATATTAACAACTCTTTTAGGTCATTTCGATTTTCTTCTGAAAGTTAACTCAATAAACTTCCCCATTCTCAAATTTAATTTGAGTAATGAGAAGTTCACATTCATATGAATTTGATTCTTCGATCTCTGTTGTAATCAACGACGCATTCTCCTCGTGCTCTCCTTCCCTGCCAAAATACCTTCAAAGCAGATGCACATGGCACACTCTGTGAGACTTCTTTCTGTCTGGAGTCCCTATCATAGTTCACCTCACTCCATTTCCTTTCAACTTGAAAAGGTCCACCAAACCTTGCTTTTAAAGATTCAAGCATCACTTGAAGTGACACTAATACCATTTTGCCGATATTGAAATTTGATTTTTATTAATTTATTGCCTGCTTCGTGTTTCATTGCATGCTGTGATATCTTTAAATGTTGTGTAGCCAAGTTCCAATCTCTCTTAAATCGTGCCTTAAAATGTGACACAAAGTGAAATATGTGGTGTCTTTTTTTTTACTTACTAATTTCTCAATCGTTTTTAACTGTCCTCTCACTTCAGACACAAAACCGAATTGAATTATACTGAATTTGGTTGATTCATTTAGTACGACTCTGATCTCAAACAGCACAATATTCCCTTATTCCAATCATCTGCATAATCTTGACTATGTGCCCTCAACATGGTCTTTCTGTCTGATGCCACCTTTCCAGAGCTCACTGCGATTCTGAATGGTATGCAACAAATTTGAATTCTTTGATACCACTGCTTCTATGACTGCCTTGAATAATTTTGATGCGAGCTTTGACCCTTGATCTGACTTTATCTCTCTCAGTCGTCCATATCTCGTAAAACATTTGAGTATTTCCTCTATAATCCTTTTAGCTGTGATATTACAGAATGGAACATCCTCTGGAATTCTAGTGGATAGAGACACTAGAGATGACAACGACTGCTTCCAACTTTTAGTTTGATGCAGGAGACCTACACAATCAATTAATATTCTTCGAAAAGGTTACTCAAATGCAGGAAAATGTATTAAAGGTGCAGGTTTTATCACCGCTTGTGGTTTTCAAATTACTCGACAGGTATGATATGTCTGGCAAAACTCAACGACATCCTTGTACAGTCCTGGCCCGTAACATGTTTTTGGATTTTAGCTTGTATTTTCCTCACTCTGAAATGACTTCCAAATGGTTGTTCATGCGTCATTCGTAACACTTCCTTTCTAAACACACTGGCATTAATATTTGATGAATTTCTGCCCATTTTCAATCTGCCAGAATATTTGATTCGCAATGTTTCCTCATTAAGCCATCATTTAAGGATGATAACATTCAAGGATACATTCAGATTCCTTCTCTGTGTCTGCCGTTTTATACAATTGCTTGAACGTTTCATCTTTCTGCTGTAACTCAATGAATTTATCTGAGTTAAAGATGCCTGCATTGTAATCTGTCTGCTCCGGGTTTATCTCAACAATCTGATGAAACATAATCTCTGCTACTTCCATTCCAACTTTCTTACTGGTAATCTTTGATCTCTCCTGTTTCACCTGATGACTTTGTGACCTCGTTATCACATAGGCAGGAAAAGGTCCAGGATATTTGAACTGCAATAGTTAAATTGCCTGAGTAACCACTGGCGTTTTGACCATACTAGGAAGCACTCCTACCGGTAAAGGAACTATATAATTAGAAAAGACAAATTATATTCCTGGAGCTGCGAGTTTATCCACTTCTCCAACCACAAATTCTTCACTCTTCGTCTGACACTCTAACGTCATTTTACACACATTGAAATCGTTCTGCCTAAAACAGTATGTGTCAGCTGTTACCAAACTGGCACTAAAATCCTTCAGTCTTCATTTTTCCAGAGTCTGTGTCGTTTATGAACTCACTGAAGAAGAAAGCAAGGACTGCATAACCTTGTTCAAGGAGTAGCTTCGTCAAACTCCACAGAGAAATAAAGCTGCAGGTTTTTCTAGCCATTTTTCATGTCTGGCAAAATTCAACGACATCCTTGTGCAATCCAGTCCTGTAAAACTGTTTCTGTATATTTGCTTGAGGTGATTTCTACCCGTAAATGTTCCCTTATGGTAGTTAACGCAGTACACCCATTTCTGTAATCCACTCTCAATACTTGTTAAGGAATATGTGTCCATTTCTTATCTGCTTGGATACGTGATGTTCTCCCTCTCCTCATAGAAATATTATTTTTTAATATCGTCGTACACCTGGATGCATAGAACATACAGAACATAGAAGATTGCAGCGCAGCACAGGCCCTTCGCCCTCGATTTTCCGCCGACCTGTCATACCAATCTGAAGCAAATCTAACATTCACTATTCCATGTACATCGATTTAGATTGAAATACATTTAGATTTTTCTTCCATTGGCTTTTTGATACAATTTCTCTGGGTTCTCATCATTTTGCTGTAATTCAGCGAATTTCTATGAAAAGAGGATGTCTGCTTTGTCATCGAACTGCCCCTGTTTTGCGTCAACCAGTTGATCAAATAAGGTCTCTGCTAATTTAATTTCAACTTTCATATCCGTACTCTGTCATCCCTCTTGTTTTAACTCGTGACTTTGTGACCTCGTTACCGCACAGTCCGGAGAAATTCCAGGATATGTGTCCTGCATTAGCTTCGTTTCCTGAGTTTCTACTGGCTTTTCAAACACAGTTGACAGCAATCTCACCTGTGAATGAGCTATCGTATTAGTAAGGTCAAATGATATTGCTGGAGGTGACACTTTGTCCAATACTTCTACAACAACCTCTGCACTCTTAACTGGACAATGCAACCACACTTGACATAATTGAGCACTTTTCATCTCACCGTGGATGCCTATTACTCACATATTTTCTGTAATATTCGTTCAACGATACATTTCCTCATCCTTCATGAAGGACACTGTAAATCTTAAAATTTAAACCTCTTAACCTGCTGCACCTGGCTTAAGTGAATTAACTTTATTTTTGCAGGGATACCTTTCAAGAAGATCTGGCATTTCCTCCTTAACCAACATCCAAACATATTGTTCATTCTGGTGCAGATTTCTAGCATCCGATGATGTTCCACAAAATTCACTGACTTCTCCTATTTTCCTGCATATCGCTTCCATTCCCTTCGCAAACCATCAACAGTGTGATTTCATGTGGCCTACTTTATTTCAGAGATAAAACCGAAGCTTATTAACTTATCTTTCTCCTTCAAGGGTTTCACTTTCATCTTCTGCTACGTTATCTGAATGGTCTTCACCGAGGTCTACTTTTTCCTTTCCACGTGAGGATTTCTCTTTTCCCCAATTTCTAATCCTCACGGTTTGAAACAGATTTTGGAAGCCAAAGTTTGATTTATGAACTATCTCATAAGTATGATGCATTTCAACTGTTAATTTTGCCATTTTAACTCTGTCCTTCCACATGAGTTCTGATTATTTCAGCAAGTTAATTTATGAACTCGTCTGAAATAATCGTTTCTCTAAGAATGTCATCGATTTGTTTAATTTTTAATGATCTCATCCGCCATTTAAAATTGCTTTGCTTGGTCCTTTCAAATTCAATGCAGGTTTGACCAGGGCCCCTCCTTCGATTCCTGAATCGTTATCTGTAGGCTTCTGTCAAGAGCTCATATGCACCGAAAATGTCTTTATTCACCGTCTCACATACGCCAATGTTATGTAAAGCACTTCCACATCTTTCCATCAAATTTCGGCAAAGCGTTCAAACAGAATTTCACCGGTTCTATCGTAACTATCTGTTGCACATCCTCACTCGCTTCCTGACTAAGCTTACCTTCAGCCTGCATCTCCCTCCATTAAGCCTGATTTCGATCTGTCAATTCCTGAAGTTCCAACTCACGCTCTTCCTTCTTTTCTTCTCCCTCTATCTTTCTCTGTCTTGCTCTCTCTTCTTTCTCTCTTTCTCACTCCTTTTCTTTTTGTTCTGTAATATCGATTCCTTCTTTTAGTCTTTTCTCAGTTTTTAATCGTAATTACAACAGTGTCATTATTTTTGTCCTTTTTATTTTCTTTTACTGCTAAATAAAGCTACTGATTTTTAGTTGAACTGTAGTAACCTCTAAAAGGTCTGATGACAATTCCAGCAGATATAAGTGCTGAGCTATTACTCTAATGATCTCTCCTTTCCTCATGGAAGGAGATAGGTACAATTTCAAATGACTGCTAATTCCAGCAGTTTTTCTGTGTTCAACTTTTGTAAATCACCTAAAGGCAACTTCTTCCACTCCCATAAAACATTTCGTGATTGAATAAGCCATTGTTTTCCCACACACTATTTAATCCAGGCGAAACTAACACCCACAACTCGGTGCCTGTGAGTCCAGCAAATGCAACCCCAAATCATAAACATACAACAAATCTTTTATGGATCACACAAGAGCACCTAAAAATATATAAAGAAGGCAGACCAGATCCTCACATTGCTACTTCTGATGTAGCTGGTTAAAACCGCTCAGTTATAAATAAATTAGAACTTATTCAGTGAGTCCCTCATTCTCATTCACTCGCCCTCTCAAATGTGTACACACACATGCCCTGGCACACCACATTCAGTCAATCACACATGCATATACTGTTACACACGTACAAGAGAGTGTTTCACGTTCCCAGCACCTGGATTACACCACTTTCAAACTCTATATAGAGTCAGAGAGATCTACAACATTGAAACAGACCCTTCGATCCAACCGTCCATGCTGATCAGATATCCCAAACCAATCTAATCCCACCTTCCAGCACCTGGACCGTATCCCTCCAAACCCTTCCTATTCATATACCCTTCCAAATGCCTCTTAAATGTTGCAAATGTATCAGTCTCCACCACAGCCTCTGCCAGCTCATTCCATACACGTACCACCCTCTGCGTGAAAATGATGCCCCTTAGGTCTCTTTTATATCTTTCCCCTCTCACACTAAACCTATGCCCTCCAGCTCTGGACTCCCCGAGCCCAGGGAAAAGACTTTGCATAGTCATCCTATCCATACCCCTCATAATTTTGTAAACTTGTTTTAGGTTACGCCTCAGCCTCCGACGATCTAGGGAACACAGCCCCAGCCTATTCATCCTCTCCTGTAGCTCAGATTTTCCAACCCTCGCAACATCACTGTAAATTTATTTGAACCCTTTCAAGTTTCACAACGTCTTTCCGATGGGAAGGAGACCAGAATTGCACGCAATATTCCAACAGTGGTCTAACCAATGTTCTGTACAGCCGAAACATGACCTCCCACCTCCTGTAGTCAATACTGTGACCAAGAAAGGAAAGCATACCAAACGCCGCCTTCACTATCCTATCACCCTGCGACTCCACTTTCAAGGAGCTAGAACCTTCACTCCAAGGTCTCTTTATTCACCAACACTCCCTTGGACGTTGCCATTAAGTGTATAAGTCCTGCTGAGATATGCTTTCCCAAAATGCAGCACCTTGCACTTATCTGAATTAAACTCCATCTTCCACTTTTCAGACCATTGGCCCATCTGGTCCAGATCCTGTTGTATTCTGAGGTAACCCTCTTCGCTGACCACTACACCTCCAATTTTGTTGTCATCTGCGAACTTACTAACTGCACCTCCTATGCTCGCATACAAATCATTTATTTTAATGACAAAAAGTCGAGGACCCAGCAGCGATTGTTGTGGCACTCCACTGGTTAAAGGTCTCCAGTCTGAAAAACAGTCCTCCACCACCTGTCTTCTATCCATGAGCCAGTTCTCTATCTAAATGGCTGGTTCTCCCTGTATTCCATGCGATCTAACCTTGTTAATCAGTCTCCCATGGGAAAACTTATAGAACGCCATACTGAAGTCCACAAAGATTACATCTACTGCGCTGCCCTCATCATTCTTCTTTTATACTTCTTCAAAAAACTCAATCAATTTTGTGAGACATGATTTCCCACGCACAAAGCCATATGGACTTTCCTGAATCAGTCCTTGCCTTTCCAAATACACGTACATCCTGCCCCTCAGGATTCCCTGAACAACTTGCCCACCGCTGTTTTCGTGTAAATATTAAAATATCCCCAGAACTTGGGATTGGAATAGGACCAAACACTCTCTCTTTCTGAGCCTGTCGGATTGATGACGGTTTTGTTCTCTGTATCTCTGTGAGTGACAATGTACCTACTGTGTATGAGAAGGAACTGCCTGCGTTGCTCCTTGTATCTCCAGAAGAACATGGAACAAAGAGCAGAAGGGAAAGTCTCTGATAGGTTGGAGGGCAGAGAGACTTAGATGACACGGTGACAATAAGGACCACCAGGTGGAAAGACTGATTTGAGGCGAAATGGGAGAAGAGAAGAAACAAAAAAAGGGGCGTAAATGACATGATCCTCACAAACCGTCATCTGACAGCAATCAAAATGAGACTCTGGTAAGAAAGTGAGATATTCTGTCAAATCACCATCGTTATCTGCAGAATCCACGTTTACTCTCAGATTCTGAATGAATTATGTCTGGTATCTCATCATTTACTCGCCGATGACGACTTACTCTCAGGTGTTAATCATCTTGCTTCTGTAAACGGACCTGGATTGAAGCAGCCTATTCATTGGCTTAAGAGAAATTCCGATTTAACCCCGATGTAGTGGGAAATATGCTCTCTTTGATGGGCCCTTGCCTTCACGAGACTGTTATATTGTGCGATTTCTCAATTAAACAAAAATCACTTTGTTTGGCATTGATGTCTAAAATTTGTAGACGTGAAACCCCTTCCAAATACCCATTGGAAGGTTGCAGAGAGAGCTTATGGTGTATGGGCTGGAGGAGGTTACAGCGGTAGGGAGGGATGCAGGGGCTGGAGGAGTTTACAGACATAAGGAGTGTGTCGTGTGAGGTGCAGGGCCTGGAGGAAGATACACAGATAGCGAAAGTTGCAGTCACTGGAGGAGGTTAGACAGACAGGAAGACGTTTAGGGACTGGAGGATGTTACAGTGGGAGAGAGTGATGTAGTGACTGGAGGAGTTGACAGAGAAAGTGAGTGGAGCAGAGGCTGGAGGTGATTGCAGAGATAGGCAGGGCTTTATGGACTGGAGGATGTTAAAGAGATAGAGAGGGTTGCATGAGTTGGAGGATGGTATAGACATCGGGATGAGTCTATGGACTGGAAGAGGTCATTGAGATAAGGAGTGGTGTCGGGTCTGAAGTGATTTTCAGATATATAGATGGGCTTAAGAGCTGCAGGAGTTTGCAGAGATAGGAAGGCGTGTGGTGCTGGAAGAAGGTTTCAGTGAAAGTGAAAGTTGGTCACTGAAATGACATTGTTCGCTGTTAACCTGAAATGCTCGCTCTGAATTCTCTCCAGAGATACTGCCCGACCGGCTGAGCTTTTCCAGAAATTTCTGTTTTGTTATTCCAGACTGTGTCTGTCCGCGCTGGGATATTATGGCAAAGCAGCACAATGTGAGACCGGGATTCCTCAATCACGGGAACGTGTTGCTAAAACTCTGACCTCTCAAGTAAATGCACAACACAAGTATTTAGTTCTGCTGCTTGGCATGTTTTAATGGACATTTTGTTTTTAATTATTTACAACATATTTGTATCAAAAAGTAATTGAAACGCTGTCTCAAAACGATGCGTGTTATTGTTATCCCTTGTTCACGTCTCCCTGAAATCTTCTCAGTGTCCCTTGCATGGAAACAACCATTTAATGTGCGATCAGGATGGAGATGCCAGCACTACCCTCGGCCTGTTACCGTTGCAACAAGCTGCTTCAGGAATAAAAATTTGAATTGAAATGAGAATATTTTGGATTGATTGAATATTTTTTGTATTTAAGTGATTGATTCATTTGGGTAAAGAGATATTTGAGCATGTTCTCCAGATGCTATATAATTTTGTCTGTGTCGCAACAGAAATTGTGCTGTTTGTACAGCAACGAAGAAGCTTCAGCATGAAGACGAATTCCAACAAAATCTCATGCAGATAAATAGGCCGAACCCAGAAATGTAACATTTGGTTCCACATAGAACATAACCATAGACACTGACCCTGACAAGATGAAATTAGTTAACATCTATCCCCTAGATCATCGACTGCTCGCTGAGATGTTGGATTCATTAACTACCTTGCATGACATAATAATAAGATTCAATGCAGTGTGGCTGAACAAAGTGACTTTGGAATGCAGGTTCATAGTTCCTTGATGGTTGGAGTCGGAGATAAATGGGATAGTGAAGTTGTCCTTGGGCATGCTTTCCTTTGTAAGTCAGAGCATGGAGTATAGGAGTTGAAAGGTCATGTTGCGGCTGGATAGGACATTATTTGGAGGTACCAGGTTTGGACTGGGGTGCAAAAGTAAAAATAAAACACTCAGCACCAGGTTATTCTCCAACAGGTTTACTTGGAAGTAGTAGCTTTCCGAGCGCTGCTTCCTCATCAGGTCGTTGTGGAGTATATGATCCTCAGACCGTAAGGCTTTAAATGCTGTATCTTATGATCTTATACTCCACAATTACCTGATGATGGAGCAGCGCTCCTAAAGCTAGTGCTTCCAAAAAAACTCGTTGAAACATAACCTGGCACTGGACAGAGATTATGACACTTTTGCGATGTTGTGTGCAATGCTGGTCTCTCTCCACTTGGAAAAATGTTGTGAAAAATGAAAGGGCTCGGAAAACATTTACAACAATGCTGTCAAGGTTGGAGGGTTTAAGCTACAGAGAGAAGCTGAATCAACTGGGACTATTTTTCCTGGAAAGTCAGAGGTTGAAGGGTGACCCTACAGAAGAGCATTGATAGGGTAAATAGACAAGGTCTAATCCCCGGGGTGAGTGAGAACAGAACTCGAGTGCATATTGTGATGCTGAGGGGCGAAGATTTAAAAGGGATCCAAGGGGCAACGTTTTCACGAAAAGGGTGTTGAGTTGATGGAATGACCTGCCAGAGGAAGTAGTGGAGGCAGGTACAATTTCAGCATTTAAACTGAATCTGCTTGTGTATCTGAAGAGGAAGGATTTGAGTGATATGCGTCGAGTGCTGGCAAATGGGCCTAGATTAGTTTCGGAAACTGGTCAGCATTGACGAGTTGGATGGAAGGGACTGTTTCCATGCTGGACACTTATATGACCCTATCACTTTGTGATACCCGAGAGCAAGGTCACATATCCAGAGGATTTGATGATTTCTCCAAAAAAAAAAGTGATTGCACAGTGAATGGGGAGTCCAATGGAGGCTGACACTGCATCGCTCTCAACACAAGAGACAAAGGCAAAGAGACAGAATTGGAGATTTTTGTTCAATCATTTATAATTCATTCAAATTGTGTCCCATTGAAAGCAGAGCTATTCACACACACACATTGGCATACACACACACACAGATAGAACTAAATGTTCAGAGATCGGCTCACAGACATTCTGAACATTTTGCAATTCCCCACACTCCTGGCTTGACTCTTGCATTTCCACCTTCCTTCATTCTGATGCAAATACATTAGCTGGAACAGTTCATTCTTTTTGTTTGTTCCTTTTCCCTCTGAAGTATATTCAGCTTAATATGGTCGTTAACATATAGTGTTCACTGAGAGATTTATGAGATTGCCAGTCAGCGAAACATCTATGCAACCAGCATACAAACTGTGTATCCTCTACCGAGCAAATGAGATAAACGGGGAATACATGTTCAACGGCGATTGTTGACAACTTCATATTTTGAGCAGTTTACTCCTGTGGGAAATTCGAACCAGTTTGATGAAAAGAGATGTTGAATTATAACTACATGAACATACAGTCAGAGATGTACTATGGAAACAAACTTTCAATCAAACTTATCCACGCTAATCAGATATCCTGAACTAGTCTAAGCCCATTTGCCAGCATTTGATCCCAAACCCTCTAAAGCCTTGGTACTCATATACACATCGAAATACTTTTTAATCATTATAGTTATACCTTCTTCGACCACTTTCTCAGGCAGCTCATTCCAAACACATCTTCTGCTTCAAACTGCTGCCCCTTCAGCAACTTTTTTTTTGACTTTCCTCCCTCACTTTAAACTTATGTCCTCTTGATTTTGACTCCCCACCCCAGGAAAAGACCTTGTCTCTTCACCACACCCATGCCCCTCATGTTTTTGTAGACCTCTATAAGGGTACACAGCAGCTTCTGACAATCTCGGGAAAAAAAAGCCCAACCCAATTCAGCCTCTCCTTCCAGCTCAATCTCTCCAAACTTGGCAACATACTTAAAAATCATGTTTTTTACCTTCTGATTTTTCAGAACTTCCTTCCTATAGCATGGAGAACAGAAATGCATGCTGTAATCCAAAGGTGGCTTAACCAATGGCCTGTGCAGCTGTAACATGATCTCCCAAACTGTATACGTTATGCACTGACCAATAAAAGAAATCATACCAAACACCTTCTTTGCTATCCTCTTTAACTGCGAGTCCACTTTCAAGAAACTATGCAATTGCAACCGAATGTATGTTTGGTCAGTAACGCTCCCCATGAGCGTACAATTAATTGTTTAATTCATGTGCTGATTTCCCTTTCCAAAGTGCAGCACTTCACAATCATCTAAATTAAGCCCCATCTGCCACGTCTGGGCCCATTGGCCCACCTGATCAAGATCCAGTTGTGCTCTGAGCGTGCCTTCTTCGCTGTCGACTGCGCCTTCAATTAAAGTGTATTTCTCAGCTCCTTATCAAATTCATAATTCTGTTGAAAAATGTGTTTGATAGCTGTAATTTATTCAGCCCAACTTCATTTTCTAAAACTCTTACTAATAACCAGTTTTCCATATGCATAAAGTACACTTTATCAGCTAACATTGTATACACAGAAACAAAGTAAACGTTTCGAGTCCATCAATTGATTTATTTTTATTACTGGATATTTCACGGTGTGCTTCAACTGGTCGCTGAAATTTCTCTGTTTCACCACAGAAATGAATGCGTTTGTGCAGCAATTTAAGTCCCGCAGCATATATCCAACTTGTTGAAAGAGAGAAGCAGCACCAGAATTCAAGGAATAAGCAACATTAAAAAAACTTCAGTCAAAAACCAACCTGAGAAGTATGAAGCTGGCACATATGGCAAAGAGTAAAACCAAGGAATTTTGTCTGCACTCCATATCTGGATCATTGTCTATTAACCGCTGACCACATAGTCCCTTACGCACCTCAATAGCATTGAAGATGTGTCTGACAATCAGAACATTAATAAAGAGAATAAAAGTGAATAGAACATAGAACATAGCAGAATACAGCGCAGTACAGGCCCTTCGGCCCTCGATGTTGCGCCGATCAAAGCCCACCTAACCTACACGAACTCACTATCCTCCATATACCTATCCAATGCCCGCTTAAATACCCATAAAGAGGGAGAGTCCACTACTGCTACTGGCAAGGCATTCCACGAACTTACGACTCGCTGAGTGAAGAACCTACCCCTAACATCAGTCCTATATCTTCCCCCCCCCCCTTAAGTTAAAGCTATGCCCCCTCGTAATAGCTGACTCCATACGTGGAAAAAGGTTCTCACTGTCAACCCTATCTAACCCCCTAATCATTTTGTACACCTCTATCAAGTCACCCCTAAACCTTCTTTTCTCCAATGAAAACAACCCCAAGTGCCTCAGCCTTTCCTCATAGGATCTTCCTACCATACCAGGCAACATCCTGGTAAACTTCCTCTGCACCCGTTCCAGTGCCTCCACATCCTTCCTATAGTATGGCGACCAAAACTGCACACAATATTCCAGATGCGGCCGCACCAGAGTCTTATACAACTGCAGCATGACCTCAGGACTCCAGAACTCAATTCCTCTACCAATAAAAGCCAGTACGCCATATGCCTTCTTCACTGCACTATTTACGTGGGTGGCAACTTTCAGAGATCTGTGTACATGGACACCAAGATCCCTCTGCTCTTCCACACTACCAAGTATCCGACCATTAGCCCAGTACCCCATCTTTTTATTACTCTTACCAAAGTGAATCACCTCACACTTAGCTACATTGAACTCCATTTGCCACCTTTCTGCCCAGCTCTGCAGCTTCTCTATATCCCGCTGTAACCTGCCACATCCTTCCTCACTGTCTACAACTCCTCCGACTTTCATATCATCCGCAAACTTGCTCCGCCAACCTTCTCACCCTTCCTCCAGGTCATTTATAAAAATGACAAACAGCAATGGTCCCAAAATAGATCCTTGCGGAACACCACTAGTGACGGCACACCAAGATGAACCTTTGCCATCAACTACTACCCTCTGTCTTCTTCCAGCCAGCCAATTCCTAATCCAAGCCTCCAACGCACCCTCAATGCCATATCTCTGTATTTTCTGCAGTAGCCTACCATGGGGGACCTTATCAAACGCCTTACTAAAATCCATATATACCACATCTTCCGCTTTCCCCTCATCTACCTCCTTAGTCACCTTCTCAAAGAATTCAATAAGGTTTGTGAGGCACGACCTGCCCTTCACAAAACCATGCTGACTATCCTTGATCACACTATTCTTATCCAGATGTGCATAAATCCTTTCCCTTACAATTCTCTCTAAGACTTTGCCCACAACAGAAGTGAGACTTACTGGCCTATAGTTCCTAGGATTATCCCTACTCCCCTTCTTGAACAAGGGAACCACATTTGCTAGCCTCCAGTCCTCTGGCACTACTCCTGTAGACAAAGAGGACACGAAAACATGGCCAATGGTTCTGCAATCTCCTCCCTTGCTTCCCAGAGAATCCTAGGATAAATGCCATCAGGCCCAGGGGACTTATGTATTTTCACCCTTGCCAGAATTTCCAACACCTCTTCTCTACATATCTCAAAGCCATCCATTCTACTTATTCGTGCCACAGTATTCATATCGACAACAATGTCCTGTTCCTGAGTGAATACTGACGAATAGTATTCATTCATTGCCTCCCCAATCTCTTCAGCCTCCACACGCAACTTCCCATTACTATCCTTGATTGGACCTATTCCTACCCTAGTCATTCTTTTATTCCTAACATACCTATAGAAAGCCTTAGGGTTTTCCCTAATCCTACCAACTAAGGACCTTTCATGTCCCCTCCTTGCTGCTCTTCGCTCTCTCTTCAGGTCCTTCCAGGCTACCTTATAACTCTCAATCGCCCGTATTGAACCTTTACGCCTCATCTTTACAAAGGCCGCCCTCTTCCATTTAACAAGGGATTCCAACTCCTTATTAAACCACGGCTCCATCACACGACCCTTTCCTCCCTGCCTGATAGGTACGTACTTATCAAGGACACTCAATAGTTGCTCCTTGAACAAGTTCCACATATCAATTACGCTCTTGCCTTGGAATCTACTTTTCCAATCCACACATCCTAAGTCATGCCTCAACGCATCATAATTTCCCTGCCCCCAGCTGTAACTCTTGCCCTGAAGTACACACTTATCCCTCTCCATCACGAGAGTAAAAATCACTGAATTGTGGTCACTGTCCCCAAAGTGCTCACATACCTCAATTTCTAATACCTGGCTTGGTTCGTTACCCAGAACCAAATCCAGTATGGCCTCACCTCTTGTTGGCTTCTCTACATATTGTGTCAGGAAACTCTCCTGCACACATTGCACAAACACTGACCCATCTAACGAACTTGAGCTATAGCTTTCCCAATCAATATCAGGAAAGTTAAATTCTCCCATAACAATCACCCTATTACTGTCACTCTTCTCCCGAATCATCTTCGCAATTCTTTCTTCAACGATTCTAGGACTATTAGGAGGCCTGTAAAAGACTCCTAACAGGGTGACCTCACCTCTCCTATTCCTAACCTCAACCCAAACTACCTCAGATGGCAAATCTTCGTCCATCTTCCTTTCCACCGTTGTAATACTATCTTTGACAAGCAAAGCCACACACCCCCCTCTTTTAACCCCACCTCTGACCCTACTAAAACATTTAAACCCTGGAACCTGCAACAGCCAATCCTGTCCCTGATCTAGCCATGTCTCCGTAATAGCCACAACATCGAAGTCCCAGGTACCAACCCACGCTGCGAGTTCACCTACCTTATTTCGTATACTTCTGGCATTAAAGTATACACACTTCAAGCCACTCTTCTGTTTACAGGCACCCTCCTTTAAGATTGATGCCATATTCCTAACCTCCCTACACTCCAGGTCCTGCACCCTAAAGCTACAGTCTGGGTTCCCATGCCCCTGCAGAGTTAGTTTAAACCCCCCCCCCCCCAAGAGCACTAGCAAACCTCCCCCCAAGGTTACTGGTGCCCCTCAGGTTCAGGTGCAGACCATCCTGTTTATAGAGGTCCCACCTTCCCCAGAAAGAACCCCAGTTATCCAAGTACCGAAATCCCTCCCTCCTGCACCATCCCTGTAGCCACGCATTTAACTGTTCTCTCTCCCTATTCCTCGACTCTCTATCGCGTGGCACAGGTAACAAAGCAGAGACAACAACTCTGTTCGTTCTAACTCTGAGCTTCCAACCTAGCTCCCTAAAAGCCTGTCTAACATCCTCAGCACTCCTCCTACCTATGTCATTGGTGCCAATATGGACCACGACTTCAGGCTGCTCCCCCTCCCCCTTAAGGACCCGGAAAACACGATCAAAGACATCACGTACCCTTGCACCTGGGAGGCAACATACCAAACGTGAGTCTCTGTCGTTCCCACAAAACCGCCTATCTGTGCCCCGAACTATCGAGTCCCCAATTATTATTACTCTGCTCTTCTCCACCCTTCCCTTCTGAGTAGCGGGGACAGGCTCCGTGCCAGAGGCCTGAGCTCCGTCACTTACCCCTGGTAAGACGTCCCCCCCACAAGTATCCAAAACGGTATACTTGTTCTTGAGGGGAACGACCGCAGGGGGTCCCTGCACTGGCTGCTTCCTCCCAGTCCACCTCACTGTCATCCATCTATCTGCCATCTTTGGAGTTACTACTTCCCTAGAGCTCCGATCTATGACCTCTTCAGCTGCGCACTTTTAAAGGGGAAACAAACCTACCCAGGTAAGCTTACGGTCTACCTGCTTCCGGGTCTCAGTTGCCTCTCTGGTCGTCGTCACTTCCCCCTTCTGCTCCCGCTCTTTCTGTGAAGAGAGAGTGAAAAAAAAACACCGCTGCCCGCTTCTGGTAAGTACTTTTAAAACAAACAGTCTTACCTTAGCTGCTGCTCGCACTCAAAATGGGAGAAATGTTGTTAAAAATTGTTCAAAATATTGAAAACTTTTCCACCGAGGGTCATTATAATAACTGGATGTGGTGTAACAGTACCATGCAACGTTGTTGCTGATCGTTCCAGATTTAAATCGAAAGTAGTTGAGAATGTTTTTTAAAGCAAAGAAAATGCAGATTGGTGCTAGAACTCTCGTCGACGTTTTCTCTGTGCAATACTCAGTTTTCATCTGATGAACACAAATGGCGACAAATCGATCAAAAGAAAAGGCAACAGTGAACCACACAAAACAATCAATAGCCAAGCAGCTCAGGGCAGAGATAAGACTACAAACAGAGTAATGTCCAGGAAACTTTGAACAGTATAATAACGTGAAAATTTGAATAATACGGCATAAAAAAACAATGTTCAGCAGATCAGACGCTGCCATCGTCACCAGATAGCGAGTGGTGCATTTAGAAAGACACACCTACCCAAGCCAGGAATGCAACTAGCACGAGAGTAACTGTAAGATAAGTTTAAAAAAAATGTTGCTGATCAAACATTATGTGTGGCTGAAGTTAGACTGTTAGCAATAACAGAAAGAAAATTGTTTTTCCATTTCATCTTACCTTTAACATTTCTGAACCGCACCAGCAAACACTCTCTCAATTAATATTTTTGCAGGTTTTAAGATATGAAGGGAAGAACATGTGTAGCAGAATGCTAACAGAAACATGGTAATTTCTTCAACATTGTTTTGGGCTCGGCAGTGGTTAATTTCATCTGCTTTATAAGTTAATCAGACTGACTGGAGCTTGCAATAAGACCACAACATCCCCACAATGACAACTGGGATGAGCAAAATGAAGAAGTGTAGACATCTTACACGGACATTGATTATAATATTTCTGTATGCGTTTTCAGGGTTTCCATAGCTCTGATTGCATCCAGAGTTGCAAGGTCACGCTGTATGAACCTATATCACAGGGTACTGAATCACTCCACTGTGTCCAAACATTGATATCAGCGACAATATCAATGAACAAATGATCGGCATTGAATCCCTCCCTCGTTTACATTATTGAACATAGTGACAATCCGATAAATTAAGGTATTTCGCAGTGAATCCAACCACCATGGATACGAATCAAAATCAGAAGAATATCAAGATTTGGCACCTGTCCAGATTGCATATCAAAGCCTTCACCCAAATTATATCTGTACCTATGCAGCATTGGTCACTTCAAATTTCCGTTTACGTAATCAGACACTTTATGTGAGGTTACCAAAACTTTCCGTCATGAGTCCGGGCTCAGGCACCAAGATCCTCTCCAAGGTTCTGCCCATAGCGATAGAGATCGCCCTCTCTGACTTGGGGCACACAATGGAACATTGAAAGCCTCTTGCTTAAAACAGCATTCTCCATGTAGATCACCAGAATGGTGCAGAACAGAGAAAGTCCATGCTGCCCATTTAGTCTGCCCCAATCCTCCGAGGAGCGGACCACCAATACCCCCCACCCCCACCACCGTCAAGGCCGTGTTTCTTTTTAATCATGACAGGTCAGGATAAGGGTGCAAATTCCACGCAGACAGTTGTTCAAGACAGAAATTAAACTTGGGTGTCTGTTACTAACCACAGTGCCACCGTTATACGTACGGATTCAGGTCAATGCTCAAGATGATGGGAGAAGATGGCTGAATGGTTTTATAAATATAAAGTTAATGAAAAAAGTGAGATAATGTTCTGGGAAGCTGCGGTTGACATTCACAATGGCGGACGTTGGTATTTGATTTAAAATAGAAATGTGGAGTAAAGGTTCAAATGATGAAGATGAAAGGGATATCAATTTCAGGAAAAGGTAGTCATTTCGATCACTGATATCCTTGAGGGAAGGTGTTCTGTCATCCTAACCTGGTCTGACTTAGATGTGACTCCAGACTCAGAACAATCTGGAAGACTTCTACCTGTCCTCTGCACAATTATGGAGGCTGGGAAGTGTTGGCCAAGCCAGTGACACCCACATGTTTTCAATTACTAAAAGAAAATGGAGCTCTCCTTGCACATCCAACTCCCAAGTGCACATGACCTTTCCCTTTTTAGACCAGTCCCTTCGTTTAGATACTCCTGCACTGAGTACATTGTCACAACTATGAAATGATCTACTCCAAATTTGAAGACAAGGCATTCTCCCTGTGATTCAATGCAGTAGGGAAGACCAACGCACCGACCAGTACCCAGCACAGACAACTGTGGCAAATGGAGCTGTCTCTGGCTTTGAGAATAGCAGCAGTTGGAGAATTCATTTGACTCAGAAAAATAAACTATGAGACTGATTATCTGATGTCATAGCTGATGCCCAAAATTCAGCAGAACCTCAGCAGCAAGCACTCAGCCTTTCGCCGTGAACATTTCTCCTTCTCTCTGCTATATGGCAAATTCGCTTGAACACGAACCACTGCTTGTGTTCAGAGGAACGCTCTTGCAGATTAGGGAATTGTGATCACATCCGAACTTGCACACGGATTGTGAGCATTAGCATCTCGGGAAATGTGCATTCCTCATCCCGATGTGCTCGTCCTTGCAGTGTTGGACATACACCTTTATGAGAATCTAAATACTTTCGGTTGGAGGTAGGCTACTCTGGATTTGGGTCAGAGTTGCAGAATCTGAACCCAGCAAGAGTGATGGAATGACAATACATTGCCATCTCAGAATGAAGTCTGGTTTGAATAGGAAATTGGATGTGGTATCTTTTCTTTGCATCTGCTGCTCTCGTTTTCATGGTACTGGAGGTCATGGATTTGCAAGGAGCTGCTGAAACCGACTTAGAGTGCAACTGTTTTACTTCCTTTGAAAGCTATCTTTTGCTCATCACGCATGTTGTTTGTGAAGGGAGTGAGGACTCATTGTGGTGATGTACACGCTGATGAAGTAGCTGCTTGTCCAGTGAATGTTGTACTCAGTGTTACATTTGAGCTGCTGTCAGCCCGATACATGGAGAGAATTCCAACCCACCCGTGAGCTATGCTGTTTGGATGATGCAAATTAATTGTAGAGGCAGGTAGGGTGTTTATTGCTGTAGTAATCAGAGTGCCTGATACATTCCGTTGGCTCCCGCACTTGCATGGTTGGACGAGGTCTTTTTCCTGTCCGTGGTTGAGCCACATTGTTGACAGGCATGCATTCAGTGATGGTAATATCATAGTGAGGCAATGGGAGATTGGCAGCTTCTCGCTTTTTGCCATGTTCTTTTCCTGGTGCTTGTGTGACACCAATGCCACTTTTCGATACACTTTCCAAGCTGGATGTTGCACTGGGCACTCACCTCTTCATTGCCTAATGAGTCATTAATGGTTCTAAACATTGTGCAATCATAAGAAAGCATCTCACATTTTGAAATTACGGTGGAGGGCATGGATGAGGCATCTACAGAGTTGGTGCCGAGCACATGACCCTGCAGAATTCTGGCGGAGATGTATGACAACTGAGATCTCTGCCCTTTTACAGCCAGGATCATCTTCACTTGTACTCAGGATGTAAACGAAGACAGTTGTAATCTCACTGGCCCGAGGTTTTTGAGGGCTCCATGTTGTGAACCTCTGGTCATAATTAATATATTTAAGAGCTGAATAGTTATTTTCAGAATTAAAGTTTTGCAAAAATAGGCGCAATTAATTAAGAAACTGATAATCAGCGCTTCTCTAATTGAAAGGCAAACAATGCTCAGTTTGGTGCATTGGTGAGTTAACGTGTGGTTGTGTTGGAAGGTCAGAGGTTAAGGTACAAAAAACAAGGAACAATGACAGAGCATGGGCTCTTAGCAGTGTCAGAATATTTGTCGTTGTCACACTAAAAGAGAAATGCCCACAATTCTGGAGGTTGGATTTCTGAGCTTTGTTCGAAACATACAGGCCACAAATGTTCAGAGAGTATACAGCACTTTGTGATAGAAATGTGGATATAATATTTCCACTTATGAGAAAGATGGTGACAGGAGTTCACTGACATGAAATACTAAATAACAGTTAGAACTCATCGTAATGGTAGAGGCTTCCACGGTATATTAAAGTAACATGTTAAATGTTCTGTATTGTGTTCTGTCATTTCTGCTCAACTCGATTGTTACCCATAGTCATAATTTTGCAGGTACTCAAGATTGTTAGAAGTTGAAACAGTCATTTTATTCCCACTCTGGTTAGCATTATTTATTTTATATATTGCCTTAAAACTGACTGATGTACGTTCGTCTTCAAAGCCTCTTCCTCCAAAAGAGATTGTAAAACACAAAGCCAAAAGTAGAGGTCTCTGGAAAATTAAATGTGCAAAGATTATGCATTGTAGATTTTAAAAATAGTTAGAATAAATCTAATCAGAATCAGACGCGAATCATAATAATATTTCTGGCTCGATATCCGTCCTTGCTAACGATCAGATCATAAATTAGTGTAGCCACGGCCCACAACTTGTCCGAACTTGCTTGAAGATAAATTCGTCCCAAAATATTATTTGTCTCAACATAATAAGTCGATATGGAGTTTTATTGAAATAACATTATTGTTCTGCCGTTTTCATTTTAGGAAAAATATCACATCTCTTTACCTCCAAGAGGACATTTTCCTTTGTAAACGGCGTTGCAAATATTAACGACCAGTTTACAAAGACTTTCCCATTTGCAATCCAGTGTTTATTTGCAAACTAAGTTAACTGTTTCATCAGTGGACAGAACAGAAATAATGAATATCATGTAAATGAAGCACCACATCGTTTATGCCGTCATAGTCTTCGTAACCACTTTGGTCAGGTATTCCATTTCATTCAGTTCCCCACAAACAGGTTAATTCTATCGTCAGGGATACTGCTCCTTGCACAAGGCCACTGTGGTAAGTTGTTCCTCTCCGATTAGTAACTATCAGTCAGCGTAATTTTACTTTGAGAGATGTTACAAATAACACTTTCAAACTGGTGTTCATTGTCCCACTTTGGCTCGAACCCGCATTTGGTAAAATTGTATTTGCAAGATGCTCACTGAGTCGCATTGTCTCTGCATCTGGGTGATGCTTTTAGATTGTTGGTCCACATGCAAGACAGTCATACAGTGAATGATATTCCCAATAAAATAGCAATTGGAGTCACGCTTAATCTCCTGCTGTTGCCCCACACACACTACAATTCTGCCTTTACAGAACATGCAGGAAAGCAAGAATAATCGGTCAAAAGTTCTATTTGAGCAGTTTCCCACCCTCAGTAGAACTTTCTTATGATATATTCGCCAAGCAGCATGAAGCCACTGCAATGAAATGGTACAGTCTGAGGTTTATGATTCCCATTCAGTAAAATTCCACTTTCAGGAATTCCTAGACTCAGAGTGATTTCTGAAGATATCGATCAACAGTACGCGACATCCCAGTCAATCACTGGGTAAAGCAGCGGGCCTGTGAGGTACAGATTAAGTTTATTTTTATCTTATTTAAAGAATTACAACATAGAATTAGTTTGGAAATGTAAACTGCGTGCATTGATTTCACACAACTCTAACTCGTACTGTCCACTTCCAGTCTCCAGTAAGTCAAGGGGTAAATGTATCCGTTCTACATAGGACTGGATCAGCATTCAGACAGCACGCGAAATCAGTAAGTCGGATCATTAGGAGAAGCAAAGACTGAACATCAAGAGAAGAACAAAAAAAAGGAAGAGAGCCGTCAGAGAATGATAGTGCCAGAGAAGGCTTCGTATTTTGTATTGCATAAACCTCTGTAGGTATGGTCGGAACACGTCCTCTCCGAATCTTCCAACGTCTTACCGGATGCCAAATGAAATTCATTTGATATCTTGCCACCCAACATTCCAGCAATAACAGTTTCCTTCAGGTGAACCATTTTGGACTGAAACAAACGGGAAGTTATTGCATCAAGGTGTTTGATCCACTTCCTTTCTCACCTGATGTAAAATGGTGAGCGAGATATGTCCCAGCCAACAGTGTTCATTCTGCAGCCCAGACATTTACAATTTATGGAGGAAATGTTCAATTCGGTGTTATTGTTACTGCAAAAAGTTGTCAACTTCCAAGTGTTAGCTGGCAACAATGATTCCCTTCAATAATATCTCACTACAACCCTCAACACACATTCCATCCCTCACTGGACTTTTAAGACTGGGTTTACTCAGCATCTAAATTTGAACTCCAATAAACCACCTTGCCTTAATAAAGTGATTCAACTCACATGAAAGTTATCATCCAAGCAGAAAGAGTTAAAAATACTGAACTGCCCTGTCTGTGGTCATTTCCATGAATGACCATTGTCAGCCCACACAGAGTCCAGTCATGAACAATGTCCCATAAAATCAACACAATCAGCGTTCATTCCAACTCATCTCTGCTTTCCAATACTTCAGAGTGCACGGAAGATGTGACAACATTTCTAAGGTTCTGATTGGCTAAAGTGGCCAGCGAGATCATGAACTGTGTTGATGCAACTGCAGCAAGCCACATGATAATTGTTGGAATTTATATATGAAAAGAATCTGTCTCTGCATTCTAAATCACCATCACCATTTGGACAGACATCCTGTGTGACAATAGGTGCAATAATGCCACACACCATGAGGCACACACCATTATGTAAATCAGGGGCGATACATGATTCATGCTCTTTGAGGAATTTTTTGCTAATAGATCACGAAGTAACTGGTAGGACTGATTTCATTTCTAACTCACTGAGTCGCTCAATGCTGAGCATCAAGTCAAATAGATGTCACAACAGCCGAGCAGACTTTTAGTCCGTTTGGCCAGATGATCTTCATCATGATTGGAGTCTCGGAGCAGCACAACAATATCAAATATGTTAAATCACACATCAGTCCCTCCAAACGAACTTGATTTACATTCGCGAACTATCCTTTTGCATCACCCAACCTCCACCTTTTCAGCCAAGTACAATAACAGAGGTTTCATAAAGTTGACAGAGTAACTTGTTTTTTTTTTTCCTGTGTTCATTATGTGTGCATCGCTGACGCTGTATATCTAATGCCCAGACGGCAATTAAGCGTCAACCATAATGCTCTGGGTCGAGAGTCAGATGTAGGGCAAGACCACGGTGGGCGGCACGGTGGCACAGTGGTTAGCACTGCTGCCTCGCAGCGCCGGAGACCCGGGTTCAATTCCCGCCTCAGGCGACTGACTGTGTGGAGTTTGCACGTTCTCCCCGTGTCTGCGTGGGTTTCCTTCGGGTGCTCCGGTTTCCTCCCACACTCCAAAGATGTGCAGGTCAGGTGAATTGGCCATGCTAAATTGCCCATAGTGTTAGGTAAGGGGTAAATGTAGATGTAGGGGTATGGGTGGGTTACGCTTCGGTGGGGCGGTGTGGACTTGTTGGGCCGAAGGGCCTGTTTCCACACTGTAAGTAATCTAATCTAATCACCACCTAAGAATGGCAGTTTTCACCGTGAATCGTGCCCATTTTGTTTTTCCCTGACAGATAAGTCATGGTCATCATGACACTCTTAATTCCAGATACTTGTTAACTTGAAATTCCAACATCTGCCGTGGTGAGATTGGAACCCATGCCCTGTGAACATTATCCGGTTCATGGCTTTAGTAAACTAGTGGCAAAATCACTGGGTTATCATATTGAAGTTCACAATACAGCACTATGGAGTTGCTGTAAATTAGTCTAAAAGTATACCCAGGTTTTTCATGACTGAAATGTCAATGCCAACAAAATAACAATATTAAAGATTCCAAGATTTTCATGTATACCTCACATTCCTACTGTGCCACTATTTATTGATCACATCCTTGTCTTATGGCTTCTGCTAAAGTGCATCACCATGTATTTGTCAGGGTAAAATATCACCTGCCACTGATTTGCCTGTCCGACTAACCTGTCTATGTCTATCCGACCAGAGACTATTTTCAGCACCGAGAAATAAATGGTCATTATTGGTGTCATTGGTAAACCTACGTATAGTCCCCCACTACACCTCTGCACATCCCCTACCCCACATGGGACATGCCGTCAGAGGTTTGTGGGAAACGTCAAGGTGTGAAAAGTAGGAATGGAGTCCCATCGTCTGGACAAAAGTCACACAATGGGCAGATTCAATGGCCTCCAGTGAGGCCAGCTCAATTTAAAATTCCCGTGCTGAGTTGCAATAATCTGATGTATTTTCCTCACTATCCTCCTCCTGTCCCTGATAAGAACTGCTCACACACCATTTTTCATTATGTTGACTAAACCGGGATATTAAATTGCTGTGATTTTGCTCTGAATTTGATAACCATTCATCTCCTCTTCAGAACGTACTTGGCCATTTTTGACAAACCATGTGTACAATCTGAGCCTGTCCTGCTCCAATGCTAAGTGAGGATGCTCAGAAAAACTAAGTGACGTTCTGACCTTTCCTTACTGTCGGTCATTTTTGTGAGTATCTGCCTGTTTCTCTGCCATCTTTCAGAACACGGAGAAACCTCCACATACAGCAGTTTGTCACGTTTGTGTTGGTCCATGGTGGGTTTCCCCCCCACACCCAAATCCCATGTACAATCACAACAAGACTTCCGCACTTTATGACTCCAAACGCTGTATGACATGGCTTCACAAAAATTGTCCTCCTGATTGTTGGCTGTATAGTCGTTTTAACCATCTGTGAATTGGTGTTCTCTGCCAGAAATGGCAAATGGGACATTATTTGAATGTGAGTATCATTCTAATCGAAGGTGCAAGTGTGAGAGACTGTCTGGGGGAGAGAGAGAGAGAGAGAAAGAGACAAAGATGCAGACAGAGAAAAAGAGACATGGAGAGGAGGTGCCAGGGAGAGGGAAGGACATGGAGAAAAGTAAGGAGTGCAATGGAAATCAAAGAGGTAGAGACGAACAGAGAAGTAGAGACGTTTTGGCAAGAAGAGAGTAAATGCATTCTGAATCCAGATGCTGCAGCTTGCACAGCTGAGCTGCATTGAATACACGCAACATGCACGGGGATCAAACCCTTCTCACACACTCTCTCTCTCTCTCTCACACACACACACACACACACACTCGCACATACGCACAGACGAGGATGTACACTGTTTGTCTCTCTCTCTCTCCCACACATACCTTGAACTGTACATTCTCTCTACCCCTCGCACGCAGATTATGACCAACACTGTCCCTCTCACACATGCACACTGCGATGGACACGGCCTCTCTGATGGAGACACTCACACAGACATACACTGTCGCTCTCACTCACACATACTCTGATGTACGCTGATTCACTCACACACGCTATGACTTTCACTGTCGATCTCACGCACACTCTCTCACGTACACTGTTTCTCCCTAACACGGAGATAGATGTACACCATCTCTCTCAAACGGACACGCTCTGATGGACACTGTCTTGCACACACACACACACATACTCTAATGTACACTGTCTCTCTCGCACACACACGCACACGAATATAGACTGACTCATATACACACACACTTTGAAGTACACTGCATTTCTCTCACATGAGCACAACCTGAAACACACAAACTGTTGTTATAAAAGACGATAATTTGAATAACCGTTTGGAGATGCGTCCTATATATGTTTATTGTACCTCTCTCCATGTGTGATTAAATAAGGGTTGCCTTTGGACAATTAAAATACTTGCCTGAGTCTTGTATCGGGGCGGTAAAACTTAGACAGGGGAGTCTGGGGCATGAAGTATGTTTCTCATTGATTGCGCAGTCAGGGGATAGATGCAGGCTGGGAGCTTGCTGTGTATTATAGTCGTCTGCAAAAATGCAGTTAGCCTCTGCACCATGTCCTTCAGCCCAGGGGCTGTGAGCCTGCGAGGGGAGAGGATGAGAGGTCAATGAGACAGTGGCCATGCCCTTAAATTTCTGAGCAGGAGAGTGGTCAAAAATGAGAGGCCTGAGAGAAGCGGAGTGTCTTACAGGTTGTTTTGAGTGGAGAAGAGGGAGGAGCTGTTGTAGGAGAGACAGATAGCGGAGGGACAGCAGAAGAGGCAGAGTGTGAGACAGAGTAGAGGAACAGTCTCAACAGGAAGCGGACTAAATGATGTCATTTGGACAAATCCTGAGGAGCTGGACAGGACAAGGATCATTTAATTAGGGGAGGCGTGCAGGCATAACGGGCTGAAAGAGCTCGCTCTCATATGTAAGACTTCTGTAATTATGGCATTGGGATCTTGCTGTGCATTAAAGCAATCAGTCAGAGGCCAGTCAGTACACACAGACTTACTTGCCTCTGCTTCGGGAATGGGGCTCAATGCAATATCGGGGCCAGCAAAATATTTGTGAGTGCACATTTCGTGAGGCAAATATTTGGGGAACGTCGCAAGTTTAGGAGCAGAGTGAGAATTTAGGATGAAATATTTTTCAGTGGGGTTCAACATTTGTTGGGTACTTTCAGGTTTGAAATGGAGAAAAAGAGAGGAAGAAATGGAGGTCGAAGGAGAAAGAGAGAGAAAGCGGGAGAGAGAGAGGAGAGACGAAGACTGTGGATGGCGAAGGGGGAGAGAGAGAAAGAGTGAAAGCGAAGGACAGAGAGAGACAAGGGAAGCGAGACAAGGAGAGACAGAGAATGACAGAGAATGAAGGATAGAAGAGCAACAGTCAGACAAAAACAAACACAAGTTTACAGTTGGGCAGGCTGAAGGAGTGATACTTCGTATTCCAGTTGGTCCCAGTTCACTCGATGGTTTCTCATACTCACTGTCTCCCATGAGAGACAGAACCGCTTCCAGGGGTTTGCTTCAGCCTGAGAATGTATCCACGTCTCTCTATGTTTCTGAGTTATATCTGTGTCTCTGTCCAATTGGGGTCTCTGTCCACCTTGTGTCTTAAATGATACAATACCACACTCTGCTTGACTCCCCATGCAATTGCACAGGCAGAAGATCCTTTTGTGGGTTGGGGGGCAACACATCAAATTTTTTTAATGTCTCACATTGCACATTTGTTTCGTTCTTCAAAAAATGTCTTTCACAGAGCAGTCTTGCCCGATCCCTTCCGGGATTGTCCCTGAGATATGAGGAAAATGAGGTGAACATGCCCATTGTAATCTCAGACCTTCTACCTTTGAATTCTTTCTCACTTAAAATTTGCGAGAGAACATCAGAAAATATTGTAACCTGCAGAAAGTGCAATTAAATTCACCCTGTCTCGTTATGAAACGGTTTACTTGAAGGTGTCTGGATCTAAGTGAAGCATTGTTTTTAATATAGAAACATTATGTTTCATATGTATAATGTTAGGAATAGTGTTCAAAGCCAAATCATTTCCACGTTGCAGAGGGAACAGAACATTTTTCCAATATGTTCTACACTGAGAGACCTTAATCCAAATCCAACCATTTTCTCACCAGTGTTGTGTCGTTATGTGTGTCTGTGTGTTGCTCTGCGTTAATGGGACTGTCAGTTTGGATGCTTCTCTGAGCTGTTTCCCTCCCTCTCTCCCTTTCTGAATCCTCGATTCTTTTCACCCCATACCACCTGCTGTGCAGTGGTGTTGGGAGACAGAAATTAGTAGACAGACATTATCATTAGGCATTTGGCATTCCTTAGGCCAATAAATTGAATCTCGATCTGTGTTGTCCTGTGTTATATATATTCATGAAACTTTTATTTTCTTACAAAACTATAAAAAGCAAGATATAAATTACAACACCAGCGAACATTACTCTATATACAAATAACAGCAAAAAAGGAAGAAAAGAAAACCCACAACAACTAGAACAATATATACCAAAATACAAGTATACTCATGCGCAAAACAGAAAAAAATCAATAAAGGTGGTTAATAAATAAACAAGTAAAACACCTCAGCACAAAAAAAACCTCTCGCCTTCTGTGAGTACTAAGTATTGCACACAACATAATCCGAATTCTTCCTTCAAGGACATCTAGTGCACTCAATCAGAATGCCGTGGCTACACGAAAGCCCTTGTTAAAATGACTGATAAATCTGCATCCGAGCAGTCCAGAAAAGGATGCCATATACTACAAAAATGTTCTGTTTTACGGTGCACCATATTTGTGAAAAAGGTCAAGGGAGAGACTTTGCATTACCAGCCGATGCAAACCCAATCGACCCGCGTTGGGGGGGGTGGGGGGGGGGGGGGTGGGGGGGGTGACGGTTGGGGTGTGGGGTGGTGGTCAGAAAACCGACACATTAAAATATTTTTCCGAGCCCAGAAAGTGAGGATATTACAATTTTTTTCCCAGATGCATCCAAAGAGAGTATATTGGGTAGGCTGACAAGAAGATAGATAGGGATCCATCTTAACCTCAGCCTTCAAGGCCCTTTCGATGATCCCTGCCACAGAACGTCAATATACATGGAGCCAGTGGCACACCATAAACAATGATTGAGAGGACTGATGTTTACCTGACACATAAGACTAAAGGAGGATGCTCCCACCATAAACTTCGAGACATTGCATTTGACCGAATGGATCAGTTGCAAAATCTTTAGCATTATGGCATGGGTCCTATTAATAGAGATGTTCCTCACATTTTCACAAATGTGTCCCCATGCGAAAACAGAAATCTCAACCCCTAATTCCGTCTCCCAAACCTCGCCAAGCTGCTTATCGTCTTTTGAAGGATCGTTCCCCAGGATATGATAAAGTATACTAATGAAAAGAGCACTTTCAGCATAAAGTACCCTCTTCGACAGAGTAGATCCTCAGCGGTTGGTCAAAAGCATGCTCCCTTTCTGAATAAACTCCCGGACCTGAAAAAAGTGGAAAAGGTCTTTGTTAACTAGACCATGTTTACAAATTATTTGGTTAAACGTCATCGTTATTTCAATTTGAAATAAATCGGCCAAACAGTAGATTCCCCTCGCTTCCCAGGGTCAGAAATGATATATTGGACATATTACCCTTCTTCTGCTGCATTCTCCTCCCTGCCTAAAACGTATTAATAACAATCAGATTATGGCAATATTTCATGAGTCTTCATCTTATCCAAGAATAAAAGGCTGATGAGGAGACATTTTGACTGGGAGGCCTCAATATCTAGCCATATTGATGTCAGGTCTTCACAAGCCCAATCACAAACAAACGAGAGCGGAGAACTTAATGATATCGTCTAATATCTGGAAAAGCCATTCCCCCCAATCACGAGACAACTGTAGTTTAGACAACTTGATAAGAAACTGCCTATGGCGCCAAATAAAAGAGCCAAACCCTCCATTAGGTATCTCGAATTGTTGCCTTGGGAAAGTCAGTGGGAGCATTTGTATCGGATAGCGCAAATGGGAGAGAACATTCATTTCGATAAGAGACACCCTGCCGAGCCAGGATATTCGAAGTGCTTCCCATCGCTGAAAATCTTGCTTAATCCTGTCAAGCAAGTGAGCAAAATTGGCCTGCAACAACTGATCAAAATAAGAGTAATAAAGATGCGTAAATATAAAACATCCTCCTGTGGCCATTTGAAAGTGAACTTTAGTTCACCCCCCACCTCAGATATTCTTCTAAGACCCCCACAACCCTCCCTCCATAGGCATAGCTTCTGATTTTAAGAAATTAATCTTGTAACCTGTAAAGGAGCCAAATGAGTTGATGTATTGCATAAGATGGGATACAGAAACGTGTGGATCCAGCAGAAAAAAACAAAACATCTTCTGCATATAATGGCATCTTATGCGACTTAGATCCTACTTTAGGGGTGACTTTATTATGATCCCTACGGATCATCTCTGCCAGCTGTTCAATCGCCAACATCATAAGTATTTGGTGAGTGGGGACAGCCTTGCTGAGAGCCCCTACAAATATCAAAATTACCCCCTGTCTGGTTTACTGTCACTTTCTCCTTTGACCGGTTTGTGACTATTTGTTTTCAAAAGCTGAAAACAAAATATTGCACTGAGAAAACTGCGACTGTGCTCCTAGCAACAACCTGCACCTTCTTCTGTCTGAAAAACATCCCCTTCTATTTTCAATATGAACCTTGGAAGATAATTAACAATGTGCCATTCTATTGTGATACAAAGTCAAGTTACTTTACTGAGACTTGGTGGGTGGCATTAGATTGGCTTGATACAGTTTTGACCCCTTTACTGCCATTTGCTTTAATTCTGTCGCTCAATGCTCTCACAGTCAGACACATTTTGGTGACAAGTAGAGTCCGGAAGAGGCTGAAGGGAGAAAGCAAAGGAGATAATCGCAGAGACCCAGAGATGGAGAGCAGAAGGAAGTCTGTGATTTTACTCTTCACTGTGTCTGGGAGCTTCATCCTCTTGTGGTTAATCGTTGTTGTGGATTTCTTATATTATGTCACTCAAGGAATCAATACTGCCAATTACCCGCCTTTCCTATTTCACTTTAATAGTGTTGGTTACATGCTGCAAAACCTAAGCTGTTGCACAACCACGTTTATGTATGCAGCAACATTGTCTGGGTTCAGAGCAATGATCAGTAATGCAGTAAAATACCTGGTTACACGATTTCCTTGTGTTATGAATAAATGAAACTCCTCAGTGAACCACACAGGACGATCCTAATGTTTCCATATCATGAAATATTTTTCTTATACACTAGTGGGACATGGGCATCATTGTCTGGGACACCATTATTACCCACACTAGTTCCCCCTGATAAAGTGGTGGTGAGTTGCTTTCTTCAACCACTGCAGTGTTTGTGCTGTCAGCAGAAACATAATGTTAGGGAGGGAATTCCAGGACTTTCATCGAGCGACAATGAAGTAATAGTGACATGTGTCCATTCAGGATGGTGAGTGGTTTGAAGGCGATCTTGCAGGGGCTGGTGTTCCCATTTACCTGCACCCTTGTCCTCTGAAATGATAGTGTTCATGATTTATGGAATGTAATGGCTGAGGAACTTTGGTGTATTTCTGCAGTGCATCTTGTAGATAGTACACACCGCTGCTACTGAGTGCTGGTGACGGAGGGTTTGAATGCTTGAAGATGTCGTGCCAATCAAGAGAGTTGCTTTGTCCTGGATGGTGTCAAGCTGTTTTAGTGTTATAGGAACTGCACCCATCCATGCAGGTGGAGCGTATTCTATCACACTCCTGACATGTGCCTTGTAGAGGGCAGATAGAGTTTGGGGTGTCAGGAGGTGATTTACTTGGCGCAGATAGATTTTGGGGTGTCAGGAGGTGAGTATCCCTAGTCCCTGACTTGCTCTTGCAGCCACTGTGTTTATATGGTGTGTCCATTTGAGTTTCCGGTTAATGGTAACCCCAAGGATGTTGACAGTGGGGGGATTAAGTCATGGTAATACCGTTGAATGTCAAGGGCTGTAGTTAAAGTGTCTTTATTAGTGATGGACATTGTCTGGCATTTGTGTGGCATGAGTGTCACTTACCACTTGTTGGCCCAAACCTGGATATTATCCAGATCTTGTTTCATTTGATCACAGACTGCTTCAGTATCTGAGGAGTCGCGAGCAACGCGAGTGATGGGAGTGAATGCTTTTGGATGTGGTGCTAATCAAACGGCTGCTTTGTCTGGATGTTTTTTTTGGGTCTGACAGGAAGGTGACAACACAGGAGGATCGTCCCGGTTGTTCTGGCATCTCAATGTTTCCTGATTGAAGTGATACAGCTAAGGAGGGAACATTAACACTCCCCTCATCCCCCCAGCCCCGAAGCAACCGCCCTAACTTCTACATCCACGACAGCTACTCTCTAGCCTGTGACTCACTGCACGAGATTCCTCTTGATCTCTTATCGGAATACCAGCCCTGCACCTCCCTAAATCAGATCCTTCCTAATATTTCTGTCAGCCTGGGGACAAAGAGCCCCTCCCTCTGCTGCCAACCCCTGCCAATTGTCCACTTCGGTCTGGTATCAATCCCATGGCTGCTGCTGATAACCAAGCAGAGTGGTTCATTCAAATCTGATAAGGTTGCAGACACCAGGAGCTGTGATTAATCATGGCCCACTGTCCGTCCAGCAAGGTACAGATTATTTCCTGCTGACACCTGCGCTTCTCCACCAGGATTGCTTTCCCATAGCGCCTGTCGGAAAGTGGGGCCACTTCACCAGGGCTTGTCTGTTGCCTCGAAAAAGGGTCCAGAGTTCGAGTGCTCAGCAGACAGCCTTCACTACCTCTAACCATTTCTCACAAACCCACGCTAACTCCCCGGTCCTCTCAAGTACAAAGATTTTTTGGACAATTGCTCAAGATTGCTGCGGAGTGGCATTGACTATTCTGTATTGTTCCTGTATGAAATGGAGGACAGGATCAGTAACTTTCTCACACCGTGGTACTGATATGGCTGGTAGATATTTGTTCATAGCAAAGCAAGGAGTCATAAGGTCCCTCTCTGCAGTTAGGGAGGTGGCCTATGTGTGAGAAAATACCTGATCAGGAAAATGGTTATATGGGTTCGAGGTCTCTGTGAGAGATTGGATACTTCAGTCAACTATTTCTGGGATTTGGGCAACTTGGTAAATCGTTATATACGAATTAAAGGACATCCAGTTTACAGTTCTGGGCGATTGTGACGGTGTGTACAGTGTAAGCTTTCAATAGAATGGAGAATTGATTCCCAAACGATGACATTGTCAACAAAGGGGTGGCATGGACACAGAGAACTGACAAGCCATTTTTACCTGATGGCACTTTTAGTTGCGATCGCATAGAACAATCAGCAGAATATTTTTAGAAATCCCTTTGAATATGAAAAAGGAGCGGGATGTGGGGTGACAGACTTCTGTTTCTTGCTGTCATTGGACTGAGTGTTAACTCAGTGGTTTTTATGAATCAAACTTTGTACATTGGTGCTTACATGTGGTCTTATGTATAATTTGTTTCCTTTATCCCCTAGAACTGGAGATCCGGGAATGTTTTGATTTCAGTCTGCATGTTGGAATTCCAGGGTGATTTTAAAGTGTAGACTGTGTCGTTTATTACTTTAGATCGTGCTTGGTGAATGTTATTTCCCTTTGAGGGACTTTCTGTCCTGACTTAAATTGAGCCATGCTGGGAAAGGTTCATCAAAAGAAAAATTGGGTTGTAACGAATGGTTAAAATTATCATGTTTGCATTGATCATGTCTGAAGTTTCGTTTTCTGTCCAGAGTGAATTTCCAAATACGAATTCAACATTTAAGCTAATCATTAATTTCAGATGATACAGTTTTCTCATTACACATGCACTTTGTGAAAATTGGAGTTGTGGAAATGTGGTTCTAAAATCTGAGAAAACTGATGAAGATGTGAGGGTGATGATGCTCGATATTCAGGTATTGAAGTAGATGCTGGTTCCTTGCCATTGTAAGTGCCATTGTAACCAGGTTGCAACTATGTGTGAGATGACTGGTCTCTACCCTCTGTGTAGGTCAGGAATCTAGGGACCTGTGATATGGCCTTTTGTGAGCAGGCAGTAAACTTAATCTGGGAGACAAATTATGGGAAAAAGCGAAAATTATTAATTGAAGAATGGGAAGACAAAGTAGATAGTGAATGAAAAGGCACCTAACTGGACAGTTGGGGGAATAATATATGTAATGAGGTGGTAGATGCATGTTAGGCTAATTGTTGATGGGTAGACAGAAGGTGAAAAAGGAAACAGGAAATAAAGCATAAAGAAACTAAGGCTGAGAAAGATACTCCTTGCTAGCCCTGATTTGATTAATGACTAGCAGGACACTCTTTACCTCCTCATATGTCTCCATTCATGGGGATGTGTTGTCCCAACCACTAGGGTTCATAAAGGTCAATCACAAGTGAAAGCTTTGGATATTTTGATCAATGCTACTGACCGTTCCCTTACTCAGGAATGCATTATTCCCACCTTCCAAACCCTAACCCCTTCCTCACCCAAATGGATGAAGACCTTTTTGGGACTGGTCAGCTTTTGCAGGCAGTCGCTTCAGACTTAACAACTTTTACTCAAGTCCTTATTCCATGTTCCTCTCCGAATGCTCCCCTTACATTTTAGCTGACTGATTCGGCAAAACAATCATTTTCTGACCTCAAAGATGCCTTGGCTACAGCCCCAGTGCTAGGCTGCTCACTGTATGGCAGACCATTTCAGTTGGATGTTCGTGTCATCGATGAATGTGCCACTGGTGTGCTCTCTCAGCAGCATGGTGACCGTCATCGCCCGGTGGTCGATTATTCCACTGAATTGGATCCTTTTGCCAATGGCCCCCCTTACATCTCAGTAGACCCAGTACCTCACCCAAGCTCATCTGAGCTGCTACGAGGTCTCCTGGTTACAGAACCCTGACCTCTTGTTTCATTAGTGCTCCACTTCACATCCCAGTTCGTTCCTTGAGCAACATCCTGGCGATCTTCCTGAACTCTTCTCTACCCCCGCCACATCATTTTCTTATTTCTCCTCGCCTGGACTTGACATACCTTCCAGTTGAGAATCCTGACCTCAGGTTTTATGTTGTTGGTGGTTCCTCTGTTTCCCCGGACAGTGTCTGGAAGTCAGGCTATGCTATAGCAACAGACACTGCTGTTCAGGTATCTGCTGCCTTTCAGACCCTGGCCCTGCACAGAAAGCCGAGCTTTTAGCCCCTACCAGAGCTTGTATTCTACCCACTGATAAAATTGCTAACATTAACCCCGATTCCATGTCTGCAATCAGTGTTGTGCATGATTTTAGTCGCCTCGGGCAACAACGAGGATTCCTTATTCCTGCAGGAACTCCCACTCAGAATGGTCTTTGAGTTAAGAATCTCCTCGATGCTATTCTGCTTCCTCGTCCATTAGCTGGTATTAAATGTACTGCACACAAAGGAGGGACACTTCGTAAAATGGCGAAATTCCCGTGCTGATACTACTGCTAAGGTGGTGGCTGCATCAGCCATTTTCGTTGTTACACATAACAGGAATGAGAGTTCAATTCAAGCAGCTACTTCAGGGACATGGGCAGGCCAGATCTAACTGCGATTCAAATTGACAGAAGGATGCCTCCGAATCTCAACACCCACTTTGGAATTCGATTGGGTGTTCGCACTCCTCGACACGATACCTCTGGCAAACACCAGTGGGTCAAGTCTGTATTCCTGATTCTTTGTTCCCAGTGCTTATTGATGACTTGCACACTTGTACCCATCTTGGCAAGGAAGGAATGGTACAGCGACTTTTAAAAACATGGTGGCACCCCGATTTTAATACAGCACGTCAAATGTGTCTGGAAATGTGCCTTATTTGCACGTATAATAATAATGGTAAAGCTATTAAATACCCTTCTGGGACTACACACATGCAAGATGATCCTTTTTTCTGGATACAGCTTCATTCTATTGAATTACCTAAAGTACAATTTGGAGAGATTTGTAGTTCAGATTGAGGTTCTGGATGTAGGTTTGCTTGATTAGCTGGAAGATTCATTTTCAGATATTTCGGCACCATGCTAGGTTACATCATTACTGAGCATCCTGTGAAGCACTGGCGTTATGGCCCGCTATCTATTTATGAATTCAGATATCCTTGGGTTGGTGATGTCGTTACCTGAAGTGATGTGATTTCCTGCTCTTTTTCTCAGAGGGTGGTAGATGGGGTCCAAATCGATGTGTTGTTGATAGTGTTCCGGTTGGAATGCTATGTTTCGAGGAATTCTCGTGCATGTCTCTGTTTGGCTTGTCCTAGGATTGATGTGTTGTTCCAGTCAAAGTGGTTTCCTTCCTCATCTGTATGCAAAGATACTAGTGATAGTGGGTCATGCCTACCCTGGTGGTTAACTTTCGCCTGTTTGTCCAATGTCGTCTGTGTTGCAGTTCTTGTCAGGTATTTTGTAATTGGCGTTTCTTTTGCTTGTTGTCTGTGTAGGGTATTTCAAATACATTACCTGCTGATTTGACGTTGGTGGGTCTTTGGGCTGCCAAGGGGTCTGAGTAGACTCGCATTCATATCTGAGAATTATTTGTTTCAGGGGAGAGAAGCTCGGGTTTTTTGGGAATGCTTTGTCTGCTTGTTTGTTTCTGTTGCTGAGAAATCAACGGAATGCAATCATTGGGTACCCGTTCTTTTTGAATATGCTGTGCAGTTGGTTTTGTTCTGTTCTTCACAATTTCATCTGAGCTGCAGTGTGTGTGGTGGCTCATTGAAATAAAGTTCTGATGCAGCTTCGTTGGTGGGTGTTGGGATGATTGCTTCTGCAGTTCAGTATTTGTTCCATATGTGTTGTTTTCCTGTAGACGCTGGTTTAATGTTCCTCATTGGCTGCTCGCTCTACTGTGACATCAAGGAATTGGAGTCTGTTGTTGTTTTCATCCACCTTTGTGAATTTTTTGCCTGTAACGGTATTATTGATGGTCTTGAAGGTTTCCTCTAATTTGTTCAGTTTAGTGATGACCAAAGTCTCATCCCTGTAGCAGACCCACTGTTTCGGTTGGATGATTAGCAGCACTGTTTGTTCGAGTTTCTGCATTACGCCTCTGCTAAAAGCCCTGATATCTAAGATCCCATATGTGTTCCATTGGTTGGTCTGTAGGTTTTGTTGTTGAAGGTGAAGTGGGGGGTAAGACATAGGTCCCCTAACTTGATGATAATGTCCTTGCTGATGAATCTGGTCGTGTCCAGTCTATGTTTCTTTGGTTCTTCTAATAGTGTCATCAATGTTTCCTTGGCCAGGTTGACATTGATGGATGTGAACAGGGCTGTTATGTGAGAGACTATACTTTCATCCTCTTATATCTTGGTGTCCATTATGTTGTTCAGAAATTTTTTGGGGGGGTGAATGGAGGTGCATGATTCCTAAACTTTTTTTAGTCTTTGGTGTAGTTCCTTGGCCATGCTGTATGTTTGTGTTCCAGGTAGCAAGACTATGGGTCAGAGGAACGCTCCTGGCTTGTGAATTTTGGATAATCCAGAGAGTCGTGGTGTGTCGGATCCATCTGGTTACATCTTTTGGAAGTCTGCCTTGTTTGATTCTCCAGATCTCTGGAGTTTTTTGAGTTAGGCTGTGATTTGGTTTTCTCGTTTTTGCTTGGGGCCAATCGCCACCTAGTGGTAAGTGTCGGTATTTGCAAGCAGTGTGTTTGCTTTCTCAATATAGTCTGTCCGCTTTTAAATGTCTGTAAGGCGTCCTTTGTCTGCAGGTAGGATAAAAATGTTTTATCTTTCTTGAGTCCTTCTAGTGTTTTTCTTTCTTGTTTATTGAGTGTTCTTCCTTTTCCCCACTTAATGATGGTTTCTTCTGTGAGTTTGGTTTCTTTCAGTATTGTTTCTTATGCTTTAAAAAAATTTATGGTCTGCATCCCAGAAGCTGTAACTTAATCCTGTTACTTAGACAGCTTTATCAGTGTCTGTTAAGTGTTGGACAGATGGGTTCTATGCTGTCTCCGGTGTTACTTTGCTTGAGTTTGTCTTGTTTTGTTTCTGCAGGTGTAGTTTTTTTTTCTTCATTTTCTAAGTTAGCCGCTGTCTCATGTCTACGGCTTGTTGTACTGTGTCTGCCCATTTGTGCTTTGTTGTGTGAGGGAGTAGAGTTTTTTTCACTATATTTCCCAGTTGTATTTAAGGAGTCTGTAGTGGCCATCATTAAACATTTCCCTAAGCATTCTTCAGCTGTTTGGCTTTGCTATTCATTTGGATAGTGGTGTGTTAAGGGAGGTATGTTTTTGAGGTATTGAGATAGGACCTGTATCTTTTGGCATTCATGCAGGAAGTACAGGTATTTGTGGGTGGAGCTCTATCAGCGGTCATTGGTTTCCAATCTTTGTGCTAGTTTTAGTGTATTTTCCCCGGATATGTTAGTGAGTTTGGAAAAGATTCAGCGCTCAGATGGAGGTTCTAGATGTATGTTTGCTCGCTAAGCTGCAAGGTTCATTTTCAGATGCTATCACCATGACATCACCAGCACAGAAAATGACATCATCAACCCAAGGAAAACGAAAGACATAAATAGAAAGTGGGCCATAACGCCAGTGCTTAACGAGAGACTGACTGATTATGCTTCCTAGTACGGTGACGAAGCGTCTGAAAGTGAGCCATGCAGCTCAGCGAACAAAACAACATCCTAAAGTACAATGTTATAAATACTGTTTGTTCATGTTCGATGAATTTAGCAAATGGATTGAAGCCTTCCCCTCTACTAAGTGCACTGCACATACAGTCGACAAAATATTGTTGACTAAAGTAATTCCCCACTTTGGCTTGCCTAAAAGGATGAACTCTGAGAATGGGCCACGTAGAATATAGAACATTACAGCACAGGGCAGGCTCTTCAGCCCTCGATGTTGCACCGACCTGTGGAACCATTCTGAAACCTATATATCCAACTCAATTCCATTTTCAACCATATGTTTATCCAATGACAATTCAAATGCCTTCAAAGTCGGAGAGGCTAGTACTGTTGCATGCAGTCCACTCCACTCCCCTCCTACTCTCTGAGTATAGAAGCTACCTCTGACATCTGTCTTATATCTATCATACCATCAATTTAAAGCTATGACCCACCGTGCTAGCCATCACCAGCTGAGCAAAAAGGTTCTCACCATCCATCCTATCTCATCATCTGATAATCTTATATGTCTCAAATAAGTCACCTCACAAACGTCTTATCACTAACAAAAACAGCCTCAAGTCCCTCAGCCTTTCTTCATAAGATATTCCCTCCGTTCCAGGTAAACTCCTAGTAAATCGTCACTGCACCCTTTCAAAAGCTTCCTCATCCTTCCTCTATTGTGGTGACCAGAAATGTGCACAATACTCTTAGTACGGCCACACCAGTGTTTTGTAAAGCTGCAGCAAGACCTTGTGGCACCGAAACTCAATCCCTCTGCCAATAAACGCGAACACACCGTATGCCTTCTTATCGACACAATCAACCTGTGTCGCAACTTTAGAAATCTGTGTACATGGACACTGACATCTCTCTGCTCATCTACACTACCAAAAATCTTACTATTAGTCCAGTACTCTTTATTCCTGTTGCTCCTTCCAAAGTGAATCACATCGCAATTTTCCGTAATAATTCAATTTGACTCCTCTTAGCCCATTTCTGCAGTTTACCTGTGTCCATCTGTAACCTGCAACATTCTTCGGCACTATCACCAACTCCACCAGCCTTTGTGCTATTCGCAAATTTACTAACCCATCCTTCCATGCCCTCAACTAGATCATTTATAAATATGACAAATAGCAGTTAACAAAAACAGATCCTTGCGGTACACCATAAGTAATTGAACTCCAAGATGGACATTTCCCATAAACCACCACCTTATCTTCTTTCAGCTAACCAATTTCTGATCCAAACTGCTAAATCACCCTCAAATCCATGCCTCTGTATTTTGTGCAATAGCCTATCGTGGAGAACCTTATCAAATGCCTTATGGAAATCCAAATACACCACTTCAACCACTTCACCCTCGTCTAACTGTTTGGTCACCTTCTTAAAGAACTCAATAAGGTTTGTGAGGCACGACCTATCCTTCACAAGTCCGTTTTGAATACCCCTAATCAACTTATTCCTCTATAGATTATTCTAATTCCTATCTCTTCTAACTTTTTCCAACACTTCATCCACAATCGAAGTAAGGCTCACTGGTCTAATAGTTTCAGGGTTGACTCTATTCCCTTCTTGAAAAAAGGGACAACATTTGCTATCCTCCAATCTTCTGGCTCTGTTTCTGTTGACAATGACGACATAAAGATCAAAGCCAAAGACCCTCCAATCTCCTCCCTAGTTTCCCAGAGAATCCTATGGGACCTATTTATTTTCACACTTTCAACAATTGCGAAAACCACCTCCTTGTGCGCCTCAGTCCCATCTTGTCGCCTGCATCTCAAATTCTCCTGAACAACATTGTCCTTTTCCAGTGTGAATACTGCCAATATTGATTTAGCGCGTCCCCTATCTCCTCGGTCTTCATGCACAACCTCCCACTACCATCCTTGATTGGCTCTAATCTTACTCTAGTCATTCTATTATTCGTGATATACCGATAGAAAACCTTCGGGTTTTCCTTGATCCTATCCACCAATAACTTCTCATGTACCCTCCTGGCTCTTCTTCGCCCTCTCTTTAGGTCTTTCCTGGCTGACTTGGGATTCTCAAGCGCTCAAACTGAGCCTTTACATCTCATCCTATAACAAGCTTTCTTCTTCCTCGTGACAAGAGTTTCAACTTCTTTTGAAAACCACGGTTCACTCACACGAACACTTCCTCCCTGCCTGACAGGAATATACTTATCAAGGATAGGCAGTCGCTGTTACTTGAACAAGCTTCACATTTCAATTGTGCCCACCCCCTGCAGTTACCTTCCCCATCCTATGCATCCGAAATCTTGCCTTATCGCATCATAATTTCCTTATGCCCAACTCTAACTCTTGCCCTGTGGTATGTACCTACCCCTTTCCATCACTAAACTAAACATGTCTGAATTGTAGTCACTATCACCAAAGTGCTCACCTACCTCTAAATCTATCACCTGGCTGGTTCATTCCCCAGTACCAAATCCAAAACACCCTTTGTTAGCTTGTCTACATACTGTGTCTGAAAACCATCGTGCACACACTGAACAAAACCTGACCCATTTAAAATACTCAAACTATAGTATTTCCAGTCAATATTTGGAAAGTTAACGTCCCCCATAGCAACTACGCTGTTACTCGCACTCCTATCCAGAATCATCTTTGCTGTCCTTTCCGTTATATCTATGGAACTATTCAGAGGCCTACAGAAAACTTCCAACAGGGTGACCTCTCCTTTCCTGTGTCTAACCTCAGCCCATACTACCTCAGTGGATGAGTACTCAAACGTCCTGACCTCAATCATCCTTGATGAACAGTACCACATCACCCCCCTCTTTTACCACCTTCCCTGTTATTACTGAAACATCTATACCCTAGAACCAGCAACAAACATTCCTGTCCCGGCTCTACCCATGTCTTCGAAATGGCCACAATATCGAAGTCCCAGGTACCAACTCATACTGCAGGTTCACCCACCTTATTCTGGAATCTACTGGCGTTGAGGTCGACATATTTCAAACGATCTTCCTGCTTCTGGTTTTCTCTTGCGACCTTGAAACTATGTTTCTGACCTCACTACTGTCAATCTCCTGTACACTGGAATAACAGTTCAAGTTCCCATCCTCCTGTTGATATGGTTTAAATCCTCTCCAGCATGAAAAATCCCCCTGCTGCCCCCAACCCTATCCCCAGATACTTGTACCCCTCTGATTCAGGTGTAGACCTTCATGTTTGTAGATCTCCCACCACCCCTCAATGAGCACCAATTACACAGATATCTGAAACTCTCCCTCCTGCACCATTCTTGCAGCCACATGTTCAACACCTCTCTCTCCCTATTCCTTGCCTCACGAGCAATAAACATGGGCATCAAATCAGAGATATCAACTTTATTTGGTCCAGCTCTAACCTTCCACCCGAGCTCCTTGAGTTTCAGCCTTGTATCCCCATTCCTTTTCTTACTTATGTTATTGGTTCTGATGTGGATCACAACTTGGGGCTGCTCCACCTCCCCCGCGAAGATCCGGAAAATACAATCAGAGACATCAGGAACCCTGGAACCTGGGAGGCAACACACCAACCATTCCAACAGAACATGCTATCTGTCCCCTTAACTATGGAGTCCCCAATGACTAATGCTCTGCTCATCTCCCCTCTTCCTTTCTGCACAATAGCGACAGACTCTGTGCCAGAGACCTGTATCTAGTGGCTTTCGCCTGGTCAGTCGTTCCCACCAGCCCAACAGAATCCATGGCCACAGGGGATCCCTTTCCGTCACCTGACTTGAACCCATCTACCTTTTTCTTGTCCCTGAGGTCTGACTCCTTCCTGTGACTCTTCTCAAGAACACCCTCCGCCTCCGACGTTCATCCAGCTCCAGCTTCAGTTCCCTAACAGAGGTTCTTCGGAGCTGGTGTTGGGTGCACGTCACACAAATGACGTCAGCAGGGACACTATTCGTGACCCTGACCTCCCACATTCTGCAGGAGGAACATCAATTTTCCTCACCGCCATTCCCACTATTTTAAATTCCCAATAAATATTTTTTTTAATGCAAGTTATCTTACCAATCCAGCGCACAGAACATTCTTTTTGGTTCGAGGAGGAGGACGGGTGGGAGCCACTACCTAATTAGTGCTTCAGGTAACGCAGCCATCCAAATACATTACTTCTCTTACTCAGCAGTCCTGTGTCCGCTCCTGCTCAGCTTGCGCTCCGCCTATTTACTAAATAGGTTTTTAAATCTGTGGTTCACCTTCTCATCAGCGCCCTTGTCAACCCTCCCACACTTTTTGCTGCTGAAACATAAATAGAGGGTCCAGACGTTCTCAGTAAGTTCTTAAATCAGTGCTTCACCTTCCCGTCAGCTCCCTGGTCAATGCTCCTGTGCTTCCTGCTGCTGAAACTAACATTTCATGCCTCGATTTATTCCTTAAGTATGTGACTCACTCTCCATTGAACAGCAACTGCACTGTGCATATCGCCCGCAGGCAGCAGGGATTGTGGAACAGCCCAATCATACTTTAAAAGAGAAGTTACCTAAAATGGTCAAATAAACTTTCTCCAAGTATTGCCCTTGGCAGGACTGTACATGTGAGTGTCTCCACATTTGCAGACTGGACTGTCAGTTGAAGAGATAGCTTACAGTCGGTCAATGAGGACTCTGGATTGCGCACGATAAAACCCCTGAGGGCGTGGATCCCCTTGTAATGGGTGAGCAAATGCAGAATTACTTGAAACATTTGCCACTTTCTCTGAAGTTTCTTCAACCGCAGGCCAAAAGTCGCATTGCCCAGTTAAGGAATGGACAATCGCCTCCTAATATCCAAAAGCAAACCAAGGTGATTATGTATTGGTTAATAATTGGGAAAGGAACAAATTGGGACAATGCTGTTGCGGCCCCTTTCAAGTCTTACTCACATCAACTTCTGTCAAGATTGAAGGACACTCGAACTGGGTCCACCAATCTGATTGTAAGAAGATTGCTCCTCAAACAGGAATGAACATAGCGTGAAGACCTTTTAGTACTCTTTGAACTTTCTGAATTCTTTAACGTCGGTGGCCATTTGATATTGAAGAACTGGCCTACTCGGGAACAGCATGCAAATACTTACTGACATATGCCATGTATGTATGCTGAAAATTTTAATATAAGTAAGCGCTGGTTTTGTACACATGTCCTCATCTATTCAAGGGAAAGAATATCTCTTCAATTCCTCCTTTTCGTTCCACCAGAAGCAGTTGGGTGGGTGTTACGTCGGAATCACACAGGAGTTAATGGGGACATGAGAATATGGGAATCGGCAGGTTAAGAAATGACTAAATTTTCTACATGGTGTCAGCCTGCATATAATCATGACACAGTTTTTCCTTCCCATACAGTCCTTTCAAGTAACGTTACCGGTTCCCTATGTTTTATAAATAAGTAAAGGGAAGGTTGATGGGGCAAAGCAGATGTGACCTCTCATTTGACTGGCAAGGCCCAGTAGTGAACATTTCTGACAGTGCAATGTTTTACTGTAATTGGTCCAGAGTATGGAATATAACTTCTAATAGTCCATTGGTCTGTTCTGCCCTATAACCTTGGATGATATTGGCTTATGATTTTACAGATTATAATGGCATATACTTTATATACAACACCAGAGCTTACCCATGGCTTCCAACCATTTCGTTGGGATGCTGCTATACGGGTTGTGTGCTTCCTGACGTGCATCATCCCTGAAGCAATACCATCTACGAGCCAAAGGAGCCACTTCCAAAACAGACCATTTCCTCATGATGTCCTTTCTCGTGTATTGAATGGGCTGGGCATCCGTTGAATTGATTCACATGGGTTCAGCATTGGAACACGTGGCCGATGAGACAGTTTCAGAGGCCAGGGCAAGTGGACAAGCACTGATTGAGGTCTCAGATAAGCTTGTGGCTGGCTGGACCATGGAATTGCAGAATCGAATGGATTTGCATTATCTGCTAGCCTCACCTGGAGGAGGGTGTGCTGTTGTTGGTCATGAGTGCTGTACTTTCCAGAAAACTCGGAGGGTATCATGAACCTGGCAGACAATATCAAACAACATGCAGATCAAACACAGAGGGGTCAGCGATGGAGGCACAGTGGGGTTAGTCTAATGCCCCCAGGGGTCAGTAACAGAGAAACAGTGGGGTCAGTCTAATGCCCCCAGGAGTCAGTGACAACGACACAGCGGGGTCAGTCTAATGTTCCCAGGGGTCAGTAACAGAGAAACAGTGGGGTCAGTCGAATGCCCCCGGGCTCAGTGTCAGAGACAGTGTGGGGTAAGTCTAATGTCCCCAGAGTTCAGAGACAGAGACACAGTGGGGTCAGTCATATGTCCCAAGGGGTCAATGACAGAGACACTGTGGGGTCACATTAATGTTCCCATGGGTCAGTAACGGAGACAGGGTCGAATCAGTCCAATTTCCCCAGTGTTAACTGACAGAGACACAGTGGGGTCAGTCTAATAAACACAGGGTCAGAAACAGAGACACAGTGCTGTCAGTCTTATGACCCCAGGGGTCAGTGAGACAGACACAGTGGGGTCAGTCGAATGTACCCAGGGGTCAGTGACAGAGACACAGTGGGATCAGTCCAATGCCCCCAGTGGTCAGTGACAGACACACAGCAGAGTCCGTCTAATAATGTCAAGGTCTGTGACAGAGACACAGTGGGGTCAGTCTCATGCCCCCAGGGGACATTGACAGTGATACAGTTGGGTCAGTCTAATGTCCCCAGACGTCAGTAACAGAGATAAAGTGGGGTCAGACTAATGTCCCCAGAGGTCAATGACAGAGACACTTTGGGGTCAGTCTAATTCCCGCATGGGTCAGCAATGGAGACATATTGGGGTCAGACCAATATGCCCAGGGGTCAGTGATAGAGACACACAAGGGTCAGTTCAAGGCATCCAGGGGTCAGTGACAGTGACAGAGTGGGGTCAGTCTCATGTCCCCGGGGTCCGTGACAGAGACACAGTGTGGTCAGTCTAATGTCCCCAGGGGTCCGTGACAGAGACACAGTGGGGTCAGTCTAATGCCCCCAGGGGTCATTGACAGTGATACAGTTGGGTCAGTCTAATGTCCCCAGACGTCAGTGACAGAGATAAAGTAGGGTCAGACTAATGTCCCCAGAGGTCAATGACAGAGACACTTTGGGGTCAGTCTACTTCCCGCATGGGTCAGCAATGGAGACATAGTGGGGTCAGACGAATGTGCCCAGACGTCAGTGATAGAGACACACAGGGGTCAGTTCAATTCATGCAGGGGTTAGTGACAGTGTCAGAGTGGGGTCAGTCTAATGTCTCCAGGGGTCCGTGACAGAGACACAGTGGGGTCAGTCTAATGCCCCAAGAGGTCAGTGACAGATACACAGTGGGGTTAGACTATGTTCCCAGGGGTCGGAGACAGAGACACGGTGGGTTCAGTCGAATATCCCCAGGGTTCAGTGACAGACACAGTGGGTTCAGTCTAATGCCCTCCGGGTTCAGCAACAGAGATACAGTGGGGTCAGTCTAATGCCGGCAGGTGTCATTGTCAGAGACACAGCGGGCTCAGTCTAATGTTCCAAGGGCCAGTGACAGAGATGCTGTGGGGTGAGTCTAATGCCCCCAGAGGTCAGTGACAGTGAGACAGAGGGTAAGTCTAATGTCCCCAGAGGTCAGTGACAGAGGCACAGTGGGATCACTCGAATGTCCCCAGAGTTCAGTGACAGAGACACAGTAGGATAAGTCTCATGTACACAGGCTTCAGTGACAAAGACACAGAGGGGTTAGTCAAATGTTCCCAGTTGTCAGTGAGAGAGACACAGTGGGCTCAGTCTTATGACCCCAGAGGTAGGTGACAAAGACACAGTGGGTTCAGTCTAATATCTCCAGGGTTCAGTGACAGAGACACAGTGGGGTCAGACTCATGTCCCCAGTGGTCAGTGACAGAGGGACAGTGGGGTCTGTCTAATGCCCACAGTGGTAAGTGACAGAGACACAGTGGGGTCAAGAGAACGTTCCCAGGTGTCAGTGACAGAGAGACAGTGGGTAGGTCTAACGTCCCCAGAGGTCAGTGACAGAGGCACAGTGGGGTCAGTCGAATGTCCCCAGAGTTCAGTGACAGAGACACAGTAGGATAAATCTAATGTGCACAGGCTTCAGTGACAAAGACACAGTGGGGTTCGTCCAATGTTCCCAGAGGTCAGTGTCAGAGACACAGTGGGGTCAGTCTAATGCCCTCGAGGTCAGTGATAGAGACACAGTGAGATCAGTCTAATGTGCCCAGCTGTCAGTGAGAGAGACACAGAGGGGTCAGTCTAATGCATCCAATGGTCAGTGACAGTGCCACTGTCGTGTCAGACTAATGTACCCAGGGGTCAGTAACAAAAACACAGTGGGGTCAGTCTAATGTACCCATGGGTCAGTGACAGAGACACAGTGGAGTCAGTCATATGTCCCAAGGGGTCAGTGACAGAGACACTGTGTGGTCAGTATAATGTTCCCATGGATCCAAAGCAGAGACACGGTCGAGTCAGTCCAATTTCCCCAGTGTTCACTGACAGAGACACAGCGGGGTCAGTCTAATAAACCCAGGGTCAGTAACAGAGATAAAGTGGAGTCAGTCTTATGTCCCTAGGGGTCAATGACAGAGACAGAGTGGGGTCAGATTAATGTCACCAGGTGTCAGCAACAGAAACACAGTGGGGTCAGTCTAATGTCCCCATGGATCCGTGGGGAGTCAGTAAAGTCGTGTAGTTTGTGACTGCATTACGTTTAAGTCGAGACAAGATTTGAAAGCACTTGGCCTATAGTCCACTTTGTGACTCTCTCCCAGTTACAAGTTATTCCACATAAAAAGCTTCGCATATCCCTCCATTAGATTCCAGAATGTATCTCACTCAGGGCTATCTGTTATTCTGTATCTGAACCACCCTGAACCCCTTGATTAGATTCCACGCTGTAACTCACTCCAGTCTGTGAAGGACAAAGATACAGAGAGAGAGAGGAACACAGAGGGAGAGGGAGGGACAGAGAGACAGAGAGAGAGAGGGACAGGGAGAGAGAGACAGAGACAGAGAGAGAGGGAAACAGAGGGAGAGAGAGGGGGACAGAGATAGAGGAACAGAGAGAGAGAGGGGGTCAGAGAGACAGAGAGAGAGTGAGAGGGACCCACAGAGAGAGAGATGGGCACACAGAGAGAGGGGGGGAGACAGAGAGAGAGGGACACAGAGGGGGGGGGGACACAGAGAGAGACGGAGGGAAAGAGACAGAGAGGGAGAAGATAGAGAGAGACAGAGAAAGAGAGGGACAGAGAGATAGAGTGAGAGGGACAGAGAGACGGAGAGAGAGAAAGGGATACAGAGAGAGAGGGACACCGGGAGAAAGAGAGGGACAGAGAGAGACAGACCGAGAGAGAGGGGTACACAGAGAGAGAGAGAGTGAGAGAAAGGGGAACAGAGAGTGAGCGGGACCCAGAGGGGTACACAGAGAGAGGGGGAATCAGAGAGAGAGAGAGGGACACACAGAGTGAGAGAGGGACACAGAGAGAGACGGAGGGAAAGAGAGAGAGGGCGGAGAGAGAGAGAGAGAGAGAGAGAGAGAGAGAGAGAGAGAGAGAGAAGAGACTGACAGAAATAGAGAGAGAGGGACAGAGAGAGAGAGGGACAGAGAGAGAGGGGAGGCATTAGAAAGAGAGAGGGACAGAGAGACAGAGCGATAGAGAGGGACAGAGAGAGATGGACAGAGAGAGGCACAGAGAGAGAGGGTCACAGAGAGAGTGGAACAGAAGGACAGAGAGAGAGAGGGACAGAGAGAAAGAGAGGGACAGGGAGACAGAGAAACAGAGAGAGAGAGGGACAGAGAAAGAGGGACAGAGAGTCAGAGAGTCAGAGAGTGAGGGACAGAGTGACAGAGAGAGGGACAGAGGAAGAGAGAGACAGAGGGAGAGAGAAACAGAGAGAGAGGGAGATGGAGTGAGAGAGAGAGAGACAGACAGAGAGAGAGAAACCAAGAGAGAGACAGAGAGAGAGTCAGACAGACAGAGACAGAGATACAGAGTAAGAGAGACAGAGAGACAGACAGAGAGCCTGAGTCAGACAGACAGAGAGAAAGAGAGAGAGCACGATAGATACAGGGACAGAGAGAGAGAACGACAGAGAGAGAGCGACTGTGAAATAGCGGGACAGAGAGAGACAGAAAGATAGGGTGTGCGCACATGACAGAGAAAGTGTGTGTGAACAATTGAGTTTGTGCGAGTGAACGCAAGCGAGTGTGTGTGAGGGGTTGTGAGAGAGAGGGCGATTGTGTACCTCGATGAGAGAAGGAGAGTGCATATGTGCGAGAGTGTGTGGGTGCAAGAAAGAGGGCGTGTGTGTGTGTAAGGGAAAGCGAGGGCATGAGTGCGTGAGAGAGAGAATATGTGCGTGAGAGAGAGAATGCGTCTGTGCATGAGGGAGAAAATGAGCATGTGTGCGAGTGATAGAATGTGTGCATGCGTGAGAGATAGAATGTGTGCGTGAGAGAGAGAATGTGTGTGTGAGAGAGCGAATGCACGTGTGCAAGAGAGAGAGAATGCATGTCTGCGTGAGATAGAGAGCGCATGTGTACATGAGAGAGAGAATGTGTGTGTGCGTGAGATAGAGAATGCGTGTGTGCATGAGAGAGAGAATGAATGTGTGTTTAAGAGAGAGAATGAGTGTGTGCATGAGAGAGAGAATGCTTGTGTGCGTGAGAGAGAGAGAATGATTGTGTGCATGAGCGAGACAATGAGGGTGCGTGAGAGAGATTGCATGTGGACGTGAGAGAGAGAGAATGCATGTCTATGTGAGAAAGAACGTGTATGTGCATGAGCGAGAGAGAGAATGAGTGTGTGCATGAGAGGGAGAATGAGTGTGTACGTGAGAGAGAGAATGAGTGTGTGAGAGAGAGAGAATGCATATGTACGTGACGGAGAGAATGCTTGTGTATGTGTGAGAGAGAGAATGAGTGTGTGCTTGAGAGAGAGAATGCGTGTGTACTTGAGAGAGACAATGTGTGTTGGGGGATGGTGGTCGTCCTCTTGAAGAAGATAGGGTCTTCATCGTGTTGGAGGGAGAGTTTGAAGATGTCAGTGAGTACCCCAGCCAGTTTTTCCATTCAGGATCTAATTGCACGGCAAGGGACTCCATCCAGGCCCAAAGCTTTCCTTGGGTTGACACTCAGGATAACTGTTCTGACGTGTGCATAGGTGAACGAGGGAACAGGTGTGTCTGGGGCTGTTGGGGCAGGAGTCACTGCGCCACTGGCATTCTGCTCAATCCAAGCAGAGAAAGCAATAAGCGCCTCAGGGAGGGACGTGTCTTTGTCCGCTATCTTGCTCTGCTTCATTTTGCAACCTCAAATGTTCTTTCAGCCTTGCCATAGGGAGCAGTAATCTGTTTAGTAGGTATGGACCTCTTATGTGGTCTGGTCGTCCCTCTTGGCATCCCTGATAGCACAGCGGAAGTCAGATCTAGATTCCCTTTATACATCAGGGTCTTCCCATTTGAAAGTTGTTCGTCTGGTCTTCAGCAGGAGATGATTTCCTGATTCACTGAAGTTTGACGCTTGGGGAACACTCGGACTGAATTCTTCACTCAGCAGTCCTCCATGCATTTGCCCATGATGTCTGTGATGGTGGTGGTTTGCTCATCCAGGATTTCCACTGAGTACTTTAACATGGCCCAGTCCACCAATTCCAAACAGCCACAGAGACTGTCATTCACAGCCTCAGACCAGCACTGTACTTCCTTTCATAAGCAGTCTTTCCATTTCAGCACCTGTTTGTAATGTGTTTCTACATGTAGGAGAGAGTATGGCCAGAGAACATAGCGACAGAATAAAGGGGCGACATTTGGTACTGAGATTAGAATTAATTTCTTCAGCCAAAGTGGGCTTCATCTGTGGAAATCACTGCTTCAGAGTGTTGTGGAGTTCAAAAGATTGAGTGCGTGATGACGCTGCCCCTTTACCAAGGTAATGTGTCCTTGGTTTTCTTTCTTCGTGTGTTTGTGAATGCATTTGTTCTTGGATGTTGAGTTTGGATGGGTTGCAGAGACAATTTCATGATAATTAACAGAAACTGTTTCAGGCAAAAAGGCTTTCAAATATAAAACTATCTGCAATGAAAGGGGTGTGGCCAATTCTCCCACCTCTGATTTTTTCTGGTTTGGTTTAATTTGGGTTGGTGTTTGCAAGTTGTCAGATTTTTAAACTGCTTGTAAAAGGAACAGCGAAAAGGAAGAAGTTGTTCCATGCTGATCTCTCTCTGACTTCTCTTCTGCAAGACCCTCTGTTTGATTTTACCTGTTTTGACATTGGGTGCTTATGGAGGTTGTGGGAGGAATTTTGAACAATCATTAAGTTGGGACAGGCTGTTGAGTTTTCGGATGGGTGAAGTTATGCAGTCTTCTGTTCTCTTTTCTATGTATTTCATTCGATGCAAAGTATATAAACTTTGCTTCACTTAAACCGATGAATATTTTCCTGCTCCATCAATCCTGGAATATCCACTTTACACATGCACAAAACAAATAGAAACGTTAGGGTCTGGGCTTCCATCTTAAAATGCTTTTAGAGGGTCTGGTCCAGAACAATTGCATTAAAAACAGTGAAAGATGGGTTCCTGGTTCAAAGGGAAATCAAAAGTAGTGTGGAGAAGGCCGGAGAATAGAATTGAGAAACAAATCATTCATGGTGAAATGACAGAGCACTCTCAATGGGCTAAATGACCCTATTCAGCTGATACATGGTATGGTGTAATGATCCAGTCTATAACAACATTTATGGACGGACACAAACAGCTCCAACATGAAAAAGTGTATGTATTGTGTCCTTGGTTCAAACATGGAAGAAACAACTGGAATCCTGCCTTTCATTGTATATTTCCCTGTCTTTTTTTTCATTAGTTTTAGGTCCTTGAACTGACGTAACAGTTCCCCAAAGAGGGTGCAGGAGGTACAGATACTGATACCTAGATATTTTCCAGGTTGCTGAAACGCACCATTGAGAGCAATCTGTGAACCGTGGCCTGCTGAGGGTTCACGTGTCCTTTTTCAGGGGAGGAAGTCTCATGATCAGACAGAAACAGAACCACACGCAGAGGGACACAAAATCAAGCCCACACCATCACATAAACATGTGCACATGCAAACAAAAGCACACCAGCACACAGAAATGCAAAGTATGATATCGGGACTGACTGACAAATAAAAACACATACACGTGCACACATTCAACTCACAAACATGCACACTTGCACAATAATACAGTCCAACTTAATTGTGAAATGACTCCTTTCCAAAAAGTAAAGAAATATACCCTCACAACACACACAGGAAAACAATCAGATTCCTGAATGGGGAACACCGACTCACATAGGCTTGAGCATTCATGCGCGCACGTGCACACACACTCAAACACATGAAAACAGGTATACTAAGACAGTTAGGAACACAACCACGTATGGTCAGAATGCACACATGTCCACACACAAAGAAATACAGTCATACTGAGATATAGGAACGCAGACTTAGAATCACACTCACACCTTCACACACTTAAATTAACAAACTCAGATTAAGAGACATTACACACCAACCTGCAAGAATGACGGCAACTTCTTGTACATACACAAAAACACATTCGAACACAGTTACAGAACCATCGCCACAATTAGATATGGACAGAGTGACACACAGAATAAAACACAGAGAGATCCTTTTGGGGGCACAGAAATATCGTAACACACGGACAGGCAGCCAAAAAAAGTCAGAACAACATTATCACCTGCTTAAACAAGAGCACAGCCAGGCAAAAACACAGTCCCCAATCCCACATTAATACAATGACACTCAGAGACACACACATATCGTATCACAGAACACACACACGCAAAACCACATCGTCATTGAAATGAAATCTCACAAACAGCACACACACAGGCACAAACACAACAGATGCAAGTGTGCAAAACACAGACAGACACGCAATCACAGAGGTACAGTAACTTACGCCAACACAAAAACGCCCACTTTGACAGAATCGATCTCAGACACACTGAATAACATTCCCAAACGCATATACGCATGAATCGAAATACCTAACAACACAAACAAAGGGAAAGCCACACTAACATTCATGAAGACAATCATAATGTGTCACACTCAGGGACATGTTCAAGGACAATTACTGAGGGACATATATACACACACACACACACACACACATACAGGGAGATCCCCACAAAGGCAATGAAGCCACCTCTGCGCCCCTCCCCCAGACACACACACAGGGAGATTCCCACAAAGGCAATGAAGCCCCCTACCATACACACACAAGGAACTCCCCACAAAGGCAATGAAGCCAACTCCCTCCCCACACACACACAGAAATCCCCACAAAGACAATGAAGCCCCCTGCCCCGTCCTCAACACGCAGGGAGATCCCCATAAAGGCAATAAAAACCCCTCTGCCCCACACACTGGGTGATTCCCTCAAAGGCAATGAAGCCACCTCACCCCCCCCCGCCTCCAAACACACACACATACAAACATGGAGATCGCCACAAAGGCAATGAAGCTCCCTCCGCACCACACAGCGAGATACACAGACTCCCTCACGCAGAAAGAATGACAGACCGGCAGATAGGTAGAGAGAAAGAGACAGAGAGACAACGATGCAGGCATAGACACATACAGAGTAAGACAGAGAGAGAAGGACAGCATGAAGATGAGAGATGGGGCACAGCGCGAGAGAGGAAGAGAGGAACAGACAAAGACAGACAGAAAGAGGCAGAGAAGGAGAGTCTGAAATAGCCTTTTGATTGAAGTAGACAATGGGTGGACGCAATAAACACACTCAAATACAAATGTGCACGTAACAACATCCCATTCAGATGAGGAGATCACCAGTACCCAGAACATTTCCCTTGTTGTAATAAACTGTTTATTGTGAGCTGAACAGAGAGAGTCTGTCAGTCATCATGGTGCAGGAGGGACTGTTTCTGTCCGTCCCCCCTACACCCCTGCAAGGAAAATTCAGAGACCCCTCCTGCCGCAGTCTTCAACACTCACCCACAGGGCTGTCCGTGAACACTCAATGTTCCAGCTGAACCCATCACTCATAGCCTTTCCATCATTTGGAATCACTCTTGCAGCCTCTTTCCTTCCTACCCTGCCCCAGATACTTACCTCATCTCATGTTACCTGATGTCCCTTTCTCATAACCTTCAGTATCATTGAAAGTGAATGCAGATAACTTATTGCAAATGTTTTGAGGAATGATGTGGGAGAGGTGTACAGAGAAATGCGGGATTGATGGTACAATTGCATCAATCACGATTTTCTGGGCTGGCAGGGCAATCTGACACGAAGGGCTGAACAGCCTCTTGCTGCTCATTGTGTTCCCCAGTGTGTGTCAAACCGTCAGTTAATCAAGGATAGCAGCATGCTCCTGAGCATGGTGAATGGTGATCCATCCTGTTACTGCCCTCCCTTTCCAACACTGGGTGTTATACTCAAATCCATGTGCTTGTGCTGATGGAATGCTGGCCGAACATCTGCAATTCCTGCACTGGGAACACTGCGGCTGCCACTGGAGCTCTCTCAGTTGTTTGGCTAATTTATGAACTAATGAATCTACATGACCAGTTGGTGCACTGCATTCCTGAACTTCGCTCTGAACTTGGGCAGAATCGCTACATAAAATAATGTGTTTGTGCTGCAGCTGAAATCCTTCAGCATTTCTCCAGTGTGTGCAACACTGATGACAGGAGTGTACCTCCAATAATTCCCTCCTTTAATGATATTGAACACGACATTTGCACCGTGCATGAATGACAGAAGTATGAAGCTGATGGATATGGTGAAGAGGGAAATTACCGACTTCCTCCGGCTCTCCATCTCTGCATCTTTATGACTGTCTCCCTTCCTCTGACCCATCAGGCTCTTGCATACTCGACTAGCCACTAAAATGTGCCTGACCGTGAGAGTATTCATCCACAGAATTACCACGGATGGGATTAAAGCGATCAAAATAATATCGAACCACTTAAACTCCAGCCACTTGGGATCAGTAAAATAACTTGATTTTTTTCAACAATACCACTGAACATTGACAATTATCCTCCCAGGTTGAAACCGAAAATAGCAGGGAATGTTTTTTGAACAGAATAGAATGCTGGTTGCAGCCAGAGCTACAGCCAAGGCTTTCTCTGTCCAATATTTTCTCTTCAGTTTCAGACAGGAAATGGCCACCAAACGTTCAAAGGAGAAAAGGACAGTGAACCAGACGGAGCAGTCTGTTGCTGCTCGAGGTAAGGCATAGACAGCACTGCACACAGGAGTCATGTTCAGGAAAGATCCTGGGTAGTAAATGTATTTGAACTGCCACAGAATGATCTCAGTGAGAATGAACAGGAGATCCGATGTTGCCATGGCCAAAGCATTGTGCAGTTAGAGAGGCCGCATTTTTCCCATGCGAGAACCAAAGTCGCCAGCAAATTAACTGAAAGACACAGGAGGTAAACTGCAATTCAGAAATTAATTATCAAACATTCTCTGTTTCGGTTCAGAGAGCAGTCGAAGATCTCAGCACCTAACTGGGACAGCTGGAAGTGTTCAGATATCGAGTTTGAATATAACATCCTCAATGGCCTGACACATTGTTTGAAACAGCCCTATCCTTTGTTTGACTACTTGTGGGCAGGCAATCAACAGATGACAGAGGGCATCTTTTTTAAGATGAAAGGGAAAATGTTTAGAGTGGGTCTTTGCAAGGTGTTTTCACCCAGAGAATGTTGAGGGTGTGGTAATTCATTCCCTGGAGGGTGGTAAAGCAGGAAACCTCACAAACTTTAAAAACTACTTATATGAACACTTGAAGCGTCATTTTATTTGAGACTACGCGCATTGTGCTCGAAGCTGGGGCAGGTATAATATTTCGTGTCGATTTTATAGCACAAACTGAGTGGCAGGAAGCACCTCTTCAGTGTCGTTGGATTTTATTATTCTAAGAATTACTTCTGGGGGAAGATTGGGAAGTGAAACATTTTAATGCAATAAATGAAAGGGATTTGAATGCTGAAAACATGAAACTGAATGAGACATAACTGGCAAAACCCTACAGGTATGGCAGAATCTGTGGGGAGAGAAACAGAGTTAATGGAATCACTGTTAATCAGAGCATTTTCATCTAACATGGATCATTGAACTCAAAACATCATCTCATGTTTCTGCACACGCAAGACCCTCTCATTTCAACCAAAAACATCGGGATTTATTTCAAACAGAGAATTGTGATTGAAAGTGGTGATATTCACCTAAAAATGGAACATTTGGTAAACTGTTATACACTTTCCAGGCAAAGTTAGAGTCATAAAGATGTACAGCACAGAAACAGGCCCTTGAGACCAAATTGTTCATACAGTCCATATATCCTAAATTAATCTCGTCTCATCTGTCCTAACATCCGTCTAAAATCTTTCTAAACGTTTACCCATCCAGATTACTTTTAAATGTAATTGTACCAGCCACCATCATATCGTCTAGCAGCTCATTCCACACATGCACCACCCTTTGCATGAAAAGGTTACCCCTTAGGTCCCTTTTAATTATTCCGCTTTCACCCTAAACCTTTCCGCTCGAGTTTTGCACTCCTAAAACCCATGGAAAAGAACTTTTCTACTTACCTTGACCATGCTCCTTATGGTTTTGTAAACATCCACAAGTCACCCCTCAGCCTCCGACACTCCACGGAAAAGAGCCCCAACCCCCTCAGCATCTTCGCACAGCTCAAATACTCCAATCCTGGCAACATCCTAATGATTCTTTTCCGAACCGTTTCAAGTTTCAAGACATCCTCCCTTTTGGAAGAAGACCAGAAAGGCACAATATATTCTAAAAGTGGTCGAACCAAAGTCCTGTCCAGACACAACATGATCTCTCAATTCCAATACTCAGTGCTCTGACCAATCAAGGAAACTATACTAACCGTCTTCCTCACCACCCTAGCTAACTGAGACATAACTTTCAAGGATCAATGAACCTGCACTCCAAAATCTCTTAGAGTCATAGAGTCATAGTGGTGTACAGCATGGAAACAGACCCTTCTGTTCAACCCGTCCATGTCGACCAGAGATCGCAACCCAATCTAGTCCCACCTCTCAGCATCCAGCCCATATCCCTCCAAACCCTTCCTATTCATATACCCATCCAAATGCCGCGGAACTGTTGCAACTGTACCAGCCTCCACCACATCCTCTGGCAGCTCATTCCATACAGTTACCACAATCTTCGTGAAAAAGTTGCAGCTTAGGTTTCTTATATATCTTTCCCTTCTCATGCAAAACCTATGCCCTCTAGTTTTGGACTCACCGACTCCAGGGAAAACACTTTGCCAATTTATCCTTTCCATGCCCCTCATAATTTTGTAAAGCTCTATAAGGTCACCCCTCAGATTCCGATGCTCCAGGGAAAACAGCCACAGCCTGTTCAGCCTCTCCCTATAGCTCAAAACCTCCAACCCTGGCAACCTCCTTTTAAATCTTTTCTGAACTTTTTCAAGTTTCACAACATCTCTCCGAGAGGAAGGAGACCAGAATTGCACGCAATTTCCAATTGTGACGTAACCAATGACCTGTACAGCTGCAACATAACCTCCCAACTCCTTCACTCAATACTCTGACCAACAAAGAAAATCATACCAAACGCCTTCTTCACTCACCTATCTACCTGCGACTCCATTTTCAAAGAGCTCTGAAGTTGCATTCCAAGGTCTCTTTGTTCAGCAACACTCCCAAGAACATTACCAATAAGTGCAAAATTCCTGCTAAGGTTTGCTTTCCCAAAATGCAGCAGCTCGCATTTATTTGAATAAAAATTCAAATGCCACTTTTCAGCCCATTGGCCCATCTGGTCCAGATCCTGTTGTAATCTGAGGTAACCCTCTTCGTTGTCCACTACAACTACAATTTTGGTGTCAACTGCAAACTTACTGACTGGACCTCTTCGCTTGCATCCAAATCATTTATGTAAATGACAAAAACAGAGTGCCCAGCACCGATCCTTGTGGAACTCCACTGGTCACAGGCCTCCAGTCTAACAAAACAACCCTCCACCACCACCCTCTGTCTTCTACCTTTGAGCCAGTTCTTTATCCAAACGGCTGTTCCCCATGTATTCCACGAGATCTAACCTTGCTAATCAGTCTCCCATGGGGCACCTTGTCGATCGCTCGACTGAAGTCCATATCGAGCTCATCGACTGCTCTTCCCTCTTCAATCTTCTTTGTTACTGCTTCAAAAAACTCAATCAAGTTTGTGAGACATGATTTCCCACGCACAAAGCCATGTTGACTGTCCCTAATCAGTCCTTGCCTTTCCAAATACATGACAATCCCGTCACTCAGGATTCCCTCCAACGACTTGCCCACCACCGAGGTCAGTCTCAGCTGTCTATAGTACCCTGGCCTGTATTTACCACCCTTCTTAAACAGTGGCAACACGTTTGCCAACCTTCGGTCTTCTGGCACCTCACCTGTGACTATCGATCATACAAATATCTCAGCAAGGGGCCCGGCAATTAACTTCTCTCGCTTCCCACAGAGTTCCCAGATACACCTGATCAGATCCTGGGGATGTATCCACTTTTAACCGTTTCAAGACATCCAGCACTTCCTCCCCTGTAATCTGGACATTTTACAAGTTATCACCATCTATTTCCCGACAGTCTCTATCTTCCTTATCCTTTTCCACAGTCAATACTGATGCAAAATATTCATTTAGTATCTCTCCCATTTTCTGTGCCTACACAGGAAGGCCGCCTTGCTGATCTTTGAAGGGCCTTCTTCTCTCCCTACTTACCCTTTTCTCCTTTAGAAATTTGTAAAACCCCTTTGGATTCTCCTTAATTGTATTTGCCAAAGCTATCTCTGATGGATACTCCTCCTCCCTTTATACTATTCTTCTAAGGATTCACTCGATCTATCCTGTCTGTACATGACATATGCTTCCTTCTTTTCCTGAACCAAACCCTCAATTTTTTTGTCATCCAGCACTGCCTATACCTACCAGCCTTCCTTTTAACCCTGACAGGAATATATATTCTCTAGATTCTTGTTATCTCATTTCTGAAGGCTTCCCATTTTCCATCTGTCCCTTTACCTGTGAACAACTGCCTCCAATCAGGTTCAATACCGTCAAAATTGGACTTTCTCCGCTTTAGAAATTCAACTTTTAGATCTGGTCTATCCTTTTCCATCACTATTTATAAACAAATAGAATTATGGTCGCTGGCCCCAAAGTGCTCGCCCACTGACACCTCACTCACTTGCTCTGCCTTATTTCCCAAGAATATGTCAAGTTATGCACCTTCTATAGGATGTACATCCACATGCTAAATCAAAAAATTGTCCTGTACACACTTAAGACTTTCCTCTCCATCTTATCCATGAAATCTATGGTAGCCCCAGTCGATGTTTGGAAAGTTAAAATCCCCTACCCTAACTACCATATTCTTCTTACAGATAGCTGAGATCTCCTTACAAGGTTGTTTCCCAATTTCCCTCTGATTATTGGAGGGTCTATAATACAATCCCAATAAGGTGATCATCCCTTTCTTATTTCTCAATTCTCCCCAAATAATTTGCCTGGATGTATTTCCGGGAATATCCTCCATTTGCACAGCTGTAATGCTACCCCTTATCAAAAATGCCACTCTCCTTCCTCATTTGCCTCCCTTTCTATCCTTCCTGTAGCATTTGTATCCTGGAACATTCAGCTGCCAGTCCTGACCATCGCTGAGCCATGTTGCTGTAATTGCTATGATATCCCAGTCCAATGCTTCTAACCATGCCCTGAGTTCGTCTGCCTTCCCTGTTAGGCCGCTTGTATTGAAATAAATGCAGTTTAATTTATTAGTCCTACCTTGTCCCTGTCTGCCCTGACTGTTTGACCCACTTCTGTTTTTAGCTGTAACCGTTTCAGATCGATCACTTTCCTCACTATCTACCTGGATCCCACCCATCACCCACCCCCAACCGCCAACCACCCACCCCCGCCCTCCCCCGCCCATATCTTGCCAGTTTTAATCCAAGCAGTTCTTGCAAATTTCCCTGCCAGTATATTAGTCCCCTTCCAATTTAGGTGCAATCCGTCCTTCTTTGACAGGTACCTTCTATCCCAAAAGAGATTCCAATGATCCAAAAACGTGAATGCTTCTCCTGTACACCAGCTTCTCCGTCATGCATTCATTTGCTATATCCTCCTATTCCTGCCCGCACTTGCTCGTACCAATGGGAGTAATCCAGATATTAATACCCTTGAGGACCTCCTTTTTAAATTACTAGCGAACTCTCTGTAATCTCCCTTCAGAGACTCAACCTGTTCCCTTCCAATGTCGTTGGTTACAATGTGGACAATGACCTCCTGCTGGCCCCTCACCCCCGGGAGAACATTCTGCACTCTCTCTGAGACATCCTTGATCCTGGCACCAGGGAAACAACACAGCATTGTGTTTTTTTCTCTGCTGGCCACAGAAAAGTCTGTCTGTAAGAGAGACAAGCCTGAGCCGATCCAAATGTACTGTCTAAAACTGTTGTTCAATTCCTAAGCATTTGTACCCCTCTGTTCCCCACCTACTCATGAATTTGTCCAGATGCATCTTCACCGAATCTGCCCTGCCTGCCTTTACCACCTCTGCTGGCAACGTGTTCCAAACGACAACCACCCTCTTTGTGAAGTACTTGCCGCGTGTATTCCTCTTAAACTTTCCATCTCTCACCTTGATAGCATGACGTCTCGTTATTGAATCCTTCACTATGGGAAAAAGCTTGTCTGTATCCACCCTGTCTGTACCGTTCATGATTTTGTAAACATCAGTCAGGTCCCCCTCAATCTCTTTTTTTCTACTGAAAATAAAACTAACCTCCTCAACTTCTCTTCATAACGAGCACCTTCCATACCAGGCAACATCCTCGTAAACCTTCTCTGCACCCTCTCCAAAGCGTTCACATCCTTTTGGTAATGTGGCGCCCAAAACTGTACACAGTATTCTTCATGCAGCCGAACCAATGTCTTGGATAATTTTAACATGACTTGCCAGTGTCGATACTCAATACCCCGTCCAATTAAGGCAAGCATACTATAGAACATAGAACATAGAAAAATACAGCGCAGTTCAGGCACTTTGGCTCTCGATGTTGCGCAGATCCAAGCCCACCTAACCTACACTAGCCCAATATCCTCCATATGCCTATCCAATGCCCGTTTAAATTCCCATAAAGAGGGAGAGTCCACCACTGCTACTGGCAGGGCATTCCATGAAGTAACGACTCGCTGAGAAAAGAATCTACCCCAAACTTCTGTCCGATACTACTACCCCTTAATTGAAAGCTATGCCCTCTTGTAATAGCTGACTGCATGCGTGGAAAAAGTTTCGCATGTTCAACCTTATCTAAACCCCTAATCGTCTTGTACACCTCTATTAAGTCACGCCATAACCTACTTTTCTCCAATGAAAACAGCCCCAAGTGGCTCAGCATTTCCTCATACGATCTTCCAACCATACCAGGCAACATCCTGGTAAACCTCCTCCGCATCCGTTCCAGTGCCTCCACATCATTCCCATAGTATGGCGACCAAAACTGCACACAATACTCCTGATGCGGCCGCACCAGTCTTATACAACTGCAACATGACCTCAGGACTCCATAACTCAATTCCTCTACCAATAAAATCCAGTGCACTATATGCCTTCTTCACAGCACTATTTACCTACGATGCAACTTTCAGAGATCTGTGTACATGGACACCAAGATCCCTCTGCTCAACCACACCACCAAGTATCCGACCATTAGCCCAGTACCCCATATGTCTTCTTGACCACTCGATGCAACTCTGCAGCATACAATGGACCTGGACTCCCAGATATCTATGTCCATCAACTTTTCGCAAGGCTCTTCCAATCGTTGTATATTTCGCTCTAGAATTACACTTACCTAAATGCATCACCTCTTATTTGTCTGGATTGAAAGCCAACTGCCACTTTTCTTCCCAACTCTCCAGTCTATCTATATCCTCCTTATTTTCTGACAGTCCCTTATGATTTCTGCTACTCCACCAATCTTTGTGTCATCTGTAAACTTGCTGATCATAACAACAGTGCCCTCTTCTAGATTATTTATGTATATTATAAACAACAGTGGGGAAAGTGGTTAGCACTGTTGTCTCATAGCACCAGAGACCCGGGTTCATAATCCCGCCTCAGGCAACAGTCTGTGTGGAGTTTGCATATTCTCGCTGTGTCTGCGTGGGTTTCCTCCTGGTGCTCCGGTTTCCTCCCACAGTCCAAACATGTGCAGGTCAGGTGAATTGGCCACGCTAAATTGCCCATCCTGTGAGGTGAAGGGGTAAATGTAATGGGTCTGGGTGCGTTGCTCTTCGGAGGATAAGTGTGGACTTGTTGGACTGAAGGGCCTGTTTCCACACTGTAAGTAATTTACAAATCTATAATACTGACCCCTGAGGAACATCACTGGTCAGGTTTCTCATTTCGAATAACTCCCTTCAACTTCTACTCTCAGTCTCCTGTTGCTCAACCAGTTCTTTGCTCACCTAGGTAGAACACCCTGCACACCACGTGACTTCACTTTCTCCATGAGTCTACAATGGGGAACCTCATAAAATGCCTTACTAAGGTCCATTTATATGACATCAGCAGCCCTCCCTTCATCGAACAACTTGGTGACTTCCTCAATGAAGTCTATTAAGTTGGTAAAGCAGGATCTCCCCTGCACAAAACCATGTTGCCGATCTCTGATAACTCATTCTTTTCTCAATCTAAATAGAATCTACCTCTTAGTAACCTCTCCAGCAACTTCCCCACCACCGACGTCAAGGTCACTGGTCTGAAGTTACTGGTCTGTACTACTACCCTTCTTGTACCGGGCGACAACATGAGCAACCCTCCAGTCCTCCAGTACCTCACCTGTCTTTAAGTTTTCCCCAAAGATATCTGTAAGGGCTCCAGCTATTTCCTCTCTCACCTCCCGTGGGATAGATCCCATCCGATTCTGTGGATTTATCCACCTTGATAACCTCTAGCATACCCAACACATCTGCCCTACTTATTCCAACGTGATCCAGACTAAACAAACTTCTATCTGTAATCTCAAGATTCATCATGTTCCTCTCCTCAGTGAACACTGACGCAAAGCAATCATTCAGAATCTCACCCATTCTCTCAGGTTTGGCAGGCAGCCTTCCCTCATTATCTTTTAAAGGACCAATCTTTCCCTAGTTACCTGCTTGTTTCTTATATAAGAAAAAATACGTTGGGATTGTCCCTAATTCTGCTTGCTAAAGCTATTTCATGACCCCTAATACCCTTGATTGTTGAAGACATGTCCTCCTCTTCCAACATTCCGTCAGGGCCCGTTCTGTTCTGAACTGCATCGATCTTTTGTACGCTTCCCTTTTCCTCTTGGTGCGTTGTACAATTTCTCCTGTCATCCATGGTTCACGAATTGTGTCCTTCCTATCCTTTGCCTTACCACTGGACATGTCTATCCTTCATTGCACTTAACCTAAGACTCCGGTGTAATTTAGCATGGCCAACCAAACTAACCTGCACATTTCTGGATTGTGGGAGGAAACCGGAGCACCCTGAGGAAACCCACGCAGACACGGGGAGAATGTGCAAACTCCACACAGTCAGTTGCTGAGGCGGGAATTGAAGCCGTGTCTCTTGCGCTGTGAGACAGCAGTGCTGCCACCGTGCCACCCATTATGGGACTTGTTTTCTTTGGAATGGCACTGAGAGTCGTGTTATGTAGAGAGATAAAAATCGTGTCCTTTTGTTTCATTGATACATTGTTTTGAGATTAAAGAGAGTTATGAAATATACTGCGTGTCATTGCCTTGGACTCTGTGTTATAGGTGCGAAGTTTGGTTTATTCTAGTTTGTCGTCATTTCTTTTGCAATAAACTTCTGTTTTGATGAGGAAACAACATTTGCAGCGTTGTGTGTTTACTTTCAACAAGAGATCACTTTGTTTAATTAAAACAAATAAGGTTATCATCCATCAAGTTGGATTTCTGACGAGGATCTGGCGTGTTCTCTAATTAATCAGCTTGTGCTGGAACAGAAGTGAGGCAATTAAACACTAGGCTCACTCCCGATGAACTCATAAACTAACCCCATTCTTCAAATACATTGCGCCCCAACGACATTCGTCCAGATCGATTGTATGCCCCAGACACTGATCAGGCATGAACAATGAGATGTAATTCCATATTACCTCTCCCAATGTTACTCCTCCCTCACTCAGCAACAGATCCAATGCAAAACAAATTCCCTCAGCCCCTGACAGATCTGTAACAATGGAAATACATGAGACACTGGCTGGCTCACACAAATGCGGCTTAGTGCAAATTACTGGTCATCACCGAGGAGAAATTGATAACTGCAGATGCTGGAGATCAGAGTCGTGAGTGTGATGCTGGAAAGGCACAGCAATTCAGGCAGTTTCCAATGAGCAGGAGAAATGATGTATCGGGCATGAACCCTTCATTGGGTTATCAATTTAAAGTTTAATTGCCTCTGACATGATATAACATAATAGAGAGTCAGCGAGATGTGATTTTTAAAATCATATCATATTATACAATGGATTGGAGCTGCTCAATTCACTAATTGCAGTAGTAATCTGCCTGTCTTGTTTTGTATTGTGTAGTTTATTCATTAAATATCATTAAGCACATTCCAAAACGATTTGAGTCAGCTAATGCAGAGAATACAGTAAAAAGTCACATCTCCCTATTTGCATTTTCCATTATTTGCTGACTGAATGTCAGCCAAATTAGAACAGTTGCTAAACTTGACAAGGAATTGATCATTTTCCAAACAAACTGTGTGGGATTCGATGAGTTCACAGAAACTTAGTTTATCAACGCAGAGATGAGTCAGATCGTGGTTTGCACTTTTGATGATGAAACAAACCATTCTCAGCTCTGTTAGCAATGTCCGCCAGACAATTACATCTTCTCAAGTGCAACAACTCATGTTTTTGTAATATACTGACCAGACGATTCGAGGTAATCCTAATTCGAGGACGGGAAAAGATTATGGCTGTGAGAGATGCTCCAATACTTGGGGTATTTTAGGTGTCAGCGCTGACTTCCACAAATTCCGTGAATACTAATTATTGTTTCATGAGCTGTTGCATTATTTTGGAAATTTAGGGAAAAAAAGGTCAACTCAACACAATGTAAATAAAGGAAGAGCCTGTATGGGAGAGTTCACAGCACAGGAGTAGGTATATTTATGGTTTTTAAATGTTGTGTTGCTGAGTTCTTTTTTGTGTAAATCTACCATTTGAGTAGTGTGAGTTCTTTTTGGTTATCGGATTGATTGAGAAGTGTCACTTGATTAAAATGTAAAAATATAAAATGTCGGCACTGCATTAGCCGGGAGCATTGTCTTTTAGAGCAGTAAAGCTGTGGTATTTTCTGGGTGTGTAGATTATTAGGGTGCGAAGATGGTCTTTAGTGGAGTGATGTACTCTACCTGTTGGATGTGGGAGATGAGGGAGAGCTTCCATGTTCTGATGATAATGTCTCCAGTAAATATGCTTGGTTGCAAAACCGATCATATCGCATGGATCAGTTGGAGCAGCATTTAGAGACAATGAGCAATTTTCAGGAGCTCGGTGGTCTGATGGATGGAAGCTATAGAAGCAATGAACAAAAGCCGACACGGTCAAGTAGTTGTGTTATCGCTAGGAAAGACAGGAGAGGGGTATAGTTACCGCAGGAGTCTACTGTGGCCATGTGTATTTTAAACTTCTATGCTGTTTAGGAAATTGTGGGGAGTGATGTAGCACTGACATCACTGACAAAGGAGGAAATTCTGAAGGGGGAATATAAGAAGTCAGGCAGGAAGGAGGTCCTTGGGAGTAGTAATATCTGGATTACTCTAGTTGTCACGAACTGGTGAGTACAGGAATAGGAAGATATAGCAGATGAATTCATGGCTAAGGCGCTGGTGCAAGGCAGAAGGGTTCACATTTTTGAATCATTGGAAAATATTTTCGAGTAGAAGTGACCTCTATGACAAGGACAGATTGCACCTGATTTGAAAGAAAACTAAATTACTTGCAAGGAGATTTGCTCGTGATGTTCAGGAATATTGAAACTCGTAAAGTTGGAGTGGGGGGTGCGGGGATGGTGGAGGTGCGGGTCTGGGGTGGTGTACCAGGGCGATCATGAGGAAATAAATCAGTCTGAGACTGATACAACTGGGAAAAGGTGCAAGTCCAATAGTCAGTGTAGGGTTGCCCAAAGCAGAGAATGAGGGCGGACTGCCAAATTAAATTGCATTTATTTCTGTCCAAGATGCCGAACTGGGAAGACAGGTGATTTGTAGTCATAGTTCGGAGCATGGGACTGGAATATCATAGCAATTACACAGGGGGCTTTCAGGGATTGACAGGACGAGCAGCTTCAAACTGCACGATGTACGTGCTACAGGAAGGAAATAAAGGTGCACAAGAAAAGGTGGCGGGACTTGCTTTTTGATAACGGATAATTTAACTGCTTTACTTAAGGAGGATATTCCTGGGAATACATACAGGGAAGATATTTGTGTGGAACTGAGAATTCAGCAAGGGCTGTTTACCTTAATGTGATTGGCCTACAGACTCCCCACCAGTCAGTGGGAAATTGAGAAACAAATTTGTGAAGAGATCTCAGTTATTTGTAAGAATAACCGTGTGGTCATGGAAGGGGATTTTAACTTTCCAAATATAGACTTGGACTGTCACATTTCTAAGGGCTGGGATGGAGATGAATTTGCTTCGTGTTAAAATCAAAATTTTCTGTTTCAGTGTGTGCATGTACCGAGTAGAAAACCTACAAAATCTAACCTACTCTTGGAAACAAGACAGGGCAGGTGACTGAGGTGTAGGTGGGGCAACACTGTGGGACCAGAAACTTGCATTCTGTTCGATTAAAATAGTGATGGAAAATGACAAAACAGTTCTAAAAGTTAAAGTTCTAAATTGGAGGATGGCCATTTGGCAAGATCTTAGAGTATGTCCCTGTTCGGGTGAAGGAAGAGGTTGGTAGGCATAAGGAAGCATAAGATAAGTTGAGACAGCAGAGATCAAGTGAATTTTTCAAAGAGGACAAAGGCAGTAGGAGTATACTTAAGAGGGAAATCCGGAGGGCACATACGGGACAAAAGATATTTTTTGCAAATAGAGTTAAGGAGATAGGGTTAAGGAGAATCCAAGGTCCTTTCTTAAATACATTCAGGACGAAAAGGTTTTTAAGAGAGAAGACCGCTCAAAGATCAGCAAGTCAATCAATGTGTGGAACGGCTGAAGTTGGGGCAGATACTAAACGAGCATTCTGTATCATTGTTCACTGTGGAGAAAGGCCTGGAAAACATAGAATGTGGGGAAATAGATTGTGACATCTTGAAAAAATGTCCATATTACAGGGCAGGATGAGCTGGTTATGAAATAATGCAGAAAGGTTGAGAAATCCCCAGGATTTGATCTCTGGCTAGCTAGGGGAGTGAATGCTGGACCCTTGTTGAGATGCTTCGATAATCAATCGTCATAGGTGATGTGCTGGAAAACTGCAAGTTGCCTCATGTGCGCCACTGTTTAAGAAAGGTTGTAAGGATAACAAAGCAAACTTTAGAAAGGTGAGCCTGACATTGGTGGTATGGAAGTTGTTGGAGGGAAATCCAGATTGACAGGATTTATATGTACACTCTATTTGGATAGGCAATGACTAATTAGTGGTTGTCAACATGGCGTTGCTCGTGGGAAATTATGTTTCACTAACTTGATTGAGTTTTTGAACAAGTAACGAAGAGGATTGATGATGGCCGAGTGGTGGACGTGATCTATATGGACGTCACTAAGGAGTTTGTCAAGGTTCCTCATGGTACACTGATTATCAAGTTCAGACCACATGGAAAAGAGCGAGATCTAGCAATCTGGATACAGGATGGGCTGGAATGTAGAAGGCAGAGAGTGGTAGTAGAGGGCTGCTTTTCAGACTGGAGGCATGTGACCAGTGGTGTTCCACAAGTGTTGATACTGAATCACTGTTTTTTGTCATTTATATAAATGATTTAAATGTGAATATGGGAGGTATAGCTAGTAAATTTGCAGATGTAACCAAAATGTAACTAATAGTAGATAGAAAAGTAAGTTATGTCCGTGTATAACGGGATCTTGATCAGATGGGCCAATGGACTGAGGAGTTGCAGATGGAGATTACTTTATGTAAATGTGAGGTGCTGCAGTTTGGAAAAGCAAACCAGGGCAGGACCTGTACACTAAGGTAAGCTCCTGGGGAATGTTACTGAGCAAAGAAACCTTGAAGTACACTTCTGTAGTTCCCTGAAAGTGGAGTCTTTGGATGCGAGGATAATGAAGAGGCCGTTTCGTATGTTCTCCTTTATTGTTCAGAGCATTGATTAGAGGAGTTGTGAGTTCATTTTGTACCTGTACAGGACATTCATTAGACCATATTGGAAAAGTTCTGTGCAATTCTGGTCTCCTCCTATCAGAGGAGAGGTGTGAAACATGAAAGGGTTCATAAAAGATTTACGTGGATATTGCCAGGTTTGGAGGGTTTGAGTAATAGAGAAAGGTTGAATAGGCTGAGTCTGTTTTTAATGGAGCTTTGGACGCTGAAGAGTGATCATATAGAGGTTTATAAAATCGTGAGAGGCATAGATAGGATAAATAGGCAAGTTCTTTCCTTTGGGGTGGGGGAGTCCAGAGGCCCGGGGCATAGGTTCAGGGTGACAGTGGAAAGATTTAAAAGGTACCGAATGAAAAACCATTTCCATGCAAAGTGTGGTGCATATATGGAATGAACTGCCAGATGAAATGGTGGAGAGTTGTACAAATGCAACATTTCAAACAAAACCGGATGGGTAAATGTGGAGGAAAGGTTTTGATGGAGATGAGGGCAAAAGGGACGCTATTATTACAGACTATCTGATCAGCAAGGACGACTTGGAACAATGTTTCCTTCCTCTAAATCTCTAAGACTCTGATTTCGCCCAGCATGCTAAGACCAGTAGAACAAATGTTTCATTGTAGATAATCATCAATATGATGAATCTCAATTCCCTTTAAGAATCAACCCCAGTCCTTTGTTTGCAATGATAGGGCCTTGCGCGAGAAGAAAACCGAGTTGATGTTTTGAGTTCTTTGACAAATGTTCAGAGAAACGTTTTCAGATGAAGAATGATTGTATTAATTCTGTTTCACTCTCTACAGGTGCTTCCATACCTGATGAGTTTCGCCAGCTGTTTCTGATTCATTTTTATAATTATGGTATTCATGACTCATTTATTTCTTTTATAAAAATGTTTCACTTCCCAGCCTACTTCCCAGAAATAATTCTTTGAATTGTGGAACCCGACTGTACTGAAGAGGTCCGTCGGTCCATCAAGCTTGTGCTATCAAGGCTGAACAAAATCTGGACTCTTCCCAATTAGTTGTTAAAAGTTTTGAGGTTTCCGACATCAATAACCCTCCCAAGCACTGACGTATCAAAACCCACACCACTCTCTGAGTGAAAGCCTTTTCCTCAAATCCCCTCCAAACCTTTTACCTTTGTTAATCACCTTAAAAATTGCCCCCTTCTGCCATCTGTCAATCCCCTGTTCCAGTTAGATATGAAGATCTTCCGTTGAGCAGTCATGAAGAATGTTTGCTCAGTGACTTCTGATTATTTACCGGTTATTTTGGTTCTGTCATGGCGCAAGTACGGCCTCTATAACTGCATTACGCGCTGCCTGTTGGCTCTGGCAACAGGGTATCTGCTGTTCATAAGCACTGGGATCATTCTGTGGTAATTCAAAGATCATTATTACCGAGAATGTTTCCTGGACATACCCCTGTTTCCAGTGCTATCTTTGTCCTGATTTGTGTAGCCACAGACTGTTCCGTCTGGTTCATTGTCCGTTTCTCTGTATTTCGTTTTGTGACCATTTGCTGCTTGAAAGTGAAAAGGAAATATTGTACTGAGAAAACCTTGGCTGTGGCTCCAGCTGTAACTGGCATTCTGCTCTACTCAAAACGCATTCCCTTCTCTTTTCGGTTGGAACCTTGGAGGATAATTGACAATGTTCCGAGGTTTTGTGTAACAAAGTCAATTTATTTTACTGACGCCAAATGGCTGGGATTTAACTGGTTTGATATCATTTTAACCCCTTTCGTCCCATTCGTGTTACTTCTGTTGATGCACACTCATACGGTCAGCTAAATTTCAGTGGCCAGTCGAGTCTGCAAGAGCCTGAAGGGTCGGAGGAATGGAGAGAGTCACAAAGACACAGGGATGGAGAACCTGAGGAAGTCGATATCTCTCATCACCATATCAATCACCTTTGTACTTCTGTCGTTTGCACAGGATGCAAACACCTTGTACTTCAGCACTAAAGAACCATATCTTTGGAAGAGCTCTCATCTATTCCAGTTAATGTTGATGGCAGAACTGCTGAGGGATTTCAGCTGCAGCACGAACACATTATTTTATACAGCCACTCTGCCCAAGTTCAGAGTGAAGTTCTGGTCGCGTAAATTCTTCACTTATGATGGAAAGACGATGGCAAGCGGCTGGAGGAATGATTCTAAATGGCGGGCTGGCTGCGAGTGATGGTTTCAGCTGCAATATTGGGTCTTCACAGAGTGCCCTTTGGGTGAGTGTTAAAGACCAGCATGATGGGTGTCTGCATTTCTCCTGCAGGGGAGGAGGGTGTTGGGCAGAAGCAGTCGTTCCTGCACAATGATGATTGTAAGACTCTCTCTGTTCAGCTCACATTAAAACTTTATTACAACCAGCAGGGAAAGGTTCCGGGTGCCAGTCTTCACCTAATCAGAGTTGGTTGTTGGAGAAGTGCATTTGTTTTTGAGAGCTTATTGGGTCCACCTCCTGTCTAATTACTTCACAAAAATATTGCTTTCTCCCGCTCTCTCTACCTCACCTGTCTGTCTTTGTTCCACTCTCACGCTGACAGCCCCCCCCCATCTCTCAGTCTCTTGCTGTGTCTCTCTTTCACTATTTTTGTCTCGCTCTGTGTGTCCCTCCCTGTCTGCATCGATCTGTCTCTATACCTGTTTATCTGTCTGTCTGTCTCATTGTCTCCCTTTGTGTCTATCCTTCTCTGTCTCTCTGTCTATCTCTTTCTCGGTCCCTCTGTCTCTACCTCTGGAGTTTGATCATCTTCCTTTCTTCTCTCTGTGGCTGTGCGGGAAATGTGTTCATGCGTCTCGCTTTCAGTGTGTGACTGTCTCTGTGTGTCTCTGCATAGGGGTGTACTTCATTGCTGTTATGGGGATCGCATTTGTTTGTGTGTCGCTCAGTTTTTGTCATTAGATATGTCCCTGAGTTTGAGACATCATGACTGTGTTTATGAATCTATGTGTGGGTCTCCCTTTGTGCGCATTGGAAAGTATTTTGGTGAATTTCCATTCATGTGTTTATATATTTGGATATGTTATTCAATCTTGTATGAGTGTTCCCGAGAAAGTAAGCGTTCTTATGTGAGTGTATGTTATTGTGTCTGTGTGATTGCTTATCTGTGTGCTCTTTGCGCAATGTGAAGCTGTTGTGTTTTTGCTTGTGTGTATGCTGTTTGTGAGGTCACAGTCCTATGACCGTGTGGTTTTGTGTGTGCGTGTGTGTATTACTCTCCGCATGTCATGACGGTTCGATGACACCATGTGTGTGTGTCTCTGAGTGTCATTGTATTATTGTGGGAGTATGGTGTGTCTCTGCCTGACTGTGTTCATGTTAAATCAGGTGAGTGTGTTGATCAGACTGTGTTTGGCTGTCTGTCCGTGTGTCAAGATCTCTCTGTGCCTCTCTGTGTGTGTGTGTCTGTATCGGACTGTCACTCTGTATATATCTCATTGTGGTTCTGGTTTAGTAACTATATTTGAAACTGCTTGTGTGTGTGCTGAAGAAGTTACTGAAGTCCTTGCAAGTTGGTGTGTAATGACTCTTACGCTGAGTTCTTTTACATCCGTATGTGGGGCTGTAGGTTTGATTCTTTATGTGGAGATGTGTTCCTATATCTCAGTATGACTGCATTTCTCTGCGTGTGGATATGTGTGCATTTGGCATGTACATAATGTGTTCCTTTCTGTATTTGTGTGTGCATACGTGTGTGTGTGCGTGTGTTTGTGTGTGTGTGTGTGTGCGTGTGCGCTCGCGCACGCACGCATGTGTGACCATGTGTAGATTTGTTCTGATTTATCACTGTGCCTGCTAAATTTCACCAGGTGGTGAAGGAGCAGTACGCTGGAATCTAGTGCTTCCAAACAAACCTGTTGTACCAGAATCTGACGTTGTGTGATTTTAAAATTCGTACACCCCAGTCCAACAACCGCATCTCTAAATCATCAGTATGACTGCACTTCTTTGTGTGTGGATGCGTGTGCATTCTGTCCATACATGGATGTGTCTCAGTATGCCTTTTTCTTCTGAGTGCATATGTGTGCACGCGCATGTGTGAGAAGGTGTGCCGCCTTCTGCACTCTGTTTTCATTCCTGTGTGTTGTGAGGGTGCTGGAATGTTGCTGTAGTCTGTGTGTTGATGTGTTTCCATTTTTCAGACAGATGGTATTATTGTGCATCTGTGCATATGTGTACGTTTATGTGTGCTTTTGTTTGTCAGTATGTTCCTATATCTCACTTTGACTATATTTCTGTGTATAGGTATGTGATCTGCATGTATGTGTAAGTGAGTTTGAGAGTGAGTGTGTGTTTCTACATGTACGTGTATGTTTGCGCGAGAGTGTGGGTGTGTTTCAGTGATCCTTTGGTTGTGGTTCTGACCATGTCTAATCATGATATTCCATCTCCTGAAAAGGTTCAAGCGAATCCTTGAGCAGGTCACGGTGCACACATTGGTCTAAATAGCGCATTTCTGGCAAGCTGCAAAATATCTAACAATCAGTATCTGTAGCTCCTGCACCCTGACAGCTGAACTGTTACTTCAGTTCAAGGACCAAAGCCGAATGAACGATACAAGACAGGGAAATATTCAATGAAAGGAAGGATTGCAGTGACTCATCCTGATAACAACTCGTTACCTCAGCCTGTCTTCAGTTTCCAGATCCTCATCTCCGCTCTTTCGTCGATCCATGACCACACCATATTATGGGAGGGCTTAGATTAGATGCCCTGATGATGACATTAGTTTCCTGATTAAGGGTCTTTCCCTGAAACGTCGATTTTCCTGCTCCTCGGATGCTACTTGACCTGCTGTGCTTTTCCAGCACCACTCTGATCTAAACAGATTCGATCAGTCCAATCAAATGGACGCTAGAGAATGACATACTTCCTTCTCCACCTCCAAAGAACCAATGGTAGGCAATCGCACGTCCTCATCTTCATTTGGATGGAGAAGAAGCATTTTATGGCGAGAACCGATGTTGTCAACAGAAATTATTAGCCTACCAATAATACATTTAGTAATAGCAACGCCATCAAAGAGGTAAATTAAAACAATAACAATATACATGGCCAGACTTATCAACCCGTTGTACCATGAGCCCAAACCCAAATCTCCGCATTCCGTGCCTTCTGTCATTTGAGTGAGGAAGGTGTGGATGTTATCTCCAAGATTGGTAATATTCTCGATGCGGTCAGTAACCCCAACATAAACTTGCCCTTTACAATGGCAAAAAGCCCACCCTATGTGGCGAGTATGTAGTCCAGGACGTAATCCATCCCTAGCTTCATTCCTACATCTCACTTGAAACTGTTCAAATCCACCATTAGTCAGATGTTTGAAGTTTCTTCTCTATACATGCTCAGTACACTGCAGGGAAGAGATAATGACTCAGGCCCATGTGCTTCTGCATAGGTCAGGTGTGTCTCAGAGTCAGCTCTGCAAAATGTCCAGGACATTCGTATCCCAGTAGAAGGATCTGTATTGATTGGAGTTTGCATAGCCTTTGAGGGCAATTTTCAGTGATTATTTTATTGATTTCAATTATTGCCTTCACTGGAGGAGTTATATTTGACTCAGACGCTGTACCTGTGGAGGGAGAAGAATTCGATCATGATGTTTGATTTATTAAAAAGTACAATGTGTCGTCTCCATTAACCAACTATCATCCTTTTACAAAGCAGCCGCTGATAAACAGGGAAGCCACATCCCAGTGTTGAGGAGAACATTTCTCAGAGAGAGACGCTCAACAACTGGAATTTAATTTCCAAATGGTCAAAGACAAGGGAAGGATGACATTGAAGTAAAATGAGTTTTCAGTGTTCGAGAGATGGTGTTGGGGTGTCAATGCTGGTGGACAGGTTGGCACAGTGGCTCAATACTTAGCTCTGCTGCCTGACAGGGACAGTGGGTGGGTCTGGGTGGGATAGACTTTGCAGGGTCGGTGTGGACTCGATGGGCCAATTGGTCCACTTCCACATTGTAAGTATTCTATGATTTTCATCAATATGCATTTTCCAATGTTTCCTCTCGACGATTTGAGATTTGCATCATCCGATAAACATCAGTTCTAAAAATGCTCTGTGACAACTGAGAGTTAACTCACCGCTGTCAGCTGTTTGTTCAATTTTGTAAATAAATTGATTGAACCATATTGTAATGTAACAGTCCCCTAGACGATGCCAGCAGACATAAATGAAAGGCTTTGAGATTATATCACCACGGCATTGAGTACAGGGAAATTGACATCACAAAGTGATTGAGGAAGAAAATGACGTTTTTAATTGATGTTGTGTGGAAAATATTTGTCACGAGCCTTCCGTTTGTAACAATTCCTGGTAAGTGCCTTGCAACTATGAATTTCTGTGAATCTGTTTGAGGATTCTATGCGGGTTTCTTCTGCCACTGGCAATGATACCTGGCCGTATTGTGCCCAAAGGTCACACAGTGGCAGACAATCAGTAATTTAGTCTCAGATTACAGGGACTGCGTGGAATCCACATCATCGCTGATTCCACAGGAATTGCCTGGAAAACTATTCCTCTCTTCTGCGAACCATCCAGAAATCTCCATTTCAGTCGAAGACTATAAAGATTTTCTTTGAAATTAAAAATGAATCACTTTGTAAAACTATAAGCTGAGGTATTTTTATGTCGAGTTTGCACAATCAGTTGATTTGCATGTCGTTCTGGTTTATTGAGTGAACAAGCAGTCGGCTTCTCTGTGCATCTGAAGTTGAAGTTATTTCTGAAATAACATAAATTAGTTTTAAAATTTGCGTTTGATCTTTGGCTTTCGGCTAAATGGCTTTGTGCATGAGTGAACCTGTGTTTATTTTTGATGATTACAACCCAGCATGGTGTTAATGGAGCCTGTAAGATTTGTTGAAGAGTTCTGGAATAAGCTATGGAGGAAGAAACACTTAACTGAGAAAGATTTGCTTTCACTGATATCATTTTTGTCATTTCTTTTTGTTCCAGTCAGACCTGGAAATGATTGGATGTGTAGCTCTATGCTCATGCGAAGGAAATGAGGGCTTCAGTAAATTGCATTGCCTTCAAATGAAAATGTTGTGTTGGTCCCAGGTCGAAGTGTTGGGACAAGAAAAATCTCTGAAGCGATGGTTTAAAGCTGAGTACATTGACATTCAGTTATGTGGTAGCTTCATGAAGAAATCCATTGCAGTTCCAGTTTACAAGTGACAATCACAAGCATTCAACCAATTGTTATATAAAAGGATTCTGGTGTGATTATTATGTGAGGGTTGTTTCTTTATAACACACACTGGGAGTCGTGTTTTACATAATATATAAAAGTCATGTCCTTTTGTTTCATTTTTCTATTGGTTTGTGGTTAATGAGAGTTATACATTTATTCTGTGTTCATTGCCTTTGAATCTGCAGAACAAGTACGTAATTTGGTTTATTGTGTTTTATCGGGGTAAAAACAAGGACTGCAGATACTGGAAAGCAGTGGCTACATTAGAGTGGTGCTGGAAAAGCACAGCAGGTCAGGCAGCATCCGAGGGAGCAGGAAAATCGACGTTTCAGGCAAAAGCCCTGATGAAAGGATTTTGCCGGAAACGTCGATTTTCCTGCTCCTCGGATGCTGCCTGACCTGCTGTGCTTTTCCAGCACCAATGTAATCGAGATTCTCATTCTATTTTATCGTCACTTCTTTTGAAATAAATCTCTGTTTTCTTGTGGAACCAATATGTGCAGCAAAGTGTGTTTATAATTCAGCAAGAGATCACTTTATTAAATCAAAACAAATAAATTTATTATCCAACAGGCTGGATTTTTTCGTCGATCTGGCTTGTTCTTTAATTAATCAGCTGGAGTTAGAACAGAAGTTAGGCGATTAAACATTTAGACTTACTCAGGAGGAACTGATACACTGACCCCACACGTCAAATAATATTGCGCCCTACTATATCCATTCAAGTCCATTATATGTCCCAGATCCTGATCAGATATCCACACTGAGAAGTAATTCAATATTACTCCTCCCAAACTTACTCTTCTTTCACTCTGCACCACAGCCAAAGCAAAACAAATTCCCTCTCTCCCCACCACCAGACCTGTAATACTCGAACTGCATGAGTGGGTTTGTGCACAGTACTGGTCATCACCGAGCAGCGAGGATAGAATTGCACTGTGGAGAGTATAGAAGAGATTTACAAAATGGTGTTAGTTCGTGGAAATTACTGCAGCATTGAGGAAAGATGGATTTTAACGAAACAGATGTGGATGAGATTTGACGTGATTGAGATGTGCAAAATAAGCAGGGTCTTGGATGGAGACTTGTCTCCCAGAATGCAGGACCATTTCACAGGATCCACAGAGTGAGACAAATTAATGGGAGGATTATCAAGAAAATTTAGGCCTATCATTTCATTTAGAAGATGATGTTGCAACTGGAATTCACTGCCCAGTTTTGATGGTGGCTTGAGGTGGCAAACCTTAACTCATTCAAAGGGAACTTGGATCTGCATGTAAAGTGTACAACCCTTCAACACTGTGGACAAGATGCTGGAAAGTTGTATCAGAGCAGGTAGCTAGTTTATTCAGTTGATGCAGACATGAATGACGTCTTGCAGTGCCATAACTTCCGAGCATTTCTGTGAGATTGCAGAAAGACTGAGGAGTGTGAAAGTGAATTCGCTTAGTGCCTTAAATAGCATGATTCTGTGTTGTCAGTTTCCACCACTGGAACATGGTGAAGTGTTAAGTTGAATTTCAGTAGGCTGCGGCGCCCTTCAAGTTGTTCACTGAAGTAGTTTTTCTTGCTTCATAATTTTTGCAGTGGATAAAGTGATTTCAACATGGGGAGGAATAATATTAACTAAGTTTGGAACTTCAGGATTTAATAATTCATTAGGTTAGTATTGTTTACCTTGCTTATTTACTCTCATTCAAAAAAATAATATTTTTTTTAAAGGAGTACTGTGAAATCTTGTACTGTTTATGAACTGCTGAGTATTTGGATTATCACTTCAAATGTTAATTATCCCTGACATAATCAAAACACAATAGAAGTCAGAGAGACTGAGTTTTTACTATATCATATTTTCATTATACAAAGGATTGGATCTGTCACACTCTGTAATTGCAGCACTGAATTGCCTGTTTTCTTTTGCATTATGTCGTTTATTCAAAAAATATCAACAAGCACAGCCACAAACAATTTGAGTCAGATAACGCAGAGAATGTATCAAAAAGCCACAGTTCTTGATTTGCATTTTGCATTATTTGATGACTGAGTGTACAAAAAAAATGTGACATTTGCTAAACTTGACAAGGAATTGTTCACTACCCAAAACAAAGTATGAGGGATTCAGTGAGTTTACAAATCCTCAGTTGATCCTCACAGAGACGGGGCTTCTATCGGGGTTGGGCCTTTAATGATAAAACAAACCTTTCTCAGATCTGTTAGCATGAGCCGTCAAATAATAACGTCTTCTCCAGTGCAACAACTCATGATTTTTGAATTGTAGTGACCAGCAAATTCTAGGTAATTCTATATGGAGGACGGGCAAAGATTGCAGCCTTATGAGATGCTCCTTTTTTGGGGGATCTCCGATGGCAGAGCTGATTTCCAATAACTCCAGGAAAAGTAATTATTGTTTTATAAGCTATTGCATCGTTTTCGAAATTTGTGGAAAAGAAAGAAGAAAGAAACGGCAATTTAAAAAGGAGGGAGAAAGACAAAGTTCGAGATCACATGGCCAGCGAAACAGAGAGACAGAGACACCTACACTGCTGACTGACACAGCAGTGAAGTGCTGAAAATGGACAGCATGTCAGACAACATCCGAGAAGCAGGAAAATAGAAGTTTTGGGCAAAACCCCTTCATCAGGAATGTCCGAAACGTCGACTTTCCTGCTTCTCAGATACTGCCTGACGTGCTGCGCTTTCCAACACCGCACACTCGACTCTAAACCTCCATTATCTGCAGTCCTCACTTTTGCCATTGCAGTGAATCTGCACAGCGACTGCCTTTGCTTTTTGAGTTCATGTATTTATTGGGATCAGAGTGCATCTACGAAAAAGCAACAACACGAAAATTGCAACTGAGCTTGGAGGAACCTGTGTGGGCGAATTCATGGCACAGGCTTTTACTTGTAATCTTTCTGACATTTTTTTGTGTAAATGTACCAAATTGAGTAGAGTGAGTTCTTTTTGGTTTTATGTTTTATTGAGGTCTGCCTCTTGACGAAAATATGAAAATAAAAAGCATAAGCAAAACGTTAGCCTAGAGATGTGCCTTTTAGCGCAGTAAGACAGTGATATTTTCTGGGTCCGCAGATTGCTCAGCCGCAGTGGTGGCCTTTAGTAGAGTGATATAATCTTCTTGTCGGATGTGGGATTTTCTTGACAGCTTCCATGTTACCGATAATTAGGAGCTACAGTAAGTATGTTTGGTTGTGAATACCATCAGATCGCATGGATTTGATTGGAGCAGCAGCTTGAGGTCATGAGGAATTTATAGGAGGTCGGGGTGTGATGAATAGCACTTATAGGAAGAGAGAATAACCACAGATACAATCGGTTTGATGGGTTTCCACCAGGAAAGGTAGGAGAGGAAGGTGTGTAGTGCAGGAGTCTCTGGTGGCTACACCCATTTTAAACAACCATGGTCTTGTGAAAAACATAGCGGTGATAGACTGTCAGGGGAATGCAACACGAACAGCCACGTTTCTGGTACCAAGTCTGGCTCAAATGTAACAAGCAGTACGTCAGTTTCCAAACGATCAGTTCTGGTAGTCAAAGGCTCAGATAGATGTTTCTGCGGCCAGGAGTGAGAAATCAAAATGGAGTGCTCTCTTTCTGCTACCAGGATTAAGGATCTCTTGGAAAAGGTGCAAAATATTCTCAAAGGGGTGTGGTACCAGCAGGAGGTCATTATGCACATTGGAACTAACGACATCGGAAGGAAAAAAAGATAAAATTCTGAAGGGAGAATGTAAGACGTTAGATAGGATGTTAAAAGGAGGTCCTTGAGCGTAGTAATACCTGGATAATTCTCAGTGCAACAAGGTAGTGAGCGTAGGACCACGGGGATAGAGCAGATGAATGCGTGGGAGGAGTACTGGTGCAGGGGACAAGGGTTCACACTTTGTTATCACTGGAACCTGGGGGAGAAATGACCTGTATCAGGAGGACGATTGAATCTGAATTGGAAGGGACTAATATACTCGCAGAGTGATTTGCTCGAGCTGCTTGGATTTAAAATAATAAGGTCGGTGTTTGGTGCGGGCGGGGAGCCAGGGGACTGGGTGTGACCCAGGGAGATAGTGAGAAAAATATCAGTCTGAGACTGGTACATTTGGGAAAAGGAGGCGGTCAAACAGTAAGGGCAGTCAGGGACAATGCATAGAACGAGGTAGGACTGATCAATTAACCTGAATTTATTTCAGTGCAAGATTCCAAACAAGGAAGGCAGATGAACTTAGGAAATGATTAAAAAAAACGGATTTAGAAATCATAGCAATTGTGGAGATGTGGCTTAGGGTGGACAAGACTGGCAGCTTAATGTTGCAGAATACAAAGGTTGTGGGAAGGAAAGAAAGGGGGAGCAAGAAATGGGGAAGAGGAGAAGTTGCGTATTTGATAAGGAATGGTATTACGGATGTACTTACAGGTGTTCCTCGGAATATGTGCATGGAAGTCTTTCGGGTTGAACTGAGAAATAAGAAAGGAATGTTCACATAATTAGGATTGTATTATGGACCCAGTCCCCACCGTCAGCGGGAATTTGAAAAGAAACTTTGTCAGGCCATCTCTGATCTCTGCAAGAATAATAGAGTGGGAATGGTCGGGAATTTTAACTTTCCGAACATAGACTGAGATGTGCGTAGTGTTAAGTTTTTAGATGGAAAGGAATTGGGTAAGTGTGTGCAAGAACATTTTCTGATTCATTATGTGGATGGGTCGACTAGAGAAGGCACAAGTCTTAGGAAGTAAGGCAGGGTAAGTGACTGAGTTGTGAACTGGGGAGCACTTTGGAGCCAGTGATCATAATTCTCTTAGTTTTAGTTCACTGATGGAAAAGGATAGACCGGATCTAAAAGTTGAAATTACATAAAAGGCAATTTTGATAGTACCAGGCAAGAACTTTCAAAGTTTGACTGGGGACAGTTGTTCTCATGTAAAGGGACAGGGGAGAATTAGAACCCTTAAAAATGAGACAAGGAGAGTCCAGAGACAGTATCTTCCCATTCGGATGAAAGGCAAGGCTGGTAAGTGTAGGGAATGCTGGATGACGAAAGAATGTGATGTTTTGGTAAGAGAAAGAAGGACACATATGTCAAATATAGATCGCAGAGGTCGAGCGAATACTTAGGAAAGTATAAAGATGTATACTTCGGAGGGAAATCAGGAGATTAAAAAGGGGTCATGAGATGGCTTTTGCAAATAGGCTTTAGGAGAAAACAATGGGATCTCATAAATATATTAAGGACAAAAGCCTAACTAAAGAGAAAATAGGAGCCTGCAAAGATCAGCAAGGTAGCCGATGTGTGGAAATGGTGGGGATGGGGAAAATATTAATTGAGTATCTTTGCATCATTATTTACTGTGGCGAAAGACTTGGAAGATACAGAATTTGGGGAAATAGTTGGTGATTTCTTGAAAAATGTCCATATTGCAGAAGTGGCGGCCCTGGATGTCTTACAACGTATCAAGGTGGATAAATACCAAGGACCTGATCAGATGTACCCTAGAACTCTTTGGGAAGCTGGGGGAAGTGATTGCTAGGCACCTTGCTGAGATATTTGTATAATCGGTCATGACAGGTGAGATGCCAGAAAATTGGAGGGAGAAGAACGTGGTGCCACTATTTAAGAAAGGTGGTAAGGAAAAGCCAGGGATCTATAGACTGGTGTATCTGTGGAGTTATTGGAGGGAATGCTCAGGTATTCCCTCCAATAGATTTACATGTATTTTAATTGGCAATGATTGATTAAAGACAGTCAACAATGCCTTGTGTGTGGGATAATATGCAGATGTACGGCCAGGATTCCATCAGCACAATCACATGGATTTGAGTATAACATCTCATGTTCATTCTCACGGAGATCATTCTGTGGCAATTCAAATTCATTTACCGCACAATGTCTTTCCTGTATATCACTCCTGTGTGCAGTGCTGTCTATGCCTTAGCTCGAGCAGCCACAGACTGCTCCGTCTGGTTCACTGTCCTTTTCTCCTTTGAACGTTTTCTGGCCATTTCCTGTCTGAAACTGAAGAGAAAATATTGGACAGAGAAAGCCTTGGTTGTGGCTCTGACTGCAACCAGCATTCTACTCTGTTCAAAAAACATTCCCTACTATTTTCGGTTTGAACCTGGGAGGATAATTGACAATGTTCAGTGGCATTGTGCAACAAAGCCAAGTTATTATACTGATCCCAGGTGGCTGGAGTTTAAGTGGTTCGATATAATTTTAACCCCTTTAATCCCATTCGTGTTAATTCTGTGGATGAACACTCTGACGGTAAGGCACATTTTAGTGGCTAGTCGAGTACGCAAGAGCCTGATGGGTCAGAGGAAGGGAGACAGTCTCCATCTCTGCATCTTTGTGACTGTCTGTCTTTGCCTGTTTCTCTCTTGCTATGTCTCTCTCTCTCTATAGCTATCTGTCTGTCTGTCAGTCTCTCTGTCTTCCTCGATGTCTATCCTTCTTGTCTCTCTGTCTCTCTCTCTCTCATGCGCTGTCTGTCTTTAACTCACATTGACCATGTCAGACAAATGTTGTCTCAGTTCTGCACATATTCACTTGCATTGACTTTAATCCCTTCATTCACTGATCTTTCCCCAAACAGTGATTTGTAAAATACAAAGTGTACAGCTACAGCCAGCAATACTTTGACACATTACTGTAAGTAAGTCGCTGGAATTTGGTCATGTCCCATTCCTCTCCCTGTGGCTGGGCGGGAAGTGTGTTCACGCGTTACCCTTTCTGTGTGTGAGGGTGCCTGTGTAGGTGTGTGTGTGTGTGAGCCGAGTGGGGCTCCATTGCCTTTGTGGGGATCTCACTGTATGTGGGGGGGAGGGGGCTTCATTGCCTTTATGGGGAACACCTTGTGTGTGTGTGGGTGGAGGGAGCTTAATTCATTGCATTTGTGGGGATCTACCTGTGCATATGTGTGTGGGGGTGGAAGGGGCTTCATTGCATTTGTGGGTGTGTGTGCGTGTGTGTGTGGGTGTGTTGTCGGGTTGAGGGGGCTTCAGTGCCTTTGTGGAGATCTCCCTCTGTGTGGGGTGGGGTGTGGGTGCATATTTCCTCCACTTTGTGGGGATCTACCTGTGTGTGTGCGTGGGGGGGGTATCTTCATTGTCTTTGTGGCGATCTCCCAGTGCGTGTGGATGGGGGAAGGGGGCTTCTTTGCCTTTGTGGGGATCTGCATGTGTGTGGGGGGGGAGGGGAGTGGGCTTCATTGACTTTGTAGGAATCCAACTGTGTGTGGGGGAGGGGGGCTTCATTTCCTTTTGTGGGGATCTCATTGTGTGTGTCGGGTGAGGGGAGGTGTCTTCATTTCTTTTTGTGGGGATCTCCCTGTGTGTGTGGATGGTGGGAGGGGGCTTCATTGCCTTTGTGGGGATCACCCTGTGTGTGAGTTTGGAGAGGAGGCATCATTGCCATTGTGGGGATCTCCCTGTGTGTGTGGATTGGGGCAAGTGGTCTTCATTGCCTTTGTGGGGTTGTCGCTGTGTGTGGGTGGGGGGAGGGGAGGTGGCTTATTTTCTTTTTCTGGGGATCTCCCTGTGTTTGTGTCGGGTGGTGGGGGGGGCTTCATTGCCTTTGTGGGGATCTCCCTGTGTGTGTGTTGTTGGGAGGGAGTGGACTTCATTGCCTTTGTGGGGCTCTCCGTGTGTGTGGTGGGGAGGGGGCTTCATTGCCTTTGTAGCGATCTCCCTCTGTGTGTGTGTGTGTGTGTGTGCGTGTGAGGGGTGGGTCTTCATTGCCTTTGTGGGGATCTCCCTGTGTGTGTGTGTCCCTCAGTATTTGTTCTTGGACATGTCCCTGAGTGTGACACATTATGATTGTGTTTATGAATGTCAAAGTGGCTTTCCCTTTGTGTGTGTTGAGAAGTATTTCAATTCATGCATACATGTGTTTGGGAATGTTATTCAGTCTGTCTGAGGTCGTTTCTGTTAAGGTGGGTGTTTTTATGTTGGCGTATGTTACTGTACGTGAGTGATTGGGTAACAGTCTGTGTTTTGCACATGTGCATCGGTTGTGTTTGTGCCTGTGTGTGTGCTGTTTTTGGCATGGCAGTTCAAAGACTCTGTGGTTGTTTGTGTACGTTCTGTGAAACGATGTGTGTACGTCTCTGAGTGTCATCACAGTATTGTGGGTTTGGGGAGTGCGTTTCTGCCTGGCTGTGCTCTTGTTTAAGCAAGCGAATATGTTGCTCAGACTCTGTTTGACTGTCTGTCTGTAAGTCATGAACTTTCTGTGCCCCAAGCAGGAACTCCCTGTGTTTGTTTCTGTGTGTCACTCTTGTCTATTTCTAGTTGTGGTGATGGTTCCGTAACTGTGTTTAAATGTGTTTTTACATATGTACAAGAAGTTGCTGTCCTTCTCCCAGGTTGGTGTGTAATGTCTGTTACTTTGAGTTTGTTTATGTAAGTGTGTGAGGGTGTGGGTGTGATTCTGTGCCTGTCTTCCTCTATCTCAGTATGACTGTATTTCTGTGTGTGTGGATATGTGTGCATTCGGTATGTATATGGGTATGTTCCTTTTTCCGTGAGTATGTCTGTATGTATGTGTGTGCATGTATGCGTGTGTAGTTTTCTTCAACTCTTTCAGTATGACTGTATTTATTTGTGTGGGGACGTGTATGCATTCTGACCATTCGCGGGGGTGTTCCTATCTGTCTTAGTTTGCCTGTTGTCATGTGTTTGCGTGCGTGTGTGCATGTGCGCGTACATGCTCAAGCCTATGTGAGTAGTTGTACCCCATTCTTGACTTTGATTGTATTCCTGTGTGTGTTGTGAGGGTATGGGCATATTTCTTTAGTCTTTGTATAGGTGTTTTCTCACATTTCAGTTGGAATGTATTATTGTGCACGTGTCCATTTTTGTGAGTTGAAAGTGTGCACGTGCATGAGTTTTTATTTGTCAGTATGTTCCTATATCTTAATTTGCCTGCATTTCTGTGTGTGGATGTCCTTCTGCTTGCATGTCCATGTGTGTGTGCGTGAGGGTTTCTGTGTCCCTCTCGGTGTGGTTCTGTCTCTGTCTGATCATGAGACTCCGTCTCCTGAAAAAGGACATGTGAACCCTATGGCAGGTTTTGTGCACATATTGCTCTCAAAGGTGCATTTTGGCATCCTGGGAAACATCAAAATATCAATATATGTACCTCCTGCACCCTGATTACGGAACTGCTACGTCAGTTCAAGGACCTAAGACTAATGAAAATAAAAATAACACAGGGAAATATTCAATGAAAGGCAGGATTCCTATTGTTTCTTCCACGTTGAACCAAGGAAGAGATACGTACACTTTTTCCATGTTGGAGCTGCTTGTGTCCGTCCATAAATGTTGTCATAGACGGGATCATTCCGCTATACAATGTAGCAACTGAATAGGGCCATTCAGCCCATCGTGTCTGCTCTGTCATTTGATCATGAATGATCTGTTTCTCAATTCTATTCTCTGGCCTTATACCCACAACGATTGATTCCCTTACCAACCAGGAACCCATATTGCACGATGTTTAATACAATTGTTATGGACCAGACGCACAAAAAGTATTTTAAGATTTTAGCCCAGACCCTAACTTTTCTGCTGATTTTATGCATGTTTAAAGTGGATATTCTAGGATGAATGGAGCAGATAAACATTCATCGGTTTAAATAAAACAGAGTTTATCTACAGAGTATCGAATCAAACACAAACAAAAGAGAACAGAAGACTAAATCACTTCACTCATCTGAAAACCCAACAGACTGTCCCAACTTAACGATTGTTCAAAATTACTCCAACAATCTCCATAAGCACCCAATGTCAAAACGGGTAAAATCAAACACAGGGTCTTGCAGGAGAGATGTCAGAGAGAGTTCAGCATGGAAGAACTTCTTCCATGTCGCTGTTCCTTTTACCAGCTGTTTAAAAATCTGGCAACTTGCAAACACCTCCCCAAACTAAACCAGACCAGAGATAATCAGAGGTGGGAGAATTGGCCACACCCCTTTCATTGCAGATGATTTTGCATTTGAAAGCCTTTTGGCCTCAGGCATTGTCTGTTAGCTATCATGAAATTGGCCCTGCAACCCATCCAAACTCGACATCCTAGAACTGTTGCATTTACAAACACACTAAGAAAAAAAACAAGGAAACACAACCTTGGGAAAGGGGCAGCACCATCATGCACTCAAATTTGACCTCAGCAATTATTTCCACAGCTGAATCACATGAAGAAATTAATTCCAGTCTCAGTTCCAAACGTCGCCCCTACACTCTGAGGCTGTGTCCTCTGGTATTCGTCTTTCGACATGTGGAAACAGCTTACAAGCAGCAGTTGTAATTGGAGGACCCTTTACAAAATGAAATACAATGCTGGTCTGAGGCTGTGAATGACATTCTCTGGGACTGTTTGGAATTGGTGAAATGGACCGTGTTGAAATACTCAGTGGAAATCCTGGATGAAGACAACACCACCATTGCAGACATCATGGGCAAATGCATGGAGAACTGTGGAGTGAAGAATTCAATCCAATGTTCCCCAAGCGTAAACCTTCAGTGGATCAGGAAATCCACTCCCTACTGAAGACCAGATGAGCAACATTCAAGTGGGAAGAGCCTGACTTATACAGGGAATCCAGATCTGACCTCCACTGGGCCATCGGGGATGCTAAGAGGGAGGACCAGACCACATAAGAAGGTCATACAAACCAAACAGACTCCCGCAGCCTCTGGCAAACCTAAAGAACATTATGGGATGTAAACTGAAGCAGAGAGGGATAGCGGACAAAACACGTCCCTCTCTGATGTGCTCAATGCTTTCTCTGCTCGGTTTGAGCAGAATCCCAATAGCGCAGTCACTCCTGCTCCAACAACCCCAGGCACGCCTGTTCCATCGTTTACTGCTGCACATGTCAGATCAGATTTCCTGAGAGTCAACCCAAGGAAAGCGGCGAGCCTGGATGGAGTCCCTGGCCGTGCAATTAGATTCTGTATGGCCAAACTGGCGGAGGTACACACCGACATCTTTACCCTCTCCCCCCAACAAGCTGAAGACCCTATCATTTTCAAGAAGACCACCACCATCCCCGTACCTAAGAAAGGACATGCAATGTCCCAACTTGCCATTCCTCCTATGTTTGTGTCATCTGCAACTTTCGCAGCAGTGCATTCATTTTCTTCCGACAAGTCATTCATATACACATTATTACATGTTTATGTATCTAATATACATTATGTATTGTTATGTGTTGGAGCTCTTTGCGTCTGTACAAATATCATTGTGAATTAGAGCTGATTGTGTTTACTTGGTAATATTATTGTGCATTGGAACTTAAATATTGGTTGTGTTGGAGATGTTCGAGTTTATGTCTCTATATTGTTGCATATTAGAATTATTAAAACTTATATGTAAATGTTGTTGTGTATTATGGCTGTTCCTATTTTTACATCAATACTGTATTAGCTCATGTTAAAATTGTACTTTTCTTCTTCCAACCAGCTGCACTGTCTCTGACCATGAGCAGCTGGTGCTGAGTTCCTCTAGCACTCTGGGATAAATCTGGCGTCCCAGCGTTGGCCAGACAGGTGGCAGCACAGAGCAGCAGTGGTTACAGTTTAGCGGCTGTGGGCAATGTTCAGGCAGGGATACTCAGTCTCTGATTATTGCAGAGGAAAAAACACTTAATCCGGAATGGGGGGAGTGGATGCAGACATTAATTAAAGATCCCTGGAGAAAGAGACAGGGTTAAATACAGATAGAGAAAGGGTTCAAGTTTATAATAGGGAGAGAATTCAGTATAGAAAATGGATAGAGGAAAAGATAGACAATAGGAGAGGGTTAAGTGGAGAGTAACAGCAAGAAGGCTGGATACAGGTCAATTGGTTGGGTTTAAAAACAGAAAGGGTGAGGATTTAATAGAAAGTAACAGAGGAAGAATTGCATAAAGAATAAGTGTGGCAATCCTGATTACAGGGGCACATGGAGAGGGTTAGTGCAGACAAAATTTGGAGAGATTGTAATTTGGTCAGCCAGATGGATCTCATTAAAGATGAGCTTCCTGAATGGGGCTATTAATCTGGTACAATCAGGGAGTCCTGGCTGACAGGATATCAACGGGAGTATCAAGTGATCTGCTCACTTTAGGAAACAGCTTTCTGCTGGCTGAGTGAATGTCATTTACTTTGCAAGTATAAATGCAGAGTGACTTGATGAGGCGTTACCACAATTGTGGAACTTGAGAGGAAATAATACAGAGTACTAAGGAGTTTGTTCAATACAGGGGAGTAACGTGAGTGTTCAGTTAAGGGGAAAAGGAAGGAGAGATAAGACAGAGTGATAGAAAAAGAACGAAATAGAGAGTAATGAAGAGAGAGTTGTATGCACCTCAACAGGGACAGGGATAAATGCATGGGAACGGATAAGGTTAAGTCCAGAGTACGGGGAATTAAACGAAGAACAATAGTGAGATTACTAATTAGAGAGTAACAGGGAGAATGTGGAATACAGAGTGAAGGTTTAAGCAGAGTGGCTGCAATGGAGAGTAATTGTAAATAGACTAAATGGAAAGTATGAGGAAAATAACGGGTAATAGAGAAATGATGAAATGCAGAATAATACAGAGTAATAGTGTTTAGATGCAGAAGCGTTTGTTAAGTGTGTACAAGAAAACTTTCTTATTCAGTATGCGGTCGGACCGACTAGAAAAGGTGCGAAACTTAACCTACTCGTGGGAAATAATGCAGGGGAAGTGACTGGTGTTGTCAGTTGGGGAGCACTTTGGGGCCAGTGACGATAATTTTGATAGTTTTAAGGTAGTGATGCAAGAGTCAAAAAGTTCTAAATTGGAGGAAGGCTAATTTTGATTGTATTAGGCAAGAAATTTCAAATGGTGATGGAGGCAGACGTTCACAGGAACTGGTCGGATGGAAAATTGGAAGCCTTCAAAACTAAGGTGATGAGAGTCCAGAGACAGTATCTTCCTGTCAGGGTGAAAGGAACGGCTTGTAGGTACAGGGAATGCAGGATGACTAAAGAAATTGAGGGTTCAGAAACAGAATAAAGCATATGTCAGGTATAGACAGGATAGATCGAGTGAATCCTGAGAAGGGTATAAAGGCAGTAGGAGTATACTTAATAGAGAAATCAGGAGGGCATAAAGGGGACATGAGAACAGTTTGGCAACCACAGTTAAGGAGAATCCAAAGGAATTTCACAAATACATTAAGGACGAAAGGGTAACTAAGGAGAGAACAGAGCACCTCAAAGATCAGCACGGTGGCCTTTGGAGCCACAGGAGATGGGGGAGTTACGAAACGAGAATTTTCCATCTGTGTTTACTTTAGAAAATGATTTGGAACGTATAGAATGTTGGGAAATAGATAGTGACATCTTGCAAAAAGGTCGATAATATAGAGGAGGACGTGATGGAGGTCTCAAAACGCATAAAAGAATGGAAGTCCCCAAGACCGGATCAGGTGTCCAAGAAAACTTTGTGGGAAGTGATTCTGGGCCTCTTGCTGAGATGATTGCATCATCGATAGTCACAGGTGAGGTGGTGGAAGGCTGGAGTTTGGCAAACGTGGTGCCACTGTTGAAGAAGGGCGGTAAAGACAAGCCAGGGAACTATAGACCAGTGAACCTGACGTCAGTGGTGGGCAAGTTTTTGGAAGATATCCTGAGGGACAGGACACACATGTGTTTGGAAAGGTGAGGACTGATTAGGGATAGTCAACATGGTTTTGTGCGAGGGAAATCATATCTCACAAACTTAATTGAGCTTTTTGAAGAAATATCAAAGTGGACTGATGATGGCAGATGATGATGGCTTTATCAATATGGATTTCAGAAAGGTAATGAGGTCAGCCAGCTGCACAACATGGGGCATGAGTTCCCTGACTGGGGCTGTTAATTGGGACCGATCAGGGAAGCATCGCTGATGTCAACGGGTGAGTATCAGGGATATTGAGATGCTGACGGCATGGCTCAGTGACAGGCTTTTGTCAAAGTTTATGCACTTGTATCAAAAGCGTGCATAATGATAGGATGCCAGCTTTTGAGTCGCTATTTCGCTGTCAAGTATTGTTTTCGTCAATGTGGACCAGGACCTCTGTGTCTTCACTTACCACACTATCCAACGCCTGCCTCTGTCCCACCTCAAGCCCATCCCACATGCATTAAGGGCTAAAGTTGTTCTGGGATGTGCTTGACACTGGGAACTGTCGAGGCAACATACCATTCTGAATCTGTCAAGTCAGGACTGATGATTCTGAGTCAGACAGCCATTTTAGGTTTGTCCACTGCTGCCATTTGATTTTTAACATAGCACCGACATTGACTGTATAAAAAAGGAAAAACAGAAAAATATACTGGGGAGTTGAGGGTCGATGTCCTTTTGAGCACAGTATTGAATGACCAGAATGACAGCAAGAGAGCAAGGCTTCCATGATGATGGAGTGAAATGACACAAACCAATGTTTGTACCTCAAATTTAGAGAGATCTGAGAGAATTAAAACGTTCAAGAGAATAATGCCAATTGCAATCATTGAATGGATAGAAATGGTACTTTTTGGCTTTAGATTTATGACTAGTTTAAGCATCTATAAGTTTATTGACGGCCTGAAATATTTCCAAGACAGAAATGAAGGAACAATGTCTCACATTCTCTACATTATATTACACAATCTATGTGGTGCTCAATCATTCACTGAACAAATCTTCTCCCTTTTCAGCGTTCCTCTGTCATCCTTGTATTTTACTGTCCCACGTAACATGATGCTCGCCAATGTAACACATTGATCTCTGTAATTGATAGAAATTTTCAATTGCTGTATCTCATGTAATGCTCCTTCTGGACTTGCTCATATCAACTTGACAAACTGATTATGGCATATGTTTCTTCTGCTTGTTGTTTTCTGTCCCTTATCAGTCTTAACACCAAGTCCCATTTCACTATCACTTGAGGGCACGTAGACAATATTAACTACCGAACACACATTTCTGGAATTTGACATTTTTTGCACCCTTGTGTGTGCAAATTTTCCACTGGGCTTATCTGTCCATCTTCCTTCAAATTTTGTCATCGCATCATCAGCCAAATGTTTTAGGTTTCTTCACCATAGATGTGGGTACCATTCGTGCCCATCTGCTGTTGTACAGATCATGTGTGCATCAGAGTCAGATCTCAGCTATCTCCAGGATAGTCTCATCATGGTATGAGGATCTCTATTGATTTGAGCTTACGTTACGGTTGAAGGTAGTTTTCTGTGAATATTTTACTTGTTTCAAACGTTGCCTTCATTGAAGAAGTTATATTTGATTGAGACGCTGTATCCATGCAGGGTGAGCAATTCTATTTCGATGTTGCATGTGTTAAAACCTGAAATGTGTCGTCTCCATTTCTCAAACAATATTTCTTCACGGTACCAGCTGCTGTTAAACGGGGAAGTGAAGTTACAGTGTTGAGGAGAAAGTTCTCAGAGAGCTACTTAACAACTAGAATTTAATTTCCAAACGGTCAAAGTCAAGGGCAAGATGAATTAAAAGGAGATTTTAAAGTGGGCTGGATGGTGTGGCTTTGCCAATGCTGGCATGTGGGGTGGCACAGTGGTTAGCTCTGCTGCCTGACAGTTCCAGGTATTGGTTCTGAGTGGGATGCCCTTTGCAGGGTCTGAGTCGATTCAGTGGGACGATCGGCCTCCATTTACGCTGTAGGGATGTTATGAAGTAACTCAATATGTGTTTTCCAATGTCTGCTCTTGATCGATTGAGATTGGACTCATTCAATAAACCTCAGTTTGAAAAATATTCTGCCACAATTAGGAGTTCACTCACCGTCATCATCTGGTCATTCAAATTCTTTTAGAAATGAATTGAATCACGTTGTAATGTTACAGTCCCGCAGGTAATGTTAGTAAGTATAAAGGAAAGGCTTTGAAATTGAATCACATCGGCATTGAGTTCAGAGATATTGCCTGCACAAAGAGCTTCATGCAGAAAATGATGTTTTATTTTCAGCATGTGCAATTCCGGGTAATTCTCTTGCATAATTGACTTGCACAACTGAATTTATGTGAATCTGCCTGAAGATTCGCTTCAGTTTACTGCCACTGACAATGGTACATGCGCATATTGTGATCACCCTCACACACGGGCGAATGACTGATTTAGTTTCAAATTGCAGGGACGCTGAAGATTCCCCACGATCACAGATACCGAAGGAATAGCCTGGGATATTGAACTTTCGTCTGCCAAGCTATTCACCTTTATGTGAATCTCCATTTCTGTTGAAGACTCCCGTGGAATTGAGCAAAGCCATCATGTCAGAAAATTAAAAACGATGATATTTTTATGTATAGATTTCAATAATATTTCGAGTGAGTTTGGTTCTGGCTATTGAGTAAATAAGCAGTGGGCTTCTCTGTGTTTCTGAAGATAATAGTTAACTTGTAGGTATTTATGTAATCACACCAATTTGTTTTTAAAACTGCTTTTGAAGTTCGGCTGTAGGCTAAAAAAAAAAGAACTTTGTTTATTTTTTGTTGTAACCCAACATGGCATTAAAATGGACCCAAAGATTTATTTGTGTGTTCTGGAATCTGAGATTAGGAATAGTACACATTTATTTCACTTTTTTCAATTTTGTCAATACTTTTAGTCCTTTTAATTTCCTGTAACTGAGTGGAATATTAGATGTGTGCTGATTTGAAGTGAATGATAGATTTAGTCAACCACTTTACTGTGGAGCCAACAGTTCCTGTTCACCGCAGACCAGAAATGTTGGTTTAAAAGAAAGCTCTGCATATATTACTTAAAGCTAAGTCAATTGACAATCCGCTGTGTGGGAGATTCAGGAAGAGGTTTACTGTGGTATCAGTTTAATAGTTGAAATCACAAGTGACTTAACCAAGTGTTACATACACGGATTCTGGTGTGATCATTGTCCGAGGAATATTCTGTTTGTAATCGCACCCTTGCTGTTGTTTTGTCCCAGCTACAAAATACCTTTTTTTTTCTTTTGATTTATGCATTGCTTTTAGATTGACGATTATCTATTGACTGCATGTTCATTGCCTTTGAAACTGTGTTATAAGTACATAGCTCGGTTATTCTATTGTATCACCATTTCATTTATAGTAAACTTCTGTCTTTTTGCTGAAGCAATATTTACAGCATTGGTTTTGTAAAACTCAGGAAGAGACTCCTTTGATAAATCAAAATAAATAAGTTGGTGATACATCAAGCTGGGGTGTGGGGTCTGGTTTGTTCTGTGTTTATATCAGCTGGTATCAGAGCAGAGGTGAAGCTGTTAAACACATCGTCTAACTCGTGAGGAACTGATTAACTAATCCTATACTTTGATCACACTATGCTCCAACCATACCCCTCCAGTTCCATTTATACGCTCAATCTTGACCGGACACCTGAACTAAGATATAGTGTCATATGACCCCCATCGCCAAATTACTACCCCGTTACCCTGCACCAGAGGCAACACAAAACAAATTCCCTCACCCCTGCCAGACCTGATACACAGAAAATAATTTAGAAATTGGATCGCTCAGAGCTGCCGTTTGTGCACATTTCTGATCACCACCTAACCATCAGGACAGTCTTGCAAGGAGAAGAATGTAGAAAAGATATACAAGAATATTGCCAATAATATGGAAATTACTGCAGCGTTGAGGAAAACTGGACACCTTAGGTTCATTTTCCTCAGAGGTGAAAGAGAAAAAATGTGATTCATGTGTCCAAACAACTAATGTCTTGAATGGAGACCTGTCACCCTGAACGAATAATCATTGAGCAGTGTACAAGAGGGATACTAATTGATTGAAGGGTTATAGGGGACATGAGGACTCACCATTTCATCCAGAGGGTAGTGGTTTGTCTGGAATTCACTTCCCAGTTTTGGAGGAGTGGGGTGCTGTGGTTGGGTGACTGCTTCAGCTGCAACGTTCAACTCATTTAAAGGAAACCTGCATCTGCACTTGAAGTGATCTTCAAGGTACAATATGCTGGAAAGTGGGATTGGACAGTTACAAAGATTATTCAGTCGACCCAGATATGAATGACCTTTTTCAATGCCGGGACTGATCTGAGCTTCTTTGGGATTTCAGAAAGACTGAGAGGTGTTATCAATTTGATCATTAGGTGAATATTACTTGCCTAGTTTAGTAATTTGCATGATAAATCGGTTTTAAAGAAATATTGTAGTTACCGCTGACATGATCAGAACACACCAGGGAGTCAGACAGGTCGGATTTTTATTATATTATATTTACCATACTCAGATTTAAGTAGCCACGTCCACTAAGTGCAATAGAGAAATGGATATCTTTTGATCTTCATTATGTACTTTTTTCATAAAACGTCAACACGCACATTCTAAAACTGACTTCAACAATGCAACGAATTCATTAAAAAGCTCACATTTCCCAAGTTGAAGTGTGCATTCTTTGCTGATTCAATGGACATTCAAAATTAGAATACTTGCGAAACATTATCAGGAGTTGTTGACTTTCCAAAACAAACCACGAGGGACATGGTAAGTTTGCAAATCCGCAGTTTACCATCATAGAGAGGGCACATATACTGTTTGATGCTTTGAATAATGAAACAAAACTTTGTCAGCTCTGTAAGCATTTCCATCGAATAATTCCATCTTCTCAAGTGCAACCAGTCACTTCTGTTGTAATACAGCGCCAGGAAAAACGTCGGTATGCAAACAACAGTCTAATAAATGTTCTCTCGTGGATGAATGTCAACACTTTGAATGTCAACCCCATCTCTGGTTTGCAATGATACGATCTTGTGCGAGGAGTAAACTGTGTTGATATTTTGTTTCCAGTGACCCATGTTACGATGAAGATGATCTAATTAAGTGATTCCAGTAATATTATTTGTCTTTCCACAGATGCTGGCATACCTGCTGAGTTTCACCAATTACTTCTGTTACTGTTACATGTTTACAGCATCCACAATCTTTGCTTAATTTAATTCTCTTCCCAACTTGCCTCTCAGAAGCAATTCTTCGAATCATAGAACCCGACCAGACAGAAGAGGTCCTTCAGTACATCAAGTTTGTGTTTTCAAAGCTGCACTAAATCAAGATTTGTCCCAAGTTTCAACACGATAATCCTCATCATGAATGTTGCAATACTTCAAGTGATTATCCTATTAAAGTCCGAAGCACTGAATAGCAAGATCTCCTCACTCTCTGGTTGAAAGCCTTTTACTCCAATCTCCTCTAAACCTCTTACCTCTCATCGTAAAATTGACGACCACTTCTCGTCTGTCAAATTCCTGTTCCCAATCCTGGAGTGAGCTGCATTGAAATGAGCCAGGCTAAGAGCTGTCCTGGTTAAAGTTGATATCTGAATACTTCCAACTGACCCAATTAGGTGCTAAGATCTTCCATTGCTATCTGAGCAGACATGGATAATGTTTGAGCAATAATCTCCGATTTCCAATTCACTTGCTGCCTCTTTCGTTAATTTCCTGGTGATTTTGGTTCTCGCCCGGGAAAGTGTGGTCTCTCCAACTGCACAAGGCGCTGCCTGTTGGCTATGGAAATGTCCGGTCTCCTGTTCATTTTCACTAACATCATATTCAGTCGACTGAAACAATTTTACTTCCCAATATGTTTTCTGAACATTAAATTTGCTTCCGAAAGCTAAGAGGAAATTTTGGGCAGACAAAAACTTGGCTGTGGTTCGAGCAACAACTGGCATTCTGCACTGTCCCAAAAATAGAAATCCCTTCTATTTTCAGTTTCAATCTCGGAGGGTAGTTGACAACGTTCCATGCTACTGCCATGTGAACTGATGTTCATGACTGATCTCAGGTGACTGGAGTTTAACTGATTTGATAACATTTCAACTCTTTTCATCCAATTCGTGTTAACTCTGTTGATCAGCAGTATGGCTGTCAGATACATTTTGGTGTCTAGTCGAGTCAGCAAGACACTGACGGGCCCGGGTACGGCAGAGTCACAAAGACGCAGAGATTGTGAGTCAGATTAAGTCGGTGATTTCCCTCTTCAACATATCCGTTAGTTTCATCCTTCTGTGGACAGTGTACATTGCAAACAACTTATACTTCCGCATTAAAGGAACAATTCGCCGAAAGTATGGCTTGCTCGTCATTTTTATGTACATCGGAGAAAGGCTGAAGGATTTCAGCTGCAGTGACACATTAATTTATGCAGTGACTGTCCAATTTCTAAGCAAAGTTCGGAAACGCGGTGCAACAGCTGGTCACGTAAACTGTTCACTTCATGACTCTGCAAAACAACAAAGAGATGTTCAGACATGGCCAGAGTGTTCCCAGTGTAGGAATTGTTCATGTATGGCCAGGATTCCATCAGTGCAATGACATGGATCTGACGATAGCACCAGCGGTGGATGGGGAGGTGGAAGCAGTATGGGTTACCAATCACTATGCTCAGGAACATGCTGTTATCTCTGATTGACTGACGGTTGGAGGCACACAGGGACACCCAGACAATGAGCAGCAGCAGGCCGTTCAGCCCTTCATACCTGGTGCGCCCACTCTTCCAGTAAATCGCAGCTTATTCAGTTGTAACATGATGATAATTGTCAGATTCTGATTTTTCTGGTCGCAATAAACAGGTTATTACTACAAGTGAAAGGCTCCATGTGCTATTTATCCCTTCACCTGAATGGGTTACTACTTCTTGCACGTTTGATTTTGAGAGAGTTCGATGAGTTCACTACCTGTCTACTCCCATCACAAGGATATTGCGTTCTCTCACTCCAACTCTTTCTTACATTGTCTCTTTCCCTCTCACCCTGTCTTGCGCACTTCCCCATATCTCAGATTCTTGCTCAGTCTCTCTCTGTCTCTCTATGTCTGTCTCGCTCCGTGTCTCTACTGTCTGTATTGCTCTCTCTCTCTCTCTCTATCTATCTGGTTATCTGTCTGTCTCTCCATCTCCTTCTATGCCGAACTTTATTTGACACGCTGTCAATCTCATTCTCTGTCTCTCCCCCTCTTTGCGCACTCTGTGTCATTTTCACACATTCAACATGACAGATATTTGTGGTCTCAGTTTAGCACATGCTCACTTGCATTAGCTCACAACCCTTCACTCCCTATGTTCAGTGATTGTTTTCTCCCCAGGAGGTGATTTTGGAAAATACAAAACGTGCAGACACAGCTGGCAGTACCTTGACCAAACAATCATTGCATTTCTCTAAATGAATCTCCCTCCATCTCCTGAACATTAATAGTCTCCCTCTTTCTCTCTCTTTCCCCCTCTACCTGTGACAACTGTGTTCTACATTAAATTCCCTTTCAGTTTTTGTGGGTCCTTGTATGTCTCTGTTGGTTGTGCTCCATTGTTTTTGTGGGAATGTTACTGTGTTTGTGTCCATGGTTTTTGTGCTTGGGTGAATCCCTGGGTGTGCCAGTGTGTGCAGTTGCACTTATGTGTGCTGCAAGTATTTCATTGATTTTACATTACTGTGTTTATTTGTTTGGGCATGTTATTCAGTCGGCATGACAGTGTTTCCGTGAATTTGAGTGTTTTAATGTGTCAGTTATTGTGCCTGTGTGATTGTGAAGCTGTGTATTTTGTACATGTGTGTTTGCTGTGTTCTGCCTGTGTGAATGCAGTTTGATCACCTTTCAGGGTTACAATGTTATGGCTGTACGACTGTGATTCTGTGTGTTACTGTCATATTGTCATGATGGTTCTGCGACTCCTTGTGTGTTTGTCATTGAGTGTAGGTGTATTATTGTAGGATTGTGTGTGTGTTTATGCCTGGCTGTGCTCCTGTTTATGTAGGTGATAGTGTCATTGAGATTGTGTTTGGCTGTCTGTATGTGTGCCGAGAACTTTCTGTGCCCCAAGCAGGATCTTTCTCTGCCTGTCTGTGGGTACATCACTTTGTTTCTGCATGTCAATCAGTGCCTGTATGTATTTACGTTTGTGGATCTGTAACAACGCTTCAATGTGCTCATGCATGTATCTCAAAATGTTTCAGTCAGTTCTTGTTGTTTTAGTGTATAATGTCACTCACTCTGAATTCATGTCTATATGTGCGGACTTTGTTGTGAATCTGTACCTGTCTATACATGTGTTCCCATGTCAAAGCATGACTGTTTTATGTGAGTGTGTGTGTAGATTTGTTTCTATATATCAGTATGACTGCATTTCTGTGTGTGCATTCTGCCAGTCCATTGGTATGTTCGTATATCTCTCAGTATGCTTGTTTGTGTGGGTGTGTGTCTGTCTGTGTGTGTATGGCTGCATTAATATGTCAGTGTATTTGTGTGTTCCCAAACTGCAGTCTGATTATTTTGCTGTGTGTGTTTTTGAGGGTTTGAGAATGTTTCTGCAGTTGATGTTTAAGTTCCTCTTTCTCAGTTTGACTGTATTTCTATGCGTGGGTGTGTTTGTGTGTCTCTGTGTTGGTGGGTGTGTGAGGATGTGGGTGTGGCTCCGTGGCCTCGCAGTGTGGATATATTTCTCGATCAGCATGAGATTGTTTCTAATGAAAAAAGGCAAGTGAACCATTTAGCAGCACATGGTGCACAAATTACGCACAGTGGTGCATTTCTGGGAATTTGCGAAAGATCCAAATATCATTACCTCTACTTCCTGAACCCTAAAAGCTGAACTGTTACTTCTGTTCAAACACCTGTGTTACGAACTGAACAAGACAGGGGAAACCTTGAAAAAGGCTGGAAGTCAGCATTTTTATGCATGTTTCAACCACACATGTAATATATAAATATCGTTTTATGTTAGCACTGCTTGTGTCCATACATCAATTTTTTTTTGATGTTGGAGCAGAATTAGGGCATTCAGCCCATCGAGTCAGCTGTGCAATTTAATCATGAAAGCTCTATTTCTCCATCCCATTTTCCTGCCTATCTCCGCAGTCTTTGATCCCAAAATCAATAACAAATCCATATATCTCTGTCCTAAATACATTCAATGACCTGGTCTCCACAGGCGTATGTGACGACGATTTCCATAGATTAACCACAGACAGACTGAAGAAATTCATTCTCATCTACATTCCAAGGTCTGAGCCCGTTGCCTCCGCTCCTAATCTCTCCTATGTGTGGAAACAACTTACAAGCAGAGGTAGAAACGGGATAACACTTCACAAAGGCAGTACGATGCTGTTTCTGATGCGTTGGAATACGGTTCCGAGATCAGATTGGATTTGGTGGACGAGACGTGTCCAAGTACGCAGCAGAAAGCCTGGTTGAGTACACCACCATCGTCACACACTTCAAAAGCAAATATGTGGAGGATTGCTTAGCAAAGAAATCAATCTGAGAGTCCCCCAGTCGTAGACCTTGGATAAACTAGGAAATCTACCCCCTACTGAAAGCCACACAAGCAGCATTTGAGTCGCAATCCAGGACAGGGAAAGTGATGATGACCTCCACAAAGCCATCAGGGATGCCAAAGGAGAGTACCAGACCAAGATCTTGGCCCAACCCTACCAACTAGAATCCAGCCACCTCTGGCAAGGCCTAAACAATATGACAGGATGAAAACTGAAGCAGAGCAAGACAGGGGACGAAGACACATCCCTCTCTGAAGCGATTAATGCTCTGCTTGGTTTAAGCAGAATGCGAGTGGTGCAGTGATATCTGCCCCAACATCCGCTGACGCATCTACTCCCTCGTTTACCACTGCAGACATCAAAACAGTCTTCCTGAGAGTCAAGCCAAGCAAAGCGAGGAGCCATAATCGAGTCCCTGGCCATGCACTTAAATCCTGAATGGACAAACAGGCGGATGTGTTTACTGAAATCTTCCAACCCTCTTTCCATATAGCTGAGTTCCCCACTTGCTTCATGAAGACATCTGCGCACTGACACATTAACACAACCCCTCGCACTCTCTCTCCCTCTGTCGTTCACCTTTCTCTATCTCTTTCTCTCTTTCTCTTTCTCTCTCTCTCTCTCTCTCTCTCACACACACACACACGCATAGAAATACAGTCATACTGTGATATAGAAACAAATCATAAACTACTTCCCTTTGTCTGCGAAACACCAAACAGGGGAGAAGGTTTATCGTTATCAGACCTGAACTCTCATTTCGAAAGGAAATGGGCTTAATTCGTACAGTCTGTCCTCATGTCTTACCCTAAATGTGCAATTATCATTCTTGAAAATCTAACATGTAATTGCTCGAAGGGCAATATATCCTCCTGAGAGTGTGATACTTGGATCTGCTCCCTGCAGTCCCAGTGAGATCTAAGCAGGGCCATTCAAAGCTGCAGCAGAACATCTTCGGCTTTATGATAGATGAGCGACTCCCGAATAGGAGAGCATTTATTGCTCTCTCCAGAGAGCAGTTAAGAGACCACCACATTGCTGTGGGTTGTGAGTCACATATAGGCCAGACCAGGTAAAGATGGCAGTTTCACTCCCGAAAGGCCGTGAACGAAACTTTACTTGTTGAATTATTTTTTCCTCTTGGACATCGCTAAGGCAAAACGATTAATCAACGAGTTGACCATTTCCCTGCAGACATCGACAGAGTCCCCTGCTGGCTTCCTTTTCGTATGGTCTCATCTACCTGCTTCCTTAGTGGGTCTGGTTTTACACTTATAAAGAGATGTGCCAATTATTTTTGTAATACAGATAGATAAATATACAACTTTACAAAAACAGTCTTTCCCTTTCATATCCAGTGTAACCTTACAGTTCTGAAATATCTATATCCATATACTAGCTTTAGATATGTTCGTGCTTGATGCGTATTCAATAGTGTGTATGGACTTGAAATGCACAGCTTGTCGAACTAGAGTTGGGGCTGTTTTCCTTCTCATATGGTTCTGCTTCATTGTCCTAATGTTCTCTGGAGTGCATTTGGGAGCTCTCTGATTTGAATATCTTCTTTCTCCTTTGATGTGGAGGTGCTGATGTTGGACTGGAGTGCACAATGTCAGAAGTTACATGAAACCACGTTCTCGTCCAACAGATATCATTGGAATTACAAGATTTCGCGTGAGCTCTGATAATTAAGTTAGTTATCCAGAACATGTCCGATGCTGTGGCTTAGCAGTAGTTTGATGTAACAATGTAATTGGTATAATTTAAATTCCGCTTCTATTCCAGGAAGGGTGTTACATGAGACAGCATTCGCTATATAAATATCCCATTTTACATGGACAGGTCTCAAAAGCATTTCTACAGAAATTCAGGTTTTTTATTCCATCCGAAAGCTTGTCGCAATATCTCATCAACAACCCCTCAATTATCAATCAAGGTGAGGGCTTGCATATTTCACTGACTTGATTCAGTTGACAGTGGATGCTGCAAGCTTGCTGGTTTACTATCTCAGTTTCACTGTCCAATTTACAATGGTTCAATGTGATCAATCGAATCAATTAGCTGGCGAACTTTGCCCTATCACACCAACACCACAGTCGACACCAGGATTTCTCTTACAGGTTCACAACGCTGCTGCCGTTGACACCAGAGATCCCATCTTCCTCCACCATCACCACAAAAAGCACGAGAAGACAATGATGAGGATGACAATAAAGAAGAACAAAGGATATGACTGACCTGGTGCTGGAAATCGAATCGAGCAAACAGCATGAACATGGCCTGCTCTGCCACAAGGAACAGTATAGGAAAATGTACCAGGACGAGAATGTTTCAGCTGCAAGGTGACATGAGAGTGTCTGTGATTGCTTTCATTCAGATCTACTGACATCAAGCCTTTGACTCCTGCTGGCCAGAAAGGGAAGGTGGCGTCTGAATGTGAAACTGCCAAGCCCACAAAACAAGGAGCTGGTCAAAACGATTAGACTGGTTGGAGAAGAGTGAAGGTCCAATTTGAGTCTTCCTCAAATATCCAGGAAACAGTCAAGGGGTGCATCAAGAGGATCATTCGTTTCAAATGTCTTCTAAGAATAGAGTAACAGGGAAAACTGGCGAATGTACACCAGAGCATGCAGAACCAACCCCGCTGTCCTCAAAGGGGCTCAACGTCACGGAGGAAATCCAGGAGGTGAAGGGGCAGCAAGCCTTGCTCTTTTCTTTGGAAGCCTCTGAGATTATCTCCCGGTACAAGGTCCATAATGTGTAATGGAATGAGACGTACTCACTTCTGATCCTCAGAAGGAACAAATGGAGATCTCTGTGCTCAGCCACCAGAAGGAAGAAGATGGCTCGCTTACGCCATCCCAGTCTGACATCCTGTGGATCAACAAATGCTTTTATGCTGGACTCGATGATGCAAAGCCCACTGACACTGCGACCGCCCATTAGTTTCTGTCCGCGATCGTAGACTTTTGAGACGGCAGCACAAGAGAGAGGCTGCATCAACTGTTATCTCTGGATGAACTGACCAAAGCCCTCCAATCCTTAACAACGAGTAAATTTCCTAGAAATGATGGATTACCAGACAAGTTATGAGCAACTCTGTCAGATTTGTTTGGCGATTACCTGCTGGAAGCGAACGACAGCATGCTGCCGACAGGTAACTTGTGTGAATCCAGAAGAGAAGTTATCACCCCTTCACCTACAATCACAATGTTTAGATGGATGACGAAGGACAAATTTTACGCTGAATGCAGAACGAAAGTCTGACTGAAGTCATCGCCAACCTGATCAGGTCCTCATTGTGATATGTGATTCACACTGACCAAACTGTTCTGTCTTGTGAAGAAAGACACCCGAGATCCTTGCACTCCTTAAGGATATGCTCACCTATGGGCAGGACAGGTCTGCTTCATCAAGCTGGACCAAGAAAAGGCCTTTGCCAATATATCGGACACCTACATGTGGGATGTGCTCTCTAAAGCTGTCTTTGGGAGGAAATCCGCACACGAATCCAACTGCTGCGCACCAACATCGGCAGTGCAGCCTTAATCAATGGGTGGCAAACAGCAATCTTCTGGATCAGATCGGACGGACTACAAGTCCACAGCACGGACTACAAAATTTTCATCAGGGTGCTGTCTTCTCGCCTGGCTTCCGTGCGGGCACACATGATTCATCCGGACCAGTGCTACATGGTCCCGGGCCAGAGGATACACAACAACGTCCACCTGGTCTGGGACCTGATTCATTTCTGTGGACGGCTGGTCCGTCCAGTGCCTTCCTGTCTCTCAACTAGGAGAAGGCGTTTGACTGGGTCAATCACGAGTACCTGCTCGGGACACTGCGAGCATTCGGGTTAGGGACTCGGTTCGTCGCCCTGATTCGAATTTTGTACGCCACAGCAGAGTGTCTGGTTAAACTTAACGGATCCTTTACGGAATCCCTTCGCTTCGGGAGACGAGTACATCAAGGCTGCCCCCGTCCGGCCAGCTGTATTCCCTGTGCATGGAACCTTTCATGCGCCACTTGCAGAGGAGGTTGTCGCGGCGAGTTCTGCACGGCGTGCACGGGGGGTGCCATCTCGGCCGACGCCAATGACATGCTCCACACTTTCACTGACCGGAATGACCTGGGGAGGATGCGCGAGTGCCAGGCAATGTACTCAGCAGCATTTTCCACCAGGATCAACTGTGCCAAATGCTCTGGATTACTGGTCGAACCGTGGCGGGTGGACTCTCGGGCGGAGGAGTTATGAGGGTTCAGCTGGAGTGCCACCCATCTCCTCTACATGGGGGTCCACCTTAGCCCGGCTGAGGAATCCTGGCCGACCAACTGGCAGGAACTGGAGGCCAAATTCTCAGCTCGCCTAGGCCGCTGGACAGGACTGCTCCGAGAGCTATCTTACAGGAGTCGAATGCTGGTCATAAACCAGCTGGTGTCCGCCATGATGTGGTACTGGCTGGTCACTTTGGTCCCTCCTCGTGGCTTTGTCGCTGACATCCAGAAAACATTGGTCGACTTCTTCTGTGACAAAAAGATGCATTGGGGCGCTGCGCAGGTCCTGAGTCTCCCTATTGAGAAGGGCGGACAGTCGCTGGTGATGTTCTGCCTTCAGAACTTGCAGCGATACCTTTACATCGAGCCTCCTCCTACCAGGTGTGTAACCTCAACTACGACACGTAGCTCCTGCTCGTCAACCGTGATGGTTTGGATGTTGCCCTTAGGACGCCGCCTGTCTTTTACCAGGACATGATCACTGCCTGGAATGGTCGAACTACGCCGTGCCTACCCTGCAGCAGAAATAGCAGATGTCATCAGAGAGTCGTTGCGCAGGAATCCGCACCTCCGTACTCACGGGTTCGAGTAACTGTTGGAGGGGAGGGCCATGGTTGTGAGGGTGAGCAGGGTCGGGGATGTGCTGGGTGCCGGGGGCCTGGGCTGGACGCTGCCGCAGGAGATATCGAACAGGGCAGCGGTAAATATCAGGTTCGTGGCCAGAGTCATCCGACGCCTTAAAACGGCAGTGCTTGGACCCGACGTAGTGCACCAGTTGGAGAACGCTCACGTGTGCGATGGGATCCAGTCTGCGCTCACCCCATCCCCAATGGAATTTCACATTGGCCGCAAGGTCCTGCACTTCCCGCGGGACCCTGTGTCCCACAAACTGAGCCACCTCCGGAATTTTAATTTTGTTCCCTTTCAGGGGGTAAAATGGCGGGCCCTGTTTCGACTGCTGCTGCACACCGTCCACCTCATTCCCTCATCCACCGTCCGGACACGCCTTGGCGTGCCCATTTGCCACCGGGTGGTGGGGATCCCCAGTGGAGGGCTCTCTACGCGGGACTCCTCCCCCTTTCTCTCGGGGATCTGGGGTGGAGGGTGCTACACGCAGCGTTCCCCTGCAATCACAGATTGCGGTGGTTCATGGACGTCAAACCCAACTGCTTGTTCTGTGGCACTGTGGACTCCGTGGACCACGTGTATATTGGATGTGGGCGTTTGCACTCCCTTTTTGATTTTCTTAAAAAGCTCCTCCTCTGCTTTTGGTTCCACTTCAGTCCGTCACTCCTGATCTTTGGGCACCCGGTACGGAGGAGGGAGGGCAGGTCTGAAGACCTCCTCGTGGGTCTGCTCCTGGGCCTGGTCAAACTAGCCATAAACAGGTCCAAGCAGCGGGCCGTGGAGGGGGTCGTTAAGGCCGACTGCCTGCTCCTCTTCTCCGGTTACGTTAGGGCCCGGGTGTCCTTGGAGAAGGAGCACGCTGTGTCCAAAAACAACCTGGAGTTTTTTCAAGGAGAGTTGGGCGCCACAGGGGGTAGAGTGCTTTATTTCACCCTCAAACTCTATTTTGATGTATTCTCTGCCCTCCCCTTCACTGTTTGATCACACAGCATTGCCCTTTGATGTGAAGGGCACTGCTTGTCACTGGCCACCCGGGTGGTTTCCTATCTTCCTAGTGGTGGAAATTTGAATAAAGATATGTGCACCTTGTGTCTTTCACTGTGTCTCACACATACACAAACAGGATGTGAGGTGGGGAAAAACAAGCACGAGGGAAATAAAACAAACTGGAGTGTCAGCGGTTTTGCAGAAAACGAAAGAAAAAATAAATAAATCGGAGTGTCAAGGGTTCTGACGGAGGTGGACCAGTATCAAGAACTCTCCATGTGTGAATAAATGGTAACTTGGTGATGGGATACTTTCCTCTATGGAGTTGTTTCTTAAATACCTTATAACAAGTACTGCCTAATTCAAGCACTAATTAAAAAGAAAAAAAGAATAACCAGGGTTTCGTCCCCTTCCCTGTTTGATCACACAGCATTGCCCTTTGATGTGAAAGGCACTGCTTGTCACTGGCCACTCAGGTGTTTCTTTTCTTCCTGGTGGTGTAAATTGAATAAAGATTCGTGCACCTTGTGTAATTCACTGTGTCTCACACCTGTGCACACACAATATGGGGGCTAGGGAAAAGTAAACCCGACTGCAGTTAGGGCAAGGTTGAAGAGAAAACAATTTTAAAAAGGGAAAACTGTATTTCTGCTAACTCGGAACAAGCTTTGGGTTAACTGGGTCAATGTCATTACTATGCAATACAAACACGGTGTGACTTGATGACGGATAAACAGCATTTGTGAAAGGGGAGAGGATTTAATGCAAAGTAATAAGGGTAGTGTTGATTACAGGGGAGTAGGGATAGCATTTCAGTAACAGGAAAGGGAGGGTGTTAGGACAGTCTAATAGAGAAGGGACAAAACCGAGAGTCATGAAAAGAGAGTTGAATACATGATAGCAGGAAGAGGGGTAAACACAGGTAAAAAGAGATGATTCAAGACAGAGTGGACAGGATAGATTAATGAGACAAGACCTCCATTTCACAATGCCATCCTGAGTCTGATTGCACCTCTGCGATGAATCATTCCTCATCTTTCTGTTTCCAATTTCAACCCCAGTGCCCGTCACCTGGGCTACAAGATTGTTAAACTACAAAAGGTGTCTATTCCTGTCTGCCAAACAGAACCATGGCCAAGACATGGCTTACGAGGGGAGTTAGAGGTCGTATTCGATGCAAAAAAGGAAGGTCTGTAAGGACTGGTGGCACTTAAAAAGTCAGCAAAGGAGGCTCAAGTGTTTCATTCAGAAGGGGAAAATAGCATATGAGATTAAGATTGCAGAGGGCATATCCACGTATAAGTTTCCATATAAGTGTCTTAAAGAAAACAAAATGGTGAAATCTGACAGAAGGCCTTTCAGTCACAAGCAGGCAAATTTAAACGGGGGATAATGGAAATTGCTGGCAAAGAAAATGAATTTTTTGAGTTCCGGAGTCATAGAGACATACAGAACAGAAACAACCCTATTTTCTATGAAATCCGAGAGTCCGAAGAAACCTCACCAACGTCTACAGGTGCATTTGTGAGAGAATTCGTTCTGGGCTCCCAACAGCATAGTATGGGAACTGCTACACCCAGTACCATAAGAAACTGTACAAGGTTGTATGCACAGCCGAGTCCACCATGCAAATCAAGCTTCCATGCATGGATCCCTTTTATGCAGCCCACTGCTATGGAAAGGCTGTAACCATCGTAAAAGACCCTCCACAACTCTGTAATGCTCTCCTACAACGTGTTTGGTCATGCAGAAATACAGAGGCCTGAGCATGCGCAACAGCAGATTCATAAAGAGCTTCTTCTGGAATGTTATTAGACTATTGAATCGACTATCCTGCCTCAAGTAATGCTCATCTTCCAAATGTCGATTCTCTTGTACACACTGTGAAATGTAACCTGAATGCCTCAGTCTAAATCTTTTGTTCTGAACACCCTCACATCCGATGATCTGCTTGTACTGCTCATAAACAAAGCTTTTCGCTGTACTTTGGTGCAACTGATAATAAATTCATCAAATGAAATCAAATCAAACTTATTCTGCTAACCAGCTATCCAAAGGAATCCAGTCCAATTTACCAGCTTTTGTCTCGAAACACTGTAAACCACTACGGTTGCTCATTCAGATGCCTTTTAAATGTTGGAATTGTACCAGCCTCCACCACTGCGTCTGACAGTTCCATCCAAGCTTGCACCTACCTCTGCGTGAAAAAGATGCCTCCTGGGTCCCTTTCAAAACGTTCCTCTCTAACATAAACCTATTATCTGTCGTTTTGGTCTCTATTATGCTGGGGAAACGTCCTTGGCTATTTACCCTATCTCTGACGCTCATGATTTATAATCTTTGACATGGTGACACCTCAACCTCTGACGCTATGGCGAAAAGAACCTCAGACTAGTCATACTCTTCCTTTAGCTGAAACACTCCAAGACTGGCAATATTCTTATACGTTCATCGAGTTAGCATTTGTAAATGCATGCAGAAAGTTTCCTCCACAACACCACCATTCTACAATTCCAAGGGATGAGGGAGGTCCGTTGACCAGTTTCACGACTGAATGCAGATTTCACAATCGTTTCTAAGGTCATCGCCAACCACTGCGCTGGAGGTAGTGATGATGCCGATCAACCTGAGCTTTACTGAACAGAATGATCTCTAAAAGCCTCACTCTCCTCAGGGACACGATCGTGGGAAACTTGGCCTGGTGGGCGCCAACTTCATCGGCCTGGAGCAGGGGCAGGCTTTTCACAGGAAATCGCACAGTTACATGTGGAATGTATTCTCCAAGTAGGCTTTGGGCAGGAAACCCACATTTTGATCTCACAACTCTACACCAACAAGTGCAGTCTCAATAAATGGTTCAGAATCACAAAGCTTCCTGATAAGATTGGGATTCAAGCGATGGTTCCCACTCTTTCCTTTTCTGTTTTATTGTTGCACAAGAGAGGGGTGAATTATTGTAATTCATTCAGGCATTGCTTCCTGTTTCACCATTGCTAATCAACTAACTATATTTTTTAATATGATTGCTTTCTCGATCATTGCCTATTTCTACACGAAGCCGTCATTGTTCTCTTTATTTCAAATGAGGAATCACGTTTCTGCTAAATTTCTTCATTCTCCACCTGAATAATTAATTCAAGGTTTTATGGACACTGATCGCCAGTCTACTGATACTGTTCAATAATGCTAGCTCATTGTGTCCGTAATTCTTGTGGAAAGCGTCAGAAATCGCTGAATTCTTACATCTGCGCTCTTGTGTCAGTTCAATGCTGCGAGATGTAATAAAACAATCCTTCAAGAATGCATTGTGGCCGGTTGGAAACAGTTCAAGATACTGATGTGCTCTTCCAATGTGTTTTTGAAAAAAAACCCATCATGCATCATCACAAAGACTAAATGGAAAAGGTGAGGTTTTGACAGTAACTGCATCACTTCATGCATATGTTATTGAGGATCTCCCAAAACTCAAAAGTAATGCTCGAGAAAGAACCCTGTACCTGAATGTGTGAGATGCATAAGTGGAGTGTTTAATCCTGAAGGCCAGGATTCAGAACCAGAATGACATTACAGATCTAGGATGTGTTTCAGCTGCTTTCGTTTCTCACTCAAGATTGTCTACCTCCCGTGGTAGCTTCATCTGCCTCCTAAATGTGTTTGTTCCCAGTTCTCCAACCCTCTTACAGGTTGGATTAAATATTCCACAATAATGGCCGGCATATTGCTCCAGAAGGTTAACAATCCCCATCCAACGAAAAAGAAACCGATGTTTCCAATGTGTTTAGATCACAACAGTACCAGACACCTCACCAACAATAAAAATTTCCAAAGCTTTTCTTCCCAGCACCAAAGTTTACTAGCGCGGGAGACTGACCGTAATGCAGAGTTACATTCTACTTTGCTCAAAAACTGCATGAATTAATGTTAAACTCTGTGATTTCACTTTTTTAGTTTACAATCAGTCTAATAATTATGACAAAGACAGAGAACACGGGGGCTAATACCTTCAAAATTTTGTCGTTAACACCTATTGTTACAGTTAACCGGAGACTGCAACTTTAAAACAAAGGTTTTGTGATTTACACATGAAAGAAGTGAAACTATCACAGTGTTCTAACAGATGAAAGCCACAATAAATAATTAAGGTTTTTTCAATGATTAGTTTCAGTAACATCGCACTAAACTTTTGCTGTAAATTCTGTGTCTTAAAATTGTGTTCTCCAAAACCGCCTGATGAAGGAGCAGCATTCATAAAGTTAGTGCTTCCAATTAACCCTGTTGTGTTATAACCTGGTGTTGTGTGATTTTTAACTTTCTGTGAGTGTGTGTGCATGTGTGTATCTAAGTGTGTGTGTGAGGGTCGGGGTTTCTCTTTCCTGCTGGTTGTGGTTATCTCTCTGTATTATCATGAGTCTCCCTCTCCTTTACAATGATAATTGAAGTCTTCAGTGGGACATGGTGCACTGATTTCTCTCAATACAGTATTTATGGGAAACTGGAAAAGATGTAAATATCAGTATCTTTACCCCAGAAACCTTGAAGGGTGAGCTGTTATTTCAATTCAAAGTCCTAAGTCTTACGAACTAAGCAAGGGAGGGAATACTCAGTGAAATGCAGCACAGCACCTCTTTTCTCCATGTTTGAACCAAGGCTATAATATATTATTATCGTTTGAGGTAAGAGCGGTTTGTGTGCATTTACAAATATTGTTAGAAATTGGTCCATGAGACCATACGATGTAAGAGCAGAATCAGGCCGTTCAGGCCACCCAGTCAGCTCTGTAATTTAATCATGAATGATCTGTTTGTCAATCCCACTCTCCCCTTAACCAAAGGCGTCCTTCCAAATCGCATGTATCTCTGTTTAAACACACTTGATGGCCTCGCCTCCACAGCTCTCTGCGGCAATGATTTCCATAGATTAACCACTCTTTGGTTGAAGAAATTCATCCTCATCTATGTTGCAAATTTTGTCCCTTCATCAGGTCCTAGTCTCTCCTACATGTGGAAACAGCTTACACGCAGAAGCTGAAATGAAAAGACCATGCACAAATGGAGGTCTGATTTTGGTCTGAGGCTGTGGAAGACAGTCTCCAGGACTGCTAGGAATCAGTGGTTTTGACCGTGTTCATGTATCGGCAGAATACCTGGATGATTATGACACCAACGTCATAGACTTCATTACCTAATGCATGGAGGACTGCATGCCAAATAAGTTAATCCGAGTATTTCCCAATCGTGGACATTGGATGAACTCCCGCCTAAATACCAGATGGGCACAATTTAAGGCGGACAACACCGTCTAACGCAGAGAATCCAGATATGACCACCAAAATGGAGTGACTACTGGATCAAGTTCAAGGCTAATACGACCAACCAGAAACCAATCGCCCATAGCACGGCCTAAACAACATTACGGATACTAAATGATGCAGAGCAAGATAGCAGACAAAAACATATCCCTCCCTGACACACTCAGTGCTTTCTATGCTTGATTTGAGCTGAATGCCAGCGTTGCAGTGACTCCGGCCCTAACATCCCCTGACACTCCTGTTCTTTTGGTCACCACTTCAGATGTCCGATCAGTCTTTCTGAGAGACAACCCGAAGAAAGCAGTGGGCTGACACGGAACCACAAGGTGAGCACAGAGATGAGTTGTGAACCAACTGGTGGAGTATTCACCGACATCTTCAACCTCTCCCTCCAACAAGACGAAATCCCACCTGCTTGAAGAATGGCTATCCCTGTACCAAAGAAAGCGCATGCAATGTGCTAACTTGACTTCCACCAATTTTTGTCTCATCTGCAAATTAGGCAAAAGGACATTCCCTTTCTTCATTCAAGTTATTCAAAAATGTGTCGGGAGAAACAGTGTTGACTACAGGGGTCCAGGGAGAGGGGAAGTACAGGGGCAGCTGGGAAAAAAAATTGTTCAGCCAAATGGCTCAAATTGAATGAGTTCCCTGACGGGGCTGTAAACATATTCCCATCAGGGAGTATTGGCTGTCAGATACAAACAGGATCATTGGGGATTCTGCTCACTCCAGAAAGCCGTATTGTGGTAGCTGGGTCAGTTACAGATACTACGTAAGCGTAAATGCAGTGACTTGATGAAGGGTTCCTGGCCTCTGTGACACGTGAGTGGATTAAATACAGAGTAATAAGGACAGAGGAGATTATAGGGGAGCAGTGTGAGAATTATGTTAAGAGGAAGATGGAGGACAGTTATTACAGCGTAATTGAGAATGAACTACCTAGAGTGGACAGTTATTACAGCGTAATTGAGAATGAACTACCTAGAGTGCTATGACGATAAGGTTTAATACAGGATAGCAGGGATAGGGGAAACACAGGGGAAAAGCAGATATGTACACACAGAGCGCAGAGGATTAAATGAAGACTAATCGTATGTGAGTTAATTGGAGAGCAATGTGCAGAAAGTTGAATGCAACGAGAGGACTAAAGATCGTCATGTGTGCAATTTAAATAAAATTGTGGAGTGCAGAGTAATTGTAAGAATATGAAATGTAAAGTAGCAGTGACAGGATTGAATAGAGAGGAATAGGACGTAGGTTAAATATAGGGGAAGAGAGAAATGGTTAAGTACAAGGAAATAGAGAGACTCAAACGCAGAATAATATTGGGGCAATTAAAGATGAATTGGGGAGCATTAAATGCAGACGAATAGGAAGAGGTTTAAATACAGGGGATTGGATAGAGAGGTTTGAATTCAGATAATGTCTTAAATACAGTTCAAGAGAGAGAGAGCGAGAAGGTGAAAGACAGAGTATCCGGGAGAGAATTTAACACCGGGGAAGAGATTTGATTGCATAGAGAATAAGAGAGTTGTTTAACTACTGTGGATTAGGTAAAGGATTAAATATTACTCAACAGAAATGTTTTCCTGTTATAGTTATTGTTGGTGAAAATGGGCATAGCCTTCCAATTAGCTTCCAATAAATGTTCTGATTCCTTCAGATTTCCAAACCACAACATTAAGTCACTCCTTTCAACTGCACAATTACTCCCCTCCTATACTGCATTGTCTCACAATATCACCTCTCTCCACCTCACTGTCTACTCAGTCTTGGCACATCACAGACAACCTACTCCTCACAACTGCCTCGCCCACCTGCTCTCTCTTTTTTATTTAGAGCAGTGTGGACTAATGTAATTCCCTTCTCCTGGTCTTGTACTCACATGAGAGGGAATGAATGGCATTCTGTTGTTCCGCTTTACACTCTCAAAATGAGCTAAACTACCTCCTCCACTTCCTTTGTATCAGTCCCAAACGGAGCTTTTAAAAATTAATTCATGGAAATGAAGGAGTCACTGGTTAGAGCCAACATGATCTTGCTCATCGTTAATTGCCTAGAGGACAGATAAGTGACAAATACATTGTTGTGTGCCTGGAATCATTGTCGTCCTGACAAAATAAGAATGGTCGTTTTTCTCTGCAAAGGATTCGAATCAACCGACAATCATCATTGGATTTCTGGTCATTAGACTCATCAATTCCAGAGTTTTATTGAATTCAACTGTCACCATCCAACATATAGTAGCATTTGAATCCAGTTCCCCAGAACATTACCTGGATCTCTGGATTGACAGTCCCGTGATAATTCCAATAAGACACTGCATCCACATGCTGAATGGCTTCCTTCTATGTAACATGCTGGAGGTGGGGCTGAACAAAACCAAAAGAACTGTGGATGCGATAACTCAGCAAGAAAATCCGAACTTGCTGGGAATAAAAGTCAGCATGTCTGCCAGCAATTACGTAGAGAATTCAGAGCTGAATGCCCTACTGCTCCAGTACAATAGGCTGGAGAAGGAGCTGAAAGGCCTCCTCCAGTTCCTGTGGTACACGCAAGCGAAGGAGTTGAATAGTCTCCACCTGTTCTATTGTTACTGGGTGTGTCTATGACAGCAGCACACTCATTGAAAACTGAGAAATGCTTTATCTATTGAATTAAAAACAAAATCCGTCAGTGAAATGTTCAATTCTCTGGCTAATTGTCCATACATTGAACAATATTTTAGATAACGGCTGCTTGCAGTATTCCAAATACTTCAGATAATCGCTGTCCATTAGTGGGATCGTTCTACACACATTTTATACTGTAAACCAGTGAAGGAGGCAGAGAAATAGCAGATAATGTAAGAAGTGAGAAACAATTAAATTGTCTAGACAAGAGATATGCGAATTCAGGAGGTGACATATGAACATCAAGGCTTGGAGATGTACACTTTATTTCTCTGGAAAGTGGCTGGGCAGTTTGAACAGGCTTGAAAAAAAAACTCTACAAAGTCGCGATGGAATACAAAGTTAAGGAAAATATTATTAAATCTTTACAGTTCATTGTTTCAGACACAGTTGGGGGGGACACCGATCAAATCTGAACTCTTGAAAAGTGAATGATTTGTGATGGGTTGAAATGGAGCTCTGCCCACTTCTCAACGCTACTCCTTTTGAAAGCATGTCAATGCCTTGGATAAGCTCGGGGCTAATAGTCATAGGAACACAGAAAAAGGTCAATCAGCCCCCGCGAGCTATGGTTGATTTGCAGCAGAACGCCATGCACCTCTATTTGTATCTTTCCCTTAATACCTACGTTTACCAAAAAATAAAATCCACCTCGGATTTAAAATGAACACCTAATCCACAGTCGTTTGTCGTAAAGATTTCCAAAAAACCTCTCTGTGTGCAAATGCTTCCTAACATTTCTCGTGATCACACAGGCCTTAATTTGCAGATTTTGTGCCATTGTGCTTGAATCCCCAACCAATGGAAACAGTTTACCTTCATCCACCCTGTCTTCAATTTCGACAGATACAAGGCCACATTTGTCCGGCCTCTCCTTATCACTAAACATCTAAAGTTAAGCTCTCATTCTTGCAAATCTGTACTGTGTTCCCTCCCATTGTATGCCATTGTATCCAAACTAAGGTGTGGTTGCTGGATCTGTTCACATTTCACCAAGTGAGATCCAGCCAGGGATTTGTTTCATTGCAGCTGTAACATTTGTGGTATTTTGTGAGATGACAGCATCACTGGTCAAAACAGCATTTATTGCCAATTCTTGGCAGTTCAGAGTCAACCATATTGCAGTCGGTCTGGAGTCACATACAGGCCAGATCAAGTAAGGATTCCATTTTCTTTCCCTAAACGACATGAGTGAAATTTTACTTATTGGTTTTTCTGCCAGTAAAATTCTAAGGCAAAAAGATTAATCGCTGTGTAGGCCATTTCCCTGTAGACATTCAGAATTTCACCTGTAAGTTTTGTTCTCATATGATGTTGTCGATCTGCTCACTTCGTGGGCCTCGTCATCCACCAATAACGAGACGTGGTTTATTTTCTTTGATGTACAGGTTCGATAAATATGCAGCTTTACAAACCCAATTTTTGCCTCTGAAAGCCCGGGTAATTTTTCAGTTCTGAAATGTCTTTGCCGAGGCACGAGGTTAGAATCCCTGATTACGGCTTGTTGAATTGGAGTTGGAGCTGTTCCTCCCACTCCCAAGGTCCCTGCTTCTTTGCCCTGAGATTCTCTGCAATGTGTGTGGGAACACTCTGATTTGAGCTGCCTTTTTTTAGCTATGATGTGGAGGTGCCAGCATTGAAACGGGGGAGACAATGTCAGAGGTCACACGATACCAAGCTATTATCAAACAGGTCCAGTTGAAAGCACAAGCTCTCGTGTGATTTCTGACCTTTTTTTAGCCAGTCATTCAGGTCATGTTCGATCAGAATTGTTTAGTAGCCGTTTGAAGTAACAATGTACTTAACATAATTTAAATTCAGTTTCTATCATTGAAAGTGTGGTACATAAACAGCATTTAACATTTTGATGTCATCTTTTTAAAGTAACGATCTCAAGAACACTTCTATTTAAATTCAGAACTATTTTTCAATCCGAAATCTTGTGGCAATGTCTCATCACCAATCCATTCAATTTTCAGTCAAAATGAAGACTTGCATATCTGACTGACTTGATTGAATTTGACAGGCAAAGGGGCAAGTTTCCTGGTTTAACATCTCAGTTCCATTGTCTCATTAACACCAGTACAATGTAATCGGTCAAGATAATGGGATTGTGTACCTGGGCCTACCCCTACCAACACCAGGATTCAAGTTCCAGTTCATAAAGCTGCTGCTGTCGATACCAATAACACCATATTCAGCAACCGTCATGGCCAAATGCAAACGAAAGTAAAGATGAAGACGAGAGAGCAAAGAAGAAAGAAGTTTACAACCAACCTGTAAGCAAATGCACACAACAGCATGAACGCTTTTGAAACGATCACAAGGAAGGTTGAAGGGGAATTGCGCAGGCTTGGAACGTTTCACCTGTGAGGTTAGATTGGAGAGACTTTAATCGGTTTTGGGCAGATTCACCGACGTCAACCCGGTGTTCCTCCATGATCACTGCCTCCTGCTGGCCAGCAAGCGATTGTGTAACCTGATGGTGAAACTGCTGAACCAAGAGAACACAGAGGAGCTCAAAATGGATTCCACAGTTTGGAGAACTGTGACATCCGTCTTTCAGTCTCTCTCGGACTTGTGGGAGATAATCAAGGGGAATATAAAGAGGATCTTTAGCAGGGAGAACTGTCCAAAATCCAAAAGAGCATGCAGAACCTACGCCTACAGCAGGCGATGGAGGTCGATGTTATGACCAATCTTTAGGAAGCCTTGCTCTTTACATCAGAAGCCTTCAAGGTAACTTCCTGGTCCAACATCCACAACGCCGAGTAGGGTGAGTCCTGCGCATTATTGTTCTTTCAGAAGATGGACAGCGGGAGATCAGTGATCAGCAGCTTGAAGGAAGAAGATGGCTCGGTAATGTCCTCTCAAAATGACATTCTGAGGATCAGCAAATCCTTTTCTGCTGGACTCTACGACATTAAGCCAACTATCACTGCAAATCTCCCAGTCATTCCTGCCAAATATCACGGAGGTCTTAGATAACAGCACCTAGGGGGTGATGCGACAGCAGCCATTCTCCCTGAATGAGCTGACAAGGCTTTTGAGTACTCAGAAATGTGTAAAATTCCCAGAGATCACTGCTTTCCCACCAGATTGTGGTCAAATCGGTGGGACATGATTGGCCAGGACCAATGCATAATGCACAAGAAAAGGTATCTCGCCCCTTATCTACAAGTTGGAGGGCTGGCAACCTGTTTCATTGCTGACTGCACGTTAAAAAATCTTATCTAAGGTCATAACCAACCAGGTCAGATATCCTATGGGATCAGTGATTCAAACCAATAAAACCTTTCCTGCAGTGGGCAGCACTAACGATGAGAGCATTTTTCTCCTGAGGCACATGATCACCTAAGTACAGTAGAGGGGAGTTGGACGCCTGCCTCATCAGCCTGGACCAGGAGAAGACCTTTGACAGGATGTTGCACAGCTCAGTCTGAGATGTGCTTTCCACATTGAGTTTTGGGGAGGATTTCGCAAATGAATTCGACAGGTCGTAGAGTCATAGAGATGTACAGCATGGAAACAGATATTTTTACAGCTTCTGCCGTCAATGGCTGGGAATCAGAGGGCTTACTGACCAGATCCAGAGTCAGGCAGGGCTGCCCATTCTCACCTATCCTGTTTTCTTGCTGATCCCGAAGCACCTGAATAATTGTTGCAATGCATTCAGACATTTCTCCCTCTTTTGCCATTGCCAAACAACTGAGAACGTCTTTGTTAATGCTCCTCAGTCCAGCGTTGCTAATTTATACATCAACTCTCTATTTAGATTCAGGACGCAAGTTTCTTCAGTCTCCATGTTGTCAAATAATTCGAGTATGTTGAGATCACTCTTCCCCAATACAATAAAATTGCAAAATCATGCTTTTGCATTGTGTACGTACTATTTGGAGAAAGCATATTTCATTGCTGCGTGTTTAAATCTGTGCTCTTGTATCAATTCAAGACTGTGAGAAGTAATAAGTTAATTCTTTCAAAGTGGTATCTCTGTCCAAATACCGAACATATCATCATAAATAATAAGTTATAAAGGTGAGGTTTCAAAACTAACTTATCACTTTAAGATTAGATTAGATTACATTACAGTGCGGAAACAGGTCCTTCGGCCCAACATGTCTGCACCGACCTGCCGAAGTGTAACCCACCCATACATTTACCCGTTACCGAACACGACAGAAAATTTAGCATAGCCAATTCACCTAACCTGCACATCTTTGGACTGTGGGAAGAAACCGGAGCACCCAGAGGAAACCCACGCAGGCACGGGGAGAACGTGCAAACTCCACACAGTCAGTTACCTAAGGCGGGAATTAAACCCGGGTCTCTGGCGCTCTGAGGCAGCAGTGCTAACTACTGTGCCACCGTGCCGCCCACACATATTTTATTGAGGATCTGGCTAGAAAAGTAACATTCAATTAAAAGCAAACCACTCTTCCAATGTATTCAGATCGCACCAGCCACAGAACCCTCACCAATAAATGAAATGTCCGACGATCTTCCCCTTGGAACCAATATTTCCAGCCACACCTGCAATAATCAAATGAGCACTTGGAGTAACACAAGGATCAGCTGTTCAATTTCTTGCCTGATTTGCTCAATTCCACTTTCAGAAACCCCAAGCTTTTCCTTCTGGTAATATTTGTGATGAAGACAGTCAACTGGACTTCATCGGATATCAGTTCCCTGATTGTGGCTATTAATGTGTCTCAATCAGTGAGCCCTTGCTGACATAAAAAGGATGAATGTCATGGATATGGAGATGTTGAATGCCTAAGGCAGTGAGAGACTATTGTTACAGGCTGTGCTTTTGTAAATGAGGAATGATTAATGTTGGATTCTGACCTCTGAAGGGCTATTTCACCACCTAACATTGTTGATGCCAATGTTGAGCAGGACCTCAGGCTCTTCATTTTCTACACTTTCCCGCTTCAATTCTGTTGAGTTTGTTAAGACCTACAATGTGTCGTTTCTGGTAACCAGCTATTTTTCATTCATGCTACAGCTGATATTAAACAGGGAAGCCACAACCCAGTGTTGAGGAGAACATTTCTCTGAGAAACTCTCAACCGGAACTAATTTCCAAATATCAATGTCAAGTTAATAACAATATGATGTAAAATAAGATTTCCAAGTTGGATGGATAGAATTGGGGTGTCAATGTTAGTAAATAGCGTGACACAAGAACAGGAATCCTGGTGTCAGGAATGGCGCTGGTGTGGTAGGCCTCGGTACCAATTCTGGTCAGTTCTCCGTTGGAGAACTGTGAGCAGATCCAAGCCATTGAATGTCAGAACGAGCTCTAACTGGGGTGAATGGCCTGTTTCTATATCCCGATGATTTTTAATCTCCTCCTATAGGCTATCCAAGGTATTGTCATCCTTCGTAAAGTGCCATGTTCTGGAGTGGGCTGAGCTCATTTTTAACCCAATGCAAGGCATTTGATTTTCATGAGTTCAAATCCAGTCTCTTTCCCCCAACTGTGGTCAATTATAAAGGTTTGATAACATTTTACTTCTCTTAACGTTCCAATTCCAATTCGTACGTTTCCTTTTGACAAACCTGCCCAAACTCCCCAATCACTTTCCCAAACATAAGTGTACACCTCCAAGTCTTGATCATATTATGCCTCCTCCTGAATTTGCCCAGTTAACTTATATTATCACGCTTTCTCACTTCCTACATGATTTGCTATTTGTCTGCCCGTTTCACTGGATAACGGTATAAAATGCATCTAGAAGTATCTCACTAATGGATAGTGAATAGGTGCACTATTTGGAATACTGCAAACAGTCTTCATTTAAAATATTGCTCAAGGGGAGAACAGAAAGTCAGAGAGTTGAAAATTTCATGGAGATTCTTTTTAATTCAGTGTAAAGAGCTTTGCAGTTGGCATAGACACACTCAGCAGCACAGCAAGAGTAGAACGCTACTCAGCTCATTCTCTCACCTTTTATTGCAGGATGCCATTCACCTCTAATTTCTCTCTACAGATGCTGTCAGACATGCTCAGTTTTTCCAGGAATTTCTGTTATTGTTTCCGATTGAGAACATCCACAGTACTTCCATTTTTTATTCAGTCCAGGACGGGAATTATGACTGGACAGCTCATCCACGCAACCAATAATGTTCTAGGGGTATTGCTGCAAATCCCACTGTGGCAGATGATGGAACTTCAATTCAATGATTTTCGGGAATTTAAGTGTCTAATGATGAACCCAGAATGTTTCTGTGTTTGCTGATGCCTTTTGCAGAGGGAAATTACGTTCCTTCCCTGGTCACGACTACACGTGACTACAGACCAACAACAATATGGTTGACACTTAACACACTTCCAGGCAATTAAGGATGGGCAATAAATATTGCCGCTGACCAGCAACGCCCTCATCCCATGACTGAATAACAGAAGCCTTCTTGAGAATGATACAGAGGAAGTGGAGGAGGCAATTTCGCTCATTCAGAGATGGTAAAGTGGAACAGCAGAAGGCCATTCAGTCCCATTCGTGAGCACAAGAATACCAGAATGGCACAACGTCAGTCCACACTGTTCTCCATTAAAAAGCGAATGTAGGAGGGTACGGGAAGATGTGAGGAGAGGGGGTTGTAGGGTGTAGGTTTGCTCGCTGAGCTTAGGTTTGATATCCAGACATTTCATTACCTGGCTAGGTAACATCATCAGTGGCGACCTCCAAGTGAAGCAAAGCTGTTGTCTCCTGATTTCTCTGCTTTCTTTGAAGGGGATGTCTGTGGTGTAAGGACAATTGGAATGAGAATGAGGGAGCACTCGGTCAGAAGGTGAGAGCTTGTCCTGGGAGGCAGTGGAACATGGAGGCAACTAATTATGGGAATGGACAAGGTGCGAGCCAAGGTATGATATTGATGTCTGGAAATTTGAAAGGAGCGTACTGCCCAACATCACCTCCGACCCAAATTGTATAAAGCTGGAAATAGTCACTATTACCCTGTATTTAATTATCCCGATTGTCTATTTGTTCCGCTCCATTTCCCTGCATTTAAGCGTTTATATTTGCCTGGAGACCGTAGACAATAGACAATAGGTGCAGGAGTAGGCCATTCTGCCCTTCGAGCCTGCACCACCATTCATTATGATTAGATTAGATAACTAACAGTGTGGAAACAGGCCCTTCGGCCCAACAAGTCCACACTGCCCCACCGAAGCGCAAACCACCCCTACATCTACATCTACATCTACATCTACATCTACATCTACATCTACATCTACCCCTTACCTAACACTACGGGTCATTTAGCATGGCCAATTCACCTGACCTGCACATCTTTGGACTGTGGGAGGAAACCAGAGCACCCGGAGGAAACCCACGCAAACACGGGGAGAATGTGCTCCTTTTTATAATGTGGTACAACATTAGCCACCCTCAAATCAGTAGGACCTGATCCTGAATCTATGAACTCTGGAAAATAATCACCAATGCATCACGATTTCTAGAGCCACCTCCTTCAGTACCCTGGGATGTAGACCATCAGCCCCCGGGGACTTTTCAATCTTCAGACCGTCAGACCTGACAGTCTCCCCAACACCATTTCCTGGCAAATATCAATTCCCTTCAGTTCAGGTCCTTCAGCCACTGTTACCTCTGGGAGATTGCTTGTGTATTCCCCAGTGAACACAGATCTGAAGTACCAATTCAACTCTTCTGTCATTTCTTTGTTCCCTGTAATATATTCCCCTATTCCTGTCTTCAACGGCACAATTTTAGCCTTCACCATTTTTTTCCCTTTCACATACCTAAAAAAAGCTTTTACTATCCCCCTATATATTTTTCGCCAGTTTACCTTCATACCACATTTTTTCTCTGCGTATTTCCTTCTTAGTAATCCTCTGTTGTTCTTTAAACGCTTCCTACTCCTCCGTTTTCCTACTCAACTTTGCTATGTTATAGTTTTTCTCTTTTGACATTATATGTTTCTTAACTTTCATCGTCAGCCACGGACACCCCTGTCTCCTCATAGGATTTTTCTTCTTGTTTGTAATGAACTGATCCTGCATCTTCTGCATTATACTCAGAAATATCTGCCATTGTTCCTCCACTGTCAATCCTGCTATGGTATTGCACCATTGAACTTTGGCCGGCTCCTCTCTCGTGGCTCTATAGTTCCCCTTATTCAACTGAAATATTGTCACTTCCGATTGTACCCTCTCCCTTTGAAGTTGCAGATTGAAGCTTATTGTATTCTGGTCACTACCTCCTAATGGCTCCTTCACTTCGAGGTCCCTGATCAATTCTGGTTCGTTGTACAATACCAGATCCAGAATTGCCGTCTCCCTGGTGGGCTCCAGCACCAGCTGTTCTAAGGATTCATCTCGGAAGCACTCCACAAAGTCTCTTTATAGAGTTTCAATACCATCCTAATACTCCCAGTCTACCTGCATGTTGAAGTCCCCCATAACAACTGTCGTAACATCTTTGCGACATGCAAATTTCAGCTCCTTATTCAACTTGCACCCTACATCGATACTACTGTTTCGGGCCTGCAGATAACTCCCAAGAGGGTCTTTCTATCCTCAGAATTCCTCAGCTCTATCCATCCTGACTCTACATCCTCTGATTCTAGGTTCCCCCCGCGCAAGGGATGAACCTCATCCCTTACCAACAGGGCCACCACACCCCCTCTTCCCGTCAGTCTGTCCTTACGTTAGCACGTAAAGCCTTGAATATTCATTTCACAGGCGCTGTCCACTTGAAGCCACGTCTCAGTTATCCCCACATTATCGTAGCTGCCAATTTCCAAAAGAGCCTCAAGATCACCCATCTTATTTCTAATACTTCGTACATTCATATATAGTATTTTTAATTTGTTACTGCCCTCAAACTTCCTATCAACCCATATTTCACTCAACCTTACGGCATGATCGCTTTTTGAGTTTTGAATTTCATTGATACCGTTGTCTTTCTTGACTTCCCTTGTTCTAATTTTTCCTTCAATTTCCTTCTTAAACTTCCAGTTTGTCCCCTCCCCCCGCGCTATTTAGTTTAACCACAGTGGTACACAAACCTTTTGCTATTAATAATATATCTTCTCCCTTGTATGAAAGCCACACTGTTCCCAGTGTTTCATTCTGTCCTGATTGCTGTATTTTACACCTACTCTCACTCTGTTTTTAATCCTCTTCCTGATAATCTCTATTTAATCATGTCCCTTTTTTGCATTTAATACTCACACACATACCCTCTACTGAATGTGCTCCATTTAAATTCCAACAATCACAGTCTTTATCCATCTCCGTATTTAGTTTTCCCGCCATTGCTCCATAATTAGCCCGCTCAATATTACTTTCTGTTTATTCCTTGCCACTGTCCTCTTCCCCTTGACTTAATCCTCCTCCTGCTTTTCTGTATTCAAACATCAAATTATTATATGATCTGTATTAAGTCCTCTCCCTTTCTCCTGTACTTAACTCCCACCCTACTCCACTGCATTCAACACCATCCTTATTATTCTGTATTTTCTATTCTTCCTATTATGCTCTTACACTCTCCCGCTTCTACATAAGCTGCTGACGCATCCCCAACTCACCCTGCAGTTACAGGTGCATAGGACATCACACTGACAAAACTGATTCCTGGAGTGAGCTGATAACCTGACATTCCTCTTTATATCTATCAGCCAGGACTCCTCAGTGGACCAGGTTAACATTCACAATCAGAGAACCCCACAGATTCAATGAGTTCCACCTCATTACATTCCTGGAGCTTTCTCTGTATTCACCATGTTGTTATGTTGCAGCTGTACAGGCCATTAGTTAGGCCACTTTTGGGAAAACTGTGTGTAATTATGGTCTCACTTCGAAAGGAACCATGGTGTAAAACTTGGAGGGTTTCATGAAATATTTGCAAGGATGTTGCCAGATTTGGAGGGCTTGAGCTATTGGTAAACGTTGAATAGGTCTAGTGTTAAGGAAGCATTGGAGGCGAGGGTGACCTTATCGAGGTTTATAAAATCCCAAGTTCATGATAGTGCAAATAGAAAAGGTCCTTTCCCTGGTCTGTGGGAGTCCAGAGGTAGTGAGAATACATTTAGAGTGGGAGGGGAAAGACTTAGCCTTTCACACAAAGGCGAGCACATGTATGGAATGATCGACCAGAGGAAATGGGGGAAGCATCTGAAATTACAACATTTACAAAACAACTGAGCGGGTCAGTGAAAGTTTTCAATGGATATGGAGGCGAATGGGAGTAGATGATGATAGAATATCTGGTCGGCATGGACGATTTGGGCCAATGGGCATGTTTCCATGCTATATATCTCTTTGACCAAATCGAGCCCAGTCTGCTTAAAGCCGACAAACAAATGCTTCATAGCCGATAAATATCAACACGAGATATCTCAATTTCCGATTGGAAATCAATTCATTTGCAATGAGCTGGCCTGGAGTGAGGAGAAAAACATGTTGATGTTTCGAGTTCCTTGAGAAATGTTCAGACGAACGTCTTCAGATGAAGAATGATTGCATTCATTTTGTTTCTGTCTCCACAGGTGCTACCATACCTGTTGGGTTTCGCCGGCTATTTCTGTTTATTTTTCATATTTCCAGTATCCACACGCTTTGTTTTATTTCAGAAAACTTTTTCATTTCCCAATCTATCTCCCAGAAGTCGGCATGGACGGTTTGGACCAAAGGGTCTGTTTCCGTGTTGTCGCTCTCTATGATTATGAATCTATGACCATTGTACAGAAAGGTCCATCAAGCTTGTGCAAGCAAAGCTGATTGAAATCTAGTCTCGTCCCATGTAGTTTTTAAATGTTGTAAGGTTTCCTGCCTCAACTAGCCTGCAAGCACTGAATTACAAGAACCCCACCACTATCTGGGTGAAAGCATTTTCCTCAAATCTCCTCCAAAATGTTTGCAGTAAAAACTATGACCCTTTGCTATGTATCAATTCGCTGATTCAGTTAGATTACTTACAGTGTGGAAACAGACTCTTCAGCACAAGTCCACACCGACCCACAACCCACCCATGCCCCTACAACTAACACTACGAGCAATTTCGCATGGCCAATTCACCTGACCTGCCACATACTTGGACTGAAGGAGAAAACCCAAGTAGAAATGGGGGAATGTGCAAACGCCTCGCAGTCAGTCGCCTGAGGTGGGAATCGAACCCGGGACTGCTGGTGCTGTGAGGCAGCAGGGGTAACAACTGTGCCCATGATGTGAAGACCTCTTGCAGATGTGGAGAATGTTTGATCAATTCATTTCTTATTTGTATTTTCCCTTCTGACTCTCTCTGTTAATTTCCTGCTGACTTTGTTTCTCGCGTGGGAAATGTGTGACCTCTCTAACTGCACAACGTGCTGTCTGTTGGCGAAGGAAACATCAGATTTACTTTTCATTCGCACTAACATTCTGCTGTGGCGATTGTAAGTACTTTACTACCGAGGGTTGTTTCCTGGACATCACCTGTGCAATCTGGTCTCCTTCCTATGGAAGGATGTTGTGAAACTTGAAAGGATTCAGAAAAGAATTACAAGGATGTTGCCAGGGTTGGAAGATTTGAGCTACAGGGAGAGGCTGAATAGGCTGGGGCTGTTTTACCTCTCTCCAAAAAATTGTTTAAAGGGGCATTTTGAGCAATACTTGAATAGGCAGTAAATAGAGGGCAATAGATTTGGTAATTTGAAGCTTGGCTTCTTGCTCTTGTCAAAAGGTTTGAACATAGTGGTTTATTGCAGGATGAAGTAAGACGTGCAGCATATATCTATCAACTTGTTGAACAGAGATGTGTGAAAAACAAGGAAGCTGGAGGAAACACAAATGAGCGCCATCTATTGGAACATCAGCTTTTTGTTTGTTAACCAGGTGAGAGCACGAACGCAGACACCACTACCACAAATTTTGCAGTCGAGTATCCCACATTTGTGGACATCGCAGGCGTCAGCACACCCGATGTGCAATGGGATAGCCTCGTCCTGGGAGACCCATTTTTAATTTCAAAAATATACATCCTTCATAAAATATTTTGATGATCTGGACAATTGTTCATGCAATACATCCGTAATCATTCAAATAATGGTATACAGAGACAGAGTAATCTTTAATTTATACAGGTCTGTACGCTTACATGTTTAGCTGAGGCGTCAGCAGAGCCAGACTGACTGTGTGGGCCCCCTGTTCTTCATGGGCAGGCAGATGTTACACGATGGTCTTTCCCCACCGAACCTTGCTGGCAGCTACCCCAAGCTTCAGCGCGTCCCTCAACACGTAGTCCTGGGTCTTGGAATGTGCTAGGCTGCAACACTCAGTCGAGGTCAACTCCTTTAGCCGGAAGATCAGAAGGTTTCGGACCGCCCAGAGAGCGTCCTTCACCGTGTTGATAATCATCCAGGCACAGATGATGTTCGTCTTGGTGCGCATCCTGGGGAACAGACCAAATAGCACGGAGTCCCGCGTCACAGCTCTGCTTGAGATGAACCTCGACAAACACCACTGCATTCCTCTCCAGACTTATTCTGCACAGGCTCATTCCAGAAGGAGGTGTATGACAGTCTTGTCCCCCGCGCAGCCACTTCGAGGGCAGCGTGCAGTGTGACTGAGAGTCCAGGCGTATATAAAGGATGTCACAGGCAGATCCCTTCTTTTCCAGGTCTTCTGCTGAGTACTTTAACACGGTCCAGTTCACCAATTCTAAACAATCCCAGGGACTGTCATTAACAGCCTCAGGCCAGCATTGCACTTCATTTTGTGAAGAGTCCTCCCATTTCAGCTTCTGCTTGGAAGCTGTTTCGACATCTAAGAGAGACTAAGACATGACGGTACAGCCCCAGAGTGAAGAGGCGACCTTTGGAACTGAGATGAGTATGAATTTCTTCATTGAAGGAATGTTTAATCTGTTGAAATTATTACCGCAGAGGACAGTGGAGACCAGGACATTAAGTGTGTGATGATGCTGATCCTTTACTGTTCTTATTTTTTTCTTAGAATGTTTGTAAATGCAGAGGTTCTGTGGCGTCGAGTTTTGATGGGTTTTAGGGCCAACTTCATGATATCCAACAGACACTACCTCCGGCAAAAAGCCTTTCAAGTAAAAAAAAAACAATGAAAGGGGAGTGGCCAATTCTCACAGCTCAGCTTTACTCTGGGCTGGTTTAGTTTGGTTCGGTGTTAATATGCAGACAGTCTATCAGACTGCTTGTAAAAGGAACAGCTACGTGAAAGTAATTGTTCCGTGCTGAATCTCTCTCCGACATCTCTCCTGTGAGACACTGTGTTTGATTTTACCTGTATTGTCAAGAGGTGTTTATGGGGATTTGTGGGGATACGGACAGAGGCTTAAATCCAGAGAGAGAGAGAGAGAGAGAAATTGAAAGACAGAGTAATCGGTAGATAATTAAACACTGGGGAAGAGAGTGGAGTGCATACAGGATAACATTGATGATTAAATACTGGGGACTAGAGAAAGGATGACATGCAGAGTAAGGGAGATGATTTCCATCTTTAGTCAGTGTTGTGGGGAGAAGTACTGCTTTCCTGTAAGCTATCAACAAATGGTCTCATCAGTTCAAATTCAATAATGAGCCTTGCTCACACTATGACCATTGACACAATTAGCTGCCTCCCTGTTGCATTGCCTTCAAGGATCACTTCTGTCCTCCTCACCGACTGTTCCTCATTCCCTATATAGTTGGAATTGAACGTCACACAAATTCCCTCTCCTCACACCTACCCTTACCCGCATGCCTTGATTTTTTCAAGTCCAACAGTGTGGACTGACGTAATGCCCATCGATTGTTCTTGCCCACTTGAGAGGGGATGAATAGCCTTCTGCTGGTACCCTTTCCCATTTCAAAAATGTGTGAAATTGCCTCCTCCAATTCCTCTGTTACAGGTTAAAGAAGGGGCTTTGTTTTTCTTCATTCACGGATAAGGGCATTGCTGGCTTGCATCAGTATTTATCACCCATCCCCAATTGCATAGAGGGCAGGTCAGTGTCAATCACAATGGTATACGTCTGGAGTCACACGTAGTCGTGAACAGGAAAGGATGGCAGTTCCCCTCTCTGAACCGGTCATCATGAGCGTCTTCAATTCCAGACTTTTATGGAATTCAAATGACACCATCTGCCGTGTGTCTGTGTCCGAAAAAACATTACCTGGGTCTGTGGATTGACAGTCCAGTGATAGTTACACTGGGCCATTGCCTCCAACTTCTGAATGACCTCCTGTGCAACAGGCTAAAGAAGGGGCTGAACAAAACCAAAGGAACTGCAGACTCTATATCAGAAACACAAACAGAAATTGATGTTCATTCAACCATTTCATTATCAGCATCAATCTTCGATCTCATCCCAGTCAGACATCCTGACAACCCAGGCCTTCACGTGAGCCGAACTTCCATCGATGGACTCCATTGGACCCTTGACACCTCGGTTAAAACTTCTTCCGTTAAGCAGAAGCTACAGAAACAAACAGTTTCAGGAACATCTTCTGCCCAGACGTAATCAGAAGATTGAATGGACTCTCTTGACTCAAGTAATGCTGATCTTTCTAACGCTGACCTCTCTTGTACTCCCTCCGCAATGTAACCTGTATGCCTCTGTCAACATCTTTTGTTCTGCACATCATTGCTTCGTGTGATCTCCCTGCACTGCTCATAAGCAAAGCTTTTCAGTGCATTTAAGTACACGCCAAAATAAATTAATCGAATTGAATCAAATCAAACTCATCCATGCCGATCAGATGCACTCAATTGTCTCATTTGACCCATGTCCCTCCAAACTCTTCCTGTTCATATACCCACAGGGACTTTACAAAGGAGAAGGTGAACACTGCACCAGAAATGATGGGGGACAGAGGTGATAGGTCCTTTACTGACTTTTTGTTATTTGCATTCTTTTAATGAAATGGGCTTCGAGCTGTGAACTGGGAACTGTTTGCTGAGAGTAAATTGTGGCCTTTGGTACAGCTTGTGGGTAAAAGAACAGACCAAACAATCTTTGTGTGTTTGTGGAGACAGACCTTCGGGAGAATTGTCCGATCTGTCTGGATTAAAAGGGTTTCTACTGACACCACGACCACCGGGAAGAACATTCTGGAGATCGGCAAATCCCTTTTTGCCAGTCGATATGATATGAAGTGCACAGATAGCGCGGTCGCACAGTTGTTCCTGTCCTGTATCACAGAGGTCTTAGACAACAGCACACGGGAGAATCTGGACCAGCTGTTTCCTCTGAAGAAGCTGACCAACACCCTTAAATCCAGAGGAAATAGTGCAGCATCCAGAAGTGAGGATTGCCCATCTGAGTTGTTTTCACCTCTGTGGCACCTGATTGGCCTGCACCTCTGGAAGTAGATAACTATGCTTTGAACAGGAAGACTGTGTGAATACAACACGAAAGTTATCATCGCTCTCATCGACAGTTAGAAGGGGCACAGGGAGGACTGACGACCGGTTACACTTCAAAATGTAAATTACAGAATCCTGCCTGAGATTATCGCCAACTACGTTAGGTATGCTGTGGGATCAATGATTCACCCTGACAACGCCTGTGGTGTACTTGGCAGAACGATCTCTCAGAGTCTCGCACTTCTCAGTGATGTAATTGTGTGAGACAGTCAGGTTGGCAATCTGCCTTACCAGCCTGGACCAGGACAAGGCCATTTACAAGAAATTGCATACAAACTCGTGGGATGTACTCTCCAAAATTGGCTTTTGCAACGAGACCTGCAATTGGATGCGACAGCTCTCCATCAACAGCGTTAGTGCAGTCTGAGTAAATGGGTGGGAATCAGAAAGTTTCCCGAACAGTCCTGGAATCAGTCAGCGCCGGCAATTGTCACCTTTTCCTGTTTGCTTATTGTCCGAGAGGTGACTGATTTAGTGTTGTGATTGATTAAGATGTTTCATGCTCTTTCGCCATTCCCTATCCACTGATAACTCAGTCCACGTTTGCCCATTTATGCATCAATTACTTGTTGTTCTTTTTAGTTAGCCTCAGGGTAAATGTCAGGGATACTGAGATGTTGAGTACCTGACTCAGTGACAGGCTTTTGTCAAAGGCTCATCTTTTGTAAATAAAGAGTGCAGGAGGGTTTCCCAACACAATATGTAGGCAGCCCAACAAGAGGTGAGGTCATACTGGATTTGGTTCTCGGTAATGAACCAGGCCAGGTGTTAGACTTGGAGGTAGGTGAGCACTTCGGGGAAAGTGACCACAACTCGGTGACTTTTACTCTAGTGATGGAGAGGGATAAGTGTGCACTGCAGGCAAGAGTTATAGCGGGGGAAAAGGGAAATTATGATGCGGTGACGCATGACTTAGGATGTGTGGATTGGAAAAATAGGCTTCAAGGGAAGGACAAAAATGATATGTGGATCTTGTTCAAGGAGCAGCTATTGGGTGTCCTTGATAAGTATGTACCAGTCAGGCAGGGAGGAACGGGTCTTTTGAGGCAGCCGTGGTTTAATAAGGAATTGGAATCCCTTGTAAAATGGAAGAGGGCGGCCTATGTAAAGATGAGGCGTGAAAGTTCAGTTGGGGCGATTGAGAGTTCTAAGGTAGCCAGGAAGGATCTGAACAGAGACCTAAGAGCAGCGAGAAGGGGACATGAAAAGCCCTTGGTTGGTGGGATTAGGGAAAACCCTAAGGCTTTCTGTAGGTATGTCAGGAATAAAAGGATGGCTAGGGTCGGTATCGGTCGAGTCAAGGATAGTAAGTGGGAAGTTGTGCTTGGAGGCAGAGGAGATTGGAGAGACACTAAATCAATACTTTTCATCAGTATTCACTCAGGAACAGGACTTTGTTGCTGATGTGAATATTGAGTCACAAGTGATAAGAATGGATGGCTTTGAGGTATGTAGGGAAGAGGTCCGGGGAATACTGGAAAGGGTGAAAATACATTAGCCCTCTGGGCCTGATGGCATTTATCCTTGGATCCTCTGGGAAGCTAGGGAGGAGATAGCGGAGCCATTGGCCTTGATTTTCATGTCATCGTTGTCTACAGGAATAGTGCCAGAAGACTGGAGGATAGCGAAGGTGGTCCCCTTGTTCAAGAAGGGGAGTGGGGACAGCCCTAGTAACTATAGGCCAGTGAGTCTCACTTCTGTTGTGGGCAAAGTCTTAGAGAGAATTGTAAGGGATAGGATTTATGAACATCTGGATAGGAATAATGTGATCAAGGATAGTCAGCATAGTTTTCTGAAGGGCAGGTCATGCCTCACAAACTTTATTGAGTACTTTGAGAAGGTGACTAAGGAAGTGGACGAGGGTAAAGCAGTAGATGTGGTGTATATGGATTTTAGCAAGGCGTTTGATGAAGTACCCCATGGTAGGCTACCGCACAAATTACGGAGGTATGACATTGAGGGTGCATTAGAGGTTTGGATTAGGAATTGGCTGGCTGGAAGGAGACAGAGGGTAGTAGTTGATGGTAAAGATTCATCTTGGAGTGCAGTTACGAGCGGTGTTCCACAAGGATCTGTTTTGGGACCATTGCTGTTTGTCATTTTTATAAATGACCTGGAGGAGGGGCTTGAAGGCTGGGTGAGCAGGTTTGTGGATGATTCGAAAGTCAAGGGAGTGGTGGGCAGCGAAGAAGGATGTGGCAGGTTACAGCGGGATAGAGATAAGTTGCAGAGCTGGGCAGAAAGGTGGCAAATGGAGTTCAATGTAGCTCAGTGTGAAGTCATTCACTTTGGTAGGAGCAACAAGAAGATGGATTACTGGGCTAATGGTAGGCTACTTGGTAGTGTGGATGAGCAGAGGAATCTTGGTGTCCATGTACACAGATCTCTGAAAGTTGCCTCCCAGGTAAATAGTGCTGTGAAGAAGGCATATGGCGTACTGGGCTTTATGGGTAGAGGAATTGAGTTCCAGAATCCTGAGGTCATGTTGCAGTTGTATAAGACTCTGGTGTGGCCGCATCTAGAGTATTGTGTACAGTTTTGGTCGCCATACTATTGGAAGGACGTGGAGGCACTGGAACGGGTGCAGAGGAGGTTTACCAGGATGTTGCCTGGCATGGTAGGAAGATCGTATGAGGAGAGGCTGAGGTCCTTGTGGCTGATCTCATTGGAGAAAAGAAGGTTTAGCGGCGATTTGATAGAGGTGTACAAGATGATTAGGGGTTTAGATAGGGTTGACAGTGAAAACCTTTTTCCGCGTATGGAGTCAGCTGTTACTAGGGGACACAGCATTAAATTAAGGGGAGGTTGGTATAGGACGAATGTTCGGGGTAGATTCTTTACTCAGCGGGTCGTGAGTTCATGGAATGCCCTGCCAGTATCAGTGGTGGACTCTCCCTCTTTATGGTCATTCAAGCGGGCATTGGATAAGCATATGGAGGTTATTGGACGAGTGTAGGTTAGGTAGGCTTCGGTCGGCGCAACATCGAGGGCCGAAGGGCATGTGCTGCGCTGTATTTTTCTATGTTCTATGTTCTATGGAGTAATTCATGGTAGGATGCAAGATTCTGAAGGTTTGGCGCCAATGTGGACGAGGGCTTCCTCATTTTCCACACTTTCCCTCTCCCTGCCCCACTCACAGTCCACCCCACCCCAAAAATGTGCTGAATTTGTTACGTGATATTCTCGACCCTCGGCACTTTTGAGACAATAGACCTTCCTGGACTCTGTCGAGTCAGGACGGATGATTCTGAAAGAGTCAATCAATTTAGCTTTGAACACTGCTGCAACTTTATGTTAACACAGCACCAAACTGACTTTATAAGTGGGAAAAAAACGAAAAATACCAACCAGGTTTTGCTTCCATGTCTATTTGAGTGCAGCATCGATTGACCAGACTGATAACTTCACTTAAAGGGATCAATATGACGGACCGAAATGACGCAAACACAGGGTGGAATTCCTCAAATTTGATAGGGTCTGAGAGGAGAAAAGGTTTCAAGAGAATAATAGAAAATACTGACACTGAATGGAACGCAAGGATTCCTGTTGCCTCTTGATTTACGACTGGGGTAAGCATCGAAACGTTATTGGTGGTCTGAAATCTTTCAAGATTGAAATGGTTGAAGAATTCTTCACATTTCACGACATTATATTGCACAGACTATTTTTGTGCTCATTCACTCACTGAACCTGTCCTTCCCTTTCTCAGTCTTCCTCTCTGCTCCTTTACTATCCACCTACCATTATGTTATCACCAACGTAACACATGATCCTATCACCTCAGTCATGGATACAGATAATGAATGGCTGTGACACGAGGAATGATAATTCTGGTACACACTAATATCAGCCGAAGAACATGAATAAGTCAGATTTATTCTTGCTCTCTGTTTTCTGTACTTTATCATTCCTCACATCAATTCCCAATTCCCCATCACTGCAGGGCTCATTACCAACATTGACTCCTGCTCAAACAATTCTAGAATTTTAAATTTCTGTATAATTGAGTGTGCAAATGCCTCCCGAGCCTCATTCCTACATTTCGCTTGAAACTGTACCAATCCACCATCAATCAGATGCTTGAAGTTTCTTCTCTGTACATGCTCAGCACACTGCAGGGAAGAGAGAATGACTCAGGCCCTTGTGCTTCTGCACATGTCAGTTGTGTCTCAGAGTCAGCTCTGCAAAATGTCCAGGACTTTCGTATCCCAGTAGAAGGATTTTTATTGACCGGAGTTTGCATAGCCTTTGAAGGCAATTTTCAGTGATTATTTTATTGATTTCAATTATTGCCTGCACTGGAGGAGATATATTTGATTCAGACACTGTGTCAGTGGAGGGTGAGGATTTCGATCACAATGTTTGATTGATTAAAACATACAATGTGTCGTCTCCGTTAACCTACTATCATCCTTTCATAGAGCAGCCGCTGATAACCAGGAAAGCCACATACCAGTGTTGAGGAGAACACTTCTCAGAGAGAGACACTCAACAACCGGAATATAATTTCCAATGGTCAAATGCAAGGGAAGGATGACATTGAAGTAAAATGAGATTTCAGAGATGGTGTTGGGTTGTCAATGCTGGTGGACAGGTTGGCACAGTGGCTCAGTGCTTAGCACTGCTGCCTAACATGGACAGTGGGTGGGTCTGGGTGGGATAGTCTTTGCAGGGTCGATGTGGGCTCGATGGGCCAATTGGCCCACTTCCACATTGTAAGGAGTCTATGATTTTCTTCAATATGCATTTTCCAATGTTTGCTATCGTCCAATTGAGATTTGCATCATCCAATAAACATCAGTTCTAAAAATGGTCTGTGACAACTCAGAGTTAACTCACCGCTGTCACCTGTTTGTTCAATTTTGTAAATAAATTGATTGAACCATATTGTAATGTTACAGCCCCCCCGAACGATGCCAGCAGACATAAATGAAAGGCTTTGAGACTTTATCACCTCGGCATTGAGTACAGAGAAATTGACATCACAAAGTAATTGAGGAAGAAAATGGCGTTTTTATTTTCTTTTGTGTTGAAAATATTTGGTACGACCCTTCCGTTTGTAACAATTCCTGGTAAGTGCCTTACACCTCTGAGTTTTTGTGAATCTATCTGATGATTCTCTGCGTGTTTCCTCTACCACTGACAATGATACCTGGCAACATTGCGCCCAAAAGTCACACAGTGGCAGACAAAAAGTAATTAGGTCTCAGATTACAGGGACCCCGTGGAATCCACATCATCGCAGATTCCGCAGGAATTCCTTGGAAAATTATTCCTCTCTTCTGGGAACCATCCAGAAATCCCCATTTCGATCGAAGACTACAAAGATTTTCGGTGGAATTAATAAAATGAATCACTTTTTAAAAATATCAGCCGTGATATTTTTATGATTTGGGGATGCCGGCGTTGGACTGCGGTGTACAAAGTTAATAATCACACACCAACAGGTTTCATGGGAAGCACACTAGCTTTCGGAGTGACGCTCCTTCATCAGGTGATAGTGGAGGGCTCGATCGTAACACAGAATTTATAGCAAGAATTTGCAGTGTTATGTAACTGAAATTATACATTGAAAAATTGCTTGTCTGTTGAGCATTTCATCTGTTAGAATACAGCAATAGTTTCAATTCTTTCATGTGTAAATAACAAAATCTTTTTTTAAAGTTGCATTCTTGTTTTAGCTGTTAAAAATGGTGATAGCTAGACAATATGTTGAAGGTGTTAGCCCCCTGTGTTCTCTGTCTATGACCTGATGTTTAGATTGATTCTAATCTAAAAAGTGAGATAACAGGGTTTTAAATAAATTCATGCAGTTTTTTGAGTTCAGAGTTCTACATGAATGCATGCAGTTTTTCATCAAAGTACAATGTAACTCTGCAAGTACAAATTCACCCCACAAAATATATGTGTGCATGTGGGTCTTTGTCTGTCTGTGTGGGTATGTCTGTCTGGGGTGAGGGTTGTGAGTGTGAGAAAGTGTGTGCGTGCGTGTGTAGTGAGTGCAGAGTGTTTTAAGTCTGTGAGGGGGTGCATGTGTGAGTGTGGGAGTGTGTGTGTCTATAAGGGTGTGTTTGGTTGTCTGTGAGCGCGCCTGTGTGCACCTGTGTCTGTGTGTATGTGAGAGTGTATGTGTAGGAATTACTGTGTGTGTGTAGTGCAATGGTGACCACCTGTAATGTGACATGAACCCAAGGTCCGGTAGATGAACTCCCTGCAGGCACAGAACTCAGCTGTCAGCCTCTGCTCGGCCACTTTCTTCTGCTGCCTGTCGTGAAGTCCAACTTGGAAGATAGTCACCAGAAGGTCCAGGGCTGAATGTCCTGGACCACTGAGGTATTCCCCAACTGGGCGGGAACCCTGCTGTCTATTGATTGTTGTGCGGTGCCCATTCACCCGCTGTCGTAGCCTTTGCTCGATTTCCCCAATGTTCCATGCCTCTGGGCATCCTTGACTGCAACGTATATGATAGACAACGTTGGCTGATTCACATGAGTACCTGGCATGTCCAAGGTGGGAGGTGTTCCCATGAGTAATAGTGGTATCTATGTCCACAATCTGACATGTCTTGCAGCGTCCACCGTGACAATTTGTATGGAGTTGTCCTGAGAGCCGGGTAGTTTGCTACGAACAATGATCTGTTTGACTATTGCGCATGGGAACACCTCCCACCTTGTACATGCCAGGTACTCATGTGACTCAGCCAACGTTGTCGATCTTATACGTTGCAGGCAAGGAAAGCCGGAGGCATGGGACATTGGGTAAACCGAGCAAAGCTGACGACAACGGATGAATGGGCACCGCACAATAATCAACAGACAGGAGGGTTCCCCCCCAGTTGGGGAACACTTCAGTGGTCCAGGACATTCAGCCTCGGACCTTCGGGTGACCATCCTCCAAGTTGGACTTCGGGACAGGCAGCAGAGGAAAGTGGCCGAGGAGAGGCTGAGAGCTAAGTTCTGTACCCATAGGGAGGGCCTCAACATTATCCTTGGGATAATGTCACATTACAGGTGATCACCATTGCACGACACACACACACAGATATTGCTACACACACTCTCACAAACACACGGCCACAGGTACACACAGACGCGCACACAGACTCCCACACACACACTTATAGACATGCATACTCCCACACTCACACATGCACCCTTTCACAGATTTAAGACACTCTGCACTCACGACACACACACACTTTCTCACACTCAAAACCCCCACCTCAGACAGACACACTCACACAGACAAACAAAACCCACATGCACACATATATTTTGTGGGGTGAAATTGTGCTTGGAGAGTTACATTGCACTTTGCTCAAAAACCGCATACATTCATGCAGAACTCTGAGCTCAAACACAGCATGAATTTATGTAAAACTCTGTTATCTCACTTTTTAGATTAGAATCAAACTAAACATCAGGTCATAGACAGAGAACACAGGGGGCTAACATCTTCAACATATTGTGTAGCTATCACCATTGTTAACAGCTAACCCGGGAATGCAACTTTAAGAAAAAGGTTTTGTGATTTCCACATGAATGAAGTGAAAATATTATTGTATTCTAACAGATGAAAGGCTTAACAGACAGTCAATTTCTCAATGTATTTCAGTTACATCACACTGCAAATGTTTGCTCTAAATTCTGTATTACGATCGAGCCCTCCACTATCACCTGATGAAGGAGCGTCACTTCGAGAGCTAGTGTGCTTCCAATTCAACCTGTTGGACGATAACCTGGTGTTTTTCTGATTTGTTGAGTAAAGAAGCAGTAGGCTTCTCTGTGCATCTGAAGTTGAAGTTATGTCTGCAATAACATAAGTTTGTATTAAATATTGCGTTTGAGGTTTGGCTTTCGGCTAAATGGCTTTATGCATGAGTGAACCTGTGTTTCGTTTTGGCGATTGCAACCCAGCATGGTGTTAATGGAGCCTGAAAGATTTGTCGAAGAGTTCTGGAATAACCGATGGAGGGAGAAACACTTAACTGAGAAAGATTTGCTTTCACTGATCTCATTTATGTCATTTATTTTAGTTCCAGTAAGACACTGGAAATGATTGGATGCATAGATCTATGCTCATGCGAAGGAAATTAGAGTTTCACTAAATTTCATTGCGTTTGAATGAAAATGTTGTGTTGGTCCCAGACAGAAGTGTGTGGACAAGAAAAATCTCTGAAGCGATGGTTTAAACCTGAGTACATTGACACTCAGCTATGTAGTAGCTCCATAAAGTTATTCACTGCAGTTCCAGTTTACAAGTGACAATCACAAGCATTTAACCAATTGCTATATAAAGGGATTCTGGTGTGAATATTATGTGAGGGTTGTTTCTTTGTAACGACACTGGAAGTCGTGTTTTGCATAATATAGAAAAGTCATGTCGATTTGCTTGATTTATATATTGTTTTGGGGTTAATGAGAGTTATACATTTACTGTGTGTTCATTTCCTTTGAATCTGCATAACAAGTATGTAGTTTGGTTTATTGTATCTTATCGGGGTAAAAACAAGGTCTGCAGATCCTGGAAAGCAGAGTCTAGATTAGCCATTTATCAGGGACGTTGCCCTCAACGTCGATTTCCCTGTTCCTTGGATGCTGCCTGACCTGCTGTGCTTTTCCAGCAACAATCTAATTTAGATTCTCATTCTATTTTCCCGTCACTTCTTTTGAAATAAATCTCTGTTTTGGTGTGGAACCAAAATTTGCAGCATTGTGTGTTTATAATTCAGCAAGAGATCACTTTGTTAAATCAAACCAAATAAAGTTATGATCCATCAGGCTGGATTTCGTCGGGGATCTGATTGGTTCTGTAATTTATCAGCTGGTGTCAGAACAGAAGTGAGGCGATTAAACACTTACACCAACTCCTGAGGAACTGATACACTAATCCCACACGTCAAATAGATTGCGGCCTACTATATCCATTCAAGTCCATTATACATCGCAGATCCTGATTAGATATCCCACTGAGACGTAACTCAATATTACCCCTCCCAAACGTACTCCTCTCTCACTCTGCACCACATCCAACGCAAAACAAATTCCCTCTATCCCCGCCACCAGACCTATAACACTGGAACTACATGAGACACCGGGTGGCTCACACCGATGGGTTTGAGCACAGTACTGGTCATCACCTAGCAGCGAGGATAGAATTGCACTGTGGAGAGTATCGAATAAATTTACAAGAATGGTGTGAGGATGTGGAAATTACTGCAGCATTGAGGAAAGATGGGTTTTAACTAAACAGAGGAGAATGAGATTTTTTCATGATTGAGATGTACAAAATAAGCAGCGTCTTGGATGGAGACTTTCTCCTCCAATGCAGGACCATTTACCAGGAGACACAGAATAAGAAAAATTGATGGGAGGATTATCAAGAAAATTTAGGCCTATCATTTCATTTAGAAGATGATGGTGCAACTGGAATTCACTGCCCAGTTTTGATGGTGACTTGAGGTGACAAACCTTAACTCATTCAAAGGGAGCTTGGATCTTCATGTGAAGTGTACATCCCTTCAACACTGTGGACAATGTGCTGGAAAGTGAGCTCAGAGCAGGTAGCTAGTTTATTTAGTTTGTGCAGGCATGATGACATCTCGCAGTGCCACAACTTCCGAGCATTTCTGTGAGATCGTAGAAAGAGTGAGGATTGTTAAAGTGAATTCGCTTGGTGCCTTAAAAAGCCTGTTTCTGTGTTGTCAGTTTCCACCACTGGAACATGGTGAAGTGCATAATTTAATTTCAGTGGGCTTTGGCGCCCTTCCAGTTGTTCACGAAAGAAGTGTTTGTTGCTTCATAATTTTTACAATGCATAAAGTGATTTCAACATGGGGAGGAATAATATTAACTACGTTTGCAACATCAGGATTTCATCATTCATTAGGTTAGTATTGCTTACCTTGTTTCGTTATTCTCATTACAAAACTAATATTTTTTAAAGAAGTACTGTGAAATCTTGTACTGTTTATGAACTGCTGAGTATTTGGATTCTCACTTCAAATGTTAATTGTCCCTGACATAATCAGAACACAATAGAAATCAGAGAGACTGAATTTTTACCACATTATATTTTATTATACCACGAATTGCAGCTGTCACACTCTGTAATTGCAGCACTGATTTGCCTGTTTTCTTTTGCATTGTGTCGTTTATTCAAAAAATATCAACAAGCACATCCCCAAACTATTTGAGTCAGACAACGCAGAGAATGTATCAAAAAGTCACAGTTCTAGATTTGCATTTTGCATTATTTGATGACTGAATGTACAAGAAAAAATATGGAACATATGCTAAACATGACAAGGAATTGTTCACTTTCCAAAACAAACTATGAGCGATTCAGTGAGTTCAAAAATCCTCAGTTTATCCTCAAAGAGATCTTGTGGTTTGTGCCTTTAATTATGAAACAAACCTTTCTCTGATCTGTTAGCATTAGCCTTCAAATAATAATAATATCTTCTCAGGTGCAACAACTCATGATTTTTGTACTGTCGTGACCAGCCGATTCTAGGTAATTCTATGTGGAGGACGGGCAAAGATTGCAGCTGTAAGAGTTGCTCCTTTTTTGCGGGATCTTCGGTGGCAGAGCTGATTTCCATTAACTCCAGGAAGAGTAATTATTGTTTTATAAGCTATTGCATTGTTTTCGAAATTTGGGGAAAACAAAGACCTAAGCAACTGCATTTTAAAAAGGAGGGAGAGAGACAAAGTTCGGGATCACAGGGTCAACGAAAAGAGAGAGACAGATAAAAACTACACTGCTGTCTGACACAGCAGTAAAGTCCTGGAAATGAACAGAATGTCAGAAAACATCCAAGAAGCAAGGAAATAGAAGTTTTGGACAAGATTTTCTGGACAGCGTACATGTTACTGCTGATTAGGATCTACTGAAAGTGTGTTCGGTTTTGAATCCCATCAGATCGCATTGATTTTATTGGAGCAGCAGATTGAGGCAATGAGGAATTTATAGGAGGTCGGTTTGTGATGGATAGCACTTATAGGAAGAGAGAATAACCACAGATACAATCAGTTTCATGGATTACCACCAGGAAAGGGAGGAAAGGAAGGCGCGTAGTGCAGAAGTCTCCGGTGGTTACACCCATTTTAAACAAATGTGCTCTTGTGGAAAACATAGGCGGTGATAGACTGTTAGGAGAATGCAACACGAACAGCCACGTTTCTGATACCAAGTCTGGCTCTAATGTAACAAGCAGTACGTCAGTTTCCAAACGATCAGTTCTGGTAGTCAAAGGCTCAGACAGATGTTTCTGCGGTTAAGAGTGAGAAAACAAAATGGAATGCTCTCTTGCTGCTGCCAGGATTAAGAATCTCTTGGAGAAGGTGCCGTAAAATTCTCAAAGGGGCGTGGCACCAGCAGGAGGTCATGATGCACATTGGAACTAACTACATAGGAAGGAAAAAAAGATGAAATTCTGAAGGGAGAATATAAGAAATTAGGCAGAAAGTAAAAAGGAGGTCCTTGAGCGTAGTAATACATGGATAATTCTCAGTGCCACAACGTAGTGAGCGTAGGACCACGGGGATAGAGCAGATGAATGCGTGGCAGAGGTACTGGTGCAGGGGACAAGGGTTGACACTTTGTTATCACTGGAGGCTGTGGGAGAAATAACCTGTATAAGGAGGACGGATTGAATCTGAATTGGAAGGTGACAAATATACTAGCAGAGAGATTTGCTAGAGTCGCTCAGATGGATTTAAACTAATAAGGTCGGGGTGTGTTGGGGGCGGGGGACCAGGGGACTTGGTGGGACCCAGGGAGATAGGGAGAAAAATATCAGTCTGAGACTGGGACATTTGGGAAAAGGAGGCGGTCAAAGAGTCAGGGCAGGTAGGAACAAAGCAGAGAACGAGTTAAGACTGATCAATTCAATTGAATTTATTTCAGGACAAGATTCCAAACAAGGAAGGCAGATGAACTTAGGGAATGGTTAGAAAATGGGATTTAGAAATCATAGCAATTGTAAAGATGTGGCTAAGGGTGGTCAGGACTGGCAGCTTCATGCTGCGGAATACAAACGCTGAGGGAAGGAAAGAAAGGGGAAGCAAGAGAAGAGGAGAAGTTGGTATTTGATAAGGAATGGTATTACGGCTGTACTTACAGGATGTTCCTCGGAATAAGTACAGTGAAGTCGTTTGGGTTGAACTGAGAAATAAGAATGGAATGATCACCTGATGAGGTTTGTATTATGGACCCATTCCCAAACCGACAGCGTGAATTTGTAGGGAAACTTTGTCAGGCAATCTTTGATCTCTGTAAGAACAATAGAGTGGGAATGGTAGGGAATTTTAAGCTTCCAAACAGAGACTGAGATTTCCCTAGTGTTCAGGGTTTAGATAGAGCGGAATTTGGTTAGTGTGTACAATAACATTTTCTGATTCAGTGTGTTGATGGGCCGACTGGAGAAGGCACAAAATTTAGGAAATAAGGCAGGGCAAGTGACTGAGTTGTGAGTTGGGGAGCACTTTGGAGCCAGCGACATTAATTCTCTTAATTTTAGTACACTGATGGAAAAGGATAGACCGGAGCTAAAAGTTGAAATTACATAAAAGCCAATTTTGATAGAACCAGGTCAGAACTTCCAAAGGTTGACTGGGGACAGATGTTCTCAGGTAAAGGGACAGGGGAGAATGGGAAATCTTAAACATGAGACAACGAGAGTCCAGAGACAGTATCTTTCTTTTCGGCTGAAAGGCAAGGCTGGTAAGTGCAGGGAATGCTGGATGACGAAAGAATTTGATGTTTTGGGAAGAGAAGGAAGGACATATATTTCAGATATAGATCGCAGAGGTCGAGTGAATACTTAGATAAGTATAAAAATGTATACTTCCCAGGGAAATCAGGAGATCAATTAGGGATCATGAGATGGCTTTCCAAAATGGTTTAAGGAGAAAACAATGGGGTCTCATAAATATATTATGGACAAAAGCCTAACTAACGGGAAAATAGGATCCTGCAAAGATCAGCAAGGTAGCCAATGTGTGGAAATGCTGGAGATGGGGGAAATAATAATTGAGTATCTTTGCATCATTATTTACTGTGGCGAAAGACATGGAAGATACAGAATTTAGGGAAATGGATGGTGTTTTCTTGAAAATTGTCAATATTGCAGAAGAGGCGGTGCTGGATGTCTTAAAAGGTATAAAAGTTGATAAATCCCAAGGACCAGATCAGATGTACCCTGGAACTCTTTGGGAAGCTGGGGAAGCGATTGCTCGGCACCTTGTTGAGATATTTGTATAATCGATCGTCACAGGTGAAATGCCCGAAGATTGGAGATCGACTAACGTGGTGTCACTATTGAAGAAAGGTAGTAAGGAAAAGCCAGGGATCTATAGACTGGTATATCTGATATTGGTGGTAGGGAAGTTATTGGAGGGAATCCTCTGGGAGAGAATTTACATGTATTTTAATTGGCAATGACTGATTAAAGACAGTCTACATGGCCTTGTGCCATGGGAAAATATAACCCACGAGCTTGATTCTGTTTTTTGAACAAGTTACGAAGAGGATTGATGACACAGAACGGCGAATATGATCTATATGGACGTCGGGAAGGCATTCAATCAGTTTTCTCATGGTAGAGTAGTTAGCAAGGTTAGATTGCATTGAACCAGTGGAGACACAACATTTTGAACAGAAGTCCCTTGAAGGTAGAAGACTGAATGTGGTAGTGAAGGGTTGCTTTTCAGATTGGAGGCGTGTGGCCAGTGGTGTGCCACAAGGATCGGTGCTGAATCCACTGCGTCTCCTCATTCATGTATATGCTTTGGATGTGAACATTGGAGATACAGTTGGTAAGTTTGCATATGCTGGTATAATTACATTTAAAAGTTATCTGGATGGGTAAATGTTTAGAAAGATTTTAGAGGGAGATAGGGGCAAACGAGACAAGATTAATTGAGGATATCTGAACAATATGAACAATTTGGGCTCCAAATATTTTCTGTGTTGTCCATCTTCATGACTCAAACTATACCCGGTAAGTGAAGAGCAGTTTACCAAATGTTCCATTGTAGTTGAATATCAACACTTTCAACCTCATTTCCCTGTTAGAAACGAATCCCTGTGATTTTTGTTGAAATGATCGTGTGGGCAGAAACCTGAGATGATGTTTTGAGTTCAATGACCCATGTTTAGATGAATATGCTCTGATGAACAGTGATTCCACTAACTCTGTTTCTGTCCCCACAGATGCTGCCATACCTGTTGGTTTTTGCCATTTATATCTGATTCTGTTTCATGTTTTAAGCATTCAAATCCCTTTCAGTCATTACATTAAATTTCTTCACTACCCAGTCTTCCCACAGAAGTAATTCTTAGAATAATGGAATCCAACCATACCGAAGGGGTCCTTCGATCCTCCCACTTTGGCTATAAAAGCTGCACGAAATCTATACCCGCCCCAGCTTCTCGCACGAGACATGTCCTTTCAAATACGGTGACGCTTCAAGTGTTCATCCAGGTCGTTTTTGAAGTTTGTGAGGTTTCCTGCTTCCACGACTCTCCCAGGCAATGAATGACCACGCTCTCACCACTCTCTGGGCGAAAACATCTTGCTGAGACCCCCTCTTAACCTCTTCCCTTTCATCTTATAAAAGATGCCCTCTGCCATCTGTTGATTGCCTGCCCACAATGAATCAAATACAGGATTGAGCTGCTTCAAACAATGCGTCAGGCCATTGAAGATGTCATAGTCAATCTCCATATCTGAACACTTCCAGCTGCCCCTGCTAGGTGCTGAGATCTTCTATTGCTCTCTGAACCGAAGCAGAGAATGTTTGATCATTAATTTCTGATTTGCATTTTACCTCCTGTGTCTTTCAGTTAATTTCCTGGTGGTTTTGGTTCTCGCACGGGGACAATGCGGCCTCTCCAACTGCACAAAGCACTGCCTGATGGCCATGGCAACATCGGATCTCCTGTTCATTCTCACGGAGATTATTCTGTGGCAATTCAAATTCATTTTCTACTCATGGACTTTCCTGAATGTCACCCCTGTGTGCAGTGCTGTCTATGCCTTAGCTCGAGCAGCCGCTGACCTTTCCGTCTGGTTCACTGTCCTTTTCTCCTTTGAACGTTTTATGGCCATTTCCTGTCTGAAACAGAAGAGAAAATATTGGACAGAGAAAGCCTTAGCTGTGGCTCTGGCTGCAACCAGCATTCTACTCTGTTCAAAAAACATTCCCTACTATTTTCGGTTTCAACCTGCGAGGATAATTAACAATGTTCAGTGGTATTGTCGAACAAAGTCAAGTTATTTTACTGATCCCAGGTGGTTGGGGTTTAAGTGGTTCGATATCATTTTAACCCCTTTAATCCCATTCGTGTTAATTCTGTGGTTGACTACTCTGACGGTAAGGCACATTTTAGTGGCCAGTCGTGCACGCAGGAGCCTGATGGGTCAGAGGAAGGGAGACAATCAGAAAGATGCAGCGATGGAGAGCCGGAGGAAGTCAATGATTTCCCTCTTAATCATATCCATCGGCTTCATACTTCTGTGGTTAATGCAGTGTGCAGACGTGTTGTACTATTACATTAAAGGAGGGTATCGTTGGTGCAACTGTCCTCTCATCAATGTTTCATTCACTGCAGAAATGCTGAAGTATTTCAGCTGCAGCACAAACGCATTATTTTATGCAGCGACTCTGCCCAAGTTCAGAGCGAAGTTCAGGAATGCAGTGCACCAACTGGTCATGTAAATTCATCACTTAATGAATTAGCAAAACAACTGAGAGAGCTCCAGAGGCAGCTGCAGTGTTCCTCGTGCAGGAATTGAAGATGTACGGCCAGGATTCCATCAGCACAAGCACATGGATTTGAGTATAACACTCAGTGGAGGATGGGGAGGGCTGTAACAGGATGGATTACCATTCACGATGCTCTGGAGCATGCTGCTCCCCCTGATTGACTGACGGATTGACACACATGGGAGCACACAATGAGCATCAAGAGGCCATTCAGCACTTCATTTCTGATTGCCCTGCCAGCCCAGAAAATCGCGATTGATGCACCTGTACCATCAAACTCGCATTTTCTTTTTTACCTGAGCACCCCTCCCACATCATCCCTCAAAACATTCGCAATACTTTATCTGCATTCCCCTTCTATGATGCTGAAGGTTATGACAAAGGAACTGCAGGTAATGGGGCAAGTGGTGACTATCCGGGGCAGGTTAGGATGGAAAGAGGCTGTAAGAGTGATTCCAAGTGATGGACAGGCTGTGAGTGATGGGTTCAGGCTGGGACATTTGGTCTTCATGCACTGCCCTGTGGATGAGTGTTAAAGACTGTGGCAGGCGGGGTCTCTGAATTTTCCTTGCAGGGGCGTAGTGGGGAGGGACAGAAACAGTCCATCCTGCACCATGATGACTGACAGCCTCTCTCTGTTTAGCTCACAATAAACACTTTATTACAACAAGATAAAAGTTCTGTGGGCCGGTGATTGTCTCATCTGAATGGGTTACTGTTCCATTAACATTTGTATTTGAATGTGTTTATTGCATCCATCTTCTGTCTCCTTCATTCATAAGGTTATTTCTGTCTCTCCCTCTCTGTCTCTTTCTGTCTGTCTTTGTCTGTTCCTCTCTTCTTCTATCGTGCTGTCCCCATCTCTCTGCTTCTTGCTCTCTCTCTCTGTCTCACTCTGTATGTGCCCCTGACTGTATCGTCCATTTCTTGTCTCTCTCTCTCTCTCTCGCTCTCTCTCTCTCTCCAGCTATCTGTCTGCCTGTCAGTCTCACTGTCTTCCTCTAAATCTATCCTTTTTGTCTCTCCGTCTCTGTCTCTCTCACGCGCTCTCTATGTCTTTTTCGCACATTGACCATGTCAGACACATGTTGTCTCTGTTCAGCACATCTTCACTTGCATTGAATCCAATCCCTTCATTCACTGATCTTTCTCCAGACAGTGGTTTGCAAAATACGAAGTGTACAGCTACAGCCAGCAATAGTTTGAAACATTACTGTTAGTAAGTCGGCTGGAGTTTGGTCATCTCCCATTCCTCTCCCTGTGGCTGGGCGGGAAGTGTGTTCATGCGTTTCCCTTTCTGTGTGTGAGGGTGCTTGTGTATCTGTGTGTGTCTGTGGGAGCGGGGGGGCGCTCAGTGCCTTTGTGGGGATCTCCCTGTGTGTTTTGGGGAGAGGTGGCTTCATTGCCTTTGTGGGGATCTCCTTGTGTTTGTGTGTGTGGCGAGAGTGGGCTTCATTGCCTTTTTGGGGATCTCCCTCAGTGTGTGGGGGGTGGCAGGGGGCTTAATTGCCTTTGTGAAGATGTCCATGTGTGTGTTGGTGGGGGCGTGGGGGCCTCTGTGCCTTTGTGGATATCTTCCTGTGTGTGGGGGGGGAGGGGAGGTCATTGCATTGCTGGGGATCTCCCTGTGTCAGGGATCGGCCACATTGCCTTTGTGTGGATCTCCCTGTGTGTGTATGTGGCGGGGAGGGGGCTTCATTGCCTTTGTGGGGATCTCCTGGTGAGTGAGGGGATGGGGTGATCGTACTTCATTGCCTTTGTGGGGATCTACCTGTATGTGTGGTGTGGAGAGGGTGCTTCATTACCTATGTGGGGATCTCCATGTATGCGTGGATTGAGGGAAGGGGCCTTCATTGCCTTTGTGGGGATTTCTCTGTATGTGTTGGGGGAGGGGGCTTCATTGACTTTGTAGAAATCCCCCTGTGTGTGGGGGGGAAGGGGGGCTTCATTGCCTTTGTGGGGATCTCCTTGTGTGTTGGGGGCAGGGGGCTTCATTTCCTTTTGTGGGGATCTTACTGTATGTAGGGCGAGGGGAGGTAGCTTCATTTCTTTTTGAGGGGATCTCCTTGTGTGTGTGGGGTGGTGGGAGGGGTGATTCATTGCCTTTGTGGGGATCTCCCTGTGTGTGTGTTAGGAGAGGAAGCTTCATTGCCATTGTGGGGATCTCCCTGTGTGTGTGGTTGGGGGAGGGGGGTTCATTGCGTTTGTGGGGATCTCCCTGTGTGTGTGTTTTAGGTGTGGGACTTCATTGCCTTTGTGGGGATCTCCCTGTGTGTGTGTGACCCTCAGTATTTGTTCTTGGACATGTCCCTGAGTGCGACACATTATGACTGTCTTTATGAATGTCAGAGTGACTTTTCCTTTGTGTGTGTTGAGAAGTATTTCGATTCATGTGTACATGTGTTCGGGAATGTCATTCAGTCTGTCTGAGATCGTTTCTGTGACAGTGGGTGTTTTTATGTTGGCGTATGTTACTGTACCTGAGCGATTGCATATCTGTCTGTGTTTTGCTCTTATGCATCTGTTGTGTTTGTGCCTTCGTAGGTGTGCTGTTTTTGGGATGGCAGTTCAATGACTATATGGTTTTGTGTGTGTGGATGTTCTGTGAAACGATGTCTCTGAGTGTCATTAGATTATTGTGGGATTGGGGAGTGTGTTTCTGCCTGGCTGTGCTCTTGTTTAAGCAAATGAGTATGTTGTTGAGATTCTGTTTGGCTGTCTGTCCGTAAGTCAGGATCTCTCTGCGTTTGTTTCTGTGTGTCACTCTGTCTATATCTAGTTGTGGCGATGGTTCCGTAACTGTGTTTGAATGTGTTTTAGCATATGCACAAGACGTTGCTGTCATCCTTGCAGGTTGGTGTGTAATGCCACTTACTCTGAGTTTGTTAATGTAAGTGTGTGAGGGTGTGGGTGTGATTCTGTGCCTGCGCTCCTCTCTCTCAGTATGACTGTATTTCTGTGTGTGTGGATATGCGTGCATTCAGTATGTACATGGGTGCATTCCTTTCTCTGTGAGTATATCTGTATGCATGTGTGTGCATGTATGCGTGTGTAATTATTTAAGTATGACTGCATTTCTTTCTGTGTGGACGTGTATCCATTCTGACCAAACGTGGGTGTGTTCCTATCTGTCATAGTATGCCTGTTTTCATTTGTTTCTGTGTGTGTGTGCATGTGCGTGTGCATGCTTAAGCCTATGTGAGCATGTGTGCCCCATTCTGGATTGTAATTGTATTCCTGGGTGTTATGAGGGTATGGCAATATTTCATTCGTCTTTGTATCGGTGTGTTCTCACATTTCAGTTCGACTGTGTTATTGTGCACGTGTGCATGTTTGTGAGCTGAATGTGTGCGCGTGTATGTGTTTTTACTTGTCAGTATGTTCCAATATCTTACTTTGCCTGCATTTCTGTGTGTGGATGTGCTTCTGCTTGCATGTCCATGTGTTTATGTGAGGGTGTGGGCGTGTTCCTGTGTCCCTCTAGATGTGGTTCTGTCTCTGTCTGATCATGAGACTCTCTCTCCTGAAAAAGGACAAGTGAACTCTATGGCAGGTCACTGTGCACATATTGCTCTCAAAGGTACATGTCGGCAACCTGGGAAAAAACAAAATATCAATATATGTACCTCCTGCACCCTGCTTGCGCAACTGTTACGTCAGTTCAAGGACCTAAGACAAATGAAAAAGAAAGACAGGGAAATATTCAATGAAGGGCAGGATTCCAGTTGTTTCTTCCATGTTTAACCAAGGAAGCGATACATACACTTTTTCCATGTTGGAGCTGTTTGTGTCCGTCCATAAATTTTGTCATAGACGGGATCATTCTGCGATACAATGTAGTAGCTGAATAGGAACATTCAGCCCATCGTGTCTGCTCTGTCATTTGATCATGAATGATCTGTTTCTCTATTCTTTTCTCTGGCCCTCTTCCCACAACTTTTGATTCACTTACCAACCAGAAACTAATATTTCACTATATTTAATCCAACTGTTTTGGACTAGACCCTCTAAAAGTATCTTAAAATGGTAGCCGGCAGACCCTAACGTTTCTGCTGGTTTTATGCATGTGTAAAGTGGTTATTCCAGGTTTGATGGAGCAGGTAAACATTCATTGGTTTAAATAAAACATAGTTTATATACAGAGTACATAATCAAACACAAACAAAAGAGAACAAAAGACTGAATCACTTCACTCATCTGAAAACCCAACAGACTGTCCCAACTTTATGATTGTTCAAAATTCCTCCAACAGCCTCCATATGCACCCAATGTCCAAACAGATAAAATCGAACGCCAGGTCTTGCAGGAGAGACGTCAGAGAGATATTTAGCATGGAACAACTTCTTCCTTGTAGCTGTCCCTTTTACCAGCAGATTCAAAATCTGACAACTTGCAAACACCAACCCAAACTAATCCAGACCAGAGATAATCAGTGGTCGGAGAATTGACCACACCACTTTCATTGCAGATGATTTTACATTTGAAAGCATTTTGGCCTGAGGCAGTTTCTGTTAGCTAACATGAAATGGGCTCTGCAACCCATCCAATCTCAACATCCTTGAACCATTGCATTTTCAAATACACGAAGGAAAAAAAACCAAGGACACACAACATTGATAAAGGGGCAGCACCATCATGCACACAATATTTGACCTCCACAACACACTGAAGCAATTATTTCCACAGATGAATCACCTGAAGAAATTAATTCCAGTCTCAGTTCCAAACGTCGCCCCTTCACTCTGAGGCTGTGTCCTCCGATATTAGTCTTTCGACATGTGGAAACAGCTAACAAGCAGAAGTTATAATGGGAGGACCCTGTACAAAAGGAAATACAATGCTGGTCTGAGGCTGTGAATGACAGTCTCTGGGACTGTTTGGAATTGGTGGATTGGACCGTGTTCAAGTACTCAGTGGAAATCCTGGATGAAGACAACACCACCATCGCAGACATCACAGGTAAATGCATGGAGGACTGCAGAGTGAAGAATTGAATCCAATGTTTCCCATGCGTAAACCTTCAGTGAATCAGGAAATCCACTCCCTACTGAAGACCAGATGAGCAAAATTCAACTGGGAAGAGCCTGATTTATACAGGGAATCCAGATCTGACCTCTGCTGGGCCATCGGGGATGCCAAAAGGGAGGACCAGACTACATAAGAGGGCCATACAAACCAAACAGATTCCCGCAGCCTATGGAAAAGCCTAAAGAACATTATGGGATGTAAACTGAAGCAGAGAGAGATAGCAGACAAAGCACGTCCCTCGCTGAGGTGCTCAATGCTTTCGCTGCTCGGTTTGAGCAGAATCCCAGTAGCGCAGTCACTCCTGCTCCAACAGCCCCAGGCACGCCTTGTCCATCATTCACCACTGCACATGTCATATCAGATTTCCTGAGAGTCAACCCAAGGAAAGCGACGGGCCTGGATGGAGTCCCTGGCCGTGCAATTAGATTCTGTACGGCCAAACCGGTGGAGGTACTCACCGACATCTTTACACTCTCCCCCCAATAAGCTGAAGACCCGATCTTTTTCACGAAGACCACCACCATCCCCGTACCTAAGAAAGCACATGCAATGTCCCAACTTGCCATTCCTCCTATTTTTGTGCCATCTGCAACTTTCGCAGCAGTGCCTTCACTTTCTTCCTACAAGACATTCATATACACATTATTACATGTTTATGTATCTAATATACATTATGTATTGTTATGTGTTGGAGGTCTTTTTGTCTATACAAATATCATTGTGCATTAGAGCTGATTGTGTTTACATGTAATATTATTGTGCATTGGAACTTAAATATTGGTTGTATTGGAGATGTTCGAGTTTATCGCCATATATTGTTGCATATTAGAATTGTTCAAACTTATATGTAAGTGTTGTTGTGTATTATAGCTGTTCCTATTTTTACATCAATACTGTATTAGCTCATGTTAAAGTTGTACTTTTCTTCTTCAAACAGCGACACTGTCTCTGACCATGTGGGGCTGGTGCTGAGTTCCTCCAGCACTCTGGGATAAATCTGCAATCCCAGCGTTGGCCAGACGGGCGGCAGCACAGAGCAGCAGTGGTTACAGTTTAGCGGCTGTGGGCAATGTTCAGGCAGGGATACTCAGTCTCTGATTATTGCAGAGGAAAAAAGACTTAACCTGGAATGGGGGGAGTGGATGGAGACATTAATTAAAGAGCCCTGGAGAAAGAGACAGGGTTAAATACAGGTAGAGAAAGCGTTAAAGATTGTAAAAGGGAGAGAATTCAGTATAGAATAATGGGTAGAGGAAAAGATAGACAATAGGAGAGTAATAGCGAGAAAGCTGGATACAGGACAATTGGTGGGGTTTAAAGACAGAAAGGGTGAGGATTTAATAGAAAATAACAGAGGAAGAAGTGCATAAAGAACAAGTGTGGCAATCCTGATTACAGGGGCACAGGGAGAGGGTTAGTGCAGGGAAATTTGGAGAGATTGTAATTTGGTCAGCCAGATGGATCTCATTAAATATGAGTTTCCTGAGTGGGGCTGTTAATCTGGTACATACAGGGAGTCCTGGCTGACAGGATATAAAGGGGAGTGTCAAGGGTTCTGCTCACTTGAGGAAACAGCTTTGTGCGAGCTGGGTGAATCTCATGTACTATGCAAGTTTGAATGCAGAGTGACTTGATGAGGGGTTACCACATTTGTAGAAATTGAGAGGAAATAATACAGAGTACTCAGGAGATTGTTCAATACAGGGGAGTAACGTGAGTGTTCAGTTAAGGGGAAAAGGAAGGAGAGATAAGACAGAGTGATAGAAAAAGAACGAAATAGAGAGTAATGAAGAGAAAGTTGTATACACCACAACAGGGACAGCGATAAATGCATGTGAACGGATAAGGTTAAGTCCAGAGTACGGAGGATTAAACGAAGAACAATAGTGAGAGTACTAATTAGAGAGTAATATGGAGAATGTTGAGTACAGAGTGGAGGTTGAAGCAGAGTGGCTGCAATGGAGAGTAATTGTAAAAAGATTAAATGGAAAGTATGAGGAAAATAACGGGTAATAGAGAAATGATGAAATGCTGAATAATAGAGAGTAATAGTGTTTAGATTCAGAAGCATTTGTTAAGCGTGTACAAGAAAATTTTCTTCTTCAGTATGCGGACGGACCTACGAGAAAAGGTGGGAAACTTAACCTACTCTTGGGAAATAATGCAGGGTAAGTGACTGGTGTGTCAGTGGGGGAGCACTTTGGTGCCAGTGACTATAATTTTAATAGTTATAAAATTGTGATGCAAGAGGGAAAAAGTTCTAAATTGGAGGAGGGCTAATTTTGATGTTATTAGGCAAGAACTTTCAAACGCTGACGAGGCTGACGTTCACAGAATCGGGTCGGATGGAAAATTGGAAGCCTTCAGAAATAAGTTAATGAGAGTCCAGAGACAGTATATTCCTGTCAGGGTGAAGGGAACGTCTTGTAGGTACAGGGAATGCAGGATGACTAAAGAAATTGAGGGTTCAGAAACAGAATGAAGCATATGTCAGGTATAGACAGGATAGATCGAGTGAATCCTGAGAAGGGTATAAAGGCAGTAGGAGTATACTTAAGAGAGAAATCAGAAAGGCATAAAGGGGACATGAGAACAGTTTGGCAACCAGAGTTAAGGAGAATCCAAAGGAATTTCACAAATACATTAAGGACGAAAGGGTAACTAAGGAGAGAACAGAGCACCTCAAAGATCAGCACGGTGGCCTTTGAGCAACAGGAGATGGGGGAGGGACGAAACGAGAATGTTGCATCTGTGTTTTCTCTAGAAAATGACTTGGAAGGTATAGAATGTTGGGAAATAGATAGTGACATCTTGAAAAATGTCGATAATACAGAGGAGGAAGTGCTGGATGTCTCAAAACGCATAAAAGAATATAAGTCCCCAAGACCTGATCAGGTGTCCACGGAAACTTTGTGGGAAGTGATTGCTGGGCCTCTTGCTGAGATGATTGCATCATTGATAGTCACAGGTGAGGTGTTGGAAGGCTGGAGTTTGGGAAACGTGGTGCCACTGTTTAAGAAGGGCGGTAAAGACAAGCCAGGGAACTATACACCAGTGAACCTGACGTCAGTGGTAGTCACGTTTTTGGAAAATATCCTGAGGGACAGGACATACATGTATTTGGAAAGGTGAGGACTGATTCGGGATAGTCAACATGGTTTTGTGCGAGGGAAATCATGTCTCACAAAATTAATTGAGCATTTTGAAGAAATATCAAAGTGGACTGATGATGGCAGATGATGATTGCTTTATCAATATGGATTTCAGGAAGGTAATGAGGTCAGCCAGCTGCACAACATGGGGCATGAGTTCCCTGACTGGGGCTGTTAATTGGGACCGATCAGTGAAGCATCGCTGATGTCAACGGGTGATATCAGGGATATTGAGATGCTGACGGCATGGCTCAGTGACAGGCTTTTGTCAAAGTTTATGCACTTGTATCAAAAGCGTGCATAATGATAGGATGCCAGCTTTTGAGTCGCTTTTTCGCTGTCAAGTATTGTTTTCGTCAATGTGGACCAGGACCTCTGTGTCTTCCCTTACCACACTATCCAACGCCTGCCTCTGTCCCACCTCAAGCCCATCCCACATCCAGGAAGGGGTAAAGTTGTTCTGGGATGTGCTTGACACTGGGAACTGGCGAGGCAACATACCATTCTGGATCTGTCAAGCCAGGACTGATGATTCTGAGTCAGACAGCCATTTTAGGTTTGTCCACTGCTGCCATTTGATTTTTAACATAGCACCGACACTGACTGTATAAAAAAGGTAAAACAGAAAAATATACTGGGGAGTTGAGGGTCGATGTCCTTTTGAGTGCAGCATTGAATGACCAGAATGACAGCAAGAGAGGAAGGCTTCCATGATGATGGAGTGAAATGTCACAAACCAATGTTTGTACCTCAAATTTAGAGAGATCTGAGAGAAGTAAAATGTTCTAGAGAATCATGCCAATGGCAATCATTGAATGGACAGAAATGCTACTTTTTGGCTGAAGATTTATGACTAGGTTAAGCATTTATAAGTTTATTGACGGCCTGAAATATTTCCAAGACGGAAATGAAGGAATAATGAATCACATTCTCTACATTATATTACACAATCTATGTGGTGCTCATTCATTCACTGAATATGTGTTCCCCTTTTCAGCGTTCCTATGTCATTCTTGTATTTTACTGTCCCACGTAACATTATGCTCGCCAATGTAACACATGATCATATGATCTCTGTCATTGATAGAAATTTTCAATGGCTGTATCTCAAGTAATGCTCCTTGTGGAATTGCTAATACCAACGTGACAAACTGATTATGGCATATGTTTCTTCTGGTCGCTGTTTTCTGTCCCTTATCAGTCTTCACACCAACTCCCATTTCATCATCACTACAGGGCACGGAGACAATATTAACTACCGAACACACATTTCTGGAATTTGACATTTTTTGCACCCTTGTGTGTGCAAATTCCCTACTGTGCTCATCTGTCCATCTTCCTTCAAATTTTGTCATCGCATCATCAGCCAAATGTTTTAGGTTTCTTCACCATACATGTGGGTACCATTCGTGCCCATCTGCTGTTGTACAGATCATGTGTGCATCAGAGTCAGATCTCAGCTGTCTCCAAGATAATCTCATCATGGTATGAGGATCTCTATTGATTTGAGCTTACGTAACGGTTGAATGTAGTTTTCTGTGAATATTTTCCTTGTTTCAAACGTTGCCTTCATTGAAGAAGTTATATTTGATTGAGACGCTGTATCCATGCAAGGTGAGCAATTCTATTTCGATGTTGCATGTGTTAAAACCTGAAATGTGTCGTCTCCATTTCTCAAATAATATTTCTTCACGGTAGCAGCTGCTGTTAAACGGGGAAGCGACGTCACAGTGTTGAGGAGAAAGTTCTCAGAGAGCTACTTAACAACTAGAATTTAATTTCCAAATGGTCAAAGTCAAGGGCAAAATGACTTAAAAGGAGATTCCAAAGTGGGCTGGATGGTGTTGCTTTGCCAATGCTGGCATGTGGGGTGGCACGGTGGTTAGCTCTGCTGCCTGACATTTCCACGGATTGGGTCTGAGTGGGATGCCCTTTGCAGGGTCTGAGTCGATTCAATGGGCCGATTGGCCTCCATGTACGCTGTAGGGATGTTATGAAATAACTCAATATGTGTTTTCCAATGTCTGCTATTGATGGATCGAGATTGGAGTCATTCAATAAACCTCAGTTTGAAAAATATTCTGCCACAATTGGGAGTTCACTCACCGTCATCACCTGGTCATTCAAATTCTTTAAGAAATGAAATGAATCACGGTGTAATGTTACAGTCCCCCAGGTAATGTTAGCAAGTATAAAGGAAAGGCTTGGATTTGAGATTGAATCACATCGGCATTGAGTTCAGAGATATTGCCTGCACAAAGAGCTTCATGCAGAAAATGATGTTTTATTTTCAGCATGTGCAATTCCAGGTAATTCTCTTGCATAATTGACTTGTACAACTAAATTTATGTGAATCTGCCTGAAGATTCTGTTCAGTTTACTGCCACTGACAATGGTACATGCACATATTGTGATCACCCTCACACAGGGGCGGATGACTGATATAGTTTCAAATTGCAGGGACGCTGCAGATTCCCCACTATCACAAATACCGAAGGAATTGCCTGGGATATTGAACTTTCGTCTGCCAAGCTATTCATCTTTATGGGAATCTCCATTTCAGTTGAAGACTACCGTGGAATTGAGCAAAGCCATCATGTCAGAAAATTAAAAACGATGATATTTTTATGTATCGATTTCAATAATATTTCGAGTGAGTTTGGTTCTGGCTATTTAGTAAGTAAGCAGTGGGCTTCTCTGTGCTTCTGAAGTTAATAGTTAACTTGTAGGTTTTTACGTAATCACAACAATTTGTTTTTAAAACAGCTTTTGAAGTTTGGCTCTAGGCTAAAAAGAAAGAACTTTGTTTATTCTTTGTTGTAACCCAACATGGCATTAAAATGGACCCAAAGATTTATTTGTGTGTTCTGGAATCTGAGATTAGGAATAGTATACCTTTTATTTCACTTTTTTAAATTTTGTCATTACTTTTACTCCTTTTAATTTCCTGTAACTGAGTGGAATATTAGATGTGTGCTGATTTGAAGTGAATGATAGATTTAGTCAATCACTTTACTGTGGAGCCAACAGTTCCTGTTCACCGCAGACCAGAAATGTTGGTTTAAAAGAAAGCTCTGCATATATTACTTAAAGCTAATTCAATTGTCAATCAGCTGTGTGGTAGATTCAGGAAGAGGTTTACTGGAGTACCAGTTTAATAGTTGAAATCACAAGTGACTTAACCAAGTGTTACATTCACGGATTCTGGTGTGATCATTGTTCGAGGAATATTCTGTTTGTAATCGCACCCTTGCTATTGTTTTGTCCCAGATTTAAAATACGTTTTTTTTTTCTTTTGATTTATGCATTGCTTTTTGATTGACGATTATCTATTGACTGCATGTTCATTGCCTTTGAAACTGTGTTATAAGTACATAGCTCGGTTTTTCTATTGTATTTCATTTATAGTAAACTTCTGTCTTTTTGCTGAAGCAATATTTACAGCATTGGTTTTGTACAATTCAGGAAGAGATTCCTTTGACTAATCAAATTAAATAAGGTGGTGATACATCAAGCTGGGGTCTGGGGTCTGGCTTGTTCTGTGTTTACATCAGCTGGGATCAGAAAAGAGGTGAAGCTGTAAAACACATCGTCTGACTCGTGAGGAACTGATTTACTAATCCTATACTTTGATCACACTATGCTCCAACTATACCCCTCCAGTTCCATTTATAAGCTCAGTCCTGACCGGACACCTGAACTAAGATATCGTGTCATATGACCCCCATCGCCAAATTACTACCCCGTTACCCTGCACCAGAGGCAACACAAAACAAATTCCCTCACCCCTGCCAGACCTGAAAAACTGAAAATAATTTCGAAATTGGATCGCTCATAGCTGCCGTTTGTGCACAGTTCTGATAACCACCTAACCATCAAGACAGACTTGCACTGAGAAGAATGTTGAAAAGATATACAAGAATATTGCTAATAATATGGAAATTACTGCTGCGTTGAGGAAAGATGGATACCTTAGGTTCATTTTCCCCAGAGGAGAAAGAGAAAAAATGTGATTCATGTGTCCAAACAACTAACGTCTTGAATGGAGACCTGTCACCCTGAACGAATGATCATTGAGCAGTGTACAAGAGGGATACTAATTCATTGAAGGGTTATCGGGGACTTGAGGACTTACCATTTCATCCAGAGGGTAGTAGTTTGTCTGGAATTCACTTCCCAGTTTTGGAGGAGTGGGGTGCTGTGGTTGGGTGACTGCTTCAGCTGCAACGTTCAACTCATTTAAAGGATACCTGGATCTGCACTTGAAGTGATCTTCAAGGTGCAATATGCTGGAAAGTGGGATTGGACAGTTACAAAGATTATTCAGCCGACCCAGACATGAATGACCTTTTTTCAATGCCGGAACTGATCTGAGCTTCTTTGGGATTTCAGAGGGACTGAGCGGTGTTATCAATTTGATCATTAGGTTAATATTGCTCGCCAAGTTTAGTTATTCGCATTATAAATCGGTTTTAAAGAAATATGTAGTTACCACTGACATGATCAGAACACACCAGGGAGTCAGACAGGTCGGATTTTTATTATATTATGTTTATCGTACTCAGATTAAAGCAGCCACGACCACTAATTGAAATAGAGAAATGTATCTCTTTTGTTCTTCGTTATGTACTTTTTTCTTAAAACGTCAACACGCACATTCTAAAACTGAATTCGACAATGCAGCGAATTCATTAAAAAGCTCACATTTCGCAAGTTAAATGTGCATTCTTTGCTGATTCAATGGACATTCACAATTAAAATACTTGCGAAACATTATAAGGAGTTGTTGACTTTCCAAAACAAACCACGAGGGACATGGTAAGTTAGCAAATCCGCAGTTTACCATCATAGAGAGGGCACATATAGTGCTTGATGCTTTGAATAATGAAACAAAACTTTGTCAGCTCTGTAAGCATTATCCATCGAATACTTCCATCTTCTCAAGTTGAACCAGTCCCTTCTTTTGTAATACAACGCCAGGAAAAACGTCGGTATGCAAACAACAGTCTAATAAATGTTCCATAGTGGATGAACGTCAACACTTTGAATCTCAACCCCATCTCTTGTTTGCAATGATAAGATCTTGTGCGAGGAGTAATCTGTTTTGATGTTTTGTTTCCAGTGACCCATGTTACGATGAAGATGATCGAATTAAGTGATTCCGGTAATATTATTTGTCTTTCCACAGATGCTGGCATACCTGTTGAGTTTCACCAATTACTTCTGTTTCTGTTCTATGTTTACAGCATCCACAATCTTTGCTTAATTTAATTCTCTTCCCAACTTGCCTCTCAGAAGCAATTCTTCGAATCATAGAACCCGACCAGACAGAAGAGGTCCTTCAGTGCATCAAGTTTATGTTTTCAAATCTGCACAAAATCAAGATTTGTCCCAAGTTTCAACACGATAATCCTCATCATGAATGTTGCAATACTTCAAGTGTTTATCCTCTTAAAGTCCGAAGCTCTGAATAGCAAGATCTCCTCACTCTCTGGTTGAAAGCCTTTTACTCCAATCTCCTCTAAACCTCTTACCTCTTCATCGTAAAATTGACGACCACTTCTCGTCTGTCAAATTCCTGTTCCCAATCCTGGAGTGAGCTGCATTGAAATGAGCCAGACTAAGAGCTGTCCTGTTTAACCTTGATATCTGAATACTTCCAACTGACCTAATTAGGTGCTAAGATCTTCCATTGCTCTCTGAGCAGACATGGATAATGTTTGAGCAGTTATTTCCGATTTCCAATTCACTTGCTGCCACTTTCGTTAATTTCCTGGTGATTTTGGTTCTCGCTCGGGAAAATGTGGTCTCTCCAACTGCACAAGGCGCTGCCTGTTGGCTATGGCAATGTCGGGTCTCCTGTTCATTTTCACTAACATCATATTCAGTCGACTGAAACAATTTTACTTCACAATATGTTTTCTGAACAATACATTTGCTTCCGAAAGCTAAGAGAAAATTTTGGGCAGACAAAGACTTGGCTGTGGTTCTAGCAACAACTGGCATTCTGCTCTGTCCCAAAAATAGAAATCCCTTCTATTTTCAGTTTCAATCTCGGAGGGTAGTTGACAACGTTCCATGGTACTGCCATGTAAACTTAAGTTAATTACTGATCTCAGGTGACTGGAGTTTAACTGATTTGATAACATTTCAACTCTTCTCATCCAATTCGTGTTAACTCTGTTGATGAGCAGTATGGCTGTCAGATACATTTTGGTGTGTAGTCGAGTCCGCAAGACACTGAGGGGCCTGAGTACGGCAGAGAGTCACAAAGTCGCAGAGATGGCCAGTCAGCGGAAGTCGGTGATTTCCCTCTTCAGCATATCCGTTAGTTTCAGCCTTCTGTGGACAGTGTACGTTGCAAACAACTTATACTTCCGCATTAAAGGAACAATTCGCCGAAAGTATGGCTTGCTCGTTATTTTTATGTACATCGGAGAAATGCTGAAGGATTTCAGCTGCAGTGACACATTAATTTATGCAGTGACTGTCCAATTTCTGAGCAAAGTTCGGAAACGCGGTGCAACAGCTGGTCACGTAAACTGTTCACTTCATGACTCTGCAAAACAACAAAGAGATGTTCAGACATGGCCAGAGTGTTCCCAGTGGAGGAATTGTTCATGTATGGCCAGGATTCCATCAGTGCAATGACAAGGATCTGACGATAGCACCAGCGGTGGATGGGGAGGTGGAAGCAGTATGGGTTACCAATCACTATGCTCAGGAACATGCTGTTATCACTGATTGACTGACGGTTGCAGGCACACGGGGACACCCAGACAATGAGTCACATCTCGGCCAGACCAGGTAAAGATGGCAGTTTCACTTCCGAAAGGCCGTGAACGAAACTTTACTTGTTGAATTATTTTTTCCTCTTGGACATTGCTAAGGCAAAACGATTAATCAACGAGTTGACCATTTCCCTGCAGACATCGACAGAGTCCCCTGCTGGCTTCCTTTTCGTATGGTCTGATCTACCTGCTTCCTTAGTGGGTCTGGTTTTACACTTATAAAGAGATATGCCAATTATTTTTGTAATACAGGTAGATAAATATACAACTTTACAAAACCAGTCTTTCCCTTTCATATCCAGTGTAACCTTACAGTTCTGAAATATCTATATCCATATACAAGCTTTAGATATGTTCGTGCTTGACGCGTATTCAATAGTGTTTATGGACTTGAAATGCACAGCTTGTCGAACTAGAGTTGGGGCTGTTTTCCTTCTCACATGGTTCTGCTTCATTGTCCTGATGTTCTCTGGAGTGCATTTGGGAGCTCTCTGATTTGAATGGCTTCTTTCTCCTTTGATGTGGAGGTGCTGATGTTGGACTGGAGTGGACAATGTCCGAAGTTCCATGAAACCACAGATATAATTGGAATTACACGATTTCGCTTGAGCTCTGATAATTTAGTTAGTTATCCAGAACATGTCCGACTGCTGTGGCTTAGCAGTAGTTTGATGTAACAATGTAACTGGTATAATTTATATTCAGCTTCTATTACAGGAAGGGTGTTACATGAGACAGCATTCGATATTTAAGAATCCCATTTTACATGGACAGGTCTCAAAAGCATTTCGATAGAAATTCAGGTTTTTTATTCCATCCGAAAGCTTGTCGCAATATCTCATCAACAACCCCTCAATTATCAATCAAGGTGAAGGCTTGCATATCTCTCTGACTTGATTCAGTTGACAGTGGATGCTGCAAGCTTGCTGGCTTACTATCTCAGTTTCACTGTCCAATTAACAATGGTTCAATGTGATCAATCAAATCAATTAGCTGGCGTACCTGGGCCTATCACACCAACACCACAGTCGACACCAGGATTTCTCTTACAGGTTCACAACGCTGCTGCCGTTGACACCAGAGATCCCATCTTCCTCCACCATCACCACAAAAAGCACGAGAAGACAATGATGAAGATGACAATAAAGAAGAACAAAGGATATGACTGACCTGGTGCTGGAAATCGAATCGAGCAAACAGCATGAACATGGCCTGCTCTGCCACAAGGAACAGTATAGGAAAATGTACCAGGAGGAGAACGTTTCAGCTGCAAGGTGACATGAGAGTGTCTGTGATTGGTTTCATTCAGATCCACTGACATCAAGCCGGTGTTCGTCTCTTACCATTGCCTCCTGCTGGCCAGGAAGGGAAGGTGGAGTCTGAATGTGAAACTGCCAAGCCCACAAAACAAGGAGCTGGTCAAAACGATTAGACTGTTTGGAGAAGAGTGAAGGTCCAATTTGAGTCTTCCTCAAATATCCAGGAAACAGTCAAGGGGTGCATCAAGAGGATCATTCGTTTCAAATGTCTTCTTAGAAGAGAGTAACAGGGAAAACTGGCGAATGTGCACCAGAGCATGCAGAAACAACCCCGCTGTCCTCAAAGGGGCTCAATGTCACGGAGGAAACCCAGGAGGTGAAGCGGCAGCAAGCCTTGCACTTTTCTTTGGAAGCCTCTGAGATTATCTCCCGGTCCAAGGTCCATAAGGTGTAATGGAATGAGACGTACTCACTTTTGATCCTCAGAAGGAACAAATGGAGATCTCTGTGCTCAGCCACCAGAAGTAAGAAGATGGCTCGCTAACGCCATCCCAGTCTGACATCCTGAGGATCAACAAATGCTTTTATGCTGGACTCTATGATGCAAAGCTCACTGACACTGCGACCTCCCATTAGTTTCTGTCCGCGATCGTAGAGTTCTGAGACGGCAGCACAAGAGAGAGGCTGCATCAGCTGTTATCTCTGGATGAACTGACCAAAGCCCTCCAATCCTTAACAACGAGTAAATTTCCTAGAAGTGATGGCTCACCAGACAGGTTATGAGCAACTCTGTCAGATTTGTTTGGCGATTACCTGCTGGAAGTGAACGACAGCATGCTGCCGACAGGTAACTTGTGTGAATCCATAAGGGAAGTTATCACCCCTTCACCTACAATCACAATGTTTAGATGGATGACGAAGGACAAATTTTACGCTGAATGCAGAACGAAAGTCTGACTGAAGTCATCGCCAACCTGAACAGGTCTTCATTGTGATATGTGATTCACACTGACCAAACTGTTCTGTCTTGTGCAGAAAGACACCCGAGATACTTGCAGTCCTTAAGGATATGCTCACCCATGCGCAGGACAGGTCTGCTTCATCAAGCTGGACCAGGAAAAAGCCTTTGCCAAGATATCGCACACCTACATGTGGGATGTGCTCTCTAAAGCGGTCTTTGGGAGGAAATCCGCACACGAATCCTACTGCTGCGCACCAATATCGGCAGTGCAGACTTAATCAATGGGTGGCAAACAGAAATCTTCAGGATCAGATCGGACGGGCTACAAGTCCACAGAACGGACGACAAAATTTTCACCAGGGTGCTGTCTTCTCGCCTGGCTTCCGTGCGGGCACACATGATTCACCCGGACCAGTCCTACATGGTCCCGGGCCAGAGGATACACAACAACGTCCACCTGGTCTGGGACCTGATTCATTTCTGTCGACGGCTGGTCCGTCGAGTGCCTTCCTGTCTCTCAACTTGGAGAAGGCGTTTGACTGGGTCAATCACGAGTACCTGCTCGAGACACTGCGGGCATTCGGGTTCGGGACTCGGTTCGTCGCCCTGATTCGAATTTTGTACGCCGCAGCAGAGTGTCTGGTTAAACTTAACGGGTCCATTATGGAATCCCTTCGCTTCGGGAGACGAGTACATCAAGGCTGCCCCCGTTCGGCCAGCTGTATTCCCTGTGCATGGAACCTTTCATGCGCCACTTGCAGAGGAGGTTGTCGAGGCGAGTTCTGCACGGCGCGCACGGGGGGTGCCATCTCGCCCGACGCCGATGACATGCTCCACACTTTCACTGACCCGAATGACCTGGGGAAGATGCGCGAGTGCCAGGCAATGTACTCAGCAGCATTTTCCACCAGGATCAACTGGGCCAAATGTTCCGGATTACTGGTCGAACCGTGGCGGGTGGACTCTCGGGCGGAGGAGTTATGAGGGTTCAGCTGGAGTGCCACCCATCTCCTCTACATGGGGGTCCACCTCAGCCCGGCTGAGGAATCCTGGCCGACCAACTGGCAGGAACTGGAGGCCAAAGTCTCAGCTCGCCTGGGCCGCTGGACAGGACTGCTCCGAGTGCTATCTTACAGGAGTCGAATGCTGGTCATAAACCAGCTGGTGTCCGCTATGATGTGGTCGTGGCTGGTCACTTTGGTCCCTCCTCGTGGCTTTGTCGCTGACATCCAGAAAACGTTGGTCGACTTCTTCTGTGACAAAAAGATGCACTGGGGCGCTGCGCAGGTCGTGAGTCTCCCTATTGAGAAGGGCGGACAGTCACTGGTGTGTGCCGCACCCAGGTCATGATGTTCTGCCTTCAGAACTTGCAGCGATACCTTTACATCGAGCCTCCTCCTACCAGGTGTGTAACCTCAACTACGACACATAGCTCCTGCTCGTCAACCGTGATGGTTTGGATGTTGCCCTCAAGACGCTGCCTGTTTTTTACCAGGACATGATCACTGTCTGGAATGGTAGAACTACGCCGTGCCTATCCTCCAGCAGAAATAGTGGATGTCATCAGAGAGCCGTTGCACAGGAATCCGCACCTCCGTACTCACGGGTTCGAGTAACTGTTGGAGGGGAGGGCCATGGTGGTGAGGGTGAGCAGGGTCGGGGATGTGCTGGGTGCCGGGGGCCTGGGCTGGACGCTGCCTCAGGACATATCGAGCAGGGCAGCGGTAAATATCAGGTTCGTGGCCAGAGCCATCCGACGCCTTAAAACGGCAGCGCTTGGACCCGACGTAGTGCACCAGTTGGAGAACGCTCACGTGTGCGATGGGATCCAGTCTGCGCTCACCCCATCCCCAACGGAATTTCACATTGGCCCCATGGTCCAGCACTTCCCGCGGGACCCTGTGTCCCACAACCTGAGCCACCTCCGGAATTTTAATTTTGTTCCCTTTCAAGGGGTAAAATGGCGGCCCCTGTTTCGACTGCTGCTGCACACCGTCCACCTCATTCCCTCATCCACCGTCCGTACACGCCTTGGCGTGCCCATTTGCCACCGGGTGGTGGGGATCCCCAGTGGAGGGCTCTCTACGCGGGACTCCTCCCCCTTTCTCTCGGGGATCTGGGGTGGAGGGTGTTACACGCAGCGTTCCCCTGCAACCACAGATTGCGGTGGTTCATGGACGTCAAACCCAACTGCTTGTTCTGTGGCACTGTGGACTCCGTGGACCACGTGTATATTGGGTGTGGGCGTTTGCACTCCCTTTTTGATTTTCTTAAAAAGCTCCTCCTCTGCTTTTGGTTCCACTTCAGTCCGACACTCCTGATCATTGGGCACCCGGTACGGAGGAGGGAGGGCAGGTCTGAAGACCTCCTCGTGGGTCTGCTCCTGGGCCTGGTCAAACTAGCCATAAACAGGTCCAAGCAGCGGGCCGTGGAGGGGGTCGTTAAGGCCGACTGCCTGCTCCTCTTCTCCGGTTACGTTAGGGCCCGGGTGTCCTTGGAGAAGGAGCACGCTGTGTCCACCAACACCCTGGAGTTTTTTCAAGGAGAGGTGGGCGCCACAGGGGGTGGAGTGCACTATTTCACCCTCAAACTCTATTTTGATTTATTCTCTGCCCTCCCCTTCACTGTTTGATCACACAGCATTGCCCTTTGATGTGAAGGGCACTGCTTGTCACTGGCCACCCGGGTGGTTTCCTATCTTCCTAGTGGTGGAAATTTGAATAAAGATATGTGCACCTTGTGTCTTTCACTGTGTCTCACACATACACAAACAGGATGTGAGGTGGGGAAAAACAAGCACGAGGGAAATAAAACAAACTGGAGTGTCAGCGGTTTTGCAGAAAACGAAAGAAAAAATAAATAAATAGGACTGTCAAGGGTTCTGTTCACTCTGAGAGCTGGCTCTGACGGAGGTGGACCAGTGTCAAGAACTCTCCATGTGTGAATAAATGGTAACTTGGTGATGGGATACTGGACTCTATGGAGTTGTTTCTTTCATACCTTATAAGAAGTCCTGCCTAATTCAAGCACTAATTAAAAAAAAGAATAACCAGGGTTTCGTCCCCTTCACTGTCTGATCACACAGCATTGCCCTTTGATGTGAAGGGCACTGCTTGTCACTTGCCACTCAGGTGTTTCTTTTCTTCCTGGTGTTGTAAATTGAATAAAGATTCGTGCACCTTGTGTAATTCACTGTGTCTCACACCTGTGCACACACAATATGGGGGCTAGGGAAAAGTAAACCCGACTGCAGTTAGGGCAAGGTTGAAGAGAAAACAATTTTAAAAAGGGAAAACTGGACTTCTGCTAACTCGGAACAAGCTTTGGGTTAACTGGGTCAATGTCATTACTATGCAATACAAACACGGTGTGACTTGATGACGGGTAAACAGCATTTGTGAAAGGGGAGAGGATTTAATGCAAAGTAATAAGGGTAGTGTTGATTACAGGGGAGTAGGGCTAGCATTACAGTAACAGGAAAGGGAGGGTGTTAGGACAGTGTAATAGAGAAGGGACAAAACCGAGAGTCATGAAAAGAGAGTTGAATACATGATAGCAGGAAGAGAGGTAAATACAGGTAAAAAGAGATGATTCAAGACAGAGTGGACAGGATAGATTAATGAGACAAGGCCTCCATTTCACAATGCCATCCTGAGTCTGATTGCACCTCTGCGATGAATCATTCCTCATCTTCCTGTTTCCAATTTCAACCCCAGTGCCCGTCACCTGAGCTACAAGATTGTTAAACTACAAAAGGTGTCTATTCCTGTCTAGTAAACAGAACCATGGCCAAGACATGGCTTACGAGGGGAGTTAGAGGTAGTATTCGATGCAAAAAAAGGAAGGGCTGTAAGGACTGGTGGCACTTAAAAAGTCAGCAAATGAGGGTCAAGTGTTTCATTCAGAAGGGGAAAATCGCATATGAGATTAAGATTGCAGAGGGCATAACCACGTATAAGTTTCCATATAAGTGTCTTAAAGAAAACAAAATGGTGAAATCTGACAGAAAGCCTTTCAGTCACAAGCAGGAAAATTTAAACGGGGGATAATGGAAATTGCCGGCAAAGAAAATGAATTTTTTGAGTCACGGAGTCATAGAGACATACAGAACAGAAACAACTCTATTTTCTATGAAATCCGAGAATCCGTAAGTATCCTCACCAACGTCTACAGGTGCATTTGTGAGAGAATTCGTTCTGGGCTCCCAACAGCATAGTATGGGAACTGCTACACCCAGTACCATAAGAAATTGTACAAGGTTGTATGCACAGCCGAGTCCACCATGGAAATCAAGCTTCCATGCATGGATTCCTTTTATGCAGCCCACTGCTATGGAAAGGCTGTTACCATCGTAAAAGACCCTCCACAACTCGGTAATGCTCTCCTACAACGTGTTTGGTCATGCAGAAATACAGAGGCCTGAGCATGCGCAACAGCAGATTCATAAAGAGCTTCTTCTGGAATGTTATTAGACTATTGAATCGACTATCCTGCCTCAAGTAATGCTGATCTTCCAAATGTTGATTCTGTTGTACACACTGTGAAATGTAACCTGAATGCCTCAGTCTAAATCTTTTGTTCTGAACACCCTCACATCCCATGATCTGCTTGTACTGCTCATAAACAAAGCTTTTCGCTGCACTTTGGTGCAACTGATAATAAATTCATCAAATGAAATCAAATCAAACTTATTCTGCTAACCAGCCATCTAAAGGAATCCAGTCCAATTGACCAGCATTTGTCTCGAAACCCTGTAAACCACTACGGTTGCTCATTCAGATGCCTTTTAAATGTTGGAATTGTACCAGCCTCCACCACTGCGTCTGACAGTTCCATCCAAGCTTGCACCTACTTCTCCGTGAAAAAGATGCCTGCTGGGTCCCTTTTAAAACGTTCCTCTCTCACATAAACCTACTATCTGTAGTTTTGGTCTCTATTATGCTGGGGAAACGTCCTTGGCTATTTACCCTATCTCTGACCCTCATGATTTATAATCTTTGACATGGTGACACCTCAACCTCTGACGCTATGGCGAAAAGAACCTCAGACTAGTCATACTCCCTCTTTCGCTGAAACACTCCAAGACTGGCAATATTCTTATACGTTCATGGAGTTAGCATGTGTAAATGCATGCAGAAAGTTTCCTCCACAACACCACCATTCTACAATTGCAAGGGATGAGGGAGGTCCGTTGACCAGTTTCACTACTGAATGCAGATTTCACAATCGTTTCTAAGGTCATCGCCAACCACTGCGCTGGAAGTAGTGATGATGCCGATCAACCTGAGCTTTACTGAACAGAATGATCTCTAAAAGCCTCACTCCTCAGGGACAGGATCGTGGGAAACTTGGCCTGGTGGGCGCCAACTTCATCGGCCTGGAGCAGGGGCAGGCTTTTCACAGGAAATCGCACAGTTACATGTGGAATGTATTCTCCAAGTAGGCTTTGGGCAGGAAACCCACATTTTGATCTCACAACTCTACACCAACAAGTGCAGTCTCAATAAATGGTTCAGAATCACAAAGCTTCCTGATAAGATTGGGATTCAAGCGATGCTTCCCACTCTTTCCTTTTCTGTTTTATTGTTGCACAAGAGAGGGGTGAATTATTGTAATTCATTCAGGCATTGCTTCCTGTTTCACCATTGCTAATCAACTAACTATATTTTTTAATATGATTGCTTTCTCGATTATTGCCTATTTCTACACGAAGCCTTCATTGTTCTCTTTATTTCAAATGAGGAATCACGTTTCTGCTAAATTTCTTCATTCTCCACCTGAATAATTAATTCAAGGTTTTATGGACACTGATCGCCAGTCCACTGATATTGTTCAATAATGCTAACTCATTGTGTCCGTAATTCTTGTGGAAAGCGTCAGAAATCGCTTAATTCTTACATCTGCGCTCTTGTGTCAGTTCAATGCTGCGAGATGTAATAAAACAATCCTTCAAGAATGCATTGTGGCCGGTTGCAAACAATTCAAGATACTGATGTGCTCTTCCAAACTGATTTTGAAAAAAAAACCCATCATGCATCATCACAAAGACTAAATGGAAAAGGTGAGGTTTCGACAGTAACTGCATCACTTCATGCATATGTTATTGAGGATCTCCCAAAACTCAAAAGTAATGCTCGAGAAAGGACCCTGTACCTGAATATGTGAGATGCATAAGTGGAGTGTTTGATCCTGAAGGCCAGGATTCAGAACCAGAATGACATTACAGATCTAGGATGTGTTTCAGCTGCTTTCGTTTCTCACTCAAGATTGTCTACCTCCCGTGGTCGCTTCATCTGCCTCCTAAATGTGTTTGTTCCCAGTTCTCCAACCCTCTTACAGGTTGGATTAAATATTCCACAATAATGGCCGGCATATTGCTCCAGAAGGTTAACAATCCCCATCCAACGAAAAAGAAACCGATGTTTCCAATGTGTTTAGATCACAACAGTCCCAGACACCTCACCAACAATCAAAATTTCCAAAGCTTTTCTTCCCAGCACCAAAGTTTACTAGCGCGGGAGACTGACCATAATGCAGAGTTACATTGTACTTTGCTCAAAAACTGCATGAATTAATGTTAAACTCTGTGATTTCACTTTTTTAGTTTACAATCAGTCTAAACATTATGACAAAGACAGAGAACACGGGGGCTAATACCTTCAAAATTTTGTAGCTAACACCTATTGTTACAGTTAACCGGAGACTGCAACTTTAAAACAAAGGTTTTGTGATTTACACATGAAAGAGGTGAAACTATCACAGTGTTCTAACAGATGAAAGCCACAATAAATAATTAAGGTTTTTTCAATGATTAGTTTCAGTAACATCGCACTAAACTTTTGCTGTAAATTCTGTCTTAAAATTGTGTTCTCCAAAACCGCCTGATGAAGGAGCAGCACTCAGAAAGTTAGTGCTTCCAATAAACCCTGTTGTGTTATAACCTGGTGTTGTGTGATTTTTAACTTTCTGTGTGTGTGTGCATGTGTGTATCTAAGTGTGTGTGTGAGGGGCGGGGTTTCTGTTTCCTGCTGGTTGTGGTTATCTCTCTGTGTTATCATGAGTCTCCCTCTCCTTTACAATGACAATTGAAGTCTTCAGTGGGACACGGTGCACTGATTTCTCTCAATACAGTATTTATGGGAAACTGGAAAAGATGTAAATATCAGTATCTTTACCCCAGAAACCTTGAAGGGTAAGCTGTTATTTCAATTCAAAGGCCTAAGTCTTACGAACTAAGCAAGGGAGGGAATACTCAGTGAAATGCAGGACAGCAGCTCTTTTCTCCATGTTTGAACCAAGGCTATAATATATTATTATCGTTTGAGGTAAGAGCGGTTTGTGTGCATTTACAAATATTGTTAGAAATTGGTTCATTAGACCATACGATGTAAGAGCAGAATCAGGCCGTTCAGCCCACCCAGTCAGCTCTGTAATTTAATCATGAATGATCTGTTTGTCAATCCCACTCTCCCCTTAACCAAAGGCGTCCTTCCAAATCCAATGTATCTCTGTTTAAACACACTTGATGGCCTCCCCTCCACAGCTCTCTGCGGCAATGATTTCCATAGATTAACCACTCTTTGGTTGAAGAAATTCATCCTCATCTATGTTGCAAATTTTGTCCCTTCATCAGGTCCTAGTCTCTCCTACATGTGGAAACAGCTTACACGCAGAAGCTGAAATGAAAAGACCATGCACAAATGGAGGTCTGATGTTGGTCTGAGGCTGTGGAAGACAGTCTCCAGGACTGCTAGGAATCAGTGGTTTTGACCGTATTCATGTATCGGCAGAATACCTGGATGATTATGACACCAACGTCATAGTCTTCATTACCTAATGCATGGAGGACTGCATGCGAAATAAGTTAATCCGAGTATTTCCCAATCGTGGACCTTGGATGAACCAAGAAATACACTCCCGCCTAAATACCAGATAGGCACAATTTAAGGCGGACAACACCGTCTAACGCAGAGAATCCAGATATGACCACCAAAATGGAGTGACTACTGGATCAAGTTCAAGGCGAATGCGACCAAACAGAAACCAATCGCCCATAGCACGGCCTAAACAACATTACGGATACGAAATGATGCAGAGCAAGATAGCAGACAAAGACATATCCCTCCCTGACACACTCAGTGCTTTCTATGCTTGATTTGACCTGAATGCCAGCGTTGCAGTGACTCCGGCCCTAACGTCCCCTGACACTCCTGTTCTTTTGGTCACCACTTCAGATGTCCGATCAGTCTTTCTGAGAGACAACCCAAAGAAAGCAGTGAGCCGACACGGAACCACAAGTTGAGCACAGAGATGAGTTGTGAACCAACTGGTGGAGTATTCACCGACATCTTCAACCTCTCCCTCCAACAAGACGAAATCCCCACCTGCTTGAAGAATAGCATGGCTATCCCTGTACCAAAGAAAGCGCATGCAATGTGCTAACTTGACTTCCACCAATTTTTGTCTCATCTGCAAATTAGTCAAAAGGACATTGCCTTTCTTCATTCAAGTTATTCAAAAATGTGTCGGGAGAAACAGTGTTGACTATTGGGGTCCAGGGAGAGGGGAAGTACAGGGGCAGCTGGAAAAAAAATAATTTGTTCAGCTAGATGGCTCAAATTGAATGAGTTCCCTGATGGGGGCTGTAAACATATTCCCATCAGGGAGTATTGGCTGTCAGATACAAACAGGAACATTGGGGATTCTGCTCACTCCAGAAAGCAGTATTGTGGTAGCTGGGTCAGTTACAGATACTACGTAAGCATAAATGCAGTGACTTGATAAAGGGTTCCTGGCCTCTGTGACACGTGAGTGGATTAAATACAGAGTAATAAGGACAGAGGCGATTATAGGGGAGCAGTGTGAGAATTATGTTAAGAGGAAGATGGAGGACAGTTATTACAGCGTAATTGAGAATGAACTACCTAGAGTGGACAGTTATTACAGCGTAATTGAGAATGAACTACCTAGAGTGCTATGACGATAAGGTTTAATACAGGATAGCAGGGATAGGGGAAACACAGGGGAAAAGCAGATATGTACACACAGAGCGCAGAGGATTAAATGAAGACTAATCGTATGTGAGTTAATTGGAGAGCAATGTGCAGAAAGTTGAATGCAACGAGAGGACTAAAGATCGTCATGTGTGCAATTTAAATAAAATTGTGGAGTGCAGAGTAATTGTAAGAATATGAAATGTAAAGTAGCAGTGACAGGATTGAATAGAGAGGAATAGGACGTAGGTTAAATATAGGGGAAGAGAGAAATGGTTAAGTACAAGGAAATAGAGAGACTCAAACGCAGAATAATATTGGGGCAATTAAAGATGAATTGGGGAGGATTAAATGCAGACGAATAGGAAGAGGTTTAAATACAGGGGATTGGATAGAGAGGAGTGAATTCAGATAATGTCTTAAATACAGTTCAAGAGAGAGAGAGCGAGAAGGTGAAAGACAGAGTATCCGGGAGAGAATTTAACACCGGGGAAGAGATTGGATTGCAGAGAGAATAAGAGAGTTGTTTAACTCCTGTGTATTAGGTAAAGGATTAAATATTACTCAACAGAAATGTTTTCCTGTTATAGTTATTGTTGGTGAAATGGGTATAGCCTTCCAATTAGCTTCCAATAAATGTTCTGATTCCTTCAGATTTCCAAACCACAACATTAAGTCACTCCTTTCAACTGCACAATTACTCCCCTCCTATACTGCATTGTCTCACAATATCACCTCTCTCCACCTCACTGTCTACTCAGTCTTGGCACATCACGGACAACCTACTCCTCACAACTGCCTCGCCCACCTGCTCTCTCTTTTTTATTTAGAGCAGTGTGGACTAATGTAATTCCCTTCTCCTGGTCTTGTACTCACATGAGAGGGAATGAATGGCATTCTGTTGTTCCGCTTTACACTCTCAAAATGAGCTAAACTACCTCCTCCACTTCCTTTGTATCAGTCCCAAACGGGGCTTTTAAAAATTAATTCATGGAAATGAAGGAGTCACTGATCAGAGCCAACATGTTCTTGCTCATCGTTAATTGCCTAGAGGACAGATAAGTGACAAATACATTGTTTGTGCCTGGAATCATTGTCGTCCTGATAAAATAAGAATGGTCGTTTTTCTCTGGAAAGGATTCGAATCAACCGACAATCGTCATTGGATTTCTGGTCATTAGACTCATCAATTCCAGAGTTTTATTGAATTCAACTGTCACCATCCAACATATAGTAGCATTTGAATCCAGTTCCCCAGAACATTACCTGGATCTCTGGATTGTCAGTCCGGTGATAATTCCAATAAGACACTGCATCCACATGCTGAATGGCTTCCTTCTATGGAACATGCTGGAGGTGGGGCTGAACAAAACCAAAAGAACTGTGGATGCGATAACTCAGCAAGAAAAGCCGAACATGCTGGGAATAAAAGTCAGCATGTCTGCCAGCAATTACGTAGAGAATTCAGAGCTGAATGCCCTCCTGCTCCAGTACAATAGGCTGGAGAAGGGGCTGAAAGGCCTCCTCCAGTTCCTGTGGTACACGCAAGCGAAGGAGTTGAATAGTCTACACCTGTTCTATTGTTACTGGGTGTGTCTATGACAGCAGCACACTCATTGAAAACTGAGCAATGCTTTATCTATTGAATTAAAAACAAAATCCGTCAGTGAAATGTTCAATTCTCTGGCTAATTGTTCGAACATTGAACAATATTTTAGATAACGGCTGCTTGCAGTATTCCAAATACTTCAGATAATCGCTGTTCATTAGTGGGATCGTTCTACACACATTTTATACTGTAAACCAGTGAAGGAGGCAGAGAAATAGCAGATAATGTAAGAAGTGAGAAACAATTAAACTGTCTAGACAAGAGATATGCGAATTCAGGAGGTGACATATGAACATCAAGGCTTGGAGATGTACACTTTACTTCTCTGGAAAGTGGCTGGGCAGTTTGAACAGGCTTGAAAAAAAAACTCTACAAAGTCGAGATGGAATACAAAGTTAAGGAAAATATTATTAAATCTTTACAATTCATTGTTTCAGACACAGTTGGGGGGACACCAATCAAATCTGAACTCTTGAAAAGTGAATGATTTGTGATGGGTTGAAATGGAGCTCTGCCCACTTCTCAACGCTACTCCTTTTGGAAGGATGTCACTGCCTTGGATAAGCTCGGGGCTAATAGTCATAGGAACACAGAAAAAGGTCAATCAGCCCCCGCGAGCTAGTTCGACCATTCAATGGTTGATTTGCAGCAGAACGCCATGCACCTCTATTTGTACCTTTCCCTTAATACCTACGTTTACCAAAAAATAAAATCCACCTCGGATTTAAAATGAACACCTAATCCACAGTCGTTTGTCGTAAAGATTTCCAAAAAACCTCTCTGTGTGCAAATGCTTCCTAACATTTCTCGTGATCACACAGGCCTTAATTTGCAGACTTTGTGCCATTGTGCTTGAATCCCCAACCAATGGAAACAGTTTACCTTCATCCACCCTGTCTTCAATTTCGACAGATACAAGGCCACATTTGTCCGGCCTCTCCTTATAACTAAACATCTAAAGTTAAACTCTCATTCTTGCAAACCTGTACTGTATTCCCTCCCATTGTATGCCATTGTATCCAAACTAAGGTGTGGTTGCTGGATCTGTTTACATTTCACCAAGTGAGATCCAGCCAGGGATTTGTTTCATTGCAGCTGTAACATTTGTGGTATTTTGTGAGATGACAGCATCACTGGTCAAAACAGCATTTATTGCCAATTCTTGGCAGTTCAGAGTCAACCATATTGCAGTTGGACTGGAGTCACGTACCGGCCAGATCAATTAAGGATTCCATTTTCTTTCCCTAAACGACATGAGTGTAATTTTACTTATTGGTTTTTCTGCCAGTAAAATTCTAAGGCAAAAGGATTAATCGCTGTGTAGGCCATTTCCCTGTAGACATTCAGAATTTCACCTGTAAGTTTTGTTCTCATATGATCTTGTCGATCTGCTCACTTCGTGGGCCTCGTCATCCACCAATAACGAGACGTGGTTTATTTTCTTTGATGTACAGGTTCGATAAATATGCAGCTTTACAAACCCAATTTTTTCCTCTGAAAGCCCGGGTAATTTTTCAGTTCTGAAATGTCTTTGCCGAGGCACGAGGTTAGAATCCCTGATTACGACTTGTTGAATTGGAGTTGGAGCTGTTTCTCCCACTCCCAAGGTCCCTGCTTCTTTGCCCTGAGATTCTCTGCAATGTGTGTGGGAACACTGATTTGAGCTGCCTTTTTTTAGCTATGATGTGGAGGTGCCAGCATTGAAACGGGGGAGACAATGTCAGAGGTCACACGATACCAACCTATTATCAAACAGGTCAAGTTGAAAGCACAAGCTCTCCTGTGATTTCTGATCTTTTTTTAGCCAGTCATTCAGGTCATGTTCGATCAGAATTGTTTAGTGGCCGTTTGAAGTAAAAATGTACTTAACATAATTTAAATTCAGTTTCTATCATAGAAAGTGTGGTACATTATCAGCATTTAATATTTTGATGTCATCTTTTTAAAGTAACGATCTCAAGAATACTTCTATTTAAACTCAGAACTATTTTTCAATCCGAAATCTTGTGGCAATGTCTCATCACCAATCCATTCAATTTTCAGTCAAAATGAAGACTTGCATATCTGTCTGACTTGATTGAATTTGACAGGCAAAGGGGCAAGTTTCCTGGTTTAACATCTCAGTTCCATTGTCTCATTAACACCAGTACAATGTAATCGGTAAAGATAATGGGATTGTGTACCTGGGACTACCCCTACCAACACCAGGATTCATGTTTCAGTTCATAAAGCTGCTGCTGTAGATACCAATAACACCATATTCAGCAACCGTCATGGCCAAATGCAAACGAAAGTAAAGATGAAGACGAGAGAGCAAAGAAGAAAGAAGTTTACAACCAACCTGTAAGCAAATGCACACAACAGCATGAACGCTTTTGAAACGATCACAAGGAAGGTTGAAGGGGAATTGCGCAGGCTTGGAACGTTTCACCTGTGAGGTTAGATTGGAGAGACTTGGATCGGTTTTGGGCAGATTCACCGACGTCAACCCGGTGTTCCTCCATGATCACTGCCTCCTGCTGGCCAGCAAGTGATCGTGTAACCTGATGGTGAAACTGCTGAACCAAGAGAACACAGAGGATCTCAAAATGGATTCCACAGTTTGGAGAACTGTGACATCCCTCTTTCAGTCTCTCTCGGACTTGTGGGAGATAATCAAGGGGAATATAAAGAGGATCTTTAGCAGAGAGAACTGTCCAAAATCCAAAAGAGCATGCAGAACCTACGCTTACTGCAGGCGATGGAGGTCGATGTTATGACCAACCTTTCGTAAGCCTTGCTCTTTACATCAGAAGCCTTCAAGGTAATTTCCTGGTCAAACATCCACAACGCCGAGTAGAGTGAGTCCTGCGCATTATTGTTCTTTCAGAAGATGGACAGCGGGAGATCAGTGATCAGCAGCTTGAAGGAAGAAGATGGCTCGGTTATGTCCTCTCAAAATGACATTCTGAGGATCAGGAAATCCTTTTCTGCTGGACTCTACGACATGAAGGCAACTGTCACTGCAAATCTCCCAGTCATTCCTGCCAAATATCACGGAGGTCTTAGATAACAGCACCTAGGGGTTGATGCGACAGCAGCCATTCTCCCTGATTGAGCTGACAAGGCTTTTGAGTATTCAGAAATGTGTAAAATTCCCAGAGATCACTGCTTCCCCACCAAATTGTGGTCAAATCGGTTTGGACATGATTGGCCAGGACCAATGCATAATGCACAAGAAATGGTATCTCGCCGCTCATCGACAATTCGAAGGACAAGTTGGAGGGCTGGCAACCTGTTTCATTGCTGACTGCACATTAAAAAATCTTATCTAAGGTCATAACCAACCAGGTCAGATCTCCTATGGGATCAGTGATTCAAACCAATAAAACCTGTCCTGCAGTGGGCAGCACTAACGATGAGCGCATTTTTCTCCTTAGGGACATGATCACCTAAGTACAGTACAGGGGAGTTGGAGTCCTGCCTCATCAGCCTGGACCAGGAGAAGACCTTTGACAGGATATCGTACAGCTCAGTCTGAGATGTGCTTTCCACATTGAGTTTTGGGGAGGATTCCGCAAATGAATTCGACAGGTCGTAGAGTCATAGAGATGTACAGGATGGAAACAGATATTTTTAAGCTTCTGCCGTCAATGGCTGGGAATCAGAGGGCTTCCTGACCAGATCCAGAGTCAGGCAGGGCTGCCCATTCTCACCTATCCTGTTTTCTTGCTGATCCCGAAGCACCTGAATAATTGTTGCAATGCATTCAGACATTTCTCCCTCTTTTGCCTTTGCCAAACAACTGAGAACGTCTTTGTTAATGCTCCTCAGTCCAGCGTTGCTAATTTATACATCAACTCTCTATTTAGATTCAGGACGCAAGTTTCTTCATTCTCCATGTTGTCAAATAATTCGAGTATGTTGAGATCACTCTTCCCCAATACAATAAAATTGCAAAATCATGCGTTTGCATTGTGTACGTACGATTTGGAGAAAGCATATTTCATTGCTGCGTGTTTAGATCTGTGCTCCTGTATCAATTCAAGACGATGAGAAGTAATAATTTAATTCTTTCAAAGTGGTATCTCTGTCCAAAATACCGAACATATCATCATAAATAATAAGTTATAAAAGGGAGGTTTCAAAACTAACTTATCACTTTAAGATTAGATTAGATTACAGTGTGGAAACAGGTCCTTCGGCCCAACATGTCTGCACCGACCTGCCGAAGTGTAACCCACCCATACGTTTACCCCTTACCTAACACTACAGGAAATTTAGCATAGCCAATTCACCTAACCTGCACATCTTTGGCCTGTGGGAGGAAACCGGAGCACCCAGAGGAAACCCACGCAGACACGGGGAGAACGTGCAAACTCCACACAGTCAGTTACCTAAGGCGGGAATTGAACCCGAGTCTCTGGCGCTGTGAGGCAGCAGTGCTAACTACTGTGCCACCGTGCCGCCCACACATATTTTATTGAGGATCTGGCTAGAAAAGTAACATTCAATTAAAAGCAAACCACTCTTCCAATGTATTCAGATCGCACCAGCCACAGAACTCTCACCAATAAATGAAATGTGAGACGATCTTCCCCTTGGAACCAATATTTCCAGCCACACCTGCAATAATCAAATGAGCACTTGGAGTAACCCAAGGATCAGCTGTTCAATTTCTTGCCTGATTTGCTCAATTCCACTTTCAGAAACCCCAAGCTTTTCCTTCTGGTAATATTTGTGATGAAGACAGTCAACTGGACTTCATCGGATATCAGTTCCCTGATTGTGGCTATTAATGTGTCTCAATCAGTGAGCCCTTGCTGACATAAAAAGGATGAATGTCATGGATATGGAGATGTTGAATGCCTAAGGCAGTGAGAGACTATTGTTACAGGCTGTGCTTTTGTAAATGAGGAATGATTAATGTTGGATTCTGACCTCTGAAGGGCTATTTCACCCCCTAACATTGTTGATGCCAATGTTGAGCAGGACCTGAGGCTTTTCATTTTCTACACTTTCCCGCTTCAATTCTGATGAGTTTGTTAAGACCTACAATGTGTCGTCTCCGGTAACCAGCTGTTTTTCATTCATGCTAGAGCTGCTATTAAACAGGAAAGCCACAACCCAGTGTTGAGGAGAACATTTCTCTGAGAAACTCTCAACCGGAATTAATTTCAAAATGTCAATGTCAAGTTAATAACAATATGATGTAAAATAAGATTTCCAAGTTGGATGGATAGAATTGGGGTGTCAATGTTAGTAAATAGCGTGCCACAAGAACAGGAATCCTGGTGTCAGGAATGGCGCTGGTGTGGTAGGCCAAGGTACCAATTCTGGTCAGTTCTCCGTTGGAGAACTGTGAGCAGATCCAAGCCATTGAATGTCAGAACGAGCTCTAACTGGGGGTGAATGGCCTGTTTCTATATCCCGATGATTTTTAATCTCCTCCTATAGGCTATCCAAGGTATTGTCATCCTTCGTAAAGTGCCATGTTCTGGAGTGGGCTGAGCTCAGTTTTAACACAATGCAAGGCATTTCATTTTCTTGAGTTCAAATCCAGTCTTTTTCCCCCTACTGTGGCTAAAACGGTCAATTATAAAGGTTTGATGACAATTTACTTCTCTTAACGTTCCAATTCCAATTCGTACGTTTCCTTTTTACAAACCTGCCCAAACTCCCCAATCACTTTCCCAAACATAAGTGTACACCTCCAAGTCTTGATCATATTGTGCCTCCTCCAGAATTTGCCCAGCTAACTTATATTATCTCGCTTTCTCACTTCCTACATGATTTGCCATTTGTCTGCCCGTTTCACTGGATAATGGTATAAAATGCATCTAGAACTATCTCACGAATGGATAGTGAATAGGTGCACTAATTGGAATACTGCAAACAGTCTTCATTTAAAATATTGCTCAAGGGGAGAACAGAAAGTCAGAGACTTGAAAATTTCATGGAGATTCTTTTTAATTCAGTGTAAAGAGCTTTGCAGTTGGCCTAGACACACTCAGCAGCACAGCAAGAGTAGAACACTACTCAGCTCATTCTCTCACCTTTTATTTCAGGATGCCATTCACCTCGAATTTCTCTCTACAGATGCTGTCAGACATGCTCAGTTTTTCCAGGAATTTCTGTTATTGTTTCCGATTGAGAACATCCACAGTACTTCCATTTTTTATTCAGTCCAGGACGGGAATTATGACTGGACAGCTCATCCACGCAACCAATAATGTTCTAGGGGTATTGCTGCAAATCCCACTGTGGCAGATGATGGAACTTCAATTCAATGATTTTTTGGGAATTTAAGTGTCTAATGATGAACCCAGAATGTTTCTGTGTTTGCTGATGCCTTTTGTAGAGGGAAATTACGTTCCTTCCATTGGTCACGACTACACGTGACTACAGACAAACAACAATATGTTTGACACTTAACACACTTCCAGGCAATTAAGGATGGGCAATAAATATTGCCGCTGACCAGCAACGCCCTCATCCCATGACTGAATAACAGAAGCCTTCTTGAGAATGATACAGAGGAAGTGGAGGAGGCAATTTCGCTCATTCAGAGATGGTAAAGTGGAACAGCAGAAGGCTATTCAGTCCCATTCGTGAGCACAAGAATATCAGAATGGCACAACGTCAGTCCACACTGTTCTCCATTAAAAAGCGAAGGTAGGAGGGTACGGGAAGATGTGAGGAGAGGGGGTTGTAGGGTGTAGGTTTGCTCGCTGAGCTTAGGTTTGATATCCAGACATTTCATTACCTGGCTAGGTAACATCATCAGTGGCGACCTCCAAGTGAAGCAAAGCTGTTTTCTCCTGATTTCTATGCGTTCTATGAGGGGGATGTCTGTGGTGTAAGGACAATTGGAATGAGAATGAGGGAGCACTCGGTCAGAAGGTGAGAGCTTGTCCTGGGAGGCAGTGGAACATGGAGGCAACTAATTATGGGAATGGACAAGGTGCGAGCCAAGGTATGATATTGATGTCTGGAAATTTGAAAGGAGGGTACTGCCCAACATCACCTCCGACCCAAATTGTATAAAGCTGGAAATAGTCACTATTACCCTGTATTTAATTATCCCGATTGTCTATTTGTTCCGCTCCATTTCCCTGCATTTAAGCGTTTATATTTGCCTGCAGACCGTAGACAATAGACTTTAGGTGCAGGAGTAGGCCATTCTGCCCTTCGAGCCTGCACCACCATTCATTATGATTAGATTAGATAACTAACAGTGTGGAAACAGGCCTTTCGGCCCAACAAGTCCACACTGCCCCGCCGAAGCGCAAACCACCTCCACATCTACATCTACATCTACATCTACATCTACATCTACATCTACATCTACATCTACATCTACCCCTTACCTAACACTACGGGTCATTTAGCATGGCCAATTCACCTGACCTGCACATCTTTGGACTGTGGGAGGAAACCGGAGCACCCGGAGGAAACCCACGCAGATACGGGGAGAATGTGCTCCTTTTTATAATGTGGTACAACATTAGCCACCCTCAAATCAGTAGGACCTGATCCTGAATCTATGAACTCTGGAAAATAATCACCAATGCATCACGATTTCTAGAGCCACCTCCTTCAGTACCCTGGGATGTAGACCATCAGCCCCCGGGGACTTTTCAATCTTCAGACCGTCAGACCTGACTGTCTCCCCAACACCATTTCCTGGCAAATATCAATTCCCTTCAGTTCAGGTCCTTCAGCCACTGTTACCTCTGGGAGATTGCTTGTGTCTTCCCCAGTGAACACAGATCTGAAGTACCAATTCAACTCTTCTGCCATTTCTTTGTTCCCTGTAATATATTCCCCTATTCCTGTCTTCAACGGCACAATTTTAGCCTTCACCATTTTTTTCCCTTTCACATACCTAAAAAAAGCTTTTACTATCCTCCTATATATTTTTCGCCAGTTTACCTTCATACCACATTTTTTCTCTGCGTATTTCCTTCTTAGTAATCCTCTGTTGTGCTTTAAAAGCTTCTTACTCCTACCTTTTCCTTCTCAACTTTGCTATGTTATAGTTTTTCTCTTTTGACATTATCTGTTTCTTAACTTTCATCAACAGCCACGGACACCCCTGTCTCCTCATAGGATTTTTCTTCTTGTTTGTAATGAACTGATCCTGCATCTTCTGCATTATACTCAGAAATATCTGCCATTGTTCCTCCACTGTCATTCCTGCTATGGTATTGCACCATTAAACTTTGGCCGGCTCCTCCCTCGTGGCTCTATAGTTCCCTTTATTCAACTGAAATATTGTCACTTCCGATTGTACCCTCTCCTTTTGAAGTTGCAGATTGAAGCTTATTGTATTCTGGTCACTACCGCCTAATGGCTCCTTCACTTCGAGGTCCCTGATCAATTCTGGTTCGTTGTACAATACCAGATCCAGAATTGCCTTCTCCCTGGTGGGCTCCAGCACCAGCTGTTCTAAGAATCCATCTCGGAAGCACTCCACAAAGTCTCTTTCTTGAAGTTCAATACCATCCTAATACTCCCAGTCTACCTGCATGTTGAAGTCCCCCATAACAACTGTCGTAACATCTTTGCGACATGCAAATTTCAGCTCCTTATTCAACTTGCACCCTACATCGATACTACTGTTTCGGGCCTGCAGATAACTCGCAAGAGGGTCTTTCTACCCTCAGAATTCCTCAGCTCTATCCATCCTGACTCTACATCCTCTGATTCAAGGTCCCCCCCCCGCGCAAGGGAATGAACATCATCCCTTAAAAACAGGGCCACCCCACCCCCTCTTCCCGTCAGTCTGTCCTTACGATAGCACGTATAGCCTTGAATATTCATTTCCCAGGCGCTGTCCACTTGAAGCCACGTCTCAGTTATCCCCACAATATTGTAGCTGTCAATTTCCAAAAGAGCCTCAAGATCATCCATCTTATTTCTAATACTTCGTACATTCATATATAGTATTTTTAATTTGTTACTGCCCTCAAACTTCCTTCAACCCATATTTCACTCAACCTTACGGCATGATCGCTTTTTGAGTTTTGAGTTTCATTGATACCGTTGTCTTTCTTGACTTCCCTTGTTCTAAATATTCCTTCAATTTCCTTCTTAATCTTCCAGTTTGTCCCCTCCCCCCGCGCTATTTAGTTTAACCACAGTGGTACACAAACCTTTTGCTATTAATAATATATCTTCTCCCTTGTATGAAAGCCACACTGTTCCCCAGTGTTTCATTCTCACCTGATTGCTGTATTTTACACCTACTCTCACTCTGTTTTTAATCCTCTTCCTGATAATCTCTATTTAATCATGTCCCTTTTTTGCATTTAATACTCACACACATACCCTCTACTGAATGTGCTCCATTTAAATTCCAACAATCACAGTCTTTATCCATCTCTGTATTTAGTTTTCCCGCCATTGCTCCATAATTAGCCCGCTCAATATTACTTTCTGTTTATTCCTTTCCACTGTCCTCTTCCCCTTGACTTAATCCTCCTCCTGCTTCTCTGTATTCAAACATCAAATTATTATATGATCTGTATTAAGTCCTCTCCCTTTCTCCTGTACTTAACTCCCACCCTACTCCACTGCATTCAACACCATCCTTATTATTCTGTATTTTCTATTCTTCCTATTATGCTCTTACACTCTCTCCGCTTCTACAAAAGCTGCTGACGCATCCCCAACTCACCCTGCAGTTACAGGTGCATAGGACATCACACTGACAAAACTGATTCCTGGAGTGAGCTGATAACCTGACATTCCGCTTTATATCTATCATCCAGGACTCCTCAGTGGACCAGGTTAACATTCACAATCAGAGAACACCACAGATTCAATGAGGTCCACCTCATTACATTCCTGCAGCTTTCTCTGTATTCACCATGTTGTCATGTTGCGGCTGTACAGGCATTAGTTAGGCCAATTTTTGGAAAACTGTGTGTAATTCTGGTCTCACTTCTAAAGGAACCATGGTGTAAAACTTGAAGGTTTTCATGAAATATTTGCAAGGATGTTGCCAGATTTGGAGGGCTTGAGCTATTGGTAATCGTTGAATAGGTCTGGTGTTAAGGAAGCATTGGAGGCGAGGGTGACTTTATCGAGGTTTATAAAATCCCAAGTTCATGGATAGTGCAAATAGACAAGGTCTTTTCCCTGGTCTGTGGGAGTCCAGAGGTAGTGAGAATAGATTTAGAGTGGGAGGGGAAAGACTTAGCCTTTCACACAAAGGCTAGCACATGTATGGAATGATCTACCAGAGGAAATGGGGGAAGCCTATGAAATTACAACATTTACAAAGCAACTGAATGGGTAAGTGAAAGTTTTCAATGGATATGGAGGCAAATGGGAGTAGATGATGATAGAATATCTGGTCGGCATGGACGATTTGGGCCAATGGGCATGTTTCCATGCTATATATCTCTATGACCCAATCGAGCCCAGTATGCTTAAAGCCGACAAACAAATGCTTCATAGCCGATAAATATCAACACTAGATATCTCAATTTCCGATTGGAAATCAATCCATTTGCAATGAGCGGGCCTGGAGTGAGGAGAAGAACATGTTGATGTTTCGAGTTCCTTGAGAAATGTTCAGACGAACGTCTTCAGATGAAGAATGATTGCATTCATTCTGTTTCTGTCTCCACAGATGCTACCATACCTGTTGGGTTTCGCCGGCTATTTCTGTTTATTTTTCATATTTCCTGTATCCACAGGCTTTGCTTTATTTCAGAAAACTTTTTCATTTCCCAATCTATCTCCCAGAAGTCGGCATGGACGGTTTGGACCAAAGGGTCTGTTTCCGTGTTGTAGCTCTCTATGATTATGAATCTATGACCATTGTACAGAAAGGTCCATCAAGCTTGTACTAGCAAAGCTGAATGATATCTATTCTCGTCCCATGTAGTTTTTAAATGTTGTAAGGTTTCCCGCCTCAACTAGCATCCAAGCACTCAATTACAAGAACCCCACCACGATCTGGGTGAAAGCATTTTCCTCAAATCTCCTCCAAACTTTTTGCAGTAAAAACTATGACCCTTTGCTATATGTCAATTCCCTGATTCAGTTAGATTACGTACAGTGTGGAAACAGACTCTTCAGCACAAGTCCACACCGACCCACAACCCACCCATGCCCCTTCAACGAACACTACGAGCAATTTCGCATGGCCAATTCACCTGACCTGCCACACCTTTGGACTGTAGGAGAAAACCCAAGTAGAAATGGGGGAATGTGCAAACGCCTCGCAGTCAGTCGCCTGAGTTGGGAATCGAACACGGGACTGCTGGTGCTGTGAGGCAGCAGGGGTAACCACTGTGCCAATGATGTGAAGACCTCGTGCAGATGTGGAGAATGTTTGATCAATTAATTTCTGATGTGTATTTTACCTTCTGACTCTCTCTGTTAATTTCCTGCTGACTTTGTTTCTCGCGTGGGAAATGCGTGACCTCTCTAACTGCACAACGTGCTGTCTGTTGGCGAAGGCAACATCAGATTTACTTTTCATTCACACTAACATTCTTCTGTGGCGATTGTAAGTACTTTACTAGCGAGGGTTGTTTCCTGGACATCACCTGTGCAATCTGGTCTCCTTCCTATGGAAGGATGTTGTGAAACTTGAAAGGATTCAGAAAAGAATTACAAGGATGTTGCCAGGGTTGGAGGATTTGTGCTGCAGGGAGAGGCTGAATAGGCTGGGGCCGTTTTCCCGCTCTCCAATAAATTGTTTAAAGGGGCATTTTGAGCAATACTTGAATAGGCAGTAAATAGAGGGCAATAGATTTGGTAATTTGAAGCTTGGCTTCTTGCTCTTGTCAAAAGGTTTGAACATAGTGGTTTATTGCAGGATGAAGTAAGACGTGCAGCATATATCTATCAACTTGTTGAACAGTGATGTGTGATACACAAGGAAGCTGGACGAAACACAAATGAGCGCCATCTATTGGAACATCTGCTTTTTGTTTTGTGAACCAGGGTAGATCACGAACGCAGACCCCACCACCACAAATTTTGCAGTCGAGTATCCCACATTTGTGGACATCGCAGGTGTCAGCACACCCGATGTGCAATGGGATAGCCTCGTCCTGGGAGACCCATTTTTAATTTCAAAAATATACTTCCTTCATAAAATATTTTGATGATCTGGACAATTGTTCATGCAATACATCCGTAATCATTCAATTAAATGGTATACAGAGACAGAGTAATCTTTCATTTATACAGGTCTGTACGCTTACATGTTTAGCTGAGGCGTCAGCAGAGCCTGACTGACTGTGTGGGCCCCCTGTTCTTCATGGGCAGGCAGATGTTACACGATGGTCTTTCCCCACGGAACCTTGCCGGCAGCTACCCCAAGCTTCAGCGCGTCCCTCAATACGTAGTCCTGGGTCTTGGAATGTGCCAGTCTGCATCACTCAGTCGAGGTCAACTCCTTTAGCCGGAAGATCAGAAGGTTTCGGACCGCCCAGAGAGCGTCCTTCACCGTGTTGATAATCCTCCAGGCACAGATGATGTTCGTCTTGGTGCGCATCCTGGGGAACAGACCAAATAGCACGGAGTCCCGCGTCACAGCGCTGCTTGAGATGAACCTCGACAAACACCACTGCATTCCTCTCCAGACTTATTCTGCACAGGCTCATTCCGGAAGCAGGTTTGTGACAGTCTCGTCCCCCCCGCAGCCACTTCGAGGGCAGCGTGCAGTGTGACTGAGAGTCCAGCCGTATATAAAGGATCTCACAGGCAGATCCTTTCTTATCCAGGTTTTCAGCTGAGTACTTTAACACGGTCCAGTTCACCAATTCTATACAATCCCAGGAACTGTCATTAGCAGCCTCAGGCCAGCATTGCACTTTATTTTGTGAAGAGTCCTCCCATTTCAGCTTCTGCTTGGAAGCTGTTTACACATGTAAGAGAGACTAAGACATGACGGCACAGCCCCAGATTGAAGGGGCGACCTTTAGAACTGAGATGAGTATGAATTTCTTCATTGAAGGAATGTTTAATCTGTTGAAATTATTACCGCAGAGGACTGTGGAGACCAGGACATTAAGTGTGTGATGATGCTCATCCTTTACTGTTCTTATTTTTTTCTTAGAATGTTTGTAAATGCAGAGGTTCTGTGGTGTCGAGTTTTGATGGGTTTTAGGGCAAACTCCATGATATCCAACAGACACTACCTCCGGCAAAAGCCTTTCAAGTAAAAAAAAAGACAATGAAAGGGGAGTGGCCAATTCTCACAGATCAGCTTTACTCTGGGCTGGTTTAGTTTGGTTCGGTGTTAATATGCAGACAGTCTATCAGACTGCTTGTAAAAGGAACAGCTACGTGAAAGTAATTGTTCCGTGCTGAATCTCTCTCCGACATCTCTCCTGTGAGACCCTGTGTTTGATTTTACCTGCATTGTCAAGAGGTGTTTATGTGGATTTGTGCAGTAATTGAGAACAATTATTAAGTTGGGATAGTCTGTTCGCTTTCACAAGGTTGAGTTATTCAGTATTCTGTTACCTTTTGCTGTGTTTCATTCGGTACTCTGGAAATAAGTTCTGTTTTATTTCAATCCGAGGAATATTGACCAGCTCCATCACTCCTGGAATGTCCACTGCACAAATGCTCAGAACAAGTTAGCTCAGAAAAGTTAGGGTTTGGGCTACCGTCTTGAAATGTTTTGAGAGGGTCTGGCCTGGTCTGTAACAAATTTATTCAATATAGAGATATATGTGTTTCTAATTGATCAGGGAATCAAAAGCTTTTGGGAGAATGCAGGAGAATAGAATTCCCTCATGTCAAAATATCAGAACGACTGGTTGCGGAGAATGACCTAATTCTGCTCCCACACTATATGACCTAATGATCTAATATGTAACAATGTCAATGTAAGGTCACAACCAGCTTCAATATTGCATCCATGTTACAAACAAGGATGGAAGAACTAGAATCCTTCCTTTCATTGAATATTTCCCTGTCTTGTTTCGTTCATTAGGCTTAGGTCCTTGAACTGAAGGAACCGTTCAGCTCTCAGGGTGCAGGAGCTACGGATGCTGATAGTTAGATATTTCGCAGCTTGCCGAAATTGCGCTATTTAGACGAATGTGTGCACCGTGTCCTGCTCAAGGGGTCACATGAACCTTTTCAGGAGAGGGAATATCAAGATCAGACATCGACAGAAACATACGCAAAGGATCACCGAAACAAACCCACACTCTCGCACAAGCATATAGGAACAAGCAGAAACACATCTACACCCACAAACTCACGAACACATACACGCAAAACGCATACCTATACACAGAAATGTAGTCAAAGTGAGATATAGGAACATACTGACAAACAAATGCACACACAATGCACAGTAACACCATCAATCTGAAACGTGGCAACACATCTGCACACAAACTACAGCAGCATTCCAGCAACCTCAGAACAGACTAGAATGAAAACAGAATGCAGAAGGGGGCACACCTTCTCACACATGTTCGTGCACACGTATACACCCAGCAAAACAGTCATACTGAGACACACTCATGTATGGACAGAATGCACACACATCCACACACAAAGAAATGCAGTCATACTGATCATTTAGAGATGTGGTTTTTGGACTGGGGTGTACGAATTTAAAAATCACAAAACATCAGATTCTGGTCCAACAAATGCATTTGGAAACACTAGATTGCAGACTACTGCTCCTTCACTAATTGGTGAAAGTTAGCAGGAATAGTGAGAAATCAAAATAAATCTACACACGCACGCGTGCACACACCCACACACACATATGCACAGAAAGGAACACATTATGTACATGCCAAATGCATACATATCCACACACAGAGAAATACAGTCATACTGAGATATAAGAACACATCTCCACACAAAGAATCACACCCACAGCCCCACACGCAGATATAAAAGAACTCAGCGTAAGAGTCATTAAACATCAACTTGCAAGAATTGACAGTAACTTTATCGGCACACACACACGCACACTCAAATCGTTACTGAACCACAACCACAATGAGATATAGAAGAGTGACATTCAGAAACAGAGACACACCTACAGAGAGGCACAGAGAGTTCCTACTATGGGGCACAGAAAGACCTTGACACACGGAGAGACGGACAGGCACAGTCTGATCAATACACTCACCTGCATATACATGAACATAGTTGGGCAGAGACACACCCCACACTCCAACAATAATACAATGACACTCAGAGACACACACACATGGTGTAATGGAACCGTCAAGACATGCTGAGAGTAATCCACACAGACACACACACACATACGCACCCACACACACAGACACACAGAGACACACGCACACAAAACCACACGGTCAGAGGACTGTGACCTTACAAACAGCATACACACAGTCAAAAACACGACAGCTTCACAATGTGCAAAGTACACACAGATAAGCAATCACACAGGCACAGTAACATACACCCACATAAGAACGCTTACCTTCACGGGAACACTCATACAACACTGAATAACATATCCAAATATATAAACACATGAATGGAAATTCACCAAAATACTACCCAATACGCACAAAGGGAAACCAACACACAGATGCATAAACACAGTCATGATGTCTCACACTCAGGGACATAGAACTGTATTGTTCTATGTTCTATGTTCTATATCTAATGACAAAAACTTAGGGACACACCACCAAAGTGAGATTCCCACAAAGGCAATGAAATACACCCCCTATACAGAGACACACAGAGAACGTCACACACTAAAAGGGAGACGCATGAACACACTTCCCGGACAGTCACAGACAGAAGAAAGGAAGACGATCAAACTACAGCAGACGTCAGTACAGTAATGTGTCAACGTATTGTCGGCTGCACCTCTGCAATTTGTAGTTTGCAAAATCACTGACTGGGGAAGGATAAGTGAATGAGGGGATCAGGTAGTGCTTTGAATCAATGCAAGTGAGCTTGTTGTAAACTGTGAAAATTGCCTGTCATCGGCTTTGTGAGAGAAAGACACAGAGAGAGAGGGAGTCACAGAGGGACCGGGAAAGAGATAGACAGGGAGAAAAAGAAGGATAAACACAGAGGAATACAATGAGGCAGACAGATAGAGAGACAGGTAGAGAGACAGCTCGATGCTTTCAGAGAGGGGCACACAGAGCGAGACAAAATGAGAGAAAGAGAGGCCCAGCAAGAAACTGAGAGATGGGGGTCAGCGTGAGAGAGTAACAAAGACAGACAGGTGAGGTAGAGAGAGAGAGAAAGCATTTTTTTTGTGAAGTAAGTAGACAGGAGGTGGACTCAATAAACTCTATCAGAAACAAATGTGCTTCTCCAATAACCAACTCAGATTAGGTGATCAATGGCACCCGGAAACTTTCCCTGCTGGTTGTAATAAAGTGTTTATTGTGAGCTGAACACAGAGAGTCTGACAATCATCATGGTACAGGAACGACTGCTTCTGCCCGACCCCCTCCTCCCCTGCAGGAGAAATGCAGAGACCCATTCTGCTGGTCCTGAACACTCATCCAAAGGGCACTCTCTGAAGACCCAATATTCCAGAAGAAGCCATCACTCGCAGCCAACCCGATATATAGAATCACTCCTCCAGCCTCTTTCCATCCTCTTTCTATCATATGTGAAGAATTTACGTGACCAGAACTTCGCACTGAACTTGGGCAGAATCGCTGCATAAAAGAATGTGTTCGTGCTGCAGATTAATTTCCTCAGCATTTCTGCCATCAAAGTAAACTGGAATAGATGAGCGTTCTTCCAACGATATGCTTGTTTATTGCTAAAGTTTCAGGTGTTTCCCGCCTGCGCTAACCACAGAAGTACAAGGTTGATGGATATAGTGATGAGAGATATTACCGACTTCCTCAGGCTCTCCATATCTGTGTCTCTGTGACTCACTCTATTCCTCTGACCCCTTGGGCTCTTGCAGATTCGACTGGCCACTGAATTGTACCTGACAGTCAAAGTGTTCATCAACAGAAGTAACACGAATGGAATGAAAAGGGCTTAAATGATTTCAAACCAGTTATATCACAGCCTTCTGAGATCAGTAAACATAACTTGACTTTGTTTCGCATTACCTCAGAACATTGTCAATTATCCTACAAGGTTCCAACCGAAAATATCAGGTAATGCGTTCTCAATCGATCAGAATGCCAGTTACAGCTCGAGAAACAGCCTAGGTTTTCTCTGAACAATATTTCCTCTTCAGTTTCAAGCAGCAAATGTTCACAAAACGATCAACAGAGAAACGGACAGTGAACAAGACGGAACAGTCTGTGGCTACACATATCAGGACAACGATCGCACTGCACACAGGGGTATGTCCAGGAAACATCCTCGGTAATAATGATCTTTGAATTACCACAGCATGATCCCAGTGCTTATGACCAGCAGATACCCTGTTGCCATGGCCAACAGGCAGCGCGTTATGCAGTTATAGAGGCCGTACTTTCCCTGTGAGAGAACCAAAATAACCGGGCAATAATCAGAAGTCACTGAGCAAACATTCTCCATGACTGCTCAATGGAAGATCTTCATATCTAACTGAGACAGGGAATTGACAGATGGTAGATGGGCGCAAATTTTAAGGTGATTAGTAAAATTTGGTTGGGATTTGAGGAAAAGGGTTCCACTCAGAGAGTGGTGTGGGTTCTGACACTTCAGGAGGGTTATTGAAGTAGGAAACCTCAAAACCGTTAACAACTACCTGGGAAGAGTTCAGATTTCCATTAGCCTTGATAGCACAAGCTATATGGACCGACGGACCTCTTCAGTACAGTCGGGTTCCACAATTCAAAGAATCATTTATGGGAAATGGGCTGGGAAGTGAAACATTTTCATGAAGGAAATAAACGATTAAGGTTTTTATCATCCAATAATTCTCAGTTCTAAAATGCTCTGTTATTTCAGGAATGATAAGATTTGTTTTCAAAAATGTGTTTGGGGTATGGATGTCGGCTGATTGGCTTTGTAGTCAAGATTGAAGTCAAGTCAAAGGACCCCTGCCTGAAACGTCGATTTTCCTGATCCTCGGATGCTGCCTGGCCTGCTGTGCCTTTCCAGCATTCCTCGAATCTTGACTTGAATCTCCAGCATCTGCAGTCCTCATGTTCTCCTGAATGGCTTTGTACACGAGTGAAACCTTGTTTACTTTCGACGCTTGCAGCACAGCATGGTAATGATGCAGCCTGAAAGCTTATTTGTGCAATTCTGGAATTTTTGATTGAAGAAGAAACAAGTAATGGAGAAAGCATTAATTTCACATCAATCATATTTGTAATTTATTTTAGTTCCTCTATGACCCTGGAACTGAGCGGATGTGTATGTCTGTGCTCATGCGGAAGAAATACGAGTTTTAGTAAATTAGACTGCCTGGGAATGAAAATGTTGTGTCGGTCCCAAACAGGATGTTGGGACAAGGAAAATCTCTGAAGCGATTGGTTAAAGCAGAGTACATTGACACTCAGGTATACCTTAGCTACAGGAAGACGTTCACTATGGTGACAGTTTAGAAGTGGCAGTCACAAATCATTTAGCCAAGTGATAGATACACGGATTCTGATGTGAATATTACACAAGAACAAAGGAAATTTCCAGCCCAGGGCAAGGGCCTTCGGCCATCCAAGCCTGACCCGATCCAAATGTACTGCCGAAACCTGTTGGTCAATTCCTAAGAATTTCTACCCCACTGCTCCCCACCTCCTCATGAATTTGTCCAGACGCATCTTAAACGAATCTATGATTTGGAGATGCCGGTGCGGAGCCGGGGTGAACAAAGATAAAAATCACATAACACCAGGTTATAGTCCAACAGATTTAATTGGAAGTACACTAGCTTTCGGAGCGACGGTCCTTCATCAGGTGATTGCAAAGGGGTCGATCGTAACAGAATTTATAGAAATAATTTGCAGTGTGATGTAACTGAAATTATACATTGAAAAATTGATTGTCTGTTAAGCCTTTCATCTGTTAGAAAACAGTGATAGTTTCACTTCTTTCATGTGTAAATCACAAAACCTTTTTTTTAAAGTTGCATTCTCGGGTTAGCTGTTAACAATGGTGATAGCTAGACAATATGTTGACACCTAACACCTTCAACATATTGTCTAGCTATCACCATTGTTAACAGCTAACCCGAGAATGCAACTTTTAAAAAAGGGTTTGTGATTTACACATGAAAGAAGTGAAACTATCACTGTCTTCTAACAGATGAAAGGCTTAACATACAACAATTTTTCAATGTATAATTTCTTTTACATCACACTTCAAATTTTTGATATAAGTTCTGTGTTACGATCGAGCCCTCCACAATCACCTAATGAAGGAGCGTCGCTCCGAAAGCTAGTGTACTTCCAATTAAACCTATTGGACTATAACCTGGTGTTGTGTGATTTATAACTATAAACGAATCTACCATGCCTGCCTCTACCAGCTCTGCTGGCAACCAGCTCCAAACGCCCACCACCCTCTTTGTGAAATGCATGCCTCATGTATCCCCTTAATCTTTCCACCTCTCACCTTGAAAGCGTGACCTCTCGTTATTGAATCCTTCACCCTGGGAAAAAGTTTTTCTCTATCCACCCTGTCTACACCCTTCATGATTTTGTTAACCTCAGTCAGGTCCCCCCTCAATCTCCTTTTTTGTAGTGAAAATAAACATAACCTACTCAAACTCTCTTCATAGCTAGCAGCTTCCATACCAGGCAACATTCTCGTAAACCTTCTCTGCATCTTCTCCAAAGCGTCCACATCCTTTTGGTAATGTGGCGCCCAGAATTGTACACAGTATTTTAAATGCAGCCGAACCAATGTCTTGGATAATTTTAACATGACTTGCCAGTGCTTATGCTCAATACTCCGTCCAATGAAGGCAATTATACTGTATGCCTTCTTGACCATTCTATCCAACTCTGCAGCAACCTTCAGGACACAATGAACCTGCACTCCCAGATGTCTCTACCCATCAACTTTTCGCAAGGCTCTTCCATTCATTGTATGATTCGATCTAGAATTAGACTTGCCTAACTGCATCACCTCACATTTGTCTGGATTGAAAACCATCTGCCACTTTTCTGACCAACTTCCCAGTCTATCGATATCCTCCTGTATTTTTCACAGTCCCTTATGCTTTCTGCTAATCCACCAATCTTTGTGTAATCTGAATACTTGCTAATCATAAGAACAGTGCCCTCTTCTAGATCATTTATGTATATGTGCCACAGTGGGCGTCCCGGTGGCACAGTGGTGACCCCCGCTGCCTCACAGCGCCAGAGACCCGGGTTTTTAATCCTGCCTCAGGCAACAGTCTGTGTGGAGTTTGCACATTCTTGCCGTGTCTGCGTGGGTTTCCTCCTGGTGCTCCGGTTTCCTCCCACAGTCCAAAAATGTGCAGGTTAGGTGAATTGGCCACGCTAAATTGCCCAAAGCATTAGTTGAAGGGTTAAATGTAATGGGTCTGGGTGCGTTGCTCTTCAGAGGATCAGTGTGGACTTGTTGGGCTGAAGGGCCTGTTTCTACACTGTAAGTAACCTAGAAATCTACACGACCGACCCCTGTGAAGCACCACTGGTCACGTTTCTCATTCCGAAAAACCCCCTTCAAGTACTACTCTCCTGTTGCTCAACCAGTTCTTTACTCACCGAGCTAGAACACACTGCACACCACGTGACTTCACTTTCTCCGTGCGTCTACAATGGTAAACCTTATCAAACGCCTTACATAAGTCCATTTATATGACATCAGCAGCCCTTCCTTCATCTAACAACTTGGTGACTTCCTCACTGAACTCTATTAAGTTGATAAAGCACGATCTCCCCTGCACAAAACCATGTTGACTTTCACTGATAAGCTCATTCTTTTCTAAATATTAGTAGAACCTATCTCTCAGTAATCTCTCCAGCAACTACCCCACCACCGACGTCAGGCTCACTGGTCTGTAGGTACCCAGAATATCCCTGCTACCCTTCTTGTGAAGTTGGACAACATGAGCGATCCTCCAGTCCTCCAACACCTCACCTGTTTTTAAGGATGCCCCAAAGATATCTGTCAGGCTACAGCTATTTCCTCTCTCGCCTCCCTTCCGGTCCTGGCGATTTCTCCACCTTAATAACTTCTAGCCGACACAACACATCTTCCCTGCTTGTGCCAACGTGATACAGACTAATCAAACTTCTATATTTAATCTCAAGATTCATCATGTTCCTCTCCTCAGTGAACACTGATACAAAGCAATCATTCAGAATCTCACCCATTCTCTCAGGCTTGGCACGCAGTTTTCCTTCATTATCTCTTCGTGGACCAATACTTTCCCTAGTTACCCGCTTGCTTCTTTATTAGAATAAGATGCATTGGGATTGTCCCTAATTCTGCTTGCTAAAGCTATTTCATGACCACTAATATCCTCGATTGTTTAAGACATGTCATACTCTTCCGACATTCCGCCAGGGCCCGTTCTGGTCTTAGCTGCCTCGAACTTATGTATGCTTCCCATTTCCTCTTGGCGAGTTGTACAATTTCTCCTGTCATTCATGGTTCACGAATCGTGTCCCTCCTATCCATTTGCCTTACCACAGGACATAGTTATCATGCATTGTCCTTAACCGAAGCCAACAGGGTAAGTTAGCATGGCCAAACAAGCTAACCTGCACATTTTTGGATTGTGGGAGGAAACCGGAGCACCCAGAGGAAACCCACGCAGAGACTGGGAGATGTGCAAATTCCACACAGTCAGTTGTCTGAGGAGGGAATTGAAGCTGGGTCTCTGGCGTTGTGAGGCAGCAGTGCTAACCACTGTGTCACCGTGCCGCCCATTATGGGAATTGTTTTCTTTGGAACGGCACTGGGAGTCGTGTTATGGAGAATAGATAAAAATCGTGTCCATTTCTTTCATTGATACATTGCTTTGAGATTAAAGAGAGTATTGTAATATACTGCGTGTTCATTGCCTTTGACTCTGTGTTTTGGTACGAAGTTTGGTTTATTCTAGTTTGTCGTCATTTCTTTGGGAATAAACATCTGTTTTGATGAGGAAACAATATTTGCAGCATTGTGTGTTTACTTTCGAGAAGAGATCATTTTGTTAAATTTAAACAACTCAGGTATTCATGCATTATGTTGGATTTCTGACGAGGATCTGGCGTGTTCTGTAATTAATCAGCTTGTGCTGGAACAGAGGTGAGGCGATTAAACACTTGACTAACTCCCGAGGAACTAACAGACTAACCCCACTCTTCAAATACATTGCGCCCCTACGAAATTCGTCCAGATCGATTATATGCCCCAGACACTGACCAGGCATGCACAACGAGATGTAATTCCATATTACCTCTCCCAAAGTTACGACTTTCACACTCAGCACCAGATCCAATGCAAAACAAATTCCCTCAGCCCCTGCCAGATCTGTAACAGTGGAACTGCATGAGACACTGGCTGGTTGGCACAAATGCGGCTTAGTGCAAATTATTGGTCCTCACCGAGGAGAAATTGATAACTACAGATGCTGGAGATCAGAGTCGAGAGTGTGATGCTGGAAAGGCACAGCAAGTCCGGAAGTATCCGATGAGCAGGAGAATCGACTTATCGGGCATGAACCCTTCAGTGGATTATCAGTTTAAAGGTTAATTCCTCTGATGATATATCATAATAGAGAGTCAGCGAGACATTTTTTTATCATATCATATTACACAATGGATTGGAGCTGATCGAATTACTAATTGCAGTAGTAATCTGCCTGTTTTGTTTTGTATTGTGTCGTTTATTCATAAAATATCAACAAGCACATTCCAAAACTATTTGAGTCAGCTAATGCAGACAATACAGTAAAAAGTCACATCTCCCTATTTGCATTTTCCATTATTTGCTGACTGAATATCAGCCAAATTCAAACATTTGGTAAACTTGACAAGGAATTGATCACTTTCCAAAACAAACTGTGTGGGATTGAATGACTTAACAGATCCTTAGTTTATCATTGCAGAGATAAGTCAGATCATGTTTTGCCACTTTAATGATGAAACAAACCATTCTCAGCTCTGTTAGCAATGTCCGCCAGACAATTACATCTTCTCAAGTGCAACAACTCATGTTTTTGTAATATAGTGACTAGACGATTCGAGGTAATCCTAATTCGAGGACGGGAAAAGATTGTGGCTATGAGAGATGCTCCAATATTTGGGGTATTTTAGGTGTCAGCGCAGACTTTCACAAATTTCGGGAATAGTAATTATTGTTTGATGAACTGTTGCATTGTTTTGGAAATTTAGGCGAAAAAGATCAAAGCAACACAATGAAAATAAAGGAGGATTTGTGTGGGAGAGTTCACAGCACAGGGGTAGGTATATTTATGGTTTTTAAGTGTTGTCTTGCTGAGTTTTTTTTGTGCAAATCTACAATATTGAGTAGCGTGGTTTCTTTTTGGTTATCGGCTTGATTGAGATCTGTCACTTGATTGAAATGTAAAAGTATAAAGCTTAGGCACTGAATGAGCCGTGAGCACTTCCTTTTCGAGCAGTTAGGCTGTGGCATTTTCTGGGCGTGTCGATTATTAGGGTGCAAAGATGGCCTTTAGAGGAGTGATGCACTCGACCTGTTAGATGTGGGAGATGAGGGAGAGCTTCCAAGTCCTGATGATTATGTGTCCAGTAAATATGTTTGTTTGGAAAACCGATAATATCGCATGGATTGGTTGGAGCAGCATTTAGAGACAATGAGGAATTTTCAGGAACTCGGGGGTCTGTTGGTTGGCAGCTAGAGGAGCGAGTGAACAAAAGCTGACACGATCAAGCAGATGTGTTATCGCTCGGAAAGGCAGGAGAGGTATACAGTTAGGGCAGGAGTCTACTGTGGCCATGTGTATTTTAAACAGATATGCTGTTTAGGAAAATGTAGGGAGTGATGAACACGAAGGAAAATGTAGCACTGACAGCCACGTTTCTGGTAGAAAGACTGGCTCTAATGTAATTAGGGTTATGTCAGGTTCGAAGTGATCAATTGTGACCAGGGACTCTTTGCTCAGAGGCAGTGACAGACATTGTAGTGGACAAGAGTGCCTGTTGCCTCATTGGTGCAGATTATTCTCAAAGCGGAACGATACCAGCAGGAGGACTTTGTGTACATTGGAACTAGCAACGTAGGAAGGATTAAGGAGGAAAATCTGAACGGGGAATATAAGAATTCAGGCAGGAATTTAAAAGGAGGTCCTTGGGGGTAGTAATATCTGGATTACTCTAGTTGTCACGAGCTAGTGAGTATAGAAATAGGAAGATATAGCAGATGAATGCATGGCTGAGGAGCTGGTGCAGGGCAGAAAGGTTCACATTTTTTAATCATTGGAGTAACTTTTGGAGTAGAGGATATCTCTATGACAAGGACGGATTGAACCTGAATTGGAAGAAAACTAATTTACTTGCAGGGAGATTTGCTCGTGATGTTCAAGAATATTGAAACTAGTAAAGTTGGAGTGGGGGGTGCGGGGATGGTGGAGGTGCGGGGCTGGGTGGGTGCCAGGGCGATCATGAGGAAACAAATCAGTCTGAGACTGATACAGTTGGGAAAAGGAGCAAGTCCAATAGTCAGGTAGGGTTGCCCAAAGCAGAGAATGAGGGAGGACTACCAAATTAAATTGCATTTATTTCTGTACAAGATGCCAACTGGGAAGACAGGTGTTTTGCAGTCATAGTTCGGCGCTTGGGACAGCTCCGTCTTTCCCATTCTTGGATTTTAGCAACCAGTCTGGGAAAATAACCACATCTCTTACCGAAAGACGCAACACATTTACATTGAGCAGCTTTCATCTTCAGCGTTCAGCACAACCACACTTTGGACCTTATCATCAGTAGGGGTTGTGAGGAGAGCCTGGAAGGGGCCCTTTCCATCGAGTTTGGAGGCCGCAGCTTGTGCATTATAAAAGAGTATAAACCATTCTCTCCTTGCCCAAGGGTATCCAAGAACGAAACCTCATTTTCAAATAGGGTTGGTCAGGCAGACATAGGCTCGGGATTCCGAGTAGAATCTAAGTTCTTGATTTATAGCGTTTTTGGTTAACCCTGTTTGTATATTCCTCAGCCTTAGTAGCCTTACATTGTATCTCATATCACTTTTATTTTTTCATCTACCCATTCCCAACACCTTTTGGGAGTTCCATTTGTTATACATACATCTATCCCCAAACACATGCAAACTCCCCTCAACTGGCCAGTAAAGTATTTTTCCATTCTTCAGTTAGCAACAAATTAATGCAGCCATTAATTGCCAATCGGCAATGATACAGATCACTGCCAATATGTAAAAGAACAAAACCAAGTGATCCTGACAATTAATTCTGCGTTATTGATTCGGGGTTAATTCAATTAATTACATAAAAGTAGTAAACAAAATAATCATTATCTTTAATTCAGAGCTGAAAATTAAACAAGTGAAATATCAGAACCCACACCAATCTCTGAGTGAAAGCCTTTTTCTCAAATCTCCTCCAAACCTTTTACTAATCACCATACAAATTGTGCCCTTCTACCATCTGTCAATTCCCTGTCTCAGTTAGAAATAAAGATCTTACATTGAGCAGTCATGGAGAATGTTTGCTCAGTGACTTCTGATTATTGCCCGGTTATTTTGGTTCTCTCATGGGGTAAGTACTTCCTCTATAACTGCATAACACGCTGCCTGTTGACCATGGCAACAGGGTATCTGCTGTTCATTAGCACTGGGATCATGCTGTGATGATTCCAAGATCTTTATTACGTGGGGTGTTTCCTGGACATACCCCTGTGTGCAGTGCTATCTTTGTCCTGATTCGTGCAGCCACAGACGTTTCCATCTGGTTCACTGTCCGCTTCTCCGTTGATCATTTTCTGACCATTTGCTGCTTGAAAGTGAAGAGGAAATATTGTACAGACAAAACCTTGGCCGTGGCTCAAGCTGTAACTAGCATTCTGCTCTATTCAAAACGCATTCCTTTCTATTTTCGGTGTGAACCTTGGAGGGCAATGTTCCGAGGTAATGCGTAACAAAGTCAAGTTATTTTACTGATCCCAATTGGCTGGGATTTAACTGGTTTGATATGATATTAACCCCTTTCATTCCATTCGTGTTAACTCTGTTGATGAACCCTCTGACTGTCAGCTACATTTCAGTGGCCAGTCGAGTCTGCAAGAGCCTGAAGGGTCAGAGGAATAGAGAGAGTCACAAAGACACAGAGATGGAGAGCCTGAGGAAGTCGGTGATATCTCTCATCACCATATACATCAACTTTGTACTTCTGTGGTTAGAGCACTGTGCAAACACCTTATACTTTCGCACTAAAGAAGCATATCGTTGGAAGAACTCTCAACTATTCCAGTTTATGTTGATGGCAGAAATGCTGAGGGATTTAAGCTGCAGCACGAACACATTATTTTATGCGGCGACTCTGCCCAAGTTCAGAGCGATGTTCTGGTCACGTAAATGCTTCACTTATGATGGAATGAGGATGGAAAGAGGCTGGAGGAGTGATTCTAAATGGCTGGCAGCGAGCGATGGCTTCATCTGGAATATTGGGTCTTCACAGAGAGCCCTTTGGATTATGTTAAAGACCAGCTGCATGGGTCTTTGCTTTCCTCCTGCAGGTGAGGAGGGGGTTGGGCAGAAGCAATAGTTCCTGCACAATGATGATTGTTAGACTCTCTCTGTTCAGCTCACAATAAACACTTTATTACAACCAGCAGGGAAAGGTTCCGGGTGCCAGTGATCACCAAATCTGAGTTGGTTATTGGAGAAGCACATTTATTTTTGAGAGAGTTTATTGAGTACACCTCCTGTCGAATTACATTAAAAAATATTGTGTTTTTTTTCTCTCTCTCTCTCTCTCTACCTCACCTGTCTGTCTTTGTTCCTCTCTCACGCTGACCCCCCATCTCTCAGTTTCCTGCTGTGTCTCTTTTTCTCTCTTTTTGTCTCACTCTGCGTGTCCTTCCCTGACTATCTGTCTGTCTGTCTCGCTGCCTCCCTCTGTGTCTATCCTTCTCTGTCTATCTGTCTATCTCTTTCTTGGTCAATCTGCCTGTCCCTCTCTCTCTCTCTCTCTCTGTCTTATTCTCACAGAGGTGACACTCAGAAACAGAGACACACCCACAGAGAGGCACAGAGAGATCCGACTGTGGACAGGGAAAGACTTGACACACGGACAGACAGCCAAGCACATTCTGATCAACACACTCACCTGCATAAACATGAACACAGTCAGGCAGAGACACCCCACACTCCCACAATAATACAATGACACTCAGAGACACACGCATATGGTATCAAAGAACCATTATGACATCTCAACTTGTCTCAGTTTAGTACATGCTCACTTCCATTGACTCAAACGCTTCCTGATTCCTTCATTCACTGATCCTTCCCCAGTCAGTTATTTTGCAAACTGCAAGTGCACAGACACAGCCGACAATACGTTGTCATATTACTGTAAGTATGTGTGCTGGAGCTTGATCATCTTCCTTTCTTCTCTCTGTGGCTGTGCAGGAAGTGTGTTCATACGTCTCCCTTTCAGTGTGTGACGGTCTCTGTGTGTCTCTGTGTATCTCTGTATAGGGGTGTACTTCATTGCCTTTGTGGGATCTCACTTTGTTTGTGTGTCTCTCAGTTTTTCTCATTAGATATGTCCCTGAGTGTGACACATCATGACCGTGTTCATGCATCTATTTGTGGGTCTCCCTTTGTGCGCTTTGGAAAGTATTTTGTTGAATTTCCATTCATGTGTTATATATTTGGATATGTTATTCAGTCTTGTATGAGTTTTCCCAAGAAGGCAAGCGTTCTTATGTGGGTGTATGTTATTGTGCCTGTGTGATTGCTTATCTGGGTGTACTTTGTACATTGTGAAGGTTTTGCGTTTTTGCTTGTGTGTATGTGCTGTTTGTGAGGTCACAGTCCTATGACCGTGTGGTTTTGTGTGTGTGTGTGTGTGTGTGTGTGCGCGTGTGTATTACTCTCAGCATGTCATGATGGTTCTATGACACCATATGTGTGTGTTTCCGAGGGTCATTGTGGGAGTGTGGGGTGTCTCTGCCTGACTGTGTTCATGTTTCAGCAGGTGAGTGTGTTGATCAGAATGTGCTTGGCTGTCTGTCCGTGTGGCAAAGTCTTTCCGTGTCCACAGTAGGATCTCTCTGTGCCTCTCTGTGGGTGTGTCTCTTTTTCTGAGTATTCACTCTGTATATATCTCATTGTGTTTGGAGTTTAATAAGTGTGTTTGAAAGTGCTTGTGTGTGTGCCTAAGTAGTCACTGTCAGTCCTTGAAGGTTGGTGTGTAATGACGCTTACACTGAGTTTTTACATCTGTGTGTGGGGCTGTAGGAGTGATTCTTTGTGTGGAGATGTGTTCCTATATCTCAGTATGTCTGCATTTCTCTGTGTGTGGGTATTTGTGCATTTGACATGTACATAATGTGTTCTTTTCTGTATTTTTGTGTGCATACGTGTGTGTGTGGTCGCGCGTGCGTGTGTGTGAGAATGTGTAGATTTGTTCTGATTTCTCACTATGCCTGCTAAATTTCACCAGGTGATGAAGGAGCAGTACTATGAAATCTAGTGATTCCAAATAGATTTGTTGGACCAGAATGTGACGTTCTGTGATTTTTAAATTTGTGCAACCCAGTCCAACAACCGCATCTCTAAATCATCAGTATGACTGCACTTCATTGTGTGTGGATGCGTGTGCATTCTGTCCATACATGGGTGTGTCTCAGTATGCCTGATCTTCTGGTGTGTATGTGTGCACGCAGATGTGTGAGTAGCTGTGCCCCCTTCTGCACTCTGTTTTCATTCCTGTGTGTTGTGAGGGTGCTGGAATGTTGCTGTAGTCTGTGTGAAGATGGATCCCCACGCTTCAGATTGATGGTGTTATCGTGCATCTGTGCATGTGTGTACGTTTATGTGTGCTTTTGTTTGTCAGCATGTTCCTATATCTCACTTTGACTGTGTATAGGTATGTGTTCTGTGTGTATGTGTAAGTGAGTTTGAGGGTGAGGGCGTGTTTCAACATGCACGTGTTTGTTTGCGCGAGAGTGTGGGTGTGTTTCGGTGATTCTTTGGGTGTGGTTCTGTCCGTGCCTGATCATGATATTCTCTCTCCTGAAAAGGTTCAAGTGAACCCTTGAGCAGATCACGGTGCACACTATGGTCTAAATAGCACATTCTGGCAAGCTGGGAAATAACTAACTATCAGTATCTGTAGCTCCTGCACCCTGACAGCTGAACTGTTACTTCAGTTCAAGGACCTAAGAGTCATGAACGAAACAAGACAGGGAAATATTCAATGAAAGGAAAGATTCCACTTCTTCCATCCTTGTTTGTAACATGGATGCAATATTGAAGCTGGTTGTATCCATACATTAATATTGTTGCTTATTAGATCATTAGGTCATATTGTGTGGGAGCAGAATTAGGTCATTCACCGCAACCAGTCGTTCTGACATTTTGACATGAGGGAATTCTATTCACCTGCATTCTCCCCAAAACTTTTGATTCCCTGATCAATTAGGAACACATACATCTCTATTTTTAATAAATGTGTTATAGACCAGGCCAGACCCTCTCAAAACATTTCAAGATTGTAGCCCAAACCCTAAATTTTCTGAGCTAACTTGTTTTGAGCAGGTATACAGTGAATATTCCAGGAGTGATGGAGCTGGTCAATATTCCTCGGATTGAAATAAAACAGAATTTATTTCCAGAGTACCAAATGAAACACAAACAAAAGGGAACAGAATATAGAATAACGTAACCTGTGTGAAAGCGAACAGACTGTCTCAACTTAATAATTGTTCTCAATTACTGCACAAATCCCCATAAACACCTCTTGGCAATACAGGTACAATCAATCGCAGAGTCTTACAAGAGATGTCGGAGAGAGATTCAGCATGGAACAATTACTTTCATGCAGCTGTTCCTTTTACCAGCAGTCTGAAAGACTGTCTGCATATTAACACCAAACCAAACGAAACAAGACCAGAGTGATGCTGAGCTGTGAGAATTGGCCAATCCCTTTCATTTTATACTTTTTTCACTTGAAACCCTTTTGCTGAAGCAGTGTCTATTAGATATCATGAAGTTGACCCTAAAACCCATCAAAACTCGACACCACAGAACCTCCGCATTTACAAATATGATAAGAAAAAAAAGAACATTAAAGGAACAGCATCATCACACACTGAATGTCCTACTCTCCACAGTCCTCTGCGGTAATAATTTACACAGATTAAACATTCCTTCGATGAAGAAATTCATGCTCATCTCAATTCCAAAAGTCGGCCCTTCACTCTGAGACTATGCCCTCAGGTCCGAGTCTCTCTTACATGCGGAAACAGCTTACAAGCAGAAGCGGAAACGGGAGGACTCTTCAAGAAAGGAAGTACAATGCTGGACTGAGGCTGTGAATGACATTCTATCGGATTATTTAGAATTGTTGAACTGGACCGTGTTAAAGAACTCAGCAGAAAACCTGAATAAGTGAACATCGCCATCACGGATATCTTTAGTAAATGCATGGAGGACTGAGAGTTGAAGAAGTCAATCCGTGTGTTTCCTAAATGACGATGTCGGTTCAACCAGGAAATCCACTCCCAACTGAAGACCAGAAGGCAACATTCAAGTGGGAAGAGCCAGACCTAAACATGAATCCAGACCTAACCTCTGCAAGTCCAGCAGACATGCCAAGAGGGAGTACCAGACCACATGAAAGGCCCAAACGTACAAAACAGACTCCCGCTGCCTATGGCAAGGCCTAAGGAAGCTTGCAGGACGCTAAATGAAGCAATGAACAGGAGCAGACAAAGACACATCACTCTCTGAGACGGTCAATGCTTTCTGTGTGTGAATCGACCAGGGGCGCAGTGACTCCTGTTCCAACAGCCCCTGACAAATCTGTCCAATTGTTCACGACCGCACATGTCAGAAAAGTTTTCCTGAGAGTCAACCCAAGGAAAGCGATTGGCCTGGATGCAGTCTCTGGCCGTGCACTTCGATTCTGTAAGGACCAACTGGCCGATGTATTCACCGAATTATTCAACATCTCCATCCAACAAGTGGAAGTCTCCATTTCGTTCAAGAAGACCACCACCATCCCCATACCTATTAAAGCACATGCAATGTGCCAAATTGTCTTCCAAATATTTTTGGGTCTTCTGCACATTTGGCAACAGTGCAATCACTTCCTTCATGCAAGTCCTTCATACACACATTATCCCATGTTTCACTTGTATAATATGCATTATGTAGGATTATATGTTGGTGCTATTTGTGTCTGTACAAATATTGTTGTGTATTAAAGCTGATTGTGTTTACATGTAATATTATTGTGCATTGGAACATAAATATTGTTAGGATTGGAGATGTTCGAGTTTACACCCAAATATTGTCGCATATGAGAAATGTTCATGTTTGTATGTATTTCCTGTTGTGTCTTGTAACTTTTCCTATTTATACATCAATGCTGTATTAGTTCATGTTAAAATAGTGCCTTTCTTCTTCCAACCAGCAATCCTGTCTCTGACCATGTAGGGGGGCTGCTGGGATTCACCGGCACTTTGTGACGGATCTGCAATCCCAGCGTCAGCCAGAGGGTCGGCAGCACAGAGCATCAGTGGTTCCACGTAAGCAGTTGTGGGGAATGATCAGGCAGGGGCAAGAGGTCTCTGGTTATTGCAGAGTTAACACACATTCTGGATGGCGGAGTGGGGGTGGAGTGGAGGGTAATAGTTAACGATCACTGGGGAAAATAAAAGCGTTGAATTCGGATATAGACAGGGTAAAACGTTGTAATAGGGAGATAACTCAATGTAGAATAATGGGGAGAGAATTACATAGACAATAGGAGTGGCTGAGGTAGCGAGTTACAGGGAGAGAGCTTAATACAGGAATAGGGGACGGATAAAGAAAGAAAAGTTAGGGAAAGTAACTTAAAATAATAGGAGGGGAATTTTATTAGGAATAAGCGGGAGGATCCTGACTACAGGGACACAGGGATTTGGCTTACTACAGCGGAAGCTGTTGGAATTGTAATGTGGTCAGCCAGATGGATCTCATTGAAGATGAGTTTTCTGATTTGTGCTGATAACCTGGAACAATCAGGGAGTCCTGGCTGACAGATATGAACAGGAATTTCGGGGTTCTGCGGACTCCAGGAAGCAGCTTTGGTGGAACGAAATTTATTTTTACAGCAACTGAACCCAATGATATTTCCTGGAAACTAACTTTGCTTTCCAAAACTTAAGCCATTCTTATCTCTTGAATCAAGCGTTTTTTTTACCCACATTTGAATATTAGTTATGATGTCCATTCGTGTCTTATCTAGTCTAGTTATTTCTGTGCTGCAAAGGAGTCATTGCCAGCTAATCTTTGTTGAGACAGACTGCGGACAAGTCGGTTTTGCAGCTTTATCAGTGTTAAAAGTCAGTTTAACCAGCTTTAAGCAGAACTGGACAATTTTTAAATGAAAATCCATTTTGTGATGTCGTTAGTATGATGAAATCATTTTATTTCCACCTAAGTTAGTAAGAATATGTTTTAAGTTGGTCTTCCTGATAACAGCTAGTTACCTCAGCCTGTTTTCAGTTTTCAGGTCCTCATCTCCGGTCATTAGTCATTCCATGACCACACCATATTATGGGACGGCATAGATTAGACGCCCTGATGATGCCATTCGTTTCTTAATAACGGGCTTTTGCTCGAAACGTCGATTTTCCTCCTCCTCGGATGTTGCATGACCTGCTGTGCTTTTTCAGCACCACTCTGAACTAAACAGATTAGATCAGTCCAATCAATAGGACGCTCGAGAATGACATACTTCCCCCTCCACCTCCAAAGAACCAGGGGTAGGCAATCACACGTCCTCATCTTTACTTGGATGGAGAAGAAGCATTTAATGGGGAGAACCGATGTTGTCAACAGAAGTTATTAGCTAAGCAATAATACATTTAGTAATAGCAACGCCATCAAAGAGGCAAATTAAAACAATAACAATATACATGGCCAGACGTATCAACCAATTGTACCATGAGCCAAAACCCAAATCTACCCATTCCGTGCCTTGTGTCATTTGAGTGAGGAAGGTATGGATGTTATCTACATGGTTGGTAATATTCTTGATGCTTTCAGGAACACCAACATACACTTGCCCTTTACTATGGCGAAATAAAGCATCCTATTTGGCGAGTAGGTAGTCGAGGGCGTACCGGTTTTGTTGGGAAGTTAGGCGTAATTCTGAGAGCATGTCCTAAGCTATCTTGTTGCCCAAGAGATTGAGACCGCAAAACAGATAATTTCGTTTTAGATATCCAAAAATTCTGCAAGATCCTCCAAAAGAAAAATCCCTAAGAAATGCATAGTCCACAGAGTGAGCTTCAGTGTTGTCCAAAACCTGATCACCCCTCCAATGCACGCAGAATTCGGATAAAACTGAACGTTTGGCAGGGAAACCCGATCCTCAATTCCAGTATTTGGACAGGGAACCGTAGTCGGGAAACGTGTCCCGACAGCTATAGCCCGGGGAATACCTGTTTCATCAAGAACAAGTAAGTTCATTGCTTTGCCTTGACTGAAAAAATGATAACCAGGTTTAATATAGATAATAGAGGGAGCTTGCATTCAGAAACAGGCCTGGCTTTATGACTTCCCGGAATATATGCGTAGGCCATGATTCCAAAGTGTGGTTGCGCTGAACGCTGAAGATGAAAGCTGCTCAATGTAAATGTGGTGCGTCTTTCGATAAAAGATGTGGTTATTGTCCCGGACTGGTTCCTTAAATCCAACAATGGGGAAGACGGAGCTGCCATGCGGGGTCTCACAAAGAAAGTTGATGGTGCTGTTAAACATACCACAAAGGGCCTGAACACCAGTAATAACAGAGTTTCAGAGACACACTCCTCCCATAGGCATATGCATAGGGCTTTTGCCTGAAACGTCGATTTCGCTACTTGGATGCTGCCTGAACTGTTGTGCTCTTCCAGCACCCCTAATCCAGAATATGCATGAGTGCAAGCCCCACAGGGAATCAGTCGCCATTTGTCCATTTAATCAAGGTGCATGGAATAGCCTTGGACACATTGACGTAAATGTACCCCCATACCATTCTGCCGTTACAATTGGGATAGGCTACCACGGAGCAAGGCCAAAAGCAACTAGCCAGTGGGGATGATTAATAGTCAAATGAAATATCATGTCCAGTAAACTACTTAGAAGCGTTCCATACTCCTATTTCGGGATGGGGTGTAGGGGAGGGGAAAGTGGCCAAAGAGTCCTTTGCTGATGAGACGGCATAACAGACCACTTCATCCCGGCCAAATAGTTTATTGTGAATTTGAGGAAGCATATTGTTCGTGAAAAATAATATTTCCCCATTTTCTCTTTTGAGACGTGCCAATTTAGACCTCTTTGAATCGAGGACAGGATTACTAGGGCCGCTCGTATCACAACTGAAATCAAACTGGTACACAACACCTTGACAGGTTAAAGACCATTGAGACTTGTCAAATAAACGAAATGTCCAATCTTCTTGATGCAGTTGACCATTGAGACAATCATTCTTGGTAACATTCTATGCATCGAAAGAATCAGTCTCTCGACACAAAAAGATACAGTCTCTGTTTGCTCAATGTGGCACCGGTAAACCGTCCGTTCTTGAGCACCAATGGCGACGAAGATGAGTCCATATAGCAATTAAGTTCGATTTTCATCATCAACCCTCTTGCATGTGGCTCGACTGATGACCATGCAATGATGGAGGTGCCCGGCGACCTTATCAGCAGGAGAGGTTGTGAGGAGAGCCTGGAAGGGCCCATTTCCATCGAGTCTGGAGGCCGCAGCGTGTCCATTATAAAAGAGTATAAACCATTCTCTCCTTGCCCAAGGGTTTCCAAGAACAAAATCCCCATTTTCAAATAGGATCGGTAAGGCAGACATAGGCTAGGGATTCCGAGTAGAATCTAAATTCTTGATTTATAGCGTTTTTGGTTAACCCTGTTTGTATATTCCTCAGCCTTAGTAGCCTTACATTGTATCTCATATCACTTTTATTTTTTCATCTACCCATTCACAACACCTTTTGGGATTTCCATTTGTTATACATACATCTATCCCCAATCACATGCAAACTCCCCTCAACTGGCCAGTAAAGTATTTTTCCATTCTTCAGTTAGCAACAAATTAATGCAGCCATTCTTCAAATTTAACAATCGGCAATGATACAGGTCACTGACAATATGTAAAAGAACAAAACCAAGTGATCTTGACAATTAATTCTGCGTTATTGATTCGGGGTTACTTCAATTAATTACACAAAAGTAGTAAACAAAATAATCATTATCTTTAATTCAGAGCTGAAAATTAATCAAGTGACTAAGACATTTTATAAGTCATCAATATAAACTGGAAATTCATTTATTCAATATTCAATATTTAAAATGTAAAACGTATACCGTTTCCAACTCTGAAATCCATTATAATTACCTGGTTCTAGTCCTTCAATTTAAATGGCAGATTAGGTTCCTTAAGCAGTCCTGACCAGGCATTGTTCATTTACAATGCTATTGGCCGTGAAATGACCGCTGCTGCGTTAAAAGGTCTTGTCTACTCACATGATAACAAAAAAAACTGAAAATGCTCGAATAATGGCCGAATCCAAAGACGCAGGTATTAACCATAGGATGTTAATTTTGTTACATGTTTTATCACAACTTAATTTTGAAATGAAACTTCAATTGCCATTAAGGAAGGGGAATTAATATCAAATAAAGTTAGGAATGGCACAGCACAATCATCAATGAAACACGGCAGACTTAAAATTAAGTGGAATCAACGAGTCTGAAACAAAAGTTAAATCTGCTCGTATCATTTTCTGAAAATTATGCTGCTTATTTGGGTTACCTTGGATCTTCCAGTTTTACAAAATGTAACGAAATTAAAAAAGGCTCATGCATGTCCTCCACTCAATGAGCAAATGTTAAAATCTGAAGTGGTTTTCCTCCATGTCATGCTGAGATTATAAATAAAATTGAGCAGAGAGCTGCTCTCATCTCGGAACAGAATGATTCTGCACCAGAGGCGTAGATTTAGTGTTATTGCTATCCTTCATTCGGTGAATTCTTTCATTAGTACTTCACGTAGGGGTGAGAGTGGTGAAAATGATCTTTGTCAGTTGCACGGAATTATGGAGAAATTGAGAGCAAGTTTATATTGATGTCAAATGATGCAGAATCAACTATGAGTCTCTTTCTCTCTCACACACGCACACACAGACTGATAAACACACACACACACACACACACACACACACACACACACACACACACACACACACACACACACACACACACACACACACACACACACACACACAGTGGCACATAGTCTCTGAAACAAGTATGCGAGAGTTGCATTACTGGCCAGCTTTCTTTTTTAAAATACAACGAAAGCAGCAACCACCCTCTATATTCCATAAACAAAGAACAAACAGGAAAACAAACAGAACAAAACCACAGCAGACAAACAAGACAAAGCAGCAAAGCAGGACAAGGCGAGCTGAAAAGATAAAATAGAGAAGATAACCTCAACCTAAAACTTTCACTAATCAACAACCCGACAATGAACAACAAGACGAATGATTTCTGCGAACTTTCTCGACATTCTAAAACTTTAGCAGTTTTATCATAACCTATCGCCATACTTATTACTTTCATCTTTCACAGAACAATTTGCGAACCAATTTCGACAACACCATTCCGACCTAATCTGAGTCCCCGACTCTATCTGCAGGTCTCCGACCTATTAGTGGGAGTCCCCGACTCCCTGGGGTCCCCCTACCCCTCAGTTTTGAGAGTGGCCGGCTCTATTCGCAAGTCCCCGACCTCTTAGTGGGAGTCGCGACATCCTGGAGTCCCCGATTCCATTGGGTCCCAGACACCTTTCTTTCAGTTCGGCTGGACTGTGATGCAAAGCAGCGAGGTGTCGGATTAATCACGACTTGAATGAGAAGGAAAACAAATGGGTAAAAATATTCGTGTCTGGCTGGCTGAATCCTCTGAAGTCAACTGCTGCCCACAATCCATCCGTCTGGATCCGAGTCACAGCACCAGATGCAGATCTGGGCCCCTGGTGCCAGTGCCGGGGCGGGGGTGTGTGGTGGTATGTCTGTTCCGCCATCAGAAGAGCATTATTGCTATTGCTTAAATGAAGAGCAATACTGAGACGGATAATTAGGGAGTAATAGGGAGAAAGTTGAATACAGAGTGTAAGTTATTGATTATCTTGTGTCCTGTTTTCATAGAGTGGGTGCAATGGAGAATAATTATGACCAACCTCAACGGAAAGTAATAGTGACAGATTTAAACAGAGAGTAACTTAGAGGGCTGAATACAAAGCTTATAAATGCGTTGCTGGAAAAGCGCATCACGTCAGGCAGCATCAAAGGGGAAAGAGAATCGTCGTTTCAGGCATAAGTCCTTTTCCAGCAACACCTTTTCAAGCTCTGATCCCCAGAATCTGCAGTCCTCACTTTCTCCGAGCTGAATACAAAGGAAGAGCGATGGGTAACTACAAGGAAATAGAGAAGATCAAATGCAGATAATGATTGGGTTTTGCAAAGAATCATAGTAGAGGCTAAATCCAGACAAATAGGGAAAGGAGTAAATACAAGGTCGTGAACAGAGGGTTGGAATACGGACAAAGGCTTAAATCCAGAGAGAGAGAGAGAGAGAGAGAAATTGTAAGACAGAGTAATCGGGAGATAATTAAACACTGGGGAAGAGAGTGGATTGCATACAGGATAATATTGATGATTAAATACTGGGGACTAGAGAAAGGATGACATGCAGAGTAAGGGAGATGATTTCCATCTTTAGTCAGTGTTGTGGGGAGGAGTACTGCCTTCCTATAAGCTATCAACAAATGGTCTCATCAGTTCACATTCAATAATGAGCCTTGCTCACACTATGACCATTGACACAATTAGCTGCCTCCCTGTTGCATTGCCTTCAAGAATCACTTCTGTCCTCCTCACCGACTGTTCCTCATTCCCTATATAATTGGAATTGAACGTCACACAAATTCCCTCTCCTCACACCTACCCTTACCCGCATGCCTTGATTTTTTTCAAGTCCAACAGTGTGGACTGATGTAATGCCCATCGACTGTTCTTGCCCACTTGAGAGGGGATGAATAGCTTTCTGCTGGTCCACTTTCCCATTTCAAAAGTGTGTGAAATTGCCTCCTCCAATTCCTCTGTTACAGGTTAAAGAAGGGGCTTTGTTTTTCTTCATTCAGGGATAAGGGCATTGCTGGCTTGCATCAGTATTTATCACCCATCCCCAATTGCTTAGAGGGCAGGTCAGTGTCAATCACATTGGTATACGTCTGGAGTCACACGTAGTAGTGAACAGGAAAGGATGGCAGTTCCCCTCTCTGAACCAGTCATCATGAGCTTCATTAATTCCATACTTTTATGGAATTCAAATGACGCCATCTGCTGTGTGTCTGTGTCCGCAGAACATTACCTGGGTCTGTGGATTGACAGTCCAGTGATAGTTCCACTGGGCCATTGCCTCCAACTTCTGAATGACCTCCTGTGCAACAAGCTAGAGAAGGGGCTGAACAAAACCAAAGGAACTGCAGACTCTATATCAGAAACACAAACAGAAATTGATGTTCATTCAACCATTTCATTATCAGCATCAATCTTCGGTCTCATCCCAGTCAGACATCCTGACAACCCAGGCCTTCACGTGAGCCTAACTTCCATCGATGGACTCCATTGGACCCTTGTCACCTCGGTCATGAGACCCAAAAACTTCTTTCGTCAAGCAGAAGTTACAGAAACCTGGCCATAAACAAACAGGTTCAGGAACATCTTCTGCCCAGACGTAATCAGAAGATTGAATGGACTCTCTTGACTCAAGTAATGCTGATCTTTCTAACGCTGACCTCTCTTGTACTCCCTGCGCAATGTAACCTGTATGCCTCTGTCAACATCTTTTGTTCTGCACATCATTGCTTCGTGTGATCTCCCTGCACTGCTCATAAACAAAGCTTTTCAGTGCATTTCCCTACACGCCACAATAAATTAATCGAATCGAATCAAATCAAACTCATCCATGCAGATCAGATACACTCAATTGTCTCATTTGACCCATGTCCCTCCAAACTCTTCCTGTTCATATACCCACAGGGACTTTACAAAGGAGAAGGTGAACACTGCACCAGAAATGATGGGGAGCAGAGGTGATAGGTCCTTTACTGACTTTTTGTTATTTGCATTCTTTTAATGAAATGGGCTTCGAGCTGTGAACTGGGAACTGTTTGGTGAGAGTAAATTGTGGCCTTTGGTACAGCTTGTGGGTAAAAGAACAGACCAAACAATCTTTGTTTGTTTGTGGAGCCAGACCTTAGGGAGAATTGTCCGATCTGTCTGGATTAAAGGGGTTTCTACTGACACCACGACCACCGGGAAGAACATTCTGAAGATCGGCAAATCCCTTTTTGCCAGTCGATATGATATGAAGTGCACAGATAGCGCGGTCGCACAGTTGTTCCTGTCCGGTATCACAGAGGTCTTCGACAAAAGCACACGGGAGAGTCTGGACCAGCCGTTTCCTCTGAAGAAGCTGACCAACACCCTCAAATCCGTAGGAAAGAGTGCAACATACAGAAGTGATGACTGCCCATCTGAGTTATTTTCACCTCTGTGGCACTTGATTGGGCTGGACCTCTGGAAGTGGATAACTGTATGCTTTGAACAGGTAGCCTGTGTGAATACAACAGGAAAGTTATCATCGCTCTCATCTACAGTTAGAAGGGGCACAGGGAGGACTGACGACCGGTTACACTTCAAAATTCAAATTACAGAATCCTGCCTGAAATTATCGCCAACTACGTCAGGTATGCTGTGGGATCAATGATTCACCCTGACAAAGCCTGTGGTGTACTTGGCAGAACGATCTCTCAGAGTCTCGCACTCCTCAGTGATGTAATTGTGTGAGACAGTAAGGTTGGCAGCGTGCCTTAACAGCCTGGACCAGGACAAAGCCATTTACAAGAAATTGCATACAAACTCGTGGGATGTTCTCTCCAAAATTGGCTTTTGCAACGAGACCTGCAATTGGATGCGACAGCTCTCCAACAACAGCGTTAGTGCAGTCTGAGTAAATGGGTGGGAATCAGAAACTTTCCCGAACAGTCCTGGAATCAGTCAGCGCCGCCCATTGTCACCTTTTCCAGTTTGATTATTGTCCGAGAGGTGACTGAATTAGTGTTGTGATTGATTAAGATGTTTCATGCTCTTTAGCCATTCCCTATCCACTGATAACTCAGTCCACGTTTGCCCATTTATGCATCAATTACTTGTTGTTCTTTTTAGTTAGCTTCAGGGTTCTGAGTTTCAAATTAAATTTCTTCATTCTCCAACTTATTAAACAATTTGAGCATTTTATGGGCATTCTTCCAAATACAACAATATTGTGACATAATGCTATCTCATTGTTTTCGTAATTTTTGGAAATATATAACAGATTGCTACATGCTTCATCTTTGCTCCTGTGTCAATCCAATGCTGTGTGACGAAATAAATTAGTCCTTTCAATGTGCCTTCTGGCTGTAGGTTCTTGGGCGGTAGTGAACTGTTCAAAATATTGATGTATTCTTGCAGTCTATTTCAGAACAAACACCTCGCACATCATCATAAAGACAAAATAAAATAAAAAAATTTTCGATACAAACTATGTTATTGAGCATCTCCCGAAAATGAAAAAAAAAACTTGCTGGAAATAACTCTGTCCCTAGATCTGTGAGGGAGGGGAGGGAAGTTTGATCCTGAAGACCAGGATTCAGACGCATAACATCTGAACACTCTGAACATCCAGAGTGTGATCCTGTTGCTTTTCTCTTTCAGTGACAGATTGTCTACTTCCAATGGCCAGCTTACTTTCTCTCCTAATTGAGATTGATTCCAGATTCCCAATCCTCGGACAGGTCTGATTAAATATTCTCCAACAACAGTCGTATATCTCCCCAGCTGGGTAGCAATCCCCATCCAAATAAAACAAAACAATCACAATGTATTCAGGTCATACCAGCCTGAGAAATATTTCCATCGGCTGAGATGCCCGAAGCCCTTCCTCATGGAACCAATGTTTCCAGCCATACCTTCTTCGGCCTAATGAGCATTCGGAGTCACCCACGGACCAGCTTTTTAATTTCTTGCCCGATTGTTAATCCACACTTTCAGAAACTCATTTCTTTTTCCCCCTGGTAATGATTGTCATGAGGTGGGGTAGCTGGATTATACTGGATATGAAATCCCTGACTGGGGCCATTAGTCTGTGTCAGTCAGGGAAACCAGGCTGATTCTGAAGGGTAAATGTCAGGGATACAGAGATGCTGAGTACCTGACTCAGTGACAGGCTTCTGTCAAAGGCTCATCTTTTGTAAATAAAGCGTGCAGGAGGGTTTCCTGACACAATATGTATACAGGCCAACAAGAGGTGAGGTCATACTGGATTTGGTTCTAGGTAATGAACCAGGCCAGGTGTTAGACTTGGAGGTAGGTGAGCACTTCCGGGAGAGTGACCACAACTCGGTGACTTTTACTCTCGTGAGGGAGAGGGATAAGTGTGCACTACAGGGCAAGAGTTAGAGCGGGGGGCAGGGAAATTATGATGCGGTGAGGCATGACTTAGAATGTCTGGATTGGAAAAATAGGCTTCAAGGGACGGACAGAAATGATATGTGGAGCTTGTTCAAGGAAACGCTATTGGGTGTCCTTGATAAGTATGTACCAGTCAGGCAAGGAAGAAAGGGTCCTATGAGGGAGCCGTGGTTTAATAAAGAATTGGAAACCCTTGTAAAAGGGAAGAAGGCGGCCTATGTAAAGATGAGGCGTGAAAGTTCAGTTGGGGCGATTGAGAGTTATAAGGTAGCCAGGAAGGATCTGAAGAGAGAGCTAAGAGCAGCGAGAAGGGGATATGAAAAGCGCTTGGTTGGTAGGTTTAGGGAAAACCCGAAGGCTTTCTATAGGTATGTCAGGAATAAAAGGATGGCTAGGGTAGGTATTGGTCCAGTCAAGGATAGTAGTGGGAAGTTGTGCTTGGAGGCAGAGGAGATTGGAGAGACACTAAATCAATACTTTTCATCAGTATTCACTCAGGAACAGGACGTTGTTGCTGATGTGAATATTGAGTCACAAGTGATTAGAATGGATGGCTTTGAGGTATGTAGGGAAGAGGTCCGGGGAATACTGGAAAGGGTGAAAATACATAAGTCCCCTGGGCCTGATGGCATTTATCCTTGGATCCTCTGGGAAGCTAGGGAGGAGATAGTGGAGCCATTGGCCTTGATTTTTATGTCATCGTTGTCTACAGGAATAGTGCCAGAGGACTGGAGGATAGCGGATGTGGTCACCTTGTTCAAGAAGGGGAGTGGGGACAGCCCGAGTAACTATAGGCCAGTGAGTCTCACTTCTGTTGTGGGCAAAGTCTTAGAGAGAATTGTAAGGGATAGGATTTATGAACATCTGGATAGGAATAATGTGATCAAGGATAGTCAGCATAGTTTTGTGAAGGGCAGGTCATGCCTCACACACCTTATTGAGTTCTTTGAGAAGGTGACTAAGGAAGTGGACGAGGGTAAAGCAGTAGATGTGGTGTATATGGATTTTAGCAAGGCGTTTGATAACGTACCCCACGGTAGGCTACCGCAAAAATTACGGAGGTATGGCATTGAGGGTACATTAGAGGTTTGGATTAGGAATTGACTGGCTGGAAGGAGACAGAGGGTAGTAGTTGATGGTAAAGATTCATCTTGGAGTGCAGTTACTAGCGGTGTTCCACAAGGATCTGTTTTGGGACCATTGCTGTTTGTCATTTTTATAAATGACCTGGAGGAGGGGCTTGAAGGCTGGGTGAGCAAGTTTGCGGATGATCTGAAAGTCGAGGGAGTGGTGGACAGCGAAAAGGGATGTGGTAGTTTACAGCGGGATATAGATAAGTTGCAGAGCTGGGCCGAAAGGTGGCAAATGGAGTTCAATGTAGCTAAGTGTGAAGTCATTCACTTTGATAGGAGTAACAAGAAGATGGATTACTGGGCTAATGGTAGGCTACTTGGTAGTGTGGATGAGCAGAGGGATCTTGGTGTCCATGTACACAGATCTCTGAAAGTTACCTCCCAGGTAAATAGTGCTGTGAAGAAGGCATATGGCTTACTGGGCTTCAATGCGAGAGGAACTGAGTTCCAGAGTCCTGCGGTCATGTTGCAGTTGTATGATACTCTGGTGCGGCCGCATCTGGAGTATTGTGCACAGTTTTGGTCGCCATACTATAGGAAGGATGTGGAGGCACTGGAACGGGTGCAGAGGAAGTTTACCAGGATGTTGCCTGGCATGGTAGGAAGATCGTATGAGGAGAGGCTGAGGCACTTGGGGCTGATCTCATTGGAGAATAGAAGGTTTAGCGGCGATTTGATAGAGGTGTACAAGATGATTAGGGGTTTAGATAGGGTTGACAGTGAAAACCTTTTTCCGCGTATGGAGTCAGCTGTTACCAGGGGACACAGCTTTAAATTGAGGGGAGGTTGGTATAGGACGGATGTTAGGGGTAGATTCTTTACTCAGCGGGTTGTGAGTTCATGGAATGCCCTGCCAGTATCAGTGGTGGACTCTCCCTCTTTATGGTCATTCAAGCGGGCATTGGATAAGCATATGGAAGTTATTGGGCTAGTGTAGGTTAGGTAAGCTTCGGTCGGCGCAACATCGAGGGCCGAAGGGCCTGTACTGCGCTGTATTTTTCTATGTTCTATGTTCTGTGTTCTATGGAGTAATTCATGATAGGATGCAAGATTCTGAAGGCTTGGCGCCAATGTCGACGAGGGCTTCCTCATTTTCCACACTTTACGTCTTCCTGCCCCACTCACAGTCCAACCCACCCCAAAAATGTGCTGAAGGTGTTATGTGATATTTTCGACCCTCGGCACTTTTGAGACAATAGATCTTCCTGGACTCTGTCGAGTCAGGACGGATGATTCTGAAAGAGACAATCAATTTAGCTTTGAACACTGCTGCAACTTGATGTTAACACAGCACCAAACTGACTTTATAAGTCGGGAAAAAAACGAAAAATACCAACCAGGTTTTGCTTCCATGTCTATTTGAGTGCAGCATCGATTGACCAGACTGACAACTGAACTAAAAGGGATCAATATGAGGGACCGAAATGACGCAAACCCAGGGTGGAATTCGTCAAATTTGAAAGGGTCTGAGAGGAGAAAAAGTCTCAAGAGAATAATAGAAACTACAGACACTGAATGGAACGGAAGGATTCCTGTTGCCTCTTGATTTACGACTGGGGTAAGCATCGAAACGTTATTGGTGGCCTGAAATCTTTCACGATTGAAATGGTTGAAGAATTCTTCACATTTCTCAACATTATATTGCACAGACTATTTTTGTGCTCATTCACTCAATGAACCTGTCCTTCCCTTTCTCAGTCTTCCTCTCTGCTCCTTTTCTGTCCAACCTACCATTATGTTATCACCAACGTAACACATGATCCTCTCACCTCAGTCATGGATACAGATAATGAATGGCTGTAACACGAGGAATGATAATTCTGGTACTCACTAATATCAGCCGAAGAACATGAATATGACAGATTTATTCTTGCTCTCTGTTTTCTGTACTTTATCATTCCTCACATCAATTCCCAATTCCCCATCACTGCAGGGCTCATTACCAACATTGACTCCTGCTCAAACAATTCCAGAATTTTAAATTTCTGTATCATTTTTGTGCAAATGCCTCCCTAGCCTCATTCCTACATTTCGCTTGAAACTGTTCCAATCCACCATCAATCAGATGTTTGAAGATTCTTCTCTATACATGCTCAGTACACTGCCGGGAAGAGAGAATGACTCAGGCCCTTGTGCGACTGCACAGGTCAGGTATGTCTCAGAGTCAGCTCTGCAAAATGTCCAGGACATTCGTATCCCAGTAGAAGGATTTTTATTGACCGGAGTTTGCATAGCCTTTGAAGGCAATTTTCAGTGATTATTTTATTGATTTCAATCATTGCCTGCACTGGCGGAGTTATATTTGATTCAGACACTGTATCAGTGGAGGGTGAGGAATTCGATCACAATGTTTGATTCATTAAAACGTACAATGTGTCGTCTCCATTAACCAACTATTATTCTTTCATAGTGCAGCCGCTGATAACCAGGGAAGCCACATCCCAGTGTTGAGGAGAACACTTCTCAGAGAGGGACACTCAACAACCGGAATTTAATTTCCAATGGTCAAAGGCAAGGGAAGGATGACATTGAAGTAAAATGAGATTTCAGAGATGGTGTTGGGTTGTCAATGCTGGTGGACAGGTTGGCACAGTGGCTCAGTGCTTAGCTCTGCTGCCTAACATGGACAGTGGTTCTGGGTGGGATAGTCTTTGCAGGCTCGGTGTGGACTCGATGGGCCATTTGGCCCACTTCCATATTGTAAGGTGTCTATGATTTTCTTCAATATGAATTTTCCAATGTTTGCTATCGTCCAATTGAGATTTGTATCATCCAATAAACATCAGTTCTAAAAATGCTCTCTGACAACTCAGAGTTAACTCACCGCTGTCACCTGTTTGTTCAATTTTGTAAATAAATTGATTGAACCATATTGTAATGTAACAGTCCCCCAGACGATGCCAGCAGCTATAAATTAAAGGCTTTGAGACTTTATCACCTCGGCATTGAGAACAGAGAAATTGACATCACAAAGTGATTGAGGAAGAAAATGACGTTTTCAATTGTGCCTGTGTGGAAAATATTTGTTACGATCCTTCCATTTGTAACAATTCCTGGTAAGTGCCTTGCACCTATGAGTTTTTGTGAATCTGTCTAAGGATTCTCTGCGGGTTTCCTCTATCACTGACAATGATACCTGGCAATATTGCACACAAAAGTCACACAGTGGCAGACAATCAATAATTAAGTCACAGATTACAGGGACACCGTGGAAACCACATCATCGCAGATTCCACAGGAATTCCTTGGAAAATTATTCCTCTCTTCTGGGAACCATCCAGAAATCCCCATTTAGATTGAAGACTATGAAGATTTTCGGTGGAATTAATAAAATGAATCACTTTGTAAAAATATAGGCCGTGGTATTCTTATGATTTGGAGATGCCAGCGTTGGATTGGGGTGTACAAAGTTAAAAATCACACACCAACAGGTTTATGGGAAGCATTCTAGCTTGCGGAGTGACGCTCCTTCATCAGGTGATAGTGGAGGGCTCGATCGTAACACAGAGTTGATAGAAAAAAATTGCAGTGTTATGTAACTGAAATTATACATTGAAAAATTGATTGTCTGTTGAGCCTTTCATCTGTTAGAATACAGTAACAGTTTCACTTCTTTCATGTGTAAATAACAAAATCTTTTTTTAATGTTGCATTCTCGGGTTAGCTGTTAACAATGGTGATAGCTCGACAATATGTTGAAGATGTTAGCCCCCTGTGTTCTCTGTCTGTGACCTGATGTTTAGATTGATTCTAATCTAAACAGTGAGATAACAGAGCTTTACATAAATTCATGCAGTTTTTGAGTTCAGAGATCTACACGAATGCATGCAGTTTTTCAGCAAAGTACAATGCAACTATGCAAGTACAAATTCACCCCACAAAATATATGTGTTCATGTGGGTCTTTGTTTGTGTGTGTATGTCTGTCTGAGGTGAGGGTTGTGAGTGTGAGAAAGTATGTGCGAGTGTGCTTGTGTAGTGAGTGCAGAGTGTCTTAAGTCTGTGAGAGGGTGCATGTGTGAGTGTGGGAGTGTGTGTGTGTATAAGGGTGTGTTTGGTTGTCTGTGTGCGCGTCTGTGTGTACCTGTGTCCGTGTGTATGTTAGAGTTTGTGTGTTGGAATTACTGTGTGTGTGTAGTGCAATGGTGATCACCTGTAATGTGACATGAACCCAAGGTCCCGGTAGAGGCACTCCCTACGGTACAGAACTTAGCTATCATCCTCTGCTCGGCCACTTTCATCTGCTGCCTGTCGTGAAGTCCATCTTGGAGGTTGGTAACCCGAAGGTCCGAGGCTGAATGTCCTGGACCACTGAAGTGTTCCCCAACTGGGAGGGAACCCTCCTGTCTATTGATTTTTGTGCGGTGCCCATTCATCCGCTGTCGTAGCCTTTGATAGATTTCCACAATGTTGCATGCCTCTGGGCATCCTTGCCTGCAACGTATATGATAGACAACGTTGGCTGATTCACATGAGTACCTGCCATGTACAAGGTGGGAAGTGTTCCCATGCGTAATAGTGGTATCTATGTCCACAATCTGACATGTCTTGCAGCGTCCACCGTGACAAGGTTGTATGGAGTTGTCCTGAGAGCCGGGTAGTTTGCTACGAACAATGATCTGTTTGAGATTTGGTGGTTCTTAAAAGAAAAGTAGTGGAGGTGTCGGGAATGTCTTGGTGAGGTGCTCATTCTCATTGATAATATGTTGCAGGTCAAGAAGAACATGGCGTAATTATTCAGCCCCTGGGAATGAGGATGAGCACCTCACCAAGACCTTCCCCACACCTCCACTACTTGTTTTTAAACAACCACCAAACCTCAAACAGATCATTGCTCATAGCAAACTGCCCGGGTCTCAGGACGACTCCATACAACCCTGTCACGGTGGACGCTGCAAGACATGTCAGATTGTGGACATAAATACGACTATTATGCAAGGGAACACCTCCCACCTTGTCCATGGCAGGTAGTCATGTGACTCAGCCAACGTTGTCTATCTTATATGTTGCAGGCAAGGATGCCCGGAGGCATGGAACATTGGGGAAACCGAGCAAAGGCTCCGACAACGGATGAATGGGCACCACACAATAATCAACAGACAGGAGGGTTCCCCCCCCAGTTGGGGAACATTTCAGTGGTCCAGGACATTCAGCCTCTGACCTTCGGGTGACCATCCTCCAAGTTGGACTTCGGGTCAGGCAGCAGAGGAAAGTGGCCGAGGAGAGCCTGATAGCTAAGTTCTGTACCCATAGGGAGGGCCTCAACCTTGTCCTTGGGATAATGTCACATTACAGGTGATCACCATTGCACTACACACATACACAGATATTGCTACACACACTCACAAATACACACGGCCACAGTGACACACAGACGCGCACACAGGCACCCACACACACCCTTATAGACACGCACACTCCCACACTCACACATGCACGCCCTCAGAGATTTAAGACATTCTGCACTCACTACACACGTACACACACTTTCCCACACTCAAAACACTCACACAGACAAACAAAGACCCACATGCACACATATACTTTTTGGTGTGAAATTGTACTTGGAGAGTTATATTGCACTTTGCTCAAAAACTGCATACATTCATGCAGAACTCTGAGCTAAAAAAAAATTATGTAAGATTCTGTTATCTCACTTTTTAGATTAGAATCAAACTAAACATCAGGTCATAGACAGAGAACACAGGGGGCTAACACCTTCAACATATTGTCTAGCTATCACCATTGTTGACAGCTAACCCGGGAATGCAACTTAAAAAAAAAGGTTTTGTGATTTACACATGAAAGAAGTGAAACTATTATTGTATTCGAACAGATGAAAGGCTTAACAGTCAGTCAAGTTCTCAATGTATTTCAGTTACATCACACTGCAAATTTTTGCTCTAAATTCTGTGTTCCGATCGAGCCCTCCACTATCACCTCACGAAGGAGCGTCACTCCGAAAGCTAGTGTGCTTCCAATTAAATCTTTTGGACGATAACCTGGTGTTTTCTGATTTTTAACGTGGCATTTTTATGTCACGTTTGCAAAATCAGTCAGTTTGCATGTTTATCTGACTTGTTGAGTGAATAAGCAGTCGGCTTCTCTGCGCATCTGAAGTTGAAGTTATTTCTGCAATAACATAAATTTGTATTAAAAATTGCGTTTGAGCTTTGGCTTTCGGCTAAATGGCTTTATGCATGAGTGAACCTGTGTTTCTTTTTGATGATTGCAACCCAGCATGGTGATAATGGAGCCTTAAAGAATTGTTGAAGAGTTCTGGAATAAGCAATGGAGGAAGAAACACTTAACTGAGAAAGATTTGCTTTCACTGATCTCATTTATGTCATTTCTTGTAGTTCCAGTCAGACCCTGGAAATGATTGGATGTATAGATCTATGCTCATGCGAAGGAAATTTGCGTTGCAGTAAATTTCATTGCCTTTGAATGAAAATGTTGCGTTGGTCCCAGACAGAAATGTTGGGACAAGAAAAATCTCTGAAGCGATGGTTTAAACCTGAGTACATTGACACTCAGCTGTGTAGTAGCTCCATAAAGGAATTCACTGCAGTTCCAGTTTACAAGTAACAATCACAAGCATTTAACCAATTGTTATATAAAGGGATTCTGGTGTGAATATTTGTCAGGGTTGTATCTTTGTAACGACACTAGAAGTCGTGTTGTGCTTAATATATAAAAGTCATGTCCTTTTGCTTTATTTATGTATTGGTTTGGGGTTAATGAGAGTTATACATTTACTGTGTGTTCGTTTCCTTTGAATCTGCATAACAAGTATGTAGTTTGGTTTATTGTATTTTATCGGAGTAAAAACAAGGACTGCAGATGCTGGAAAGCAGAGTCTAGATTAGCCATTTATCAGGGACTTTGCCCTCAAAGTCGATTTCCCTGCTCCTTGGATGCTGCCTGACCTGCTGTGATTTTCCAGCACCAATCTAATTTGGATTCGCATTCTTTTTTACCGTCACTTCTTTTGAAATAAGTCCCTGTTTTGCTGTGGAACCAATATTTGCAGCATTGCGTATTTATAATTCAGCAAGAGATCACTTTGTTAAATCAAACGTAATAAGGTTATGATCCATCAGGCTGGATTTCTTCGAGGATCTGTTTGGTTCTGTAATTAATCAGCTGGTGTCAGAACAGAAGTGAGGCGATTAAACACTTACACCAACTCCTGAGGAACTGATACACTAATCCCACACGTCAAATAGTTTGCGCCCTACTATATCCATTCAAGTCTATTGTATATCGCAGATCCTGATCAGATATCCCACTGAGACGTAATTCAATATTTCCCCTCCCAAACCTACTCCACTCTCACTCTGCACCACAGCCAACGCAAAACAAATACCCTCCCTCCCCGCCACCAGACATGTAATTCTGGAACTACATGAGATATCGGGTGGCTCACACCGATGGGTTTGTGCACAGTACTGGTCATCACCTAACAGCGAGGATAGAATTGCACTGTGGAGAGTATAGAATAGATTTACAAGAATGGTGTTAGAATGTGGAAATTACTGCAGCATTGAGGAAAGATGGATTTTAACTAAATAGAAGTGAATGAGATTTTGTCATGATTGGGATGTACAAAATAAGCATGGTCTTGGATGGAGACTTGTCTCCTCGAATGCAGGACCATTTACCAGTGACACAGAGTAAGAAAAATTGATGGGAGGATTATCAAGAAAATTTAGGCGTATCATTTCACTTGGAAGATGATAGTGCAACTGAAATTCACTGCCCAGTTTTGATGGTGACTTGAGGTGACAAACCTGAACTCATTCTTAGGGAGCTTGATCAACATGTGAAGTGTACATCCCTTCAACACTGTGTACAAGGTGCTGGAAAGTGGGATCAGAGCAGGTAGCTACTTTATTTAGCTGGTGCAGGCATGAATGACATCTTCCAGTGCCACAACTTCCGAGCATTTCTGTGAGATTGTAGAAAGACTGAGGATTGTTAAAGTGAATTCACTTGGTGCCTTATATAGCCTGTTTCTGTGTTGTCAGTTTCCACCACTGGAACATGGTGAAGTGCATAATTGAATTTCAGTGGGCTGTGGCGCCCTTCCAGTTGTTCAATAAAGAAGTGTTTGTTGCTTCATAATTTTTACAATGCATAAAGTGATTTCAACATGGGGAGGAGTAATATTAACTAAGTTCGGAACATCAGGATTTAATAATTCATTAGGTTAGTATTGCTTACCTTGTTTCGTTATTCTCATTACAAAACTAATATTTTTTTAAAGAAGTACTTTGAAATCTTGTCCTGTTTATGAACTGCTGAGTATTTGGATTCTCACTTCAAATGTTTTTTGTCCCTAACATAATCAGAACACAATAGAAGTCAGACAGACTGAATGTTTACCATATTATATTTTATTATACAAAGAATTGGAGCTGTCACACTCAATAATTGCATCACTGATTTGCCTGTTTTCTTTTGCATTGTGTCGTTTATTCAAAAAATATCAACAAGCACATCCCCAAACTATTTGAGTCAATTAACACAGAGAATGTATCAAAAAGTCACAGTTCTAGATTTGCATTTTGCATTATTTGATGACTGAATGTACAAGAAAAAATATGGAACATTTGCTAAACATGACAAGGAGTTGTTCACTTTCCAAAAAAAAAATGTGGGATTCAGTGAGTTCACAAATCCAGAGTTTATCCTCACAGACTTATCTGTGGTTTGTGGCTTCTATCGTGGTTTGTGCCTTTAATGATGAAACAAACATTTCTCTGATCTGTTAGCATTAGCCGTCAAATAATAATAATATCTTCTCAGGTGCAACAACTCATGATCTTTGTACTGTCGTGACCTGCTGATTCTAGGAAGTTCTATGTGGGGGAAGGGCAAAGATGGCAGCTGTAAGAGCTGCTCCTTCTTTTGCGAGATCTTCGGTGGCAGAGCTTATTTCCATTAACTCCAGGAAGAGTAATTATTGTTTTATAAGCTATTGCATTGTTTTCGAATTTTGGGGAAAACAAAGACCTAAGCAATTGGATTTTAAAAAGGAGGGAGAGAGACAAAGCTGGAGATCACAGGGTCAGCGAAAAGAGAGAGGCAGAGAAAACTACACTGCTGTCTGACACAGCAGTAAAGTGCTAGAAATGAACAGCATGTCAGAAAACAACCGAGAAGCAAGGAAATAGAAGTTTTGGAGAAGATTTTCTGGACAGCTTAAATGTTACTGATGATTAGAATCTACTGAAAGTGTGTTCGGTTTTGAATCCCATCAGATCGCATGGATTGGATTGGATCAGCAGATTGAGGCAATGAGGAATTTAGAGGAGGTCGGGGTGTGATGGATAGCACTTCCAGGAAGAGAGAATAACCACAGATACAATCAGTTTGATGAGTTACCACCAGGAAAGGTTGGAAAGGAAGGCACGTAGTGCAGGAGTCTCCGGTCGTTCCACCCATTTTAAACAAGTGTGCTCTTGTGGAAAACATAGGCGGTGATCGACTGTTAGGGGAATGCAACACGAACAGCCACGTTTCTGGTACCAACTCTGGCTCTAATATAACTCGCAGTACGTCAGTTTCCAAACGATCAGTTCTGGTCCTCAAAGGCTCAGACAGATGTTTCTGCGGTCAAGAGTGAGAAATCAAAATGGAATGCTCTCTTGCTATTGCCAGGATTAAGGATCTCTTGGAGAAGGTGCCGAATATTCTCAAAGGAGCGTGGCACCAGCAGGAGGACATTATGCACATTGGAACTAACGACATAGGAAGGAAAAAAAGATGAAATTCTGAAGGGAGAATATAAGAAGTTAGGCAGAAATTAATAAGGAGGTCCTTGAGCGGAGTAATACCTGGATAATTCTCAGTTCCACAAGGTAGTGAGCGTATGACCACGGGGATAGAGCAGATGAATGTGTGGCAGAGGTACTGGTGCAGGGGACAAGGGTTCACACTTTGGTATCACTGGAACCTGTGGGAGAAATCACCTGTACAAGGAGGACGGATTGAATCTGAATTGGAAGGTGACTAATATACTAGCAGAGAGATTTGCGACAGCTGCTCAGATGGATTTAAACTAATAAGGTCGGGGTGTGTTGGGGGCGGGGGACCAGGGGACTTGGTGGGACCCAGGGAGATTGTGAGAAAAATATCAGTCTGAGACTGGTACATTTGGGAAAAGGAGGTGGTCAAAGAGTCAGGGCAGGCAGGAACAAAGCAGAGAACAAGTTAAGACTGATCAAATCAATTGAATTCATTTCAGTACAAGATTCCAAATAAGGAAGGCAGATGAACTTCGGGAATGGTTAGAAAAATGGGATTTAGAAACCATAGCAATTGCAAAGATGTGGCTAAGGGTGGACAGGACTGGCAGCTTCATGCTGCAGAATACAAAGGCTGAGGGAAGGAAAGAAAGGGGAAGCAAGAGAAGAGGAGAAGTTGTGTATTTGATAAGGAATGGTATTACGGCTGTACTTACATGATGTTCCTCGGAATACGTACAGGGAAGTCGTTTGGGTTGAACTGAGAAATAAGAAAGGAATGATCACCTAATGAGGATTGTATTATGGACCCATTCCCCACCGACAGCGTGAATTTGTAGGTAAACTTTGGAATGCAATCTCTGATCTCTGTAAGAATAATAGAGTGGGAATGGTAGGGAATTTTAACTTTCCAAACAGAGACTGAGACTTCCGGAGTGTTAAGGGTTTAGATTTAGAGGAATTTGGTTAGTGTGTACAAGAACATTTTTCTGATTCAGTGTGTTGATGGGCCTTCTAGAGAAGGCACAAAACTTAGGAAATAAGGCAGGGCATGTGACTGAGTTGTGAGTTGGGGAGCACTTTGGAGGCAGCGTCCATAATTCTCTTAATTCTAGTACACTGATGGAAAAGGATAGACCGAGCTAAAAGTTGAAATTACATAAAAGCCAATTTTGATAGATCCACGTCAGAACTTTCAAAGGTTGACTGGGGACAGATGTTCTCAGGTAAAGGGACAGGGGAGAATGGAAAATCTTAAACATGAGACAACGAGAGTCCAGTGACAGTATCTTCCTGTTCGGATGAAAGGCAAGGCTGGTAAGTGCAGGGAATGCTGGATGACGAAAGAATTTGATGTTTTGGGAAGAGAAAGATGGACACATATTTGAGATATAGATCGCAGAGGTCGAGTGAATACTTGCATAATTATAAAAATGTATACTTCCGAGGGAAATCAGGAGATCAATGAGGGAACATGAGATGGCTTTTGCAAATTGGTTTAAGGAGAAAACAATGGGGTCTCATAAATATATTATGGACAAAAGGCTAACTAACGGGAAAATAGGATCCTGTAAAGATCAGCAAGGTAGGCAATGTGTGGAAATGCTGGGGATGGGGGAAATACTAATTGAGTATCTTTGCATCATTATTTACTGTGGCAAAAGACATGGAAGATACAGAATTTAGGGAAATAGGTGGTGTTTTCTTGAAAATTGTCCATATTGCAGAAGAGGCGGTGCTGGATATCTTAAAACGTATAAAAGTTGATAAATCCAAAGGACCAGATCAGATGTATCCTGGCACTCTTTCAGAAGCTGGGGAAGCAATTGCTCGGCACCTTGTTGAGATATTTGTGGAATCGATCGTCACAAGTGAGATGCCCGAAGATTGGAGGTCGACTGACGTGGTGCCACTCTTAAAGAAAGGTAGTAAGGAAAAGGCAGGTATCGAAAGACTGGTATATCTGATATTGGTGGTGGGGAAGTTATTGGAGGAACTCCTCTAGGAGAGAATTTACATGTATTTTAATTGGCAATGACTGATGAAAGACAGTCTACATGGCCTTGTGCCATGGGAACATATAACTCACGAACTTGATTCTGTTTTTAGAACAGGTTACGAAGAGAATTGATGACACAGAACGGCGAATATGATCTATATGGACTTCGGGAAGGCATTCAATCAGTTTTCTCATGGTAGAGTAGTTAGCAAGGTTAGATTGCATTGAACCAATGGAGACACAACATTTTGAACAGAAGTCCCTTGAAGGTAGAAGACTGAATGTGGTTGTGAAGGGTTGCTTTTCAGATTGGAGGCGTGTGGCCAGTGGTGTGCCACAAGGATCGGTGCTGAATCCACTGCGTCTCCTCATTCATTTATATGCTTTGGATGTGAACATTGGAGATACATTTGGTAAGTTTGTAGATGCCACCAAAATTAGAGTTGGATTGGTCAGCGAAAAATGTTTCTCAGTGTACAACGGCTCTTGATCAGAGGATAGGCAGATTGGTTGAGGATAGGCAGGTAGATTTTAATTCAGAAGAATGTGAGCTGCTACATTATGGAATGACAAATCAGAACAGGACATGTACAGTTAATGGTAAGGTCCTGGAGAATATTGCTGAAAGAAGTGATTTTGCAGTGCAGCTTCATTGATCCTTGAACATGATGCCTCTAGTAGATAGGATGGTGAAGAAGACGCTTGGTATACTTTCTTTTATTGTTCAAAGCACTTAGTATTTTAATTGGGAGAGTATGTTGTGGATATGCAGGACATTGGTCCGGCCACTTTTGGAATATTGTGTGCATTACTGGTCTTCCTCCAAAAGGGAGGATTTCTTGATACTTGAATCAGTTCGGAAAAGATTCATAAGGATGTTGCCTGGATTGCAATATTTGAGCTATGGGGAAATGCTGAGTGTTTGGGTCTGTTTTCTCTGGAGTTTCGGAGGCTGAGGGGTAACTCTTAGATGTTTATAAAACCATAAGGATCATGGACAAGGTAAGTGGAAAGGTTCTTTTCCATGGGTTGCGGGAGTCCATAACTAAAGCGGATAGATTGAGAGTTAGAGGGGAAAAAGTTAAAAGGGACGTAAAGGGGAAGTTTTTCATGCAAAGGGTGGTGCATGTTTGGAATGATCTGCTGGAGGACGTGATGGTGGCTGGTATAATTACATTTAAAAGTTATCTGGATGAGTAAATGTTTAGAAAGATTTTAGAGGGAGATAGGGGCAAACGAGACTAGATTAATTTAGGATATCTGAACTATATGAACAATTTGGGCTACAAATTGTTTATGTGTTGTACATCTTCATGACTCCAACTATACCCGGTAAGTGAAGAGCAGTTTACCAAATGTTCCATTGTAGTTGAATATCAAAACTTTCAACCTCATTTCCCTGCTCGAAACGAATCCCTGTCTTTTGGTTGAAATGATACGATCTTGTGTGGGCAGAAACGTGAGATGATGCTTTGAGTTCAATGACCAATGTTTCGATGAAAATGCTATGATGAACAGTGATTCCACTAACTCTGTTTCTGTCCCCACAGATGCTGCCATACCTGATGGTTTTTGCCATTTATATCTGATTCTGTTTCATGTTTTAAGCATTCAAATCCCTTTCAGTCATTACATTAAATTGCTTCACTACCCAGTCTTCCCACAGAAGTAATTCTTAGAATAATGGAATCCAACCATACCGAAGAGGTCCTTCGTTCCACACTCTTTGTGCTATAAAAGCTGCACGAAATCTATACCCACCCCAGCTTCTAGCACGAGACATGTAGTCTCAAATACGGTGACGCTTCAAGTGTTCATCAAGGTCGTTTTTGAAGTTTGTGAGGTTTCCTGCTTCCACGACTCTCCCAGGCAATGAATGACCACGCCCTCACCACTCTCTGGGAGTAAACATCTTGCTGAGACCCCCTCTTAATCTCTTCCCATTCATCTTAAAAAAGATGCCCTCTGCCATCTGTTGATTGCCTGCCCACAATTAATCAAATACAGGATTGAGCTGCTTCAAACAATGCGTCAGGCCATTGAAGATGTCATATTCAAACTCCATATCTGAACACTTCCAGCAGCCCTTGTTTGGTGCTAAGATCTTCTATTGCTCTCTGAAGCGAAACAGAAAATGTTTGATCATTAATTTATGATTTGCATTTTACCTCCTGTGTCTTTCAGTTAATTTCCTGGTGGTTTTGGTTCTCGCACGGGCAAAATGCGGCCTCTCCAACTGCACAAAGCACTGCCTGATGGCCATGGCAACATCGGACATCCTGTTCATTCTCACGGAGATTATTCTGTTTCAATTCAAATTCATTTACTACCCAGGATCTTTCCTGAATATCACTCCTGTGTGCAGTGCTGTCAATGCCTTAGCTCGAGCAGCCACAGACTGTTCCGTCTGGTTCACTGTCCTTTTCTCCTTTGAACGTTTTATGGCCATTTCCTGTCTGAAACAGAAGAGAAAATATTGGACAGAGAAAGCCTTATCTGTGGCTCTGGCTGCAACCAGCATTCTACTCTGTTCAAAAAACATTCCCTACTATTTTCAGTTTCAACCTCGGAGGATAATTAACAATGTTCAGTGGTATTGTCTAACAAAGTTAAGTTATTTTACCGATCCAAGGTGGTTGGTGTTTAAGTGGTTCGATATCATTTTAACCCCTTTAATCCCATTCGTGTTAATTCTGTGGATGAACACTCTGACAGTAAGGCACATTGTAGTGGCCAGTCGAGCACGCAGGAGCCTGATGGGTCAGAGGAAGGGAGACAATCAGAAAGATGCAGCGATGGAGATCCGGAGGAAGTCAATGATTTCCCTCTTCATCATATCCATCAGCTTCATACTTCTGTGGTTATTGCATGGTGCAGACGTGTTGTACTGGAACATTAAAGGAGGGTATCGTTGGAGTTGGACTCCTGTCATCAATCTTTCATGAACTGCAGAAATGCTGAAGGATTTCAGCTGCAGCACAAACACATTATTTTATGCAGCGACTCTACCCACGTTCAGAGCGAAGTTCAGGAATGCAGTGCACCAACTGGTCATGTAAATTCATCACTTAATGAATTAGCAAAACAACTGAGAGAGCTCCAGAGGCAGCTGCAGTGTTCCTAGTGCAGGAATTGAAGATGTACGGCCAGGATTCCATCTGCACAAGTACATGGATTTGAGTATAACACTCAATGGAGGATGGGGAGGGCAGTAACAAGATGGATTACCATTCACGATGCTCAGGAGCATGCTGCTACCCCTGATGGACTGACGGATTGACACACACGGGAGCACACAATGAGCATCGAGAGGCCATTCAGCCCTTCATTTCTGATTGCCCTGCCAGCCCAGAAAATCGCGATTGATGCAACTGTTCCATCAAACCCGCATTTCCTTTTTCACCTGAGCACGCCTCCTACATCATCTCTCAAAACATTAGCAATAATTTATCTGCTTTCCCCTTCAATGATATTGAAGGTTATGACAAAGGAATAGCAGGTAATGGGGCAGGGTAGGATTCAAAGAGGCTGCAGGAGAGATTCCAAGTGATGGACAGGCTGTGAGTGATGGGTTCCGGCTTGGACATTTGGTCTTCATGCACTGCCCTGCGGATGAGTGTTAAAGACTGTGGGAGGCGGGGTCTCTGAATTTTACTTGCAGGGGCGGAGGGTGGAGGGACAGAAACAGTCCATCCTGCACCATGACGTCTGACAGCCTCCCTCTGTTCAGCTCACAATAAACACTTTGTTACAACAAGATAAAAATTCTGTGGGCCGGTGATCGCCTCATCTGAATGGGTTATTGTTCCATGAACATTTGTACTTGAATATGTTTATTGCGTCCATCATCTGTCTCCTTCATTCATAAGGTTATTTCTGTCTCTCTCTCTCTGTCTCTTTCTGTCTGTCTTTGTCTGTTCCTCTCTTCCTCTCTCGTGCTGTCCCCATCTCTTTGCTTCTTGCTCTCTCCCTCTCTGTCTCACTCTGTATGTGCCCTGCTTGTATCGTCCATTACTGTCTCTCTCTCTCTCTCTCTGCCTAGCTATCTGTCTGCCTGTCAGTCTCTCTGTCTTCCTCTAAATCTATCCTTCTTGCCTCTCTGTCTCTGTCTCTCTCACGCGCTCTCTATGTCTTTTTTGCACATTGACCATGTCAGACACATGTTGTCTCTGTTCAGCACATGGTCACTTGCATTGACTCAAATCACTTCATTCACGGATCTTTCCCCAGACAGTGATTTGCAAAATACAAAGTGTACATCTTCAGCCAGCAACAGTTTGACACATTACTGTAAGTAAGTCGGCTGGAGTTTGGTCATCTCCCATTATTCTCCCTGTGGCTGGGCGGGAAGTCTGTTCACGCGTTTCCCTTTCTGTGTGTGAGGGTGCATGTGTATCTGTGTGTGTGTGTGTGGGAGCGGGGGGCTTCATTGCCTTTGTAGGGAACTCCCTGTGTGTGTTGGGGGAGAGGAGGCTTCATTGCCTTGATGGGGATCTCCCACTGTGTGTGTGGGGTGGTGGCAGGGGGCTTAATTGCCTTTGTGAATATCTCCCTGTGTGTGTGTTGGTGGGGGTGTGGGGGCTTCTGTGCCTTTGTGGGTATCTCCCTGTGTGTGTGGAGGTGGCTTCATTGCCTTTGTGGGGATCTTCCTGTGTGTGAGGGGATGGGGCATCATTGCATGTCTGGGGATCTCCCTGTGTCAGGGGGCGGCCACATTGCCTTTGTGGGGATCTCCCTGTGTGAAAATGTGGCGGGGAGGGGTCTTCATTGCCTTTGTGGGGATCTCCCTGTGTGTGAGGGGATGGGGTGAGCGTACTTCATTGCCTTTGTGGAGATCTCCCTGTGTGTGTGTGTGGTGGGGGTGGGAAGCTTCATTGCCTTTGTGGGGATCTCCCTGTGTGGGGGGGGGGGCATCATTGCCTTTGTGGGTATCTCCCTGTGTGTGTGGTGGGGGGAGGGTGCTTTATTACCTATGTGGGGATCTCCCTGTGTGTGGGGGCAGGGGTGGCAGGGGGCTTCATTTCCTTTTGTGGGGATCTTACTGGATGTGGGGCGAGGGGAGGTAGCTTCATTTCATTTTGAGGGGATCTCCTTGTGTGTGTGGGGTGGTGGGAGAGGTGCTGCATTGCCTTTCTGGGGATCTCCCTGTATGTGTGTTAGGAGAGGAAGCTTCATTGCCATTGTGGGGATCTCCCCTGTGTGTGTGTGTGTGTGTGTGTGTGTGTGTGTGTGTGAGGTGTGGGTCTTCATTGCCCTTGTGTGGATCTCCGTGTGTGTGTGTGTGTGTGTGTGTGTGTGTGTGTGTGTGTGTGTGTGTGTGTGTGTGTGTGTGTGTGTGTGCATATGACGTGTGGGTCTTCATTGCCTTTGTGGGGATCTTCCTGTGTGTGTGTGTGTGTGAGACCCTCAGTGTTTGTTCTTGGACATGTCCCTGAGTGTGACACATTATGACTGCCTTTATGCATGTCAGAGTGACTTTTCCTTAGTGTGTGTTGAGAGGTATTTCGATTCATGTGTACATGTGTTTGGGAATGTCATTCAGTCTGTCTGAGATCGTTTCTGTGATGGTGGGTGTTTTTATGTTGGCGTATGTTACTGTATCTAAGTGATTGCATATCTGTCTGTGTTTTTCACATATGCATCTGTTGTGTTTGTGCCTTAGTATGTATGCTGTTTTTGGGATGGCATTTCAATGACTATGTGGTTTTGTGTGTGTGTATGTTCTGTGAAACGATGTGTGTATGTCTCTGAGTGTCATTAGATTATTGTGGGATTGGGGAGTGTGTTTCTGCCTGGCTGTGCGCTTGTTTAAGCAAATGAGTATGTTGCAGAGATTCTGTGTGGCTGTCTGTCCGTAAGTCATGATCTTTCTGTGCCCCCAGCAGGATCTCTTTGCGTTTGTTTCTGTGTGTCACTCTGTCTATATCTAGTTGTCGCGATGGTTCCACAACTGTGTTTGAATGTGTTTTTGCATATGTACAAGAAGTTGCTGTCATTCTTGCAGGTTGGTGTGTAATGTCTCTTACTCTGAGTTTGTTCATGTAAGTGTGTGAGGGTGTGGGTGTGATTCTGTGTCTGCGTTCCTATATCTCAGTATGACCGCATTTCTGTGTGTGCAGATATGTGTGCATCCGGTATGTACATGGGTGTATTCCTTTCTCTGTGAGTATATCTGTATGCATGTGTGTGCATGTATGCGTATGTAGTTTTGTTCAATTCTTTCAGTATGACTATTTATTTGTGTGGGGACGTGTATCCATTCTGACCAAACGTGGGTGTATTCCTATCTGTCAAAGTATGCCTGTTTTCATTTGTTTGTGTGTGTCTGTACATGTGCGCGTGCATGCTTAATCCTATGTGAGTATGTGTGCCCCATTCTTGACTGTGATTGTATTCCTGGGTGTTATGAGGGTATGGGAATATTTCTTTCGTCTTTGTAGAGGTGTGTTCTCACATTTCAGTTCGACTGTGTTATTGTGCACGTGTGCATGTTTGTGAGCTGAATGTGTGCGCGTGTATGTGTTCTTACTTGTCAGTATGTTCCTATATCTTACTTTGCCTGCATTTCTGTGTGTGGATGTGCTTCTGCTTGCATGTTCATGTGTGTATGTGAGGGTGTGGGCGTGTTCCTGTGTCCCTGTATGTGTGGTTCTGTCTCTGTCTGATCATGAGATTTTCTCTCCTGAAAAAAGACAAGTGAACCCTATGGCAGGTCACTTTGCACATATTGCTCTCAAAGGTACATTTCGGCAACCTGGGAAAAATCAAAATATCAATATATGTACCTCCTGCATCCTGATTGCGGAACTGCTACGTCAGATCAAGGACCTAAGACAAAAGAAAAAAAAGACAGGGAAATGGTCAATGAAAGGCAGGATTCCAGTTGTTTCTTCCATGTTTAACCAAGGAAGCGAGACACACACTTTTTCCATGTTGGACCTGTTTGTGTCCGTCCATAAATTTTGTCATAGATGGGATCATTCCGCGATACAATGCAGTAGCTAATAGGACATTCAGCCCATCGTGTCTGCTCTGTCATTTGATCATGAATGATCTGTTTCTCAATTCTATTCTCTGGCCCTCTCCCCACAACCTTTGATTCCCTTACCAACCAGGAACGCATATTTCACTATTCTTAATGCAATTGTTATCGACCAGACCCTCTAAAAGTATTTTAAGATGGTAGCCGGCAGCCCCTAACGTTTCTGCTGGTTTTATGCATGTGTAAAGTGGATATTCCAAGTTTAATGGAGCAGATAAACATTCATCGGTTTAAGTAAAACAGAGTGTATATACAGAGTATGGAATCAAACACAAACAAAAGAGAACAAAAGACTGAATCACTTCACTCATCTGAAAACCCAACAGACTGTCCAAACTTAATGATTGTTCAAAATTCCTCTAACAGCCTCCATATGCACCCAATGACCAAACGGATAAAATCGAATGCCAGGTCTTGCAGGAGAGACGTCAGAGAGATATTCAGCATGGAACAACTTCTTCCTTGTCGCTGTCCCTTTTACCAGCAGTTTAAAAATCTGACAACTTGCAAACAACAACCCAAACTAAACCAGACCAGAGATAATCAGAGGTGGGAGAATTGGCCACACCGCTTTCATTGCAGATGATTTTACATTTGAAAGCATTTTGGCCTGAGGCAGTTTGTGTTAGCTATCATGAAATTGCCTCTGCAACCCATCCAATCTCAACATCCGAGAACCATTGCATTTACAAACACACTAAGTTAAAAAAAACCAAGGATACACAACCTTGATAAAGGGGCAGCACCATCATGCACTCAATGTTTGACCTCCACAACACTCTGAAGCAATTAATTCGACAGATGAATCACTTGAAGAACTTAATTCCAGTCTCAGTTCGAAACGTCGCCGCTTCACTCTGAGGCTGTGTCTTCCGGTATTAGTCTTTCGACATGTGGAAACATCTTACAAGCAGAAGTTGTAATGGGAGGACCCTTTGCAAAAGGAAATACAATGCTGGTCTGAGGATGTGAATGACAGTCTCTGGGACTGTTTGGAATTGGTGGACTGGACCGTGTTCAAGTACTCAGTGGAAATCCTGGATGAAGACAACACCACCATCGCAGACATCATGGGCAAATGCATGGAGGAGTGTGGAGTGAAGAATTCAATCCAACGTTCCCCATGCGTAAACCTTCAGTGAATCAGGAAATCCATTCCCTACTGAAGACCAGATGAGCAACATTCAACTTGGAAGAGCCTGATTTATACAGGGAATCCAGATCTGACCTCAGAAGTAAGGTAATGAGAGTCCAGAGACAGTGTATTCCTGTCAGGGTAAAGGGAACGGCTTGAAGGTACAGGGAATGCAGGATGAGTAAAGAAATTAATGGTTCAAAACAGAATGAAGCATATGTCAGGTATAGACAGGATAGATCGAGTGAATCCTGAGAAGGGTACAAAGGTTGTAGGAGTATACTTAAGAGAGAAATCAGGAGGCCATAAAGGGGACATGAGAACAGTTTGGCAAGCAGAGTTAAGTAGAATCCAACGGAATTTCACAACTACATTAAGGACGAAAGGGTAACTGAGGAGAGAACAGAGCACCTGAAAGATCAGCACGGTGCCCTTTGGAGCCAGAAGAGATGGGGGAGTTTCGAAACGAGAATTTTGCATCTGTGTTTACTCTTGAAAATGACTTGGAAGGGAAAGAATTTTGGGAAATAGATAGTGACATATTGAAAAATGTCGATAATACAGAGGAGGAAGTGCTGGATGTCTCAAAATGCATAAAAGAATATAAATCCCCAAGACCTGATCAGGTGTCCACAGAACCTTTGCGGGAAGTGATTGCTGGGCCTCTTGCTGAGATGATTGCATCATCGATAGTCACAGGTGAGGTGGTGGAAAGCTGGAGTTTGGCAAACGTGGTGCCACTGTTTCAGAAGGGCGGGAAAGACAAGCCAGGGAACTATACACCAGTGAACCTGACGTCAGTGGTGGGCAAGTTTTTGGAAGATATCCTGAGCGACATGACATACATGTATTTGGAAAGTTGAGGACTGATAAGGGATAGTCAACATAGTTTTGTGCGAGGGAAATCATGTCTCACAAACTTAATTGAGCTTTTTCAAGAAATATCAAAGTGAACTGATGATGGCAGATGATGATGGCTTTATCAAAATGGATTTCAGGAAGGTAATGAGGTCAGCCAGCTGCACAACTTGGGGTATGAGTTCCCTGGCTGGGGCTGTTAATTGGGACTGATCAGGGAAGCATCGCTGATGTCAACGGTTGAGTATCAGGGATATCGAGATGCTGACGACATGGCTCAGTGACAGGCTTTTGTCAAAGTTTATGCACTTGTATCAAAAGCGTGCATAATGATAGGATGCCATCTTTTGAGTCGCTATTTCGCTGAGAAGTATTGGTTTCGTCAATGTGGACCAGGATCTCTGTGTCTTCACTTACCACACTATCCAGCGCCTGCCTCTGTCCCACCTCAAGCCCATCCCACATCCAGGAAGGGCTAAAGTTGTTCTGGGATGTGCTTGACACTGGGAACTGTCGAGGAAACATACCATTCTGGATCTGTCAAGTCAGGACTGATGATTCTGAGTCAGACAGACATTTTAGGTTTGTCCACTGCTGCCATTTGACTTTTAACACAGCACCAACACTGACTGTATGAAAAAGGAAAAACAGAAAAATATATTGGGGAGTTGAGGGTCGATGTCCTTTTGAGTGCAGCATTGAATGACAAGAATGACAGCAAGAGAGCAAGGCTTCCATGATAATGGAGTGAAATGTTTGTACCTCAAATTTAGAGAGATCTGAGAGAAGTAAAATGTTCAAGAGAATAATGCCAATGGCAATCATTGAATGGACAGAAATGCTACTTTTTGGCTTTAGATTTATGACAAGGTTAAGCATCTATAAGTTTATTAACGGCCTGAAATATTTCCAATGAAGGAACAATGTCTCACATTCTCTACATTATATTACACAATCTATGTGGTGCTCATTCCTTCACTGCACATGTCTTCCCCCATTTCAGCGTTCCTATGTCATCCTTGTATTTTACTATCCCACGTAACATTATGCTCGCCAATGTAACAAATGATCATATGATCTCTGTCATTGATAGAAATTTTCAATGGCGGTATCTCAAGTAATGCTCCTTGTGGACTTGCTAATACCAACGTGACAAACTGATTATGGCATGTGTTTCTTCTGCTCGCATTTTTTCTGACCCTTATCAGTTTTCACACCAAGTCCCATTTCACCATCACTACAGGGCACGTAGACAATATTAACTACCGAACACACATTTCTGGAATTTGACATTTTTTGCACCCTTGTGTGTGCAAATTCCCCAATGGGCTTATCTGTCCATCTTCCTTCAAACTGTGACATCGCATCATCAGCCAAATGTTTTAGGATTCTTCACAATACATGTGGGTACCATTCGTGCCCATCTGCTGTTGTACAGATCATGTGTGCATCAGAGTCAGATCTCAGCTTTCTCCAGGATAGTCTCATCATGGTATGAGGATCTCTATTGATTTGAGATTACGTAACGGTTGAAGGTAGTTTTCTGTGAATATTTTACTTGTTTCAAACGTTGCCTTCATTGAAGAAGTTATATTTGATTGAGACGCTGTATCCATGCAAGGTGAGCAATTCTATTTCGATGTTGCATGTGTTAAAACCTGAAATGTGTCGTCTCCATTTCTCAAACAATATTTCTTCACGGTACCAGCTGCTGTTAAACAGGGAAGCGACGTCACAGTGTTGAGGAGAAAGTTCTCAGAGAGCTACTTAACAACTAGAATTTACTTTCCAAATGGTCAAAGTCAAGGGCAAGATGACTTAAAAGGAGATTCCAAAGTGGGCTGGATGGTGTTGCTTTGCCAATGCTGGCATGTGGGGTGGCACAGTGGTTAGCTCTGCTGCCTGACAGTTCCAGGGATTGGGTCTGAGTGGGATGCGCTTTGCAGGGTCTGAGTCGATTCAATGGGCCATTTGGCCTCCATGTACGCTGTAGGGATGTTATGAAATAACTCAATATGTTTTTCAAATGTCTGCTATTGATCGATTGAGATTGGACACATCCAATAAACCTCAGTTTGAAAAATATTCTGCCACAATTGGGAGTTCACTCACCGTCGTCACCTGGTCATTCAAATTCTTTAAGAAATGAATTGAATCACGTTGTAATGTTACAGTCGCCCAGGCAATATTAGCAAGTATAAAGGAAAGGCTTTGAGATTGAATCACATCGGCATTGAGTTCAGAGATATTGCCTGCACATAGAGCTTCATGCAGAAAATGATGTTTTATTTTCAGCATGTGCAATTCCGGGAGGGTGTCTTGCATAATTGATTTGCACAACTGAATGTATTAGAATCGGCCTGAAGATTCGCTTCAGTTACTGCCACTGACAATGATCCATACGCATATTGTGATCACCCTCACACAGTGGCGGATGACTGATTTAGTTTCAAATTGCAGGGATGCTGCAGATTCCCCACTATCACAGATCCCGAAGGAATTGCCTGGGATATTGAACTTTCGTCTGCCAAGCTATTTATCTATTCTGGGAATATCCATTTCAATTGAAGACTACCGTGGAATTGAGCAAAGCCATCATAATCGGAAAATTAAAAACGATGATATTTTTATGTATTGATTTCAATAATATTTCGAGTGAGTTTGGTTCTGGCTATTGAGTAAATAAGCAGTGGGCTTCTCTGTGCATCTGAAATTAATAGTTAACTTGTAGGTATTTATGCAATCACAACAATTTGTTTTTCAAACTGCTTTTGAAGTTTGGCTACAGGCCAAAAAAAAGAACTTTGTTTATTGTTGGTTGTAACCCAACATGGCATTAAAATGGACCCAAAGATTTATTTGTGAGTTCTGGAATCTGAGAGTAGGAATAGTACCCTTACCTTTGAAACCTTTCGTTTCAATTTTATCAATTTTGTCATTTCTTTTGGTCCTTCTAATTTCCTGGAACTGAGTGGATATGCAGATGTTTGCTCATTTGAAGTGAATGATAGATTTCGTCAATCACTTTACAGAGGAGCCAACAGTTCGTGTTCACCGCAGACCAGAAATTTTGGTTTAAAATAAAGCTCTGCATAGATTACTTAAAGCTAAGTAAATTCACACTCAGCTGTGTGGGAGATTCAGGAAGAGGTTTACTGGAGTACCAGTTTAATACTTGAAATCACAAGTCACTCAACCAAGATTCTGGTGTGATCGTTGTACGAGGAATATTCTGTTTGTAATCGCACCCTTGCTATTGTTTTTTCCCACCTTTTAAATACGTTTTCTTTCTTTTCCTTTTTTCATTGCTTTTAGATTGACGATTATCAATTGACTGCATGTTCATTGCCTTTGAATCTGTGTTGTACGTACATAGCTCGGTTATTCTATTGTATCACCATTTCATTTATTGTAAACTTCTGTTTTTTATTGCTGAAGCAATATTTACAGCATTGGTTATGTACATTTCAGGAAGAGATTCCTTTGATAAATAAAAATAAATAAAGTCGTGATACATCAAGCTGGGGTCTGGGGTCTGGCTTGTTCTGTGTTTATATCAGCTGGTATCAGAGCAGAGGTGAAGCTGTTAAACACATCGTCTAACTCGTGACGAACTGATTAACTAATCCTCTACTTTGATCACACTATGCTCCAACTGTACCCCTCCAGTTCCATTTATACGCTCAATCCTGACCGAACACCTGAACTAAGATACAGTGTCATGTGACCCCCATCGCCAAATTATTACCCCGTTACCCTGCAGCAGAGGCAACACAAAACAAATTCCCTCACACCTGCCAGACCTGAAACACTGAAAATAAATTAGGATTGGATCGCTCACAGCTGCCGTTTGTGCATAGTTCTGATCACCACCGAACCATCAAGACAGTCTTGCACTGAGAAGAATGTAGAAAAGATATACAAGAATATTGCTAATAATATGGAAATTACTGGAGCGTTGAGGAAAGATGGATACCTTAGGTTCATTTTCCCCAGAGGAGAAAGAGAAAAAATGTGTTTCATGTGTCCAAACAACTAACGTCTTGAATGGAGACCTGTCACCCTGAACGAATGATCATTGAGCGGTGTCCAAGAGGGATACTAATTCATTGAAGGGTTATAGGGGACATGAGGACTTACCATTTCATCCAGAGGGTAGTAGTTTGTCTGGAATTCACTTCCCAGTTTTGGAGGAGTGGGGTGCTGTGGTTGGGTGACTGCTTCAGCTGCAACGTTCAACTCATTTAAAGGATACCTGGATCTGCACTTGAAGTGATCTTCAAGGTACAATATGCTGGAAAGTGGGATTGGACAGTTACATAGATTATTCAGTCGACCCAGATATGAATGACCTTTTTTCAATGCTGGAACTGATCTGAGCTTCTTTGGGATTTCAGAGTGACTGAGGGGTGTTATCAATTTGATCATTAGGTTAATATTGCTCGCCTAGTTTACTTATTCGCATTATAAATCGGTTTTAAAGAAATATTGTAGGTACCACTGACATGATCAGAACACACCAGGGAGTGAGACAGGTTGGATTTTTATTATATTATGTTTATCGTACTCAGATTAAAGCAGCCACGTCCACTAATTGAAATAGAGAAATGTATCTCTTTTGTTCTTCGTTATGTACTTTTTTCTGAAAACGTCAACACGCACATTCAAAAACTGAATTCGACAATGCAGCGAATTCATTAAAAAGCTCACATTTCCCAAGTTGAAGTGTGCATTCTTTGCTGATTCAATGGACATTCAAAATTAGAATACTTGCGAAACATGAAAAAGAGTTGTTGACTTTCCAAAACAAACCACGAGGGACATAGTAAGTTTGCAAATCCGCAGTTTACCATCAGAGAGAGGGCACATATAGTGCTTGATGCATTGAATAATGAAACAAAACTTTGTCAGCTCTGTAAGCATTATCCATCGAATACTTCCATCTTCTCAAGTGGAACCAGTCCCTTCTTTTGTAATACAGCGCCAGGAAAAACGTCGGTATGCAAACAACAGTCTAATAAATGTTCCATAGTGGATGAATGTCAACACTTTGAATCTCAACCCCATCTCTTGTTTGCACTGATAGGATCTTGTGCGAGGAGTAAACTGTGTTGATGTTTTGTTTCCAGTGACCCATGTTACGATGAAGATGATCTAATTAAGTGATTCCGGTCATATTATTTGTCTTTCCACAGATGCTGGCATACCTGCTGAGTTTCACCAATTACTTCTGTTTCTGTTACATGTTTACAGCATCCACAATCTTTGCTGAATTTAATTCTCTTCCCAACCTGCCTCTCAGAAGCAAGTCTTCGAATCATAGAATCCGACCAGACAGAAGAGGTACTTCAGTGCATCAAGTTTGTGTTTTCATAGCTGCACTAAATCAAGATTTGTCCCAAGTTTCAACACGATAATCCTCATCATGAATGTTGCAATACTTCAAGTGTTTATCCTGTTAAAGTCCGAAGCACTGAATAGCAAGATCTCCTCACTCTCTGGTTGAAAGCCTTTTACTCCAATCTCCTCTAAACCTCTTACCTCTCATCGTAAAATTGACGACCACTTCTCGTCTGACAAACTCCTGTTCACAATCCTGGAGTGAGCTGCATTGAAATTAGCCAGGCTAAGAGCTGTCCTGGTTAAACTTGATATCTGAATACTTCCAACTGACCCAATTAGGTGCTAAGATCTTCCATTGCTCTCTGAGCAGACATGGAGAATGTTTGAGGAGTAATTTCCGATTTCCAATTCACTTGCTGCCTCTTTCGTTAATTTCCTGGTGATTTTGGTTCTCGCCCGGGAAAGTGTGGTCTTTCCAACTGCACATGGCGCTGCATGTTGGCTATGGCAATGTCGGGTCTCCTGTTCATTTTCACTAACATCATATTCAGTCGACTGAAAAAATTTTACTTCCCGATATGTTTTCTGAACATTACATTTGCTTCCGAAAGCTAAGAGAAAATTTTGGGCAGACAAAAACTTGGCTGTGGTTCTAGCAACAACTGGCATTCTGCTCTGTCCCAAAAATAGAAATCCCTTCTATTTTCAGTTTCAATCTCGGAGGGTAGTTGACAACGTTCCATAGTACTGCCATGTGAACTTAAGTTAATTACTGATCTCAGGTGACTGGAGTTTAACTGATTTGATAACATTTCAACTCTTTTCATTCAATTCGTGTTAACTCTGTTGATGAGCAGTATGGCTGTCAGATACATTTTAGTGTCTAGTCGAGTCCGCAAAACACTGAGGGGCCCAGGTACGGCAGAGAGTCTAAAAGACGCAGAGATTGCGAGTTAGAGGAAGTCGGTGATTTCCCTCTTCACCATATCCGTTAGTTTCATCCTTCTGTGGACAGTGTACGCTGCAAACAACTCATACTTCCGCATTAAATGAACAATTCGCAGAAGGTATGGCTTGCTCGTCATTTTTATGTACATCGGAGAAATGCTGAAGGATTTCAGCTGCAGTGACACATTAATTTATGCAATGACTGTCCAATTTCCGAGCAAAGTTCGGAAACGCGGTGCAACAGCTGGTCACGTAAACTGTTCACTTCATGACTCTGCAAAACAACAAAGAGATGTTCAGACATGGCCAGAGTGTTCCCAGTGTAGGAATTGTTCATGTATGGCCAGGATTCCATCAGTGCAATGATATGGATCTGACGATAGCACCAGCGGTGGATGGGGAGGTGGAAGCAATATGGGTTACCAATCACTATGCTCAGGAACATGCTGTTATCTCTGATTGACTGACGGTTGGAGGCACACGGGGACACCCAGACAATGAGCAGCAGCAGGCCGTTCAGCCCTTCATACCTGGTTCGCCCACTCTTCCAGAAAATCGCAGCTTATTCAGTTGTAACATGATGATAATTGTCAGATTCTGATTTTTCTGCAGGAAATAAACAGGTTATTACTACAAGTGAAAGGCTCCATGTGCTGTTTATCCCCTAACCTGAATGGGTTACTACTTCTTGCACGTTTGATTTTGAGTGAGTTCGATGAGTTCACTACCTGTCTACTCCCATCACAAGGATATTGCGTTCTCTCTCTCCAACTCTTTCTGACATTGTCTCTGTCCCTCTCACCCCGTCTTGCGCACTTCCCCATATCTCAGATTCTTGCTCTGTCTCTCTCTGTCTCTCTATGTCTGTCTCGCTCCGTGTCTCTAACTGTCTGTATTGCTCTGTCTCTCTCTCTCTCTCTATCTGGTTATCTGTCTGTCTCTCCATCTCCTTCTATGCTGAACTTTCTTTGACACGCTGTCAATCTCATTCTCTGTCTCTCCCCCTCTTTGCGCACTCTGTGTCATTTTCTCACATTCAACATGACAGATATTTGTGGTCTCAGTTTAGCACATGCTCACTTGCATTAGCTCACAACCCTTCACTCCCTATGTTCAGTGATTTTTTTCTCCCAAGGATGTGGTTTTGGAAAATAGAAAACGTGCAGACACAGCTGGCAGTACCTTGACCAAACAATCATTGCATTTCTCTAAATGAATCTCCCTCCATCTCCTGAACATTAATAGTCTCCCTCTTTCTCTCTCTTTCCCCCTATACCTGTGACAACTGTGTTCAACATTAAATTCCCTTTCAGTTTTTGTGTGTCCTTGTATGTCTCTGTTGGTTGTGCTCCATTGCTTTTGTGGGAATGTTACTTTATTTATGTCCATGTTTTTTGGGCTTGGGTGTATCCCTGGGTGTGCCAGTGTGTGCGGTTGCACTTATGTGTGCCGCAAGTATTTCATTGATATTACATTACTGTGTTTATTTGTTTGGGCATGTTATTCAGTCGGCATGATAGTGTTTCCGTGAATTTGAGTGTTTTAATGTGTCAGTTATTGTGCCTGTGAGATTGTGAAGCTGTGTATTTTGCACATGTGTGTTTGCTGTGTTCTGCCTGTGTGAATGCAGTTTGTTCAGCTTTCAGGGTTACAATGTTATGGCTGGACGACTGTGATTCTGTGTGTTACTGTCATATTGTCATGTTGGTTCTGCGACTCCTTGTGTGTTTGTCATTGAGTGTAGGTGTATTATTGTGGGATTGAATGTATGTTTTGGCCTGGCTGTGCTCCTGTTTACGAAGGTGATAGTGTTATTGAGATTGTGTTTGGCTGGCTGTATGTGTGCCGAGATCTTTCTGTGCCCCAAGCAGGATCTTTCTCTGCCTGTCTGTGGGTGCATCACTTTGTTTCTGAATGTCAATCAGTGCCTGTATGTATTTACGTTTGTGGTTCTGTAACAACGCTTCAATGTGCTCATGCATGTATCTCAAAATGTTTCAGTCAGTTCTTGCAGTTTGATGTATAATGTCACTCACTCTGAATTCATGTCTACATGTGCGGACGATGATGTGAATCTGTCCCTGTGTATACATATGTTCCCATGTCAAAGCATGACTGTTTTATGTGAGTGTGTGTAGATTTGTTTCTATATATCAATATGACTGCATTTCTGTGTGTGCATTCTGCCAGTCCATTGGTATGTTCCTATATCTCTCAGTATGCTTGTTTGTGTGGGGGTGTGTCTGTCTGTGTGTGTATGGCTGCATTAATATGTCAGTGTATTTGTGTGTTCCCAATCTGCAGTCTGATTGTTTTGCTGTGTGTGTTTTTGAGGGTTTGAGAATGTTTCTGCAGTTGATGTTTAAGTTCCTCTGTCTCACTTTGACTGTATTTCTGTGCGTGGGTGTGTTTGTGTGTCTCTGTGTTGGTGGGTGTGTGAGGATGTGGGTGTGGCTCCGTGGCCTCGCAGTGTGGATATATTTCTCGATCAGCATGAGATTGTTTCTAATGAAAAAAGGCAAGTGAACCATTTAGCAGCACATGGTGCACAAATTACACACAGTGGTGCATTTCTGGGAATTTGCGAAAGATCCAAATATCATTACCTCTACTTCCTGAACCCTAAAAGCTGAACTGTTACTCTGTTCAAACACCTGTGTTACGAAGTGAACAAGACAGGGGAAACCTTGAAAAAGGCTGGAAGTCAGCATTTTTGTGCATGTTTCAACCACACATGTAATATATAAATATCGTTTTATGTTAGCACTGCTTGTGTCCATACATCAATATTTTTTTGATGTTGGAGCAGAATTAGGGCATTCAGCCCATCGAGTCAGCTGTGCAATTTAATCATGAAAGCTCTATTTCTTCATCCCATTTTCCTGCCTATCTCCGCTGTCTTTGATCCCCAAATCAATAACAAATCCATATATCTCTGTCCTAAATACATTCAATGACCTGGTCTCCACAGGTGTATGTGACGACGATTTCCCTAGATTAACCACAGATAGGCTGAAGAAATTCATTCTCATCTACATTCCAAGGTCTGAGCCCGTTTCCTCCGCTCCTCATCTCTCCTATGTGTGGAAACAACTTACAAGCAGAGGTAGAAACGGGATAACACTTCACAAAGGCAGTACGATGCTGTTTCTGATGCGTTGGAATACGGTTCCGAGATCAGATTGGATTTGGTGGACGAGACGTGTCCAAGTACGCAGCAGAAAGCCTGGTTGAGTACACCACCATCGTCACAGACTTCAAAAGCAAATATGTGGAGGATTGCGAAGCAAAGAAATCAATCTGTGAGTCCCCCAGTCGTAGACCTTGGATAAACTAGGAAATCTACCCCCTACTGAAAGCCACACAAGCAGCATTTGAGTCGCAATCCAGGACAGGGAAAGTGATGATGACCTCCACAAAGCCATCAGGGATGCCAAAGGAGAGTACCAGACCAAGATCGTGGCCCAACCCTACCAAACAGAATCCAGCCACCTCTGGCAAGGCCTAAACAATATGACAGGATGAAAACTGAAGCAGAGCAAGACAGGGGACGAAGACACATCCCTCTCTGAAGCGATTAATGCTCTGCTTGGTTTAAGCAGAATGCGAGTGGTGCAGGGATGTCTGCCCCAACATCCGCTGACGCATCTACTCCCTCGGTTACCACTGCAGACATCAGAACAGTCTTCCTGAGAGTCAAGCCAAGCAAAGCGAGGAGCCATAATCGAGTCCCTGGCCATGCACTTAAATCCTGCATGGACAAACAGGCGGATGTGTTTACTGAAATCTTCCAAACCTCTTTCCATATAGTTGAGTTCCCCACTTGCTTCATGAAGACATCTGCGCACTGACAGATTAACACAACCCTTCGCACTCTCTCTCCCTCTCTCGCTCTCCTTTCTCTATCTCTTTCTCTCTTTCTCTTTCTCTCTCTCTCTCTCTCACACACACACACACATAGAAATACAGCCATACTGTGATATAGAAACAAATCATAAACTACGTCCCTTTGTCCGCGAAACACCAAACAGGGGAGAAGGTTTTTCGTTATCAGACCTGAACTCTCATTTCGAAAGGAAATGGGCTCAATTCGTACAGTCTGTCCTCATGTCTTACCCTAAATGTGCAATTATCATTCTTGAAAATCTAACATGTAATTGCTCGAAGGGCAACATATCCTCCTGAGACTGTGATACTTGGATCTGCTCCGTGCAGTCCCAGTGAGATCTAAGCAGGGCCATTCAAAGCTGCTGCAGAACATCTTCGGCTTTATGATAGATGAGCTACTCCCGAATACGAGAGCATTTATTGCTCTCTCCCGAGAGAGCAGTTAAGAGACCACCACATTGCTGTGGGTTGTGAGTCACATATAGGCCAGACCAGGTAAAGATGGCAGTTTCACTCCCGAAAGGCCGTGAACGAAACTTTACTTGTTGAATTATTTTTTCCTCTTGGACATTGCGAAGGCAAAACGATTAATCAACGAGTTGACCATTTCCCTGCAGACATCGACAGAGTCCCCTGCTGGCTTCCTTTTCGTATGGTCTGATCTACCTGCTTCCTTAGTGGGTCTGGTTTTACACTTATAAAGAGATATGCCAAATATTTTTGTAATACAGATAGATAAATATACAACTTTACAAAAACAGTCTTTCCCTTTCATATCCAGTGTAACCTTACAGTTCTGAAATATCTATATCCATATACTAGCTTTAGATATGTTCGTGCTTGATGCGTATTCAATAGTGTGTATGGACTTGAAATGCACAGCTTGTCGAACGAGAGTTGGGGCTGTTTTCCTTCTCACATGGTTCTGCTTCATTGTCCTAATGTTCTCTGGAGTGCATTTGGGAGCTCTCTGATTTGAATATCTTCTTTCTCCTTTGATGTGGAGGTGCTGATGTTGGACTGGAGTGTACAATGTCAGAAGTTACATGAAACCACGTTCTCGTCCAACAGATATCATTGGAATTACAAGATTTCGCGTGAGCTCTGATAATTTAGTTAGTTATCCAGAACATGTCCGACTGCTGTGGCTTAGCAGTAGTTTGATGTAACAATGTAATTGGTATAATTTAAATTCAGCTTCTATTCCAGGAAGGGTGTTACATGAGACAGCATTCGCGATTTAAATATCCCATTTTACATGGACAGGTCTCAAAAGCATTTCTACAGAAATTCAGGTTTTTTATTCCATTGGAAAGCTTGTCGGAATATCTCATCAACAACCCCTCAATTATCAATCAAGGTGAAGGCTTGCATATCTCTCTGACTTGATTCAGTTGACAGTGGATGCTGCAAGCTTGCTGGCTTACTATCTCAGTTTCACTGTCCAATTTACAATGGTTCAATGTGATCAATCAAATCAATTAGCTGGCGAACTTGGGCCTATCACACCAACACCACAGTCGACTCCAGGATTTCTCTTACAGGTTGACAACGCTGCTGCCGTTGACACTTGAGATCCCATCTTCCTCCACCATCACCACAAAAAGCACGGGAAGACAATGATGAGGATTACAGTAAATAAGAACAAAGCATATGACTGACCTGGTGCTGGAAATCGAATCGAGCAAACAGCATGAACATGGCCTGCTCTGCCACAAGTAACAGTATAGGAAAATGTACCAGGACGAGAACGTTTCAGCTGCAAGGTGACATGAGAGTGTCTGTGATTGCTTTCATTCAGATCGACTGACATCAAGCCGGTGTTCGTCTCTTACCATTGCCTCCTGCTGGCCAGAACGGGAAGGTGGCGTCTGAATGTGAAACTGCCAAGCCCACAAACCAAGGAGCTGGTCAAAACGATAAGACTGGTTGGAGAAGAGTGAAGGTCCAATTTGAGTCTTCCTCAAATATCCAGGAAACAGTCAAGGGGTGCATCAAGAGGATCATTCGTTTCAAATGTCTTCGAAGAATAGAGTAACAGGGAAAACTGGCGAATGGACACCAGAGCATGCAGAACCAACCCCGCTGTCCTCAAAGGGGCTCAACGTCACGGATTAAATCCAGGAGGTGAAGGGGCAGCAAGCCTTGCTCTTTTCTTTGGAAGCCTCTGATATTATCTCCCGGTCCAAGGTCCATAATGTGTAATGGAATGAGACGTACTCACTTTTGATCCTCAGAAGGAACAAATGGAGATCTCTGTGCTCAGCCACCAGAAGGAAGAAGATGACTCGCTTACGCCATCCCGGTCTGACATCCTGAGTATCAACAAATGCTTTTATGCTGGACTCTATGATGCAAAGCCCACTGACACTGCGACCTCCCATTAGTTTCTGTCCGCTATCGTAGAGTTTTGAGATGGCAGCACAAGAGAGAGGCTGCATCAGCTGTTATCTCTGGATGAACTGACCAAAGCCCTGCAATCCTTAAAAACGAGTAAATTTCCGAGAAGTGATGGATCACCAGACAAGTTATGAGCAACTCTGTTAGATTTGTTTGGCGATTACCTGCTGGAAGCGAACGACAGCATGCTGCCGACATGTAACTTGTGTGAATCCATAAGAGAAGTTATCACCCCTTCACCTACAATCACAATGTTTAGATGGATGACGAAGGACAAATTTTACGCTGAATGCAGATCGAAAGTCTGACTGAAGTCATCGCCAACCTGATCAGGTCCTCATTGTGATACGTGATTCACACTAACCAAACTGTTCTGTCTTGTGCAGAAAGACACCCGAGATACTTGCAGTCCTTAAGGATATGCTCACCTATGGGCAGGACAGGTCTGCTTCATCAAGCTGGACCAGGAAAAGGCCTTTGCCAAGATATCACACACCTACATGTGGGATGTGCTCTCTAAAGCTGTCTTTGGGAGGAAATCCGCAAACGAATCCAACTGCTGCGCACCAACATCGGCAGTGCAGCCTTAATCAATGGGTGGCAATCAGAAATCTTCTGGATCAGATCAGACGGACTACAAGTCCACAGCACGGACTACAAAATTTTCACCAGGGTGCTGTCTTCTCGCCTGGCTTCCGTGCGGGCCCACATGATTCACCCAGACCAGTCCTACATAGTCCCGGGCCCGAGGATACACGACAACGTCCACCTGGTCTGGGGCCTGATTCATTTCTGTCGACGCTGGTCCGTCGAGTGCCTTCCTGTCTCTCAACAAGGAGAAGGCGTTTGACTGGGTCAATCACGAGTACCTGCTCGGGACACTCCGGGCATTTGGGTTCGGGACTCGGTTCGTCGCCCTGATTCGAATTTTATGCGCCACAGTAGAGTTTCTGGTTAAAGTTAATGGGTCCCTGACGGAACCCCTTCGCTTCGGGAGACGAGTACATCAAGGCTGCCCCCGTCCGGCCAGCTGTATTCCCTGTGCATGGAACCTTTCATGCGCCACTTGCAGAGGAGGTTGTCGAGGCGAGTTCTGCACGGCGCGCACGGGGGGTGCCATCTAGGCCTACGCCGATGACATGCTCCACACTTTCACTGACCCGAATGACCTTGGGAGGATGCGCGAGTGCCATGCAATGTACTCAGCAGCATTTTCCACCAGGATCAACTGGGCCACCCATCTCCTCTACATGGGGGTCTACCTCAGCCCGGCTGAGGAATCCTGGCCGACCAACTGGCAGGAACTGAAGGCCAAAGTCTCAGCTCGCCTCGGCCGCTGGTCAGGACTGCTCCGAGTGCTATCTTACAGGAGTCGAATGCTGGTCATAAACCAGCATGTGTCCGCCATGATGTGGTTCTGGCTGGTCACTTTGGTCCCTCCTCGTGGCTTTGTCGCTGACATCCAGAAAACTTTGGTCGACTTCTTCTGTGACAAAAAGAACACTGGGGCGCTGCGCAGGTCCTGAGTCTCCCTATTGAGAAGGGCGGACAGTCGCTGATGTGCGCCGCACCCAGGTCGCGATGTTCTGCCTTCAGAACTTGCAGCGATACCTTTACATCGAGCCTCCTCCTACCAGGTGTGTTACATCAACTATGACACGTAGCTCCTGCTCGTCAACCGTGATGGTTTGGATGTCGCCCTCAAGACGCTGCCTGTCTTTTACCAGGACATGATCACTGCCTGGAATGGTAGAACTATGCCGTGCCTATCCTCCGGCAGAAATAGTGGATGTCATCAGAGAGCCGTTGCACAGGAATCTGCACCTCCATACTCACGGGTTCGAGTAACTGTTGGAGGGGAGGGCCATGGTGGTGAGGGTGAGCAGGGTCGGGGATGTGCTGGGTGCCGGGGGCCTGGGCTGGACGCTGGCGCAGGACATATCGAGCAGGGCAGCGGTAAATATCGGGTACGTGTCCAGAGCCATCCGACGCCTTAAAACTGCAGTTCTTGGACCCGATGTAGTGCACCAGTTGGAGAACGCTCACGTGTGCGATGGGATCCCGTCTGCGCTCACCCCATCCCCAACGGAATTTCACATTGGCCCCAAGGTCCTGCACTTCCCGCGGGACCCTGTGTCCCACAACCTGAGCCACCTCCGGAATTTTAATTTTGTTCCCTTTCAGGGGGTAAAATGGCGGGCCCTGTATAGACTGCTGCTGCACACCGTCCCCGTCATTCCCTCATCCACCGTCCGGACACGCCTTGGCGTGCCCATTTGCCACCGGGTGGTGGGGATCCCCAGTGGAGGGCTCTCTACGCGGGACTCCTCCCCCTTTCTCTCGGGGATCTGGGGTGGAGGGTGCGGCACGCAGCGTTGACCTGCAAACACAGATTGCGGTGCTTCATGGACGTCAAACCCGACTGCTTGATCTGTGGCGCTGTGGACTCCGTGGACCACGTGTATATTGGGTGTGGGCGTTTGCACTCCCTTTTTGATTTTGTTAAAAAGCTCCTCCTCTGCTTTTGGTTCCACTTCAGCCCGATACTCCTGATCTTCGGGCACCCGGTACAGAGGAGGGAGGGCAGGTCTGAAGACCTCCTCGTGGGTCTGCTCCTGGGCCTGGCCAAACTGGCCATAAAAGGTCCAAGCAGCAGGCCGTGGAGGGGGTCGTTAAGGCCGACTGCCTGCTCCTCTTCTGCCTTTCCGTTAGGACCCGGGTGTCCTTGGAGAAGGAGCACGCTGTGTCCACCAACATCCTGGAGTTTTTCAAGGAGAGGTGGGCGCCACAGGGGGTGGAGTGCATTATTTCACCCTCAAACTCTATTTTGATTTATTCTCTGCCCTCCCCTTCACTGTTTGGTCACACAGCATTGCCCTTTGATGTGAAGGGCACTGCTTGTCACTGGCCACCCGGGTGGTTTCCTATCTTCCCAGTGGTGGAAATTTGAATAAAAATTTGTACACCTTGTGTCTTTCACTGTGTCTCACACATACACAAACAGGATGGGAGCTGGGGAAACAAAACAAGCACTAGGGAAATAATACAAACTGGAGTGTCAGCGGTTTTGCAGAAAACGAAAGAAAAAATAAATAAATAGGAGTGTCAAGGGTTCTGACGGAGGTGGACCAGTGTCAAGAACTCTCCATGTGTGAATAAATGATAACTTGGTGATGGGATACTGGCCTCTATGGAGTTGTTTCTTAAATACCTTATAACAAGTACTGCCTAATTCAAGCACTAATTAAAAAGAAAAAAAGAATAACCAGGGTTTCCTCGCCTTCGCTGTCTGATCACACAGCATTGCCCTTTGATGTGAAGTGCATAGCTTGTCACTGGCCACTCAGGTGTTTCTTTTCTTCCTGGTGGTGTAAATTGAATAAAGATTCGTGCACCTTGTGTCATTCACTGTGTCTCACATATGTGCACACACAACATGGGGGCTAGGGAAAAGTAAACCCGACTGCAGTTAGGGCAAGGTTGAAGAGAAAACAATTTTAAAAAGGGAAAACTGGACTTCTGCTCACTCGGAACAAGCTTTGTGTTAACTGGGTCAATGTCATTACTATGCAATACAAACACAATGTGACTTGATGACGGGCAAACTGCATTTGTGAAAGGGGAGAGGATTTAATGCAAAGTAATAAGGGGAGTGTTGATTACAGGGGAGTAGGGCGAGCATTACAGTAACAGGAAAGGGAGGGTGTTAGGACAGTGTAATAGAGAAGGGACAAAACCGAGAGTCATGAAAAGAGAGTTGAATACATGATAGCAGGAAGAGGGGTAAACACAGGTAAAAAGAGATGATTAAAGACAGAGTGGACAGGATAGATTAATGACACAAGACCTCCATTTCACAATGCCATCCTGAGTCTGATTGCATCTCTGTGATGAATCATTCCTCATCTTCCTGTTTCCAATTTCAACCCCAGTGCCCGTCACCTGAGCTACAAGATTGTTCAACGACAAAAGGTGTCTATTCCTGTCTGGCAAACAGAACCATGGCCAAAACATGGCTTACGAGGGGAGTTAGAGGTAGTATTCGATGCAAAAAAGGAAGGGCTGTCAGGACTGGTGGCACTTAAAAAGTCAGCAAATGAAGGTCAAGTGTTTCATTCAGATGGGGAAAATAGCATATGAGATTAAGGTTGCAGAGGGCATATCCACGTATAAGTTTCCATATAAGTGTCTTCAAGAAAACAAAATGGTGAAATCTGACAGAAGACCCTTTCAGTCACAAGCAGGCAAATTCAAACGGGGGACAATGGAAATTGCTGGCAAAGAAAATGCATTATTTGAGTCACGGAGTCATAGAGACATACAGAACAGAAACAACCCTATTTTCCATGAAATCCGAGAGTCCGTAAGTACCCTCACCAACGTCTACAGGTGCATTTGTGAGAGAATTCGTTCTGGGCTCCCAACAGCATAGTATGGGAACTGCTCCACCCAGGACCATAAAAAACTGCACAAGGTTGTATGCACAGCCGAGTCCACCATGGAAATCAAGCTTCCATGCATGGCTTCCTTTTACGCAGCCCACTGCTATGGAAAGGCTGTAACCATCATAAAAGACCCTCCACAACTCGGTAATGCTCTCATACAACGTGTTTGGTCAGGCAGAAATACAGAGGCCTGAGCATGCGCAACAGCAGATTCATAAACAGCTTCTTCTGGAATGTTATTAGACTATTGAATCGACTATCCTGCCTCAAGTAATGCTGATCTTCCAAATATTGATTCTGTTGTACACACTGTGAAATGTAACCTGAATGCCTCTGTCTAAATCTTTTGTTCTGAACACCCTCACATCCGATGATCTGCTTGTACTGCTCATAAACAAAACTGTTCGCTGTACTTTGGTGCAACTGATAATAAATCCATCAAATGAAATCAAATCAAACTTATTCTGCTAACCAGCTATCCAAAGGAATCCAGTCCAATTTACCAGCATTTGTCTCGAAAGCCTGTAAACCACTACGATTGCTCACTCAGATGCCTTTTAAATGTTGGAATTGTACCAGCCTCCACCACTTCATCTGACAGTTCCATCCAAGCTTGCACCTACCTCTGCGTGAAAAAGATGCCTGCTGGGTCCCTTTTAAAACGTTCCTCTCTAACATAAACCTATTATCTGTAGTTTTGTCTCTATTATGCTGGGGAAACTTCCTTGGCTATTTACGCTATCTCTGACCCTCATGATTTATAATCTTTGACATGGTGACACCTCAACCTCTGAGGCTATGGCGAAAAGAACCTCAGACTATTCATACTCTCCCTTTTATTGAAACACTCCAAGACTGGCAATATTCTTATACGTTCATGGAGTTAGCATGTGTAAATGCATGCAGAAAGTTTTCTCCACAACCCCACCATTCTACAATTCCAAGGGATGAGGGAAGTCTGTTGACCAGTTTCACTCCTGAATGCAGATTTCACAATCGTTTCTAAGGTCATCGCCAACCACTGCGCTGGAAGTAGTGATGATGCCGATCAACCTGAGCTTTACTGAACAGAATGGTCTCTGAAAGCCTCACTCTCCTCAGGGACACGATCGTCGGAAACTTGGCCTGGTGGACGCCAACTTCATCGGCCTGGAGCAGGGGCAGGCTTTTCACAGGATATCGCACAGTTCCATGTGGAATGTATTCTCCAAGTAGGCTTTGGGGAGGGAACCCACATTTTGATCTCACAACTCTACACCAACAAGTGCAGTCTCAATAAATGGTTCAGAATCACAAAGCTTCCTGATAAGATTGGGATTCAAGCGATGCTTCCCACTCTTTCCTTTTCTGTTTTATTGTTGCACAAGAGAGGGGTGAATTATTGTAATTCATTCAGGCATTGCTTACTGTTTCACCATTGCCAACCAACTAACTATATTTTTTAATATGATTGCTTTCTCGATCATTGCCTATTTCTACACGAAGCCTTCATTGTTCTCTTTATTTCAAATGAGGAATCTCGTTTCTGCTTAATTTCTTCATTGTCCACCTGAATAATTAATTCAAGGTTTTATGGTCACTGATCGCCAGTCCACTGATATTGTTCAATAATGCTAACTCATTGTGTCCGTAATTCTTGTGGAAAGCGTCAGAAATCGCTGAATTCTTCCATCTGCGCTCTTGTGTCAGTTCAATGCTGCGAGATGTAATAAAATAATCCTCCAAGAATGCATTGTGGCCTGTTGGAAACAGTTCAAGATACTGATGTACTCTTCAAATCTGTTTTTGAAAAAAAACATCATGCATCATCACAAAGACTAAATGGAAAAGGTGAGGTTTCGACAGTAACTGCATCACTTCATGCATATGTTATTGAGGATCTCCCAAAAATCAAAAGTAATGCTCGAGAAAGAACCCTGTACCTGAATGTGTGAGATGCATCAGTGGTGTGTTTGATCCTGAAGTCCAGGATTCAGAACCAGAATGACATTACAGATCTAGGATGTGTTTCAGCTGCTTTCCTTTCTCACTCAAGATTGTCTACCTCCCGTGGTAGCTTCATGTGCCTCCTAAATGTGTTTGTTCACTGTTCTCCAACCCTCATACAGGTTGGATTAAATATTCCATAATAATGGCCGGCATATTGCTCCAGAAGGTTAAACAATCCTCATCCAACGAAAAAGAAACCGATGTTTCCAAGGTGTTTAGATCACAACAGTCCCAGACACCTCACCAACAATCAAAACGTCCAAAGCCTTTCTTCCCAGCAACAATATTTTCAAGCGCAGGAGACTGACCGTAATGCAGAGTTACATTGTACTTTGCTCAGAAATTGCATGAATTAATTTAAACTCTGTGATTTCACATTTTTAGCTTACAATCAGTCTAAACATTATGACAAAGACAGAGAACACGGGGGATAACACCTTCAAAATTTTGTAGCTAACACCCTTTGTTACAGTTAACCGGAGAATACAACTTTAAAACAAAGGTTTTGTGATTTACACATGAAAGATGTGAAACTATCACAGTGTTCTAACAGATGAAAGCCACAATAAATAATTAAGGTTTCTTCAATGTATAATTTCAGTAACATCACACTGTAAACTTTTGCTGTAAATTCTGTGTCTTAAAATTGTGTTCTCCAAAACCGCCTGATAAAGGAGCAGCGCTCAGAAAGTTAGTGCTTCCAATTAACGCTGTTCGGTTATAACCTGGTGTTGTGTGATTTTTAACTTTCTGTGTGTGTGTGCATGTGTGTATCTAAGTGTGTGTGGGGGGCGGGGTTTCTGTTTCCTGCTGGTTGTGGTTATCTCTCTGTATTATCATGAGTCTCCCTCTCCTTTACAATGACAATTGAAGTCTTCAGTGGGTCACGGTGCACTGATTTCTCTCAATACAGTATTTATGGGAAACTGGAAAAGATGTAAATATCAGTATCTTTACCCCAGCAACCTTGAAAGCTGAGCAGTTATTTCAATTCAAAGACCTAAGTCTTACGAACTAAGCAAGGGAGGGAATACTCAGTAAAATGCAGGACAGCAGCTCTTATGTCCATGTTTGAACCAAGGCTATGATACTTTATTACCGTTTGAGGTTAGAGCGATTTGTGTGCATTTACAAATATTGTTAGAAATTGGACCATTCGACCATACGATGTAAGAGCAGTTTCAGGCCGTTCAGGCCACCCAGTCAGCTATGTAATTTAATCATGAATGATCTGTTTATCCATCCCACTCTCCCCTTAACCAAAGGCATCCTTTTAAATCCCATGTATCTCTGTTTTAAACACACTTGATGTCCTCGCCTCCACAGCTCTCTGCGGCAATGATTTCCATAGATTAACGACTCATTGGTTGAAGAAATTCATCCTCATCTATGTTCCAAATTTTGTCCCTTCACTCAGGTCCAAGTCTCTCCTACATGTGGAAACAGCTTACACACAGAAGCTGAAATGAAAAGACCATGCACAAATGGAGGTCTGATTTTGGTCTGAGGCCATGGAAGACAGTCTCTAGGACTGCTAGGTATCATTGGCTTTGACCGTGTTGATGTATCAGCAGAATACCTGGATGATTATGATACCAACGTCACACACTTCATTACCTAATGCATGGAGGACTGCATGCCACATAAGTCAACCCGAGTATTTCCCAATCGTGGACCTTGGATGAACCAAGAAATACACTCCCTCCAAAAGACCATATGGGCAGTATATAAGGCGGACAACACCGACTAACGCAGGGAATCCAGATATGACCGCCAAAATGGAGTGACTACTGGATCAAGTTCAAGGCTAATGCGACCAACCAGACACCAACCGCCCATGGCACGGCCTAAACAACATTACGGATACAAAATGATGCAGAGCAAGATTGCAGACAAAGACATATCCCTCCCTGACACACTCAGTGCTTTCTATGCTTGGTTTGAGCTGAATGCCAGCGTTGCAGTGACCCCGGCCCTAACATCCCCTGACACTCCTGTTCTTTTGGTCACCACTGGAGATGTCTGATCAGTCTTTCTGAGAGAAAACCCGACGAAAGCAGTGGGCCTACACGGAATCACAAGGTGAGCACAGAGATGCTGTGTGAACCAACTGGTGGAAGATTCACCGACATCTTTAACCTCTCCCTCCAACATGATGAAGTCCCCACCTGATTGAAGAATAGCATTACTATCCCTAGACCGAAGAAAGCGCATGCAATGTGTCAACTTGCCTTCCACCTCTTTTTGTCTCTTCTGCAAATTAGGCAAAAGGACATTCCCTTTCTTCATTCAAGTTATTCAAAATTAGAGTATTTGGAGAAAGCGATGACTGCAGATGCAGGAGTTCAGAGTCGACCTCGTGGTGCTCGAAAAGCACAGTAAATCAGGCAGCATCCAAGGTGCAGGAGAATCGACGTTTTGGGCAGAAGCTGTTCATCATGGACGATGAAGGACTTCTGACTGAAACATGATTCTCCTGCTCCAGATGCTGCCTGACCTGGTGTGCTTTTCCAGCACAACACTCTTGATATAAATACAGTTTTACATATTAAATGTATAATCAATGTTATGTAATGTTGCATGCTGAAGCTGTTTGGGTCTGTACAAATGTTGTTGTGTATTAGAGTTGATTGCGTTTACACGTTCGTATCATTGTTCAAAGGAACTTTTTGTGTTGATGTAAAAAAATTATTTTGCGTTGGATCTGTTCCAGTGCACATATAAATGTTTTAGTCTATCAGAGCTGCTCATGTTTATGTGGAAATACTTTTGTTTCTTGGAACTGTTTCTATTCATGCATTAATACAGTATTGTTCATGATGATGTTGTGCCTCTATCTTACCCATTAGTAATACAGTGTCTGACCGTGTGGGGCTGATACAAAGCTCCTCCAGGACCTTGGAATGGTTCTGCAGTCCCAGCACCAGCCAGAGCAGCGGAAGTACAGAGAAGCGATGGCTATGTGTTAGCAGGTGTGAGGAATGATGACGCAGGACACCGAGTTCTCGTTATTGTTGGGCGGACCTCATGATCTGGAAGGGGTGGTGACAATAATTGAAGAGCACTGGGGGCAGACAGTGTGTTAAATAAAGATACAGCGAACTTTGAATATTGTACCAGACAGAGAATTCAATTGAGAAGAATGGGGAGACGATTAAATGGACATGAGGGCAAGTTGAGAATAATAAGGAGAGAGCAATACACAGGGGAATGGGGGAATGTTAAAGACAGAACAGGAAGAGGATTTGACAGAAAATGACAGGGTAGAAATGTGTCGGCAGAAACAATGTTGACGACAGGTGTCCAGGGAGAGGGTAAGTACAGGGGCAGCTGGAAAAAAAAATGTGTCCAGCTAGATGGATCAAATTGAATGAGTTCCCTGACGGGGGCTGGAAACCGATTCCCATCAGGGAGTATTGGCTGTCAGATACAAACAGGAACATTGGGGATTCTGCTCACTCTAGGAAGCAGTTTTGTGGTAGCTGGGTCAGTTACAGATACTTCGAAAGCGTAAATGCAGTGACCTGATGTCGGTTCCTGGCCTCTGTGACAAGTGAGTGGATTAAATACAGAGTAATAAGGACAGAGGTGATTACAGGGGAGCAGTGTGAGAATTGTGTTAAGAGGAAGATGTAGGACAGTTGTTACAGCGTAATTGAGAATAAACTACCTAGAGTGCTACAAGGAGAAGGTTGAATACAGGATAGCAGGGATAGGGGAGACACAGGGGAAAAGCAAACATGTGCACACAGAGCGCAGAGGATTAAATGAAGACGAATCGGATGTGAGTTAATTGGAGAGCAATGTGCAGAAAGTTGAATGCAACGAGAGGACTAAAGATTTACATGTGTGCAATTTAAATAAAATTGTGGAGTGCAGAGTAATTGTAAGAATATGAAATGTAAAGTAACTGTCAAAGGATTGAATAGAGAGGAATAGGACGTAGGTTAAATATAGTGGAAGAGAGAAATGGTTAAGAACAAGGGAATAGAGAGAATCAAACGCAGAATAACATTGGCGCAATTAAAGATGAATTGGGAAGGATTAAATGCAGACTAATAGGAAGAATTTTAAATACAGGGGAGTGGATAGAGAGGAGTGAATTCAGATAATGGCTTAAATACAGTTCAAGAGAGAGAGAGCGAGAAGGTGAAAGACAGAGTATCTGGTAGAGAATTTAACACCGGGGAAGAGATTGGATTGCATAGAGAATAAGAGAGTTGTTTAACTGCTGTAGATTAGGTAAAGGATTAAATATTACTCAACAGAAATGTTTCCCAGTTTTAGTTATTGTTGGTGAAAATGGGCATAGCCTTCCGATTAGCTTCCAATAAACGTTCTGATTTCTTCAGATTTCCAAACCACAACATGAAGTCACTCCTTTCATCTGCACAATTGCTCCCCTCCTATACCGCATTGTCTCACAAGATCACCTCTCTCCACCTCACTGACAACTCAGTCTTGACACATCCCACACAACCTACTCCTCACACCTCCCTCTCCCACCTGCTCTCTATTTTTTATTTAGAGCAGTGTGGACTAAGAAAATTCCCTTCTCCTGGTCTTGTACTCACACAACAGGGAATGAATGGCATTCTGTTGTTCCTCTTTACACTCTCAAAATGAGCTAAACTACCTCCTCCACTTCCTTCGTATCAATCCCAAATGGGGCTTTTTAAAATTAATTCATGGGAATGAAGGAGTCACTGGTCAGAGCCAACATGTTCTTGCCCATCGTGAATTGCCTCGAGGACAGAGGAGTGACAAACACATTGTTGTGCGCCTGTAATCATTGTCGTCCTGACAAAATAAGAATGATCGTTTTTCTCTGTAAAGGACACGAATCAACCGACAATCGGACTTTTGGTCATTAGACTCCTCAATTCCAGAATTTTATTGAATTCAACTGTCACCATCCGACATATAGTAGCATTTGAATCCGGTTCCCCAGAACATTACCTGGATCTCTGGATTGACAGTCCGATGATAATTCCAATATGACACTGCATCCACATGCTGAATGGCTTCCTTCGATATAAGATGCTGGAGGTGGGGCTGAACAAAACCAAAAGAACTGTGGATGCGATAAATCAGCAAGAAAAGCCGAACTTGCTGTGGAAAAAAGTCAGCATGTCTGCCAGCAATTGCGTAGAGAATTCAGAGCTGAATGCCCTCCTGCTCCAGTACAATAGGCTGGAGAAGGGGCTGAATGGCCTCCTCCAGTTCCTGTGGGACACGCAATCGAAGGAGTTGAATAGTTTCCACCTATTCTATTGTTTCTGGGTATGTCTATGACAGCAGCACACTCATTGAAAACTGAGCAATGCTTTATCTATTGAATTAAAAACAAAATCCGTCATTAAAACGTTCAATTCTCTGGCTAATTGTTCGAACATTGAACAATATTTTAGATAACGGCTGCTTGCAGTATTCCAAATATTTCAGCTAATCGCTGTCCATTAGTGGGATCTTTCGACACACATTTTATACTGTAAACCAGTGAAGGAGGCAGAGAAATAGCAGATAATGTAAGAAGTGAGAAACCATTAAACTTTCTGGACAAGAGATATGCTGTAAATTAAATTACCTAATTCAGGAGGTGACATATGAACATCAAGGCTTGGAGTTGTACACTTTATTTCTCTGGAAAGTGGTTGGGCAGTTTGAACAGGCTTGAAAGAAAAACTGCACAAAGTCGAGATGGAATACAAAGTTAACGAAAATATTATTAAATCTTTACAATTCATTGTTTCAGACACAGTTGGGGGGGCACTGATCAAATCTGAACTCTTGAAAAGTGAATGAATTGTGATGGGTTGAAATGGAGCTCTGCCCACTTCTCAACGCTACTCCTTTTGGAAGGATGTCAATGCCTTGGATAATCTCTGGGATAACAGTCATTGGAACATAGAAAAAGGTCAATCTGCCCCCGCGAGCTAGTTCTAACATTCAATGGTTGATTTGCAGCAGAACGCCATGCACCTCTATTTGTATCTTTCACTTAATACCTACGTTTACCAAAAAAGAAAATCCACCTCGGATTTAAAATGAACACCTAATCCACAGTCGTTTGTTGGAAAGATTTCCAAAAACCCTCTCTGTGTGCAAATGCTTCCTAACATTTTTCGTGATCACACAGGCCTTAATTTGCAGACTTTGTACCTTTGTGCTTGAATCCCCAACCAATGGAAACAGTTTACCTTCATCCACCCTGTCTTCAATTTCGACAGAAACAAGGCCACATTTGTCCAGCCTCTCATTATAACTAAACCCCTAAAGTTAAGCTCTCATTCTTGCAAATCTGTACTGTATTCCCTCCCATTGTATGCCATTGTATCCAAAGTAAGGTGTGGTTGCTGGATCTGTTCACATTACATCAAGTGAGATCTAACCAGGGAATTGTTTCATTGCAGCCGTAACATTTGTGGTATTTTGTGAGATGACAGCATCACTGGTCAAAACAGCATTTATTGCCAATTCTTGGCAGTTCAGATTCAACGATATTGCAGTCTGTCTGGAGTCACGTACAGGTCAGACCAAGTAAGGATTCAATTTTCTTTCCCTAAACGACAGGAGTGAAATTTTACTTATTGGTTTTTCCGCCTGTAAAATTCTAAGGCAAAAGGATTAATCGCTGTGCAGGCCATTTCCCTGTAGACATTCAGAATTTCACCTGTAAGTTTTGTTCTCATATGGTCTGGTCGATCTGCTCATTAATGGGCCTCGTCATACACCAATAACGAGAAGTTTTTTATTATCTTTGATATCCAGGTTCGATAAATATGCAGCTTTGCAAACCCAATTTTTCCCTCTAAAATCCCGGGTAATTGTTCAGTTCTGAAATGTCGTTGCCCAGGCACGAGGTTAGAATCCCTGATTACGGCTTGTTGAATTGGAGTTGGAGCTGTTCCTCCCACTCCCAAGGTCCCTGCTTCTTTGTCCTGAGATTCTCTGCAGTGTGTGGGGGAACACTCTGATTTGAGCTGCTTTTTTTTTAGCTATGATGTGGAGGTGCCAGCATTGAAATGGGGGAGACAATGTCAGAGGTCACACGATACCAAGCTATTATTAAACAGGTCCAGTTGAAAGCACAAGCTCTCGTGCGATTTTTGACCTTTTTTTCGCCAGTCATTCAGGTCATGTTCGATCAGAATTGCTTAGTAACTTTTGAAGTAACAATGTACTTAACGGAATTTAAATTCAGTTTCCATCATAGAAATTGTGGTACATAAACAGCATTTGATGTTTTGATGTCATCTTTTTAAATTAACCATCTAAAGAAGAGTTCTACTTAAACTCAGAACTATTTCTCAATCCGAAACCTTGTGGCAATGTCTCATCACCAATCCATTCAATTTTCAGTCAAAATGAAGACTTGCATATCTGTCTGGCTTGATTGAATTTGACAGGCAAAGGGGCAAGTTTCCTGGTTTAACATCTCAGTTCCATTGTCTCATTAACGCCTGTTCAATGTAATCGGTCAAGATAATGGGATTGTGTACCTGGGCCTACCCCTACCAACACCAGGATTCATGTTCCAGTTCATAAGGCTGCTGCTGTAGACACCACTGATCCCATATTCACCAACCGTCATGGCCAAAAGCAAACGAAAGGAAAGATGAATTCGAGAGAGCAAAGAAGAAAGAAGGTTGAAACCAGCCTGGAAGCAAATGGACACAAGAGCATGAACGCTTTTGAAACTATCACTAGGAAGGTTGAAGGGGAATTGCGCAGGCTTGGAACGTTTCACCTGTGAGGTGAGATTGGAGAGACTTGGATTGGGTTTGGGCAGATTCACCGACGTCAACCCGGTGTTCCTCCATGATCACTGCCTCCTGCTGGCCAGAAAGGGAACGTGTAACCTGATGGTGAAACTGCTGGAACAAGAGAACACAGAGAAGCTCAAAATGGTTCCACAGTTTGTCGAACTGTGACATCCCTCTTTCAGCCTCTCTCGGACTTGTGGGCGATAGTCGTGGGGAATATAAAGAGGATCTTTAGCAGGGAGAACTGTCCAAAATCCAAAAGAGCATGCAGAACGATCGCCTACTGCAGGCGATGGAGGTCGATGTTACGACCAATCTTTAGTAAGCCTTGCTCTTTACATAAGAAGCCTTCAAGGTAACTTCCTGGTCCATCATCCAGAAAGCCGAGCAGGGTGAGTCCTGCGCATTATTGTTCTTTCAGAAGATGGACAGCGGGAGCTCAGTGATCAGCAGCTTGAAGGAAGAAGATGGCTCGGTAATGTCCTCACAAAATGACATTCTGAGGATCAGCAAATCCTTTTCTGCTGGACTCTACGACATGAAGCCAACTATCACTGCCAATCTCCCAGTCATTCCTGCCAAATATCACGGAGGTCTTAGACAACAGCACCCGGGAGATGCGACAGCAGCCATTCTCCCTGAATGAGCTGACAAGGCTTTTGAGTACTCAGAAATGTGTAAAATTCCCAAAGGTCACTGCTTTCCCACCAAATTGTGGTCAAATCGGTGGGACATGATTGGCCAGGACCAATGCAAAACGCACAAGAAAAGGTAACCTGCCCCTCGTCAACAATTCGAAGGACAAGTTGAAGGACTGGCAAACTGTTTCATTGCTGACTACACATTTCAAAATCGTATCTAAGGTCATAACCAACCTGGTCAGATCTTCTCTGGGATCAGTGATTCAAACCGATCAAACCTGTCCTGTAGTGGGCAGCACTAACAATGAGAGCATTTTTCTCCTGAGGGACATGATCACCTCCGTACAGGACCGGGGAATTGGAGGCCTGCCTCATCAGTCTGGACCAGGAGAAGACCTTTGACAGGATATTGTGCAGCGAAGTCTGAGATGTGCTTTCCACATTGAGTTTTGGGGAGGATTCAGCAAATGAATTCAACAGGCTGTAGAGTCATAGAGATGTACAGCATGGAAACAGCTATTTTTACTGCTTCTGCCGTCAATGGCTGGGGATCAGAGGGCTTCCTGATCAGATCCAGAGTCAGGCAGGGCTGCCCATTCTCACCTATCCTGTTTTCTTGCTGATCCCGAAGCACCTGAATAATTGTTGCAATGCATTCAGATATTTCGTCCTCTTTTGCCATTGCCTCTCAACTGAGAACGTCTTTGTTAATGGTCCTCAGTCCAGCATTGCTCATTTATACATCAGTTCTCTATTTAGATTCAGGAAGGAAGTTTCTTCATTCTCCATGTTGGCAAATAATTCGAGTATGTTGAGATCACTCTTCCCCAATACAATAAAATTGCAAAATCATGCTTTTTAATTGTGTACTTACTATTTGGAGAAAGCATATTTCATTGCAGCGTGTTTACATCTGTGCTCTTGTATCAATTCAAGACTGTGAGAAGTAATAAGTTAATTCTTTCAAAGTGGTTACTCTGTCCAAATACCGAACACATTATCATAAATAATAAGTTATAAAGGTGAGGTTTCAAAACTAACTTATCACTTTAAGATTAGATTAGATTACATTACAGTGTGGAAACAGGCCCTTCGACCCAACATGTCCGCACCGACCTGCCGAAGTGTAACCCACACATACAGTTACCCCTTACCGAACTCGACAGGAAATTTAGCATGGCCAATTTACCTCACCTGCACATCTTTGGACTGTGGGAGGAAACCGGAGCACCCGGAGGAAACCCACGCAGACACGGGGAGAACGTGTAAACTCCACACAGTCAGTTAACTAAGGCGGGAATTGAACCCGGGTCTCTGGCGCTGTGAGGCAGCAGTGCTAACCACAGTGTATACCGTGTCGCCCACGCATACTTTATTGATAATCTGGCTAGAAAAGTAACATTCAATTAAAAGTAAACCACTCTTCCGATGTATTCAGATCGCAGCAGGCCCAGAACCCTCACCAATAAATGAAATGTCCGACGCTATTCCCCTTGGAACCAATATTTCAAGCCACACATGCAATAATCAAATGAGCACTTGGAGTAACCCAAGGATCAGCTGTTCAATTTCTTGCCTGATTTGCTCAATTCGACTTTCAGAAACCCCAAGCTTTTCCTTCTGGTAATATTTGTGATGAGGTCAGCCAACTTGACCTCATCGGATATGAGTTCCCTGATTGTGGCTATTAATGTGTCTCAATCAGTGAGCCCTTGCTGCCATAAAAAGGATGAATGTCATGGATATGGAGATGTTGAATCCCTAAGGCAGTGAGAGACTGCTGTCACAGGCTGTGCTTTTGTAAATGAGGAATGATTAATGTTGGATTCTGACCTCTGAAGGGCTATTTCACCACCTAACATTGTTGATGCCAATATTGAGCAGGACCTGTGGCTCTTCATTTTCTACACTTTCCCGCTTCAATTCTGTTGAGTTTGTTAAGACCGACAATGTGTCGTCTCCGGTAACCAGCTATTTTTCATTCATGCTCCAGCTGCAATTAAACAGGAAAGCCACAACACAGTGTTGAGGAGAACATTTCTCTGAGAAACTCTCCACCGGAATTAATTTCAAAATGTCAATGTCAACTTAAAAACAATATGATGTAAAATAAGATTTCCAAGTTGGATGGATAGAATTGGGGTGTCAACGCTGGAAAATAGCGTGCCACAAGGACTGATTGATTTACCCTGCTGCCTCACAGCGCCAGCGGGTGCGCCTGCGTTGGATGCAATTTGCAGGGTCAGTGTGCAGTCGATGAGCCGATTAACCCGCTTCCACACTGTAGAGATTCCAATAAATGGCTCAGCATGCATGTTCCCATGTTTGCTATTGACCGATTCGGATTTTAATCATCGAATAAACCCAAGTTCTAACAATGAAGGATCACAACTCGGAGTTAAAACACCGCTGTCACCTGTTTGTTCAAATTCTTAAATAAATGATTGGAACCACGTTGTCATGTCATTGTCCCCCAGAGGTATCAGCAGGTACAAATGAAAGACTTCGGGATTATATCACCTTGGAATTTCGAACAGAGAGATTGCTTGTACAAAGAGATTTTTGTAGAAAATGACTTTTTCAATTCATCAGATGTGGAAAATCATTTACACGAACATTCCGATTGTAACAATTCCTGGTAAGTGCCTTACACATCTGACATTGCCTGAATCTTTCTGAGGATTCATGTCATTACTCAGAATGACGCATGGGTAGTAATCGCACACTCTGCAGGTATTGCCCAGGAAATTAAACTTTCCATGGTGTAATGATTAATCTCTTGTGGCAAGCCTGCAGAAATCTCAATTCAAGCGGAGACTACGCTGCATTTCGATGGTATTAAAGACGCCAGTCTCTTTGAAAAAAAATATATACAGTGGTATTTTTATGTCGAGAATAGAAAAAAAAATCGGGAGGGATTTCTTTTCTGTTTTTTGAACGAATAAGCTGTCGGCTATTCTGTCCGTCTGATTCTAACATTAAAATTCGAGGTATTCCTGTTACCACAGCAATTTGTTTCAAAACCGTTTTTGAAAAGTCTGGCCGTGGGTTGAATGGCTTTGTGCACGAGTCCACAATGTTTTTTTTTAATTATTGTTTATCACCCAGCATGGTATCAATGGTATCTAAAGGTTTGCTCGAGAGGTCAGCAATATGAGATTCAGAATGAATCGCTTAATTTTTATCATTTTTCTCATTTGTTTCAGTCTTTTTTATTTCCTGAAACTGGGTGGATACACAAGATTTTCCTCATGAGAAGGGGATGCGAAAATTAGTAAGCTTTCGTACCTTGGAGTGAACATTTCTGTTCATCCGAGACAGATTTATTGGGAGAAAAGATGCTCTGAAGAGATTACTTAACGCTGAGTACATTCACAATCAACTTTGTGGTAGTTCCATTAAGAAGTTCACAGCAGCTTCACTTTAAAAGTGGCAGGCACAAGTCATTTGAGCAAATGTTAGATCCAGGGACCATGGTGTGAATATTACACGACGGGTATTTTCCTTGGAAAGACACAGCATTGTATATTAAGGAATAAGCTGCTTTCTTTCGTTTCATCTATGCATTGTTTTGAAGTTAATGAGAATTACACACACTGCATAATCATTTTCTTTGAATCTGTGTGAAAAGTCGAGAGTTTGCTTTCTAATATTTTGTCATTTCTTTTAGAAATAAACTTTGTTTTTGACGTGAGCGCAATACTTGCAGCAGTTTGCGTTTACTATTCAGCAAGAGATCACTTTGATAAATGAAAAGACATAAGATTATAATCCATCAAACTGGATTTCGTTCTCGGGGTCTGGCTTGTTTTGTAATTAATCAGTTGCTATCAGAACAGAAGTGAGGCGACTAACCACATATCCTAACGCCCGAGGAACTGATTAACTGACACCACACTTCAATCAGACTATGCCCCAACTATACCTCTCCAGATCCATTTTACGCTACCAATCACACATCCAGACTTAGATGAAATTGCATCTTACATCGACCAAAATAGGAATCTCTCACACTGCAACAGAGCCAACGCAAAACAATTTCCCTCACCCCCGCAAGATTTGGAGCACTAGAACTCCGTGAGACACTGGGTGGCTCACACCTATGGCTTTATGAACAGTACTTTGTCACCACCGAGCAGTGAGGACAGAATTGCACTGAGGCAGTTTCGAAGAGATTTACAAAAATGTTGCCATTATGTGGAAATTACTGTAGAATTAAGGAAAGATGGATAGTGTTTGGGTCATTTTCCTTTGAACAGAGGTCAATGAGAGGTGATGTGATTGAAGTCATCAAAATAATCAGGGACATAGACGGAGACCGATCACGCCAAACACAGGAACATTTATCAGGAGAAACAGAGTAATACAAATTGATGGAAGGATTATCGGGTACACGAGACTGACCGTTTCGTTCAAAAGGTGTTGGGGCGTCTTGAACTCACTGCTAAGTTTCGCTGGGAGCTGGAGGTATCAAACCACAACTCATTTAAAGGGAACCTGGATCTGGACTTGAAGAATAATTGCAATACTGTGGAGTGTTAAAGTGAATTCCAGAGTGCTATGACGACCTTCCATTTGTTCCATGAAGAAGTGTTTGTATCTCGATAGTTTTTGCAATGCATGAAGTAATTCTTGCGGAGGAATGATTTTTAACTAAGTTTAGAAATCAGGAATTAATCATTTAGATTATTACAGCAGTTCAGGCAGCATCCTTATTTAGTTATTCTCATTATTAAACCATGTTTTTTAAAAGCAAATGTTGTGAAAGGTTGCACTGTTTTTGACCTGCTGGGTAATGACATTATCACTTGTAATATTAATTGCCCCTGACATTATCAGAACACAAGAGAGACTCTGATACTAGATTTTTATTATGTTGGATTTTATTTTACATGGATTGGAGTACTGCATTTCCTAATTGTTGTGGTTCTGTTCGCCGAGCTGGGAATTTGTGTTGCAGATGTTTCGTCCCCTATCTAGGTGACATCCTTAGTGCCTGGGCGTCTCCTGTGAAGCGCTTCTGTGATGCTTCGTCCGGCAGTTATTGTGATTTGTATCTGCCGCTTCTGCTTGTCAGGTCCAGCTGTCCACTGCAGTGGCCGGTATATTGGGTCCAGGTCGATGTACTTATTGATTGAATCTGTAGATGAGTGCCATCACATGTTTTCAGCATTCAAAGCCCTTACATTTATTTCATTAAAATGGTTCACTTCCCAACGTGCCTCCTTGAAGTGCTTCTCAGAATCATTAAAAAAAAAGACAGAATATTTCATTTGGACAATTAAGTTTGTGCTATCAACGCTACACAAAATCTACGATCGTCCTGGCTTCCAGCAACATGCTCGTAGCCTCGTATGTTATGAAGTTTAAATTATTCATCCAGGTAGTTTTAAAAGTTTGTGAGGTTTCCTGATTCCACTACCCTGCCAGGAACTGAATTAACAGACCCCCACCATGCTTTGGGTGAACACCTCTTCCTCACATTTCCTCAAAACCCCTTCCCTTTCATCTAACATTTTAGGCCATGATGGCAATTTCTAATTTGCGATTAGAGTGGTGCTGGAAAAGCACAGCAGTTCAGGCAGCATTCGAAGAGCTGTAAACTCGACGTTTCGGGCAAAAGCCCTTCATCAGGGTTTAACCTAATTTCTGATTTCCATTTGATCGACTCCTTTAGTCAATTTCCGGGTGATTTTGGTTCTCGCACGTGGAAAATGCGGCCTCTCCAACTGCACAAGTCGCTGCCTGTTGGCGATCACAACATCAGATCGACTATTCATTCTCACAGACATCATGCTGTGGCGAATCAAATACTTGTACTTCCCAAAATGCTTCCTGAACTGTGTGCAGTGCTGTCGCTGTCCCGGCTCGTAAAGCGGCAGATTGTTTTGTTTGGTTCACTGTCCTTTTCTCCTTTGATCGTTTTGTAGCAATTTGCTGCCTGAAAATGAAGAGGAAATGTTGGAGAGAGATAGCCTTGTCCGTCACTCTGGCTGCAACCGGCATTCTGCTCTTTTCAAAGGACATTCTCTACTGTTTTCGATATAAACCTTGGAGGATAGTTGACGATGTTCCGATAAACTGCTATATAAAGTCAAATTATTTTACTGATCCCAAGTAGCTGGGATTTACGTGGTTTGGTTACATTTTAACTCCTTTCATCCCATTCATTTTAATTTTGTTGATAATCACTCTGACTGTCAGGTACATTTTAGTGTCCAGTCGAATCTGCAAGAGCCTCAGGGGTCAGAGGAGGGGAAAGAGTCACAAAGATGCAGAGATGGAGAGCTGGAGGAGGTCAGTTACTTACCTCTTCACCATACCAGTCAGCTTCATAATTTTGTGGTTAGTGTACGGTGCAAATATCTTACATTTCCAGATTAAAGGAGGAAATCGTTGGAATAACAGGTTTGGAACCCAGTTTACGTTTGTTGCAGAAATGCTGAAGGATTTTGGCTGCAGCTTAAACACATTATTTTATGCAGTGATTCTGCCCACGTTCAGAGAGAAGTTCAGGAATGCAGCGCAACAACTGGTCAAGGAAATTCTTCACTTAGTCATTAAACAAAACAACTGAGTGAAGTTTGTGGACAGCTGCAGTGTTCCCAGCGCAGGAATTGCATATGTACGCCCAGGATTCCAGCAGTATAATCACATAGATCTCAGTACATCACCCAGGGATTGGTGGGGATGTGGGAAGCAGAATTGGTCACCAGTCATCACGGTGTAAAAACGTTGACTGCAGATGCTGGAAACCAGATTCTGGATTAGTGGTGCTGGAAGAGCACAGCAGTTCAGGCAGCAACCAAGGAGCTTCGAAATTGACGTTTCGGGCAAAAGCCCATCATCAGGAATAAAGGCAGTGAGCCTGGAGCGTGGAGAGGTAAGCTCGAGGAGGGTGGGGGTGCGGAGAAAGTAGCATAGAGTACAATGGGTGAGTGGGGGAGAGGATGAAGGCGACAGTTCAGGGAGGATAGGGTGGAGTGGATAGGCAGAAAAGGAGATAGACTGGTAGGACAAGTCCGGACAAGTCATGGGGACAGTGCTGAGCTGGAAGTTTAGAACTAGGGTGAGGTGGGTGAGGAGGAAATGAGGAAACTGTTGAAGTCCACATTGATGCCCTGGGGTTGAAGTGTTCCGAGGCGGAAGATGAGGCGTTCTTCCTCCAGGCGTCTGGTGGTGAGGGAGCGGCGGTGAAGGAGGCCCAGGACCTCCATGTCCTCGGCAGAGTGGGAGGCGGAGTTGAAATGTTGGTCAACGGGGCGGTGTGGCTGATTGGTGCGGGTGTCACGAATACGTTCCCTAAAGCACTCTGCTCGGATGCGCCCAGTCTCCCCAGTGTAGAAGAGACCGCAACAGGAGCAACGGATACAATAAATGATATTAGTGGGTGTGCAAGTAAAACTTTGATGTGTGTGGAAGGTTCCTTTAGGGCCTTGGATCGAGGTGAGGGAGGAGGTGTGGGCGTAGATTTTACAGTTCCTGCGGTGGCAGGGGAAAGTGCCAGGATGGAAGGGCGGGTTGTAGGGGGGGGGGCGTGGACATGACCAGGTAGTCCCGGAGGGAACAGTCTTTGTGGAAGTCGGAAAGGGGTTGGGAGGGAAATTTATCCCTGGTGGTGGGGTCTGTTTGGAGGTGGCGGAAATGTCGGCGGATGATTTGATTTATGCGAAGGTTAGTATGGTGGAAGGTGGGCATCAGGGGCGTTCTGTCCTTATTACGGTTGGAGGGGTGGGGTCTGTGTGCGGAGGTGCGGGATGTAGACGAGATGCGTTGCAGGGCATCTTTAACAACGTGGGAAGGGAAATTGTGATCTCGAAAGAAGGAGGCCATCTGGTGAGTTCTGTGTTGGAACTGGTCCTCCTGGGAGCAGATCCGGTGGAGGCGGAAAAATCGGGAATATTGGATGGCATTTTTGCAAGAGGTAGGGTGGGAAGAGGTGTAATCCAGGTCGCTGTGGGAGTCGGTGGCTTTGTAAAAAATGTCATTGTCAAGTCGGTCGTCATTAATGGAGATGTAGAGGTCCAGGAAGGGGAGGGAGGTGTCAGAAATGAAAAGGTTTCTATCTTTGATTGACTGACAGATTGACAAATACGGGGGCACATAGTCAATTAGTAGCAGCAGGCCATTCATCTCTCCTGTCAGCGATGTATTTGGGAATGCTATTCAGTCTGTATGAGAGTGTTTCCGTGAAGTTGAGTGCCTTTATGTCTGTGTACATGTCTGTGCCTGTGTCTGTTTTGCACACACACAACTGTTGTGTTTGTGTCTGTGTGTATGCTCTTTGTGGAGTTATCTTCCGATGACGTTGTGGTGTGGGGGGTATGGGTGTGTGGGTGTTACTGTCAGCATGTCACGATTGTTCTGTGATTTCATATGTGTGCATCTCTGTGTATTGGTATATTATTGTGTGAGTGTGGAGTGCGTCTCTGCCTGACTGTGCTCATGTTTAAGCAGGGGAGTGGTTTGTTGAGCTGTCTGACAGTGTGTCAAGATCTTTCCGTGCCCACAGCCGGATCACTTTGTACCTGTCTGTACATGTGTCTCTTTTTGTTTCTGAGTGTCTCTCTTTGTCTATAACGAATTGTACTTGTGCCTCAGTAAATGCATTTGAATGTACTTGTGTGTGCGTGTGTAACAGCCGTTTCTATCAGATCTTACAGGTTTTTGTGTCAAGCCACTCACTCTGAGTTCATTTCTACATGAACGTGAGAGTGTGGCTCCGATTGGTTTGGTGTCTGTGCAGAGATGCGTTGCTCTTTCATAGCATGGTTTTTGTGTGTGTGTGTGCACACGCGATGTGTGAGCATTCTGTCTGTACATGGGTATCCTCCTATGTGTCTCAATATCTCTGTTTCTCTCTCTGCGTGCATGCGTGCGTGGTGGGGGGCGGTGTGTGGGTGTGTGACTGTGTATGTCAGTGTGGATGTGTTGTTCTGTCCGTCTGGATGTGGTTATGGTTCTGACTGATCATGAAACTCCTGCAGAAGGACAAATAAATCTTACAGCAGGTAACTGCACAGATTGCTCTCAATCGCATATTTCTGACAAACTGGGAAATATCTAAATATCATATCCGTACCTCCTGTAGCCTGAAAGTTGAAGTGTTACATCATCGAAAAGACCGAAGCTTAATGAACGAGTTAAGACAGGGGAATAATTCATGAAAAGCAGGAGTCCACTTCTTAATCTCTGTTTGAACCAAGAATGCAGTATAGATTTTTCATTTTCATGTTGGAACTGTTTGTGTCAATATATAAATATTGTTATATATTGGATCATTAGACTATATAATGTAAGTGTTCGGCCATTTGAAACAAGAATGCAATATAGATATATGTTTTTTCATGCTGGAATTGTTTGTGTCCACATATAAATATTGCTCTATATTGTATCAATATGACTTACAATGTAACAGCAGCTTTAGTCCATTCAGCCCATCAAGTCAGTTGATCATTTGATCATGACTGTTTTTCAATTCTATTCTCCTGCCCTTCTCCCCAAAACATTTGAACACCTTACCAGTCAGAAACGCATGTAACTCTGTTTTAAATACATTTGTTCTGGACCAGGCCACACCCTCTCAATACATTTTAAGATTGTAGCCCAGACACGAACCAATCTACTTGTTTCAGAGCAGGTGTCCAGGAGTGATGTAGCTTGTCAAAACCTCTCGTTTTTAAATAAAACAGAATTTATTTTCAGTGTACTGAATGAAACACAAACAAAACAAAATGCCAGAATTCCATTGAATTTAACTTATTCAAAACTTCCAACAGACTTTGACAACTTAAGGAATGTTCCAAATTCCTGCAACAATCCTCATAAACACACTTTGGCAAAACAGGAGAAATCAAACACAGGGTCTTACATAAGAAAGGTCAGAGAGATATGCAGCTTTGAACAACATCTTCCATGTACACATGTCCAAGTTCCTTTTAGTAGCAGTGTAAAAACATTGACTGCTTACGAACACGACCCCATAGTGGACCAAAACCGAGAAAAGCTGAGCTGGCAAATCTGCCTGCACCACTTTCATTTTTTTTTACAGTTGAAAGCCTTTTGTCTGAGGCAACATCACTAATCATCTGCGTTCACGACAATGTTAAAAACAAAAGACAGCACAACCTTGTAAAAAAAATCAGCATCACTCCTCCTCCCGTACAAAAATAAGAAATATCAAATATCCAATGATGCCTTCATTTTAAAATCATTTTATGTGAAACTGTCAGTGAACTTCAACACATATATACATTACACTGGCAATAACGATGCAAACATGCAGTACTATTTCTGTTTCAGTCTGTTTTACTTCATCCACTGAATGCGTCTGTTTCTTATTCAAGCCTTGACAATGCGTCAGCAATCATGTTTGCTCATTCTGGCACATACACAACTTTCAAATTGAATGCATGTGAGAAGGAGCTCGAACCGAAACGTCTGGAATTTTTGTCCTTACATTTCTCCACAAACTTCAATGGGTCATGATCAATTTATATGATTAACTGAGACACGTTACTGGTTACATAAAGGTTGAAATGTTTCAAAGCCAACAACAAGCGCGAAGTCTCCTTCTCCATTGTCGAATATTTCTGCTGATGCATTTTCAATCTGCTGCTGAAATACGTGATCAGTCTTTCTACCTTCTCGTTTTCTTCCTGGAAGGTCACAGTACGAACATTAAGATCACTCGCCACTTTGAATGGCTTTTTGTAATTCGTCATGGAGTGAAACCTGTCCAAACAATCAAATATCGCAACCCCATCTCGTCCCACCTGCCAGCACCGGACCCGTATCTCTTCAAACCCTGACTATTCATTTTCCCATCCAAATGCTTCGTGAATGTTGCAATTGTACCAGCCTGAAAACACTTCCTCCGGTAGCTCATTCCATGCATGTACCGCCCATTTAGTGAAACCTTGCCTCTGAGGTCTCTTTTATATCTTTCCGCTCTCACCTTCAACCTGTACCCTTTCGTTCTGGACTCGCTGATCCCTGGGAAAATACTTGGTCTATTTATCCTATCCATGCCCCTAATGATTTCTTTTAACTCTCAGTAAGGTAAACCCTCAACGCCTGACGCTCCAGGGAAAACAGGCCTAGCCTGTTCAGCTTCTCCCTACAGTTCAAATCCTCCAACCCTGGCAACATCCTTGTTAAACTTAACTGAACACTTTCATGTTTCACAGCACCTTTCAGATAGGAAGGAGACCACAATTGCACACAATATTCGAACAATGGCCTAACCAATGTCCTGTACAACCGCAATGTGACATCTTAACTCCGCTACTCAATATTCTGATCAATAAAAGAAAGCACACCAACAACAATGCTCCCCCACCACCCTCTGTCCTCTACTTTGAGCCGGTTCTATAATCAAATGGCTTGTTCAACCTGTATTCCGTGAGATCTCACATTGCTAACCACTCTCCCATGGGGAATCTTGTCAAACGCATTACTGAAGACCTTTTAGATCACATCTGCCAATCTGCCCTCACCAATCCTCTTTGTTACATCTTACAAAAGCTCAATCAAGTTTGGGAGACATGCCTTCCGACGCACAAAGCAATGCTGACTATCCCTAATCAGGCCTCTCCTTTCCAAAAGCATGTAGATCTTGTACATCAGGATGCCCTCCAACAACTTGCCCATCACCAACTTCAGACTCAATGGCCTATAGCCAATCTCCAGTCTTCTGGAACCTCACCTGTGACTTCTGACAATGCAAATATCTCAGCAAGAGGCCCAGCAATCACTTCACAAGTTTGCCACAGAGTTCTGGGCTTCACCTGATCAGGACCTGGGAATTTCTCCACCTTTTTGCGTTTCAAGACCTCCAGCATATTCTTCTCTGTAATGTGGACACTTTGAAATGAGTCACCATCTATTTCCCGACATTTTATGAGTGCGAGCAGCAACTAAGGTAAGACTGTTTGTTTTAAAAGTACTTACCGGTAGCGGGCAGCGGTGTTTTTTTTTCACTCTCTCTTTTCACAGAAAGAGCGGGAGCAGCAGGGGGAAGTGACGACGACCAGAGAGGCAGCCGGGAAGGAAAGCAGTGAGTATAAATACTCACCCTTCGACGCTAACGGTCATTTTGAGTGCGAGCAGCAGCTAACGTAAGACTGTTTGTTTTAAAAGTACTTACCGGTAGCGGGCAGCGGTGTTTTTTTTCACTCTCTCTCTTCACACAAAGAGCGGGAGCAGCAGGGGGAAGTGACGACGACCAGAGAGGCAGCCGAGACCCGGAAGCAGGTGGAGCATAAGCTTACCTGGTTCGGTTTGTTTCCCCTTTAAAAGCGCGCAGCTGAAGAACCCGAGGCACTACGGAGGTAGTTCCTCCCACCCGCCCTCCTCCTCTAACCTAATAATGAGATCCGTTTTGGTAAGTAGGTAACTGCTGAATTTTGCTTGTTGTATTCTTTAGACCCAGTTTTGTTTTAAAATAAAGGTTAGCTTTAGAGGGATGGCAGTGAAGGCAGTGCAATGTTCCTCCTGCAACATGTATGTGGTGAGGGATGCCATGGATGTCCCTGCTGATTACACTTGCAGGAAGTGCACCAATCTCCAGCTCCTCCAAGACCGTGTTAGGGAAATGGAGCTGGAGTTGGATGAACTTCGGATCATTCGGGAGGCAGAGGGGGTCATAGGTCGGAGCTATAGGGAAGTAGTAACTCCAAAGATGGCAGATAGATGGGTGACAGTGAGGGGGACTGGGAGGAAGCAGCCAGTGTAGGGACCCCCTGCGGCCGTTCCCCTCAAGAACAAGTATACCATTTTGGATACTTGTAGGGGGGGAAGACTTACCAGGGGTAAGTGACGGGGCTCAGGCCTTTGGCACGGAGCCTGTCCCCGCTACTCAGAAGGGAAGGGTGGAGAAGAGCAGAGCAATAATAATTGGGGACTCGATAGTTCGGGGCAGAGATAGGCGGTTTTGTGGGAACGAGAGACTCACGTATGGTAAGTTGCCTCCCAGGTGCAAGGGTACGTGATGTCTCTGATCGTGTTTTCCGGGTCCTCAAGGGGGACGGGGAGCAGCCTGAAGTCGTGGTCCATATTGGCACCAATGACATAGGTAGGAGGAGTGCTGAGGATGTTAGATAGGCTTTTAGGGAGCTAGGTTGGAAGCTCAGAGTTAGAACGAACAGTGTTGTTGTCTCTGGTTTGTTACCCGTTCCACGTGATAGAGAGTCGAGGAATAGGGAGAGAGAATAGTTAAATGCGTGGCTACAGGGATGGTGCAGTAGGGAGGGATTTCGGTACTTGGATAACTGGGGTTCTTTCTGGGGAAGGTGGGACCTCTATAAACAGGATGGTCTGCACCTGAACCAGAGGGGCGCCAGTATCCTTGGGGGGAGGTTTGCTAGTGCTCTGGGGGGGGGGGGGGGGTTAAACTAACTCTGCAGGGGCATGGGAACCCAGACTGTAGCTTTAGGATGCAGGACCTGGAGTGTAGGGAGGTTAGGAATATGGCATCAATCTTAAAGGAGGGTGCCTGTAAACAGAAGAGTGGCTTGAAGTGTGTATACTTTAATGCCAGAAGTATACGAAATAAGGTAGGTGAACTTGCAGTGTGGGTTGGTACCTGGGAATTCGATGTTGTGGCTATTACGGAGACATGGCTAGATCAGGGACAGGATTGGCTGTTGCAGGTTCCAGGGTTTAAATGTTTTAGTAGGGTCAGAGGTGGGGATAAAAGAGGGGGGTGGGGGGGGGTGGCTTTGCTTGTCAAAGATAGTATTACAGCGGTGGAAAGGAAGATGGACGAAGATTTGTCACCTGAGGTAGTTTGGGTTGAGGTTAGGAATAGGAGAGGTGAGGTCACCCTGTTAGGAGTCTTTTACAGGCCTCCTAATAGTCCTAGAATCGTTGAAGAAAGGATTGTGAAGATGATTCAGGAGAAGAGTGACAGTAATAGGGTGGTTGTTATGGGGTCTTTAACTTTCCTGATATTGATTGGGAAAGGTATAGCTCAAGTTCGTTAGATGGGTCAGTGTTTGTCCAATGTGTGCAGGAGAGTTTCCTGACACAATATGTAGATAAGCCAACAAGAGGTGAGACCATACTGGATTTGGTTCTGGGTAACGAACCAGGCCAGGTATTAGAACTAGAGGTAGGTGAGCACTTTGGGGACAGTGACCACAATTCGGTGATTTTTACTCTAGTGATGGAGAGGGATAAGTGTGTACTACAGGGCAAGAGTTATAGCTGGGGGCAGGGAAATTATGATGCGGTGAGGCATGACTTTGGATGTTTGGATTGGAAAATTAGATTCCAAGGCAAGTGCGTAATTGATATGTGGAACTTGTTCAAGGAGCAACTATTGAGTGTCCTTGATAAGTACGAACCTATCAGGCAGGGAGGAAAGGGTCGTGTGAGGGAGCCGTGGTTTAATACGGAATTGGAATCCCTTGTTAAATGGAAGAGGGCGGCCTTTGTAAAGATGAGGCGTGAAGGTTCAATAGGGGCGATTGAGAGTTTTAAGGTAGCCCGGAAGGACCTGAAGAGAGAGCTAAGAGCAGCAAGGAGGGGACATGAAAGGTCCTTAGTTGGTAGGATTAGGGAAAACCCTAAGGCTTTCTATAGGTATGTTAGGAATAAAAGAATGACTAGGGTAGGAATAGGTCCAATCAAGGATAGTGTGGAGGTTGAAGAGATTGGGGAGGCACTGAATGAATACTTTTCGTCAGTATTCAATCAGGAACATGACATTGTTGTCGATATGAATACTGAGGCAAGAATAAGTAGTATGGATGGCTTTGAGATATGTAGAGAAGAGGTGTTGGAAATTCTGGCAAGGGTGAAAATAGATATGTCCCCTGGGCATGATGGCATTTATCCTAGGATTCTATGGGAAGCAAGGGAGGAGATTGCAGAGCCATTGGCCTTGACTTTTGTGTCCTCTTTGTTTACAGGAGCAGTGCCAGAGGACTGGAGGCTAGCAAATGTGGATCCCTTGTTCAAGAAGGGGAGTAGGGATAATCCTAGTAACTATAGGCCAGTGGGTCTCACTTCTGTTGTGGGCACAGTCTTAGAGAGAATTGTAAGGCATAGGATTTATGCACATCTGGATAAGAATAATGTGATCAAGGATAGTCAGCATGGTTTTGTGAAGGGCAGATCGTGCCTCGCAAACCTTATTGAATTCTTTGAGAAGGTGACTAAGGAGGTAGATGAGGGGAAAGCGGTAGATGTGATATATATGGATGTTAGTAAGGCCTTTGATAAGGTCCCCCATGGTAGGCTACTGCAGAAAATACAGAGATATGGCATTGAGGGTGAGTTGGAGGTTTGGATTAGGAATTGGCTGGCTGGAAGAAGACAGAGGGTAGTAGTTGATGGCAAAGGTTCATCTTGGAGTGCCGTCACTAGCGGTGTTCCGCAAGGATCTGTTTTGCGACCATTGCTGTTTGTCATTTTTATAAATGACCTGGAGGAAGGGTTAGAAGGTTGGGTGAGCAAGTTTGCGGATGATACAAAAGTCGGAGGAGTTGTAGACAGTGAGGAAGGATGTGACAGGTTACAGCGGGATATAGAGAAGCTGCAGATCTGGGCAGAAAGGTGGCAAATGGAGTTCAATGTAGGTAAGTGTGAGGTGATTCACTTTGGCAAGAGTAACAAAAAGATGGGGTACTGGGTTAATGGTCGGATACTTGGTAGTGTGGAAGAGCAGAGGGATCTTGGTGTCCATGTACACAGATCTCTGAAAGTTGCCACCCAGGTAAATAGTGCAGTGAAGAAGGCATATGGCGTACTGGCTTTTATTGGTAGAGGAATTGAGTTCCAGAGTCCTGAGGTCATGCTGCAGTTGTGTAAGACCCTGGTGCAGCCGCATTTGGAATATTGTGTGCAGTTTTGGGCGCCATACTATAGGAAGGATGTGGAGGCACTGGAACGGGTGCAGAGGAAGTTTACCAGGATGTTGCCTGGGATGGTAGGAAGATCCTATGAGGAAAGGCTGAGGCACTTGGGGTTGTTTTCATTGGAGAAAAGAAGGTTTAGGGGTGACTTGATCGAGGTGTACAAGATAATTAGGGGGTTAGATAGGGTTGACCATGAGAACCTTTTTCCACGTATGGAGTCAGCTATTACGAGGGGGCATAGCTTTAAATTAAGTGGGGGAGGTAGATATAGGACTGATGTGAGGGGTAGGTTCTTTACTCAGCGAGTCGTAAGTTCATGGAATGCCCTGCCAGTAGCAGTGGTGGACTCTCCCTCTTTATGGGTATTTAAGCGGGCATTGGATAGGTATATGGAGGATAGTGGGATAGTGTAGGTTAGGTGGGCTTTGATCGGCGCATCATCGAGGGCCGAAGGGCCTGCAATGCGCTGTATTCTTCTATGTTCTATGTTCTATGTCTTCCATCCATTTTTTCACAGTAAATACTAATGCAAAATACTCGTTTATTATCTTCCCCATTTTCGACAGCTCCACGCAAGGGCCACCCTGCTGATCTTTGAGGGGACCAATTCTCACCCTAGTTACCCTTGGTACTTAATGCATTTGTATAAACTATGTATTCTCCTTAATTCTATTGGCCACAGCTATTTCATGTCCCATTTTTGCACTCCTGATTTCCCTCTTAAGTCGACACCTCCTGCCTTTATACTCTTCGAAGGATTCACTCGATCTACATTGTGGATACCTGACATATGCTTTTTACTTTTTGTGAACCAAAATCAATTTCTTTCGTCATTCAGCATTCCCTGTACCTGACAGCCTTTGCTTTCCCCCTAAAAGGAATCTATTTTCTCTGGATTCTCGTGATCTCATTCCTGAAAGCTTCCCATTTTCTAGCTGTCCCTTAACCTGCGAACATCTGCCCCCAATCAGCTTTTGAAAATTTTGCCTCATCCCGTCAGTACTGTCCATTCCCCATTTTAGAACTTCAACTTTTAGACCTGGTCTATCCTTTTTCATCACTATTTTAAATCTAATAGAATTGTGGTCGCTGGCGACAAAGTGCTCCCCCACTGACACCTCAGACACCTGCCCTGCCTTATTTCCCAAGTGTAGGTCAAGTTTTGCATCTTCACTAGTAGGTGCATCCACATACTGAATCAGAAAATTTTTCTTTTACACACTTAACAAATTCCTCTCCGTCTAAACCTTAACAGTATGGCCTTCCCAGTCTATGTTTAGAAAGTTAAAATTCCCTACCATAGCCACCCTATTATTCTTAAAATAGATGACATCTTCTTCCAAGTTTTTTTCTCAATTTCCCTCTCACTAGTCTATAATACAATCGCTATGAGGTGATCATCCCTTTCTTGTTTCACAGTTCTACGCGAATAACTTTCCTGGATGTATTTCCAGGAATATCCTCCCTCAGCACAGATTTAATGCTATCCCCAATCAAAAACGCCGCTCCCCTCATCTCATGAATCCGTTTCTATCCTTTCTCGAGCATTTTTATTCTGAAACATGAAGCTGCCAGGTCTGCCCACCCCTGAGCCATGTTTCTGTAATTGCTATGATATCCCAGTCCCATGTTCCTAAAATGTTGCATGGCTAATACTGTGACAAAGGTGAACACAACTTTCAGGCTGGCAAATGAGTTCTGACGGTTGGCTGTAAATTAAAATTTCTTATATTTCTTCTGTAATTCAGTGGGTGAAGCATATATATTACTAACATTTGGTACGATTTTCCATATATCAGCCAATACGACAATAATAACTCCTTCTTAGCATTTCCGTTTTCTTTGGAAGGTAACTCAATAATTTAACCCAATATTTGACAACTTCTTCATTGTCCAATTGAATGCGTGGAATGCACAACTCAGAATTCCTCTGAACTTGTTTCTTCACTCTGTGTTATTTTCAATATCACAGTCTCCATTGGCTTTCCTCCAATTGTCTTTTCTTGTAATTCGGCGCTAAAACATTCTGCTAATTAAACAAGTGACGCAGAAAAGCTGAGATTGTCTCGTAATATTTTAAAGTATGAGTGACAGAGTATTGGCAAATTCTACTATTTACGAAAAAAAAACTTAAAGTCTAAAAGTCAATATGAAACAACTATTTACAACCCTGAGCCTCCTCTATCTTAAAGATTGTTTCTCTACCTCCCACTCTACAACAACGTACTGATCGAATAAAGCCTGTATTAAGTTTGAATATACTTACATTTGAAAAGCAGACAGTCGTTATCCTCTCCGCCATTAATTTTTCTCCGTTTGTCGACCTACATTGGTTGTCTTCAGTCTTATGTAACAAAGAAGTTTCACATTTAAAATATGCATTTTACAGAGAAGTTGGTGAATAGCAGTGTTTCAGTTGCAGTTGGCGCTCATTCTGACCAACGGTCCAATCTTCCTTTTTTTCAAACCCCAAACACCGGATCGTCTGATTGGTTGAATGATATCAAACAAGCAAATTTTAAATTCGATTGGGTTTTCGTATCCTTAGGCATAATTTAAACTCATTGATTAAATTCAGATGTTGGTCAAAATAACTGAGATATCCAGTTTTTGGCCAACGTTACATATTTTCCATTTTCCATTACATAATGAGACTGCAAGTCAGTAACATGACAGTTGCCTGCAAACTTGCACTGTCAAAATAGTTTTCACTGTCTCTTAAAGATACAGGAATCACCTTCAACTTTGTTACTGTAGTCACATGACGCACTTTGTGAAAGACTCTCTGTGAAGTTCTTATCAAATGGTTGACCTCACTCATCATCCTTTCGCCTTGGAAAGGTGCACGAAACGTTGCTTTAAAAGGTTAACCCATCACTAAAACTAACCCTGCACCTTTTCGTCGACATTAAAATTGTGGGTTTTTGATTGCTTATACGTTTCTCGTTTTATTGAAAGCTGTGATCATTTTAAATGCTGTCTCGTCAACTCCCCGACGCTACTTAATCATTCCTGAAAATCTGACACATCATCCAAATATGTGGTCTCTGAATTCTGAATTATCAACTTCTGCTTAATCAATTTCAATGGTCCTCTCAATTTTTATCCACAAACTGATTCAAATTGAGTGCATTTGGTCGAGTCATTTGGTGCTTCTCAGATCACAAAAGGTAGAAATCTCAGTCATCTCATTAGTCTTGACGATAAAACCTCAGCATTGTCTTTCATATCTGACGCCAATTTTCGTATTCTTTTTGCGATTCTGGATGGTATGCAGTGGATTTTAATTCTTTTATTAATAAACTGTCGATACTTCCTTGAATAATTTTGATGTAAATTTTGTCACTTGTTCTGATTTTATTTCTGTGCGTAATCCATATCTTGTGACAAAACTGAGTAACTCCTGTTTTGTACAAGGCAGAACTCTGAGAACACTTCAAGAAGTTTGCCAGACCATAACTTTGCTCGTTGTTTTAAGCAACTTTAAAGTCAGTATTCCAGGACAGAATCAGTTCGTCAAACCACTTAGTTTTCAGTAAAATCAAATTTACTGACAAGATTCCTGAATGAAGCACAAAGAATGGAAAATAGATTACTAAATAACCTGTCCTCCCTGTAAACCCAACAGACTATCCGAATTAAATAATGCTGTGACAGATCCTTGCAACAATTCACATAAATATCTCTTGGCACAAAAGGGAAAATGAAACAAAGTCTGATTGCATCAAAGTCAGAGAGAGAGAGAGTACCAGCCAGAATCTGCTTCAGTGAGTCCAGCAGCCTTTCTATACACGACTGATTAAAAAAATCAAAAACAAGTCAAACAGTGATATGGGAGAATTTGCCACCCCCCTATCATTGCGCAACTGTTATTTTTAACTTGAAAGGCTTCAACCTGAGGCAGTATCTGTTCGGTGTTATCAACCTGGTTTAAAAACTTTCACCCTCGAGTTCTTCAGAGTCGCGGTGTTGTTTGCGGCCTTTCTGAAGAAAAATCAAGGACTCCATAACCTTGTTAAAGGAACAGCCTCGTCACACATCCCCATTTAATAAATAGTGAACGATCAATATCCAAGGTTGCCTTCATTTAAAACACGTTAAAAATTGATGGTACTGCAAAACACTAATTTTCATTGCATTGATTTTAAATGTACAAACTTGCACAACCAAACATCGTTTCAATCTGTAGTATTCCTGCCACCAAATGCTGCCGTTTCACATTCGAGTCTCGACAATGAATCAGCAATCATGTTTTCGCTTTCCGCCACACGCACGTTTTTCAAAGTGAATTGCAAGCTCCATCTAAACAGACTGTTTTGTTTTGTCCTTAACTGTCTCCAAAAACCTGACTGGGTTATGATCAGTTTCGATGATTGTCTCAGATATGTTGATGATAACATCAACACTGATATGCTGTAATTTCTCTATCTCGCTCAAAGACTCCTTCTCAACTGTCGAATATTTTTGCTGATGAAATTTGAAATTGTTCGAGAAATACCCGATAAGACTCTGAACCTTCTCATCATCTTCTTGCAAGAGCACCACACCGACACTTGCATCAATAGACAACTTGAATGGCTTTGCATAATTAGATTTGGCGAGTATCAGGGGAGAAGTTTATACTTTCAGGCTGTGAAGCACTTTGTGATAGTCTGCTGTCCACGAAACCGTCTTGCCTTTCCTCCGCAATTCAGTGAGTGGAGTAGCCACACTGCGAAAATGTGGGACAGATTTTTGATAAAATTCACGCAATCCCAGGAACCGTAGTACTGCTCTTTTTGTCAACGGTATGGGAATGTGTCCGTGTCGAATAACATGGCACAATAAGGTGACCTGGGCTTTGTGAAATTCCCTTACCACGAGGTTTATCAACAAACATGCCTTCCGAAGTCGATCAAACAAGTCTGATAAATGTTGCATATGTTCCTTCCATCTGTGACTAAAAATCACCAGGTCATTAATATAAATGACACAGTTGGATAACCTGGCAACGTTATTCGTCTCTGAAATGTGGCTGGCGCGTTTTTTCATACCAAATTGCATGACTTTAAGTTAATAAAATCCAGTCAGCGTTCGAAAAGCCGAACTGCCTTTGCACTTTCTGACAAAGGCACCTACCAGTATCCTTTGTGCAAGTCCAAATTAAAAATACAGGTTGCTTGATCCAACTTCTCAACACAGTCTTCCAAACGTAGAATCAGATATGCATCAGTCTTTGTAAATGCGTTTAATTTGCGATAATCCACACATGACCATTGGGTGCCATCTGGTTTTGGCACCATTACTACGGGTTAGTTCCAGTAACTGTGACTGACATCGATGTGTTATCTCAGAACATGCATCCAACCTCCGTTTGGACTTATGCCAACTTGAGAGGGTAATGCCAATAATGATGTTGTTTTATTGGATCAGCATCTCCGATTTCAACATCGTTCACAATTAGGTCAAAGCTTTCCAGCTTATTTCGACTTGGCTCCCCATGTAATATTAACAACTCTTTTAGGTCATTTCGATTTTCTTCTGAAAGTTAACTCAATAAACTTCCCCATTCTCAAATTTAATTCGAGTAATGACAAATTCACATTCATATCAATTTGATTCTTCGCTCTCTGTTGTAATCAACAACGCATTCTCCTCGTGCTGTCCTTCCCTGCCAAAATACCTTCAAAGCAGATGCACATGGCACACTCTGTGAGACTTCTTTCTGTCTGGAGTCCCTATCATAGTTCACCTCACTGAATTTCCTTTAAACTTGAAAAGGTCCACCAAACCTTGATTTGAAGATTCAAGTATCACTTGAAGTGACACTAATACCATATTGCCGATATTGAAATTTGATTTTTATTTATTTATTGCCTGCTTCGTGTTTCATTGCATGCTGTGATATCTTTAAATGTTGTGTACCCAAGTTCCAATCTCTCTTTAATCATGCCTTAAAATGTGACACAAAGTGAAGTATGTGGTCTCTTATTTTTGATTTACTAATTTCTCAATCGTTTCTAACTGTCCTCTCACTTCAGACACAAAACCTAATTGAATTATACTGAATTTGGTTGATTCATTTCGTTCGACTCTGATCTCAAACAGCACAATATTCCCTTATTCCAATCATCTGCATAATCTTGACTATGTGCCCTCAACCTTCTGTCTGATGCCACCTTTCTCGAGCTCACTGCGATTCTGAATGGTATGCAACATATTGGAATTATTTCATACCACTGCTTCTATGATTTCCTTGAATAATTTTGATGCGGGCTTTGACCCTTGATTTGGCTGTATCTCTCTCAGTCGTCCATATCTCGTTAAACAATTGAGAATTGCCTCTATAATCTTTTTAGCTATGATATTACAGAATGGAACATCCTCTGGAATTCTCGTGGATAGAGACACTAGAGATGACAACGACTGCTTCCAACTTTTAGTTTGATGCAGGAGACCTACACAATCAATTAATATTCTTCTAAAAGGTTACTCAAATGCAGGAAAATGTATTAAAGGTGCAGGTTTTATCACCGCTTGTGGTTTTCAAATTACTCGACAGGTATGACATGTCTGGCAAAACTCAACGACATCCTTGTACAGTCCTGGGCCGTAACATGTTTTGGATTTTAGCTTGTATTTTCCTCACTCTGAAATGACTTCCAAATGGTTGTTCATGCGTCATTCGTATCACTTCCTTTCTATACCCCACTGGCATTACTATTTGATGAACATTTGCCCATTTTCCATCTGCCAGAATATTTGATTCTCAATGTTTCCTCATTAAGCCATCATTTAAGGATGATAACATTCAAGGATACATTCAGATTCCTTCTCTGTGTCTGCCGTTTTATACAATTGCTTTAAAGTTTTATCTTTCTGCTGTAACTCAATTAATTTATCTGAGTTAATGATTTCTGCATTGTAATCTGTCTGCTCCGGGTTTATCTCATCAATCTGATAAAACATAATCTCTGCTACTTCCATTCCAACTTTCTTCCTGGGTATCTTTGATCTCGCCTGTTTCACCTGATGACCTTGTGACTTCGTTATCACATAGGCAGGAAAATGTCCAGGACATGTGACCTGCAATAGTTAAATTGCCTGAGTAACCACTGGCGTTTTGACCATACTAGGAAGAACCGGTAAAGGAACTATATCATGAGAAAGGACAAATTATATTCCTGGAGCTGCGAGTTTATCCACTTCTCCAACCACAAATTCTTCACTCTTCGTCTGACACTCTAACGTCATTTTACACACATTGAAATCGTTCTGCCTAAAACAGTATGTATCGGCTGTTACCAAACTGGCACTAAATCCCTTCAGTCTTCATTTTTGCAGAGTCTGTGTCGTTTATTACCTCATTGAAGAAGAAAGCAAGGACTGCATAACCTTGTTAAAGGAGTAGCTTCGTCACACTCCACAGGGAAATAAAGCTGCAGGTTTCATTAGACATTTTTCATGTCTGGCAAAATACGACATCCTTGTGCAATTCAGTCCTTTAAAACTGTTTCTGTGTATTTGTTTGAGGTGATTATTACCCGTAAATGTCCCGTTATGGTAGTTAACGCAGTACACCCATTTCTGTAATCCACTCTCAATACGACTTAAGGAACATGCGTCCATGTATTCTCTGCTTGGAGACGTGATGTTCTCCCTCTCCTCATAGAAATATCATTTTTTAAAATCGCCCTACACCAGGATGCATAGAACATACAGAACATAAAACATTGCAGCGCAGTACAGGCCCTTCGCCCTCGATTTTGCGCCGACCTGTCATACCAATCTGAGGCTAATCTAACATCCACTATTCCATGTCCATCGATTTAGATTTAAAAACATTTAGATTTTTCTTCCATTGGCTTTTTTATACAATTTCTCTGGATTCTCATCATTCTGCTGTAATTCAGCTAATTTCTATGAAAAGATGATGTCTGCTTTGTCATCGAACTGCTCCTGTTTTGGGTCAACCAGTTGATCAAATCAGATCTCTGCTAATTTAATTTCAACTTTCATTCCCGTACTCTGCCATCCCTCTTGTTTCAACTCGTGACTTTGTGATCTCGTTACCACACAGTCCGGAGAACTTCCAGGATATGTGTCCTACATTAGCTTTGTTTCCTGAGTTTCTACTGGCTTTTTCAAACACAGTTGACAGCAATCTCACCTGTGAATGAGCTATCGTATTTTTAAGGTCAAATAATATTGCTGGATCTGACACTTTGACCAATACTTCTACAACAACCTCTTCACTCTTAACTGGGCAATGACACAACACTTGACATAATTGAGCACTTTTCATCTCACCGTGAATGCCTATTACTCACATATTTTCTATGATATTTGTTCAAAGATACATTTCCTTATCTTTCATAGAGGATACTGTAACTCTTAAAATTTAAATCTCTTTACCTGCTGCACCTGGCTTAAGTGAGTTAACGTTATTTTTGCAGGGATATCTTTTAAGAATATCTGGAATTTCCTCCTTAACCAACATCCAAACATATTGTTCATTCTGGTGCAGATTTCTAGCATCCGATGATGTTCCACAAAATTCACTGACTTCTCTTATTTTCCTGCATCTGGCTTCCCAGGGCCTTTCGCAAACCATCAACAGTGTGATTTCATGTGGCCTACTTTATTTCGGAGATAACACCAGAGCTTATTAACTTCTCTTTCTCTTTCAAGGGTTTCACTTTCATCTTCTGCTACGTTATCTGCATGGTCTTCACCGAGATCTACTTTTTCCTTTCCTCGTGAGGATTTCTCTTTTCCCCAATTTCTAATCCTCACGGTTGAAACAGATTTTGGAAGCCAAAGTTTGATTTATGAACCAGCTCATAATCATGATCCATTTCAACTGTTAATTTTGCCATTTTAACTCAGACGTCCTTCCACATGAGTTCTGATTACTTCAGCAAGTTAATTTATGAACTCGTCCGAAATAATCGTTTCTCTAAGAATGTCATCGATTTGTTTAATTTTTAATGATCTCATCCGCCGTTTAAAATTGCTTTGCTTGGTGCTTTCAAATTCAATGCAGGTTTGACCAGGGCCCCTCCTTCGATTCCTGAATCGTTATCTGTCAAGAGCTCATATGCACCGAAAATGTCTTTATTCACCGCCTCACATACACCAATGTCATGTAAAGCACTTCGACATCTTTCCATCAAATTTCGGCAAAGCGTACAAACAAATTTCACCAGTTCTATAGTAACCATCTGTTGCACATCCTCACTCTCTTCCTGACTAAGCTTACCTTCAGCCTTCATCTCCAACCATTAAGCCTGATTTCGATCTGTCAATTCCTGAAGTTCCAACTCCCGCTCTTCCTTCTTTTCTTCTCCCTCTATCTTTCTCTCTCTTGCTCTCTCTTCTTTCTCTCTTTCTCACTCCTTTTCTTTTTGTTCTGTAATATCGATTCGTTCTTTTAGTCTTTTCTTTAGTTTTTAATCGTAATTACAACAGTGTCTTTATTTTTGTCCTTTTCTTTTCTTTTACTGCTAAATAAAGCAACTCATTTTTAGTTGAACTGTAGTAACCTCGAAAGGGTCTGATGACATTTCCAGCATATATTAGTGCTGAGCTATTAATCTAATGATCTCTCCTTTCCTCATGGAAGGAGATAGGCACAATTTCAAATGACTGCTAATTCCAGCAGCTTTTCTGTGTTCAACTTCTGTAAATCTCCTAAAAGCAACTTCTTCCAACCCCATAAATCATTTCGTGATTGAATAAGCCATTGTTTTCCCACACACTATTTAATCCAGGCGAAACTAACACACACAACTCGATTCGTTTGAGTCCAGCAAATGCAACCCCAAATCATAAACATACAACAAATCCCGGAAGAACACTCAATCTTTTATGGATCATTCAAGAGCCCCACAAAATATTTAAAGAAGGCAGACCAGATCCTAACATTGCTAATCCTGATGTAGCTGGTTAAAACCGCTCATTTGTAAACAAATTAGAACTTATACAGTGAGTCCCTCATTCTCATTCACTCGCCCTCTCAAATGTGTACACACACATGCCCTCGCACACCACATTCAGTCATTCACACATACATATACTGTTACACACGTACAAGAGAGTGTTTAACGTTCCCAGCACCTGGATTACAACACTTTCAAACTCTATGTAGAGTCAAAGAGTCAGAGAGATCTACAACATGGAAACAGACCCTTCGATCCAACCGTCCATGCCGACCAGATATCCCAAACCAATCTAGTCCCACCTTCCAGCACCTGGACCGTATCCCTCCACACCCTTCCTATTCATATACCCATCCAAATGCCTCTTAAATGTTGCAAATGTATTAGTCTCCACCACATCCTCTGCCAGCTCATTCCATACACGTACCACCCTCTGCGGGGAAATGATGCCCCTGAGGTCTCTTTTATATCTTTCCCCCCTCACCCTGAACCTATGCCCTCTAGCTCTGGACTGCCCGAGCCCAGGGAAAAGGCTTTGGATATTCATCCTATCCATGCCCCTCATAATTTTGTAAACTTCTATAAGGTTACGCCTCAGCCTCCCACGTTCTAGGGAAGACAGCCCCAGCCTGTTCAGCCTCTCCTGTAGCTCAGATCTTGCAACCCTCGCAACATCATTGCAAATCTTTTCTGAACCCTTTCAAGTTTCACAACATCTTTCTGATGGGAAGGAGACCAGAATTGCGCGCAAAATATTCCAACAGTGGTCTAACCAATGTCCTGTACAGCCGAAACATGACCTCCCAACTCCTGTAGTCAATACTATGACCAATAAAGGAAAGCATCCCAAACGCCACCTTCACTATCCTATCTGCCTGCGACTCCACTTTCAAGGAGCTGGAACCTTCACTCCAAGGTCTGTTTATTCACCAACACTCCCTTGGACGTTACCATTAAATGTATAAGTCCTGCTAAGATATGCTTTCCCAAAATGCAGCACCTTGCACTTATCTGAATTAAACTCCATCTGCCACTTTTCAGACCATTGGCCCATCTGGTCCAGATCCTGTTGTAATCTGAGGTAATCCTCTTTGCTGACCACTACACTGCCAATTTTGGTGTCATCCGCGAACTTACTAACTGTACCTACTATGCTCGCATACAAATCATTTATTTTAATGACAAAAAGTAGAGGACCCAGCAGCGATCCTTGTGGCACTCCACTGTTTAACGGTCTCCAGTCTGAAAAACAGCCCTCCACCAGCTGTCTTCTATCCATGAGCCAGTTCTGTATCTAAATGGCTGGTTCTCCCTGTATTCCATGCGATCTAACCTTGTTAATCAGTCTCCCATGGGAAAACTTATAGAACGCCATACTGAAGTCCTTAAAGATTGCACCTACTGTTCTGCCCTCATCATTCTTCTTTTTTATTTCTTCAAAGAATTCAATCAATTTTGTGAGACATGATTTCCCACGCACAAAGCCATATTGACTTTCCTGAGTCAGTCCTTGCCTTTCCAAATACAAGTACATCCTGTCCCTCAGGATTCCCTGAACAACTTGCCCACCGCTGTTTTCGTGTAAATATTAAAATATCCCCCAGAACTTGGTATTGGAATAGGACCAAACACTCTCTCGTTCTGAGCCTTTCGGATTGATGATGGTTCTGTTCTCTGTATCTCTGTGAGTGACAATGTACCTACTGTGTGTGAGAAGGAACTGCCTGCGTTGCTCCTTGTATCTCCAGTAGAACATGGAACAAAGAGCAGAAGGGAAAGTCTCTGATAGGTTGGAGGGCTGAGAGACTTAGATGACACAGTGTCAATAAGGACCACAAGGTGGAAAGACTGATTTGAGGCGAAATGGGAGAAGAGAAGAAACAAAAAAAGGGGCCTGAATGACATGATCCTCACAAACCGTCATCTGACAGCAATCAAAATGAGACTCTGGTAAGAAAGTGAGATATTCTGTCAAATCACCCTCGTTATCTGCAGAATCCACGTTTACTGTCAGATTCTGAATGAATTCTGTCTGGTATCTCATCATTTACTCGCCTATGACTGGTTACTCTCAGGTGGTAAACATCTTGTTTCTGTAAACGGACCTGGATTGAAGCAGACTATTCATTGGTTTAAGAGAAATTCCGATTTAACCCCGATGCAGTGGGAAATATGCTCTCTGTGATGAACCCTTGCCTTCAGGAGTCTGTTATATTGGGCGATTTCTGAATTAAACAAAGCTCACTGTGTTTGGCTCTGATGTGTAAAATTTGTAGAGGTGGAACCCCTTCCAAATAGGCATTGGAAGGTTACAGAGAGAGCTTATGGTGTATGGGCTGGAGGAGGTTACAGAGATAGGGAGGGATGCAGAGGCTGGAGGGGTTTACAGACATAAGGAGTGTGTCGTGTGAAGTGCAGGACCTGGAGGAAGATACACAGATAGCGAAAGTTGCAGTCACTGGAGGAGGTTAGGCAGACAGTAAGAGGTTTAGGGACTGGAGGATGTTACAGTGGGAGAGAGTGATGTAGCGACTGGAGGAGTTGACAGAGAAATTGAGTGGAGCAGGGGCTGGAGGTGATTGCAGAGATAGGCTGGGCTGTATGGACTGGAGGATGTTAAAGAGAAAGAGAGGGTTGCATGAGTTGGAGGATGGAATAGACATCGTGATGAGTCTGGTTGACTCAGACTGGTAGAGGTCATTGAGATAAGGAGTGGTGTCGGGTCTGAAGTGATTTTCAGATATATAGATGGGCTTATGAGCTGCAGGAGGTTGCAGAGATAGGAAGGCGTGTGGTGCTGGAAGAAGGTTTCAGACAAAGTGAAATTTGGTAACTGAAGTGACATTGTTCGCTGTTAACCTGAAATGCTCGCTCTGAATTCTCTCCAGAGATACTGCCCGACCGACTGAGCTTTTCCAGAAATTTCTGTTTTGTTATTCCTGACTGTGTCTGTCCGCGGTGGGATACTATGCCAAAGCAGCACAATGTGAGACCGGGATTCCTCAATCACGGGAACCTGTGGCTAAACCTCTGACCTCTCAAGTAAATGCACAACACAATTATTTAGTTCTGCTGTTTGGCATGTTTTAATGGACATTTTGTTTTTAATTATTTACAACATATTTACATGAAAAAGTAATTGAAACGCTGTCTCAAAACGATGCGTGTTATTGTTGTGCCTTGTTCACGTCTCCCTGAAATCTTCTCAGTGTCCCTTGCATGGAAAGAACCATTTAATGTGTGATCAGGTTGGAGATGCCAGCACTACCCTCGGACTGTTACCGTTGCAACAAGCTGCTTCAGGAATACAAATCTTAATTGAAATGAGAATATTTTGGATTGATTGAATATTTTTTGTATTTAAGTGATTGATTCATTTGGGTAAAGAGATATTTGAGCATGTTCTCCAGCTGCTGTATAATTTTGTCTGTGTCACAACAGAAGTTGTGCTGTTTGTACAGCAACGAAGAAGCTTCAACATGAAGAGGAATTCCAACAAAATCTCATGCAGATAAATAGGCCGAACCCAGAAATGTAATATTTGGTTCCACAAAGAACATAACCATAGACACTGACCCTGACAAGATGAAATTACTTAACATCTATCCCCAGATCATCGACTGCTCGCTGAGATGTTGGATTCATTAACTTCCTTGCATGACATAATAATAAGGTCCAGGGCAGTGTTGCTGAACAAAGTGACTTTGGAATGCAGGTTCATAGTTCCTTGATGGTTGGAGTCGGAGATAAATGGGATAGTGAAGTTGTCATTTGGCATGCTTTCCTTTGTAAGTCAGAGCATGGAGTATAGGAGTTGAAAGGTCATGTTGCGGCTGGATAGGACATTATTTGGAGGTACCAGGTTTGGACTGGGGCGCAAAAGTTATACTTTTGCACCAGGTTATACTCCAACAGGTTTACTTGGAAGTACTAGCTTTCCGAGCGCTGCTTCCTCATCAGGTCGTTGTGGAGTATATGATCCTAAGACCGTAAGGCTTTAAATGCTGTATCTTATGATCTTATACTCCACAATTACCTGATGATGGAGCAGCGCTCCTAATGCTAGTGCTTCCACAAAAACTCGTTGAACTCTCACCTGGCACTGGACAGAGATTATGACACTTTTGCGATGTTGTGTGCAATGCTGGTCTCTGTCCACTTGGAAAAATGTTGTGAAAAATGAAAGGGCTCGGAAAACATTTACAACGATGCTGTCAAGGTTGGAGGGATAAGCTACAGAGAAAAGCTGAATCAACTGGGACTATTTTTCGTGGAATGTCAGAGGTTGAGGGGTGACCCTCTAGAGGAGCATTGATAGGGTAAATAGATAAGGTCTTATCCCCGGGGTGAGTGAGAACAGAACTCGAGTGCATATTGTGATGCTGAGGGGCGAAGATTTAAAAGGGATCCAAGGGGCAACGTTTTCACGAAAAGGGTGTTGAGTTGATGGAATGACCTTCCAGAGGAAGTGGTGGAGGCAGGTACAATTTCAGCATTTAAACTGAATCTACTTGTGTGTCTGAAGAGGAAGGATTTGAGTGATATGGGTGAAGTGCTGGCAAATGGGCCGAGATTAGTTTCGGAATCTGGTCAGCATTGACGAGTTGGATGGAAGGGACTGTTTCCAAGCTGGACACTTATATGACCCTGTCACTTTGTAATACCCGAGAGCAAGGTCACATATTCAGAGGATTTGATGATTTCTCCGAAAAAAAGTGATTGTACAGTGAATGGGGAGTCCGATGGAGGCTGACACTGCATTGCTCTCAACACAAGAGACACAGGCAAAGAGACAGAATTGGAGATTTTTGTTCAATCATTGAAAATTCATTCAAATTGTGTCCCATTGAAGGCAGAGCTATTCACACACACACATTGACATACACACACACACAGATAGAAACAAATGTTCAGAGATCGGCTGACAGACATTCTGAACATTTTGCAATTCCCCACACTCCTGGCTTAACTCTTGCATTTCCACCTTCCTTCATTCTGATGCAAATACATAAGCTGGAACAGTTCATTATTTTTGTTTGGTCATTTTCCCTCTGAAGTATATTCAGCTTAATATGGTCGTTAACATATAGTGTTCACTGAGAGATTTATGAGATTGCCAGTCAGCGAAACATCGATGTAACCAGCTGTGAATCCTCTACCTCGCAAATGAGATAAACGGGGAATACATGTTCAACGGCGATTGTTGACACCTTCATATCTTGAGCAGTTTACTCCTGTGGGAAATTCGAACCAGTTTGAGGAAAAGAGATTTTGAATTATAACTACATGAACATACAGTCAGAGATGTACTGTGGAAACAAACCTTCAATCAAACTTATCCACGCTAATCACATATCCTGAACTAGTCTAAGCCCATTTGCCAGCATTTGATCCCAAACCCTCTAAAGCCTTGGTACTCATATACACATCGAAATACTTTTTAATCATTATAGTTATACCTTCTTCGACCACTTTCTCAGGCAGCTCATTCCAAACACATCTTCTGCTTCAAACTGCTGCCTCTTCAGTAACTATGTTTTTTGTCTTTTCTCCCTCACTTTAAACTTATGTCCTCTTGATTTTGACTCCCCACCCCAGGAAAAGACCTTGTCTCTTCACCACACCCATGCCCCTCATGTTTTTGTAGACCTCTATAAGGGTACACAGCCCAGGGGAAAAAAAGCCCCACCAAATTCAGCCTCTCCTTCCAGCTGAATCTCTCCAAACATGGCAACATACTTAAAAATCAAGTTTTTTACCTTATAATTTTTCAGAACTTCCTTCCTATAGCATGGAGAACAGAACTGCATGCTGTAATCCAAAAGTGGCTTTACCAATGTCCTGTACAACTGTAACATGATCTCCCAAACTGTATACGTTATGCACTGACCAATAAAAGAAATCATACCAAACGCCTTCTTTGCTATCCTCTTTATCTGCGAGTCCACTTTCAAGAAACTATGCAATTGCAACCGAATGTATGTTTGGTCAGTAACGCTCCCCATGAGCGTACAATTAATTGTTTAATTCATGTGCTGATTTCCCTTTCCAAAGTGCAGCACTTCACAATCATCTAAATTAAGCCCCATCTGTCACGTCTGGGCCCATTGGCCCACCTGATCAAGATCCAGTTGTGCTCTGAGCGCGCCTTCTTCGCTGTCGACTGCACCTTGAATTAAAGTGTATTTCTCAGCTCCTTATCAAATTCATAATTCTGTTGAAAAATGTGTTTGATAGCTGTAATTTATTCAGCCCAACTTCATTTTCTAAAACTCTGATTATTAACCAGTTTTCCATGTGCATAAAGTACACTTGATCAGCTAACATTGTATACACAGAAACAAAGTTAACGTTTCGAGTCCATCAACTGAATTATTTTCATTACTGGATATTTCACGGTGTGCTTCAACTGGTCTCTGAAATTTCTCTGTTTTTTCAGAGAAATTAATGCGTTTGTGCAGCAATTTAAGTCCCGCAGCATATATCCAACTTGTTGAAAGAGAGAAGCAGCACCAGACTTCAAGGAATAAGCAACATTAAAAAAACTTAAGGCAAAAACCAACCAGAGAAGTATGAAGCTGGCACATATGGCAAAGAGTAAAACCAAGGAATTTTGTCTGCTCTCCATATCTGGATCATTGTCTATTTTCCGGTGACCTCTCAGTCCCTTACGCACCTCAATAGCATTGAAGATGTGTCTGACAGTCAGAACATTAATAAAGAGAATAAAATTGAATGGGAGAAATGGTGTAAAAAATTTTTCAAAATATTGAAAACTTTTCCACCGAGAGTCATTATAATAACTGGATGTGGTATAACAGTACCATGGAACGTTGTTGCTGATCGTTCCAGATTTAAATCGAAAGTAGTTGGGAATGTTTTTTAAAGCAAAGAAAATGCAGATTAGTGCTAGAACTCTCGTCGACGTTTTCTCTGTGCAATACTCAGTTTTCGTCCGATGATCACAAATGGCGACAAATCGATCAAAAGAAAAGGCAACAGTGAACCACACAAAACAATCAATAGACAAGGAGTTCAGGGCATAGATAAGACTGCAAACAGAGTATTGTCCAGCAAACTTTATACAGTATAATAACGTGAAAGTTTGAATAATACGACATAAAAAACAATGAACAGCAGATCAGACGCTGCCATCGTCACCAGATAGCGAGTGCTGCATTTAGAAAGACACACCCTCCCCAAGCCAGGAATGCAACTAGCACGAGAGTAACTGTGAGATACTTTAAAAAAATGTTGCTGATCACACATTGTCTGTGGCTGAAGCCAGACTGTTAGCAATAACAGAAAGAAAATTGTTGTTCCATTTCATCTCACCTTTCACATTTCTGAACCACACCAGCAAACACTCACTCAATTAATATTTTTGTAGGTTTTAAGATATGAAGGGAAGAATATGTGTAGCAGTTTGCTGACAGAAACATGGTAATTTCCTCAACATTGTTTTGGGCTCGGCAGTGGTTAATTTCATCTGCTTTATAAGTTATTCAGACTGACTGGAGCTTGCAATAAGACCACAACATCCCCACAATGATAACTGGGATGAGCAAAACGAAGAAGGGTAGACATATAACAAGGACATTGATTATAAAATTTCTCTATGCGTTTTCAGGGTTTCCATAGCTCTGATTGCATCCAGAGTTGCAAGGTCGCGCTGTATGAACCTATATCACAGGGTACTGAATCACTCCACTGTGTCCAAACATTGATGCCTGCCACAATTTCAATGAACAAATGATCGGCATTAAATCCCTCCCTCGTTTACATTATTGAACATAGTGACAATCCGATCAATTAAGGTATTTCGCAGTGAATCCAACCACCATGGATACTGATCAAAATCAGAGGAACGTCAAAATTTGGCACCTGTCCAGATTGTATACCAAAGCCTTCACTCAAATTATATCTGTACCTATGCAGCATTGGTCACTTCAAATTTCCATTTACGTAATCAGACACTTTATGTGAGGTTACCAAAACTTTCCGACATGTATCCGGGCTCAGGCACCAAGATCCTCTCCGAGGTTCTGCCCATAGCGATAGAGATCGCCGTCTCAGAATTGGGGCACACAATGGAACATTGAAAACCTCTTCGTTAAAACAGCATTCTCCATGGAGATCACCAAAATGGTGCAGAACAGAGAAAGTCCATGCTACCCATTTAGTCTGCCCCGATCCTCCGAGGAGTGAACCACCAATACCCCACCCCCACAACCCTCAAGGCCGTGTTTCTTTTTAATCATGACAGGTGCAAATCATAAGGGTGCAAATTCCATGCAGACAGTTGTTCAAGACTGAAATTAAACTTGGGTGTCTGTTACTAATCACAGTGCCACCGTTATACTTACGGATTCAGGTCAATGCTAAAGATTATGGGAGATGATGGCTGAATGGTTTTATAAATATACTGGTAATGCAAAAAGTGAGAAAATGTTCTGTGAAGCTGCGGTTGACATTCACAATGGCGGATGTTGGTATTTGACTTAAAATAGAAATGTGGACTTTAGATTCTAATGATGAAGATGAAATGGATATCAATTGTCAGGAAAAGGTAGTCATATCACTGATATCCTTTAGGGAAGGTGTTCTGTCATCCTTACCTGGTCTGACTTAGATGTGACTCCAGACTCAGAACAATCTGGAACACTCCTACCTGTCCACTGCACAATTATGGAAGGCTGGGAAGTCTTGGCCAAGCCAGTGACACCCACATGTTTTCAATGACTAAAAGACAATGGAGCTTTCCTTGCACAACCAACTCCCCAGTGCACATGACATTTCCCTTTTTAGACCATTCCCTTCGTTTTGATAATCCTGCACTGAGTACGTTGTCACAGCTATGAAATGATTTATTCCAAATTTGAAGACAAGACATTCTCCGTGTGATTCAATGCAGTTGGGAAGACCAACGCACCGACCAGTACCCAGCACAGACAACTGTGGCAAATGGAGCTGTCTCTGGCTTTGAGACTAGCAGCAGTTGGAGAATTCATTTGACTCAGAAAAATAAGCTATGAGACTGATTATCTGATGTCATAGCTGATGCCCAAAATTCAGCAGAACCTCAGCAGCAAGCACTCAGCCTTTCGCCGTGAACATTTCTCCTTCTCTCTGCTATATGGCACATTCTCTTGAACACTAACCACTGCTTGTGTTCAGAGGAATGCTCTTGCGGATTAGGGAATTGTGATTGTTTTCGAACTTGCACACGGATTGTGAGCATTAGTATCTCGGGAAATGTGCATTCCCCAGCCCGATGTGCTCGTCCTTGCAGTGTTGGACATACACCTTTATGAGCATCAAAATTCTTTGGGGTGGCGATAGGCCACCCCGGGTTTGGGTCAGAGTTGCAGAATCTGAACCCAGCAAGAGTGATGGAATGACAATACATTGCCATGTCAGAATGAAGTCTGGTTTGAATAGGAAATTGTATGTGGTATCTTTTCTTTGCATCTGCTGCTCTCGTTTTCGTGGTATTGGAGGTCATGGATTTGCAAGGAGCTGTCTGAAACCGACTTAGAATGCAACTGTTTTACTTCCTGTGAAAGCTATCTTTTGCTCATCAAGCATGTTGTTTGTGAAGGGAGTGAGGACTCATTGTGGTGATGTACACGCCGATGAAGTAGCTGCTTGTCAAGTGAATGTTGTACTCAGTGTTACATTTGAGCTGCTGTCAGCTCGATACATGGAGAGAATTCCAACCCATCCGTGAGGTATGCTGTTTGGATGATGCAAATTAATTGTAGAGGCAGGTAGGTTGTTTATTGCTGTCGTAATCACAGTGTCTGATACATTCCGGTGGCTACAGCATTGGCATGGTTGGACGAGGTCTTTTTCCTGTCAGTGGTTGAGCCACATTGTTGATACGCATGCATTCAGTGATGGTAATGTCATAGTGAGGCAATGGGAGATTGGCAGCTTCTCGCCTTTTGCCATGTTCTTTTCCTGGTGCTTGTGTGACGCCAATGCTACTTTTCAATACACTTTCCAAGCTGGATGTTGCACTGGGCGCACACCTCTTCATTACCTAATGAGTCATTAATGGTTCTAAACATTGTGCAATCATAAGAAAGCATCTCTCATTTTGAAATTACGGTGGAGGGCATGGATGAGGCATCTACAGAGTTTGTGCCGAGCACAAGACCCTGCAGAATTCCGGTGGAGATGGATGACAACTGAGATCACTGCCTTTTAACAACCAGGATCATCTTCACTTGTACTCAGGATGTAAACGAAGACAGTTGTAATCTCACTGGCCCGAGGTTTTTGAGGGCTCCATGTTGTGAACCTCTGGTCATAATTAATATATTTAAGAGCTGAATAGTTATTTTCAGGAATTAAAGTTTTGCAAAAATAGGCGCAATTAATTAAGAAACTGATAATCAGCGCTTCTCTAAATGAAAGGCAAACAATGCTGAGTTTGGTGCATTGGCGAGTTAACGTGTGGTTTTGTTGGAAGGTCAGATGTTAAGGTACAAAAAACAAGCAACAATGACAGAGCATGGGCTCTTAGCAGTGTCAGAATACTTGTCGTTATCACACTAAAAGAGAAATGCCCACAATTCTGGAGGTTGGATTTCTGAGCTTTGTTCGTAACATACAGGCCACAAATGTTCAGAGAGTATACAGCACTTTGTGATAGAAATGTGGATATAATATTTCCACTTATGAGAAAGATTGCGACAGTAATTCACTGACATGAAATCCTAAATAACAGTTAGAACCCATCGTAATGGGAGAGGCTTCCACAGTATATTAAAGTAACATGTTAAATGTTCTGTATTGTGTTCTGTGATTTCTGCTCAACTCGATTGTTAGCCATAGCCATAATTTTGCAGGTACTAAAAATTGTTAGAAGTTGAAACAGTTATTATTGTTCTGCCATTTTCATTTTAGGAAAAATATCACATCTCTTTACCTCCAAGAGGACATTTTCCTTTGTAACCTTCGTATCAAATATTAACGACCAGTTTACAGAGACTTTCCCATTTGCAATCCAGTGTTTATTTGCAAACTAAATTAACTGTTTCATCAAGGGAAAAGAACAGAAATAATGAATTACATATAAATGAAGGACCACATGGTTTATGCCGTCATAGTCTTCGTCACCACATTGGTCAGGTATTCCATTTCATTCAGTTCCCCACAAACAGGTAAGTTCTATCGTCAGGGACACTGCTCCTTGCACAAGGCCACTGGGGTAAGTTGTTCCTCTCCGGTTAGTAACAATCAGTCAGCGTAATTTTACTTTGAGAGATGTTACCAATAACACTTTCAAACTGGTGTCTATTGTCCCACTTTGGCTCGAACCCACATTTGGTAAAATTGTATTTGCAAGATGTCACTGAGTCGCATTGTCTCTGCATCTGGGTGATCCTTTTAGATTGTTGGTCCACATGCAAGACAGTGGAAGATATTCCCAATGAAATAGCAATTGGAGTCACGCTTAATCTCCTGCTGTTGCCCCACACACACTACAATGCTGCCTTTACAGAACATGCAGGAAAGCAAGAATAATAGGTCAAAAGTTCTATTTGAGCAGTTTCCCACCCTCAGTAGAACTTTCTAATGATATATTCTCCAAGCAGCATGAAGCCACAGCAATGAAATGGTCCAGTCTGAGGTTTATGATTCCCATTCAGTACAATTCCACTTTCAGGAATTCCTAGACTCAGAGTGATTTCTGAAGATCTGGATCAACAGTACGCAAAATCCCAGGCAATCACTGGGTAAAGCAGGGGGGCTGTGAGGTACAGATTAAGTTTACTTTTATCTTATTTAAAGAATTACAACATAGAATTAGTTTGGAAATGTTAACTGTGTGCATTGATTTCACACAACTCTAACTCGTACTGGCCACTTCCAGTCTCCAGTAAGTCAAGGGGTAAATGTATCCGTTCTACATAGGACTGGATCAGTATTCAGACAGCACGCGAAATCAGTTAGTCGGATCATTATGAGAAGCAAAGACTGAACATCAAGAGAAGAACAAAAAAAAAGGAAGAGAGCCCTCAGAGAATGATAGTGCCAGAGAAGGCTACACCTTTTGTATTGCATAAACCTCTGTAGGTATGGTCGGAACACGTCCTCTCCGAATCTTCCAAAGTCTTACCGGATGCCAAATGAAATTAATTTGATATCTTGCCACCCAACATTCCAGCAATAACAGTTTCCTTCAGGTGAACCATTTTGGACTGAAACAAACGGGAAGTTATTGCATCAAAGTGTTTGATCCACTTCGTTTCTTACCTGATGTAAAATGGTGAGCGAGATATGTCCCAGCCAACAGTGTTCATGCTGCAGCCCAGACATTTACAATGTATGGAGGAAATGTTCAACTCGGTGTTATTGTTACTGCAAAACGTTGTCAACTTCCAAGTGTTAGTTGGCAGAAATGATTCCCTTCAGTACTATGTCACTACAACCCTCAACACACATTCCATCCCTCACTGGACACAAAAGTTTGGGTTTACTCAGCATCTAAATTTGAACTCCAATAAACCACCTTGCCTTAGTAAAGTGATTCAACTCACATGAAAGATATCATCCAAGCAGAAGGAGCTAAAAATACTGAACTGCCCTTTCTGTGGTCATTTCCATGTGTGTCAACCCACACAGAGTCCATTCATGAACAATGTCCCATAAAATCATCACAATCAGCGTTAATTCCAACTCATCCCTGCTTTCCAATCCTTCAGAGTACAAGGAAGATGTGACAACGTTTCTAAGGTTCTGATTGGCTAAAAGTGACCAGCGAGAACATGAACTGTATTGATGCAACTGCAGCAAGCCACATTATAATTGTTGGAATTTATATATCAGAATCAGTCGCTGCATCCTAAATCACCATCACTATTTGGACAGACATCCTGTGTGACAATAGGTGCAATAATGCCACACACCATGAGGCACACACCATTATGTAAATCAGGGACGATAGATGATTCATGTTCTTTTAGGAATTTTTTGCTAATAGATCACGAAGTAACTGTTAGGACTGATTTCATTTCCAACTCACTGAGTCGCTCAGTGCTGAGCATCAAGTCAAATGGATGTCACAACAGCCGAGCAGACTTTTAGTTCGTTTGGCCAGATGATCTTAATCATGATTGGAGCCTCGGAGCAGCACAACAATATCAAATATGTTAAATCACACATCAGTCCCTCCAAACGAACTTGATTTACATTAGCGAACTATCCTTTTGCATCACTCAACCTCCACCATTCTGAGCCTTTTCAGCCAAGTACAATAACAGAGGTTTCATAAAGTTGACAGAGTAACTTGTTTTTTTTTCTGTGTTAATTATGTGTGCATCGCTGACCCTGTACATTTAATGCCCAGACGGCAGTTAAGCGTCAACCATAATGCTCTGGGTCGAAAGTCAGATGGAGGGCAAGACCACCTAAGAATGGCAGTTTCCACCGTGAAGAGTGCCCATTTTGTTTTTCCCTGACAGATAAGTCATGGTCATCATGACACTCTTAATTCCAGATACTTGTTAACTTGAAATTCCAACATCTGCCGTTGTGTGATTCGAACCCATGCCCTGTGAACATTATCCGGTTCATGGGTTTAGTAAAATAGTGGCAAAATCACTGGGCTATCATATTGAAGTTCACAATACAGCACTATGGAGTTGCTGTAAATTAGTCTAAAAGTATACCCAGGTTTTTCATGACTGAAATGTCAATGCGAACAAAATAACAATAATAAAGATCCCAAGATTTTCATGTATACCTCACATTCCTACTGTGCCACTATTTATTGATCACATCCTTGTCTTATGGCTTCTGCTAAAGTGCATCACCATGTATTTGTCAGAGTTAAATTTCACCTGCCACTGATTTGCCTGTCTGACTAATCTATCTATGTCTGTCCAACCAGAGACTACTTTCAGCACTGAGAAATAAATGGTCAATGTTTGTGTCATCCGTAAACCTCCGTATCATCCCCCACCCCACCTCTGCACATCCCCTACCCGACATGGGACATGACGTCAGAGTGTTGGGGGAAACGTCAAGGGGTGAAAAGTAGGAATGGAGTCCCACAGCCTGGACAAAAGTCACACAATGGGCAGATTCAAGGGCCTCCAATGAGGCCAGCTCAATTTTAATATTCCCGTGCTGAGTTGCAATAATCTGATGTATTTTCCTCACTATCCTCTTCCAGTCCCTGATAAGAACTGCTCACACTCCATTTTTCATCATGTTTACTAAACCGGGATATTCAATTGCGGTGTTTTTGCTCTGAATTTGATAACCATTCATCTCCTCTTCAGAACGTACTTGGCCATTTTTGACAAACCATGTATACAATCTTAGCCTGTCCTGCTCCGATGCTAAGTGACGATGCTCAGAAAAACTAAGTGACGTTCTGACCTTTCCTTACTGTCGGTCATTTTTGTGAGTATCTGCCTGTTTCTCTGCCATCTTTCAGAACACGTAGAAACGTCCACATACAGCAGTTGGTCACGTTTGTGTTGGTCCATAGTGGGTTTCCCCCCACCCCCAAAACCCATGTACAATTACAACAAGACTTCCGCATTTTATGACTCCAAACACTGTATTACATGGCATCACAAAAATTGTCGTCCTGATTGTTGGCTGTATAGTCATTTTAACCGTCTGTGAATTGGTGTTCTCTGCCAGAAATGGGAAATGGGACATTATTGGAATGTGAGTATCATTCTAATCGAAGGTGCAAGTGTGAGAGACTGTCGGGGGGAGAGAGAGAGAGAGAGAAAGAGACAAAGATACAGAGAGAGAAAGAGAGACATGGAGAGGAGGTGCCAGGGAGAGGGGAGGACATGGAGTAAAGTAAGGAGTGCAATGGAAATCAAAGAGGTAGAGACGAACAGAGAAGTAGAGACGTTAAGACAAGAAGAGAGTAAATGCATTCTGAATCCAGATGCTACAGCTTGCACAGCTGAGCTGCATTGAATACACGCAACATGCACGGGGGTCAAACCCTTCTCACAAACTCTCTCTCTCACACACACACACACACACACACACTCGCACATATGCACAGACTAGGATGTACACTGTTTGTCTCTCTCTCTCTCCCACACATAACTTGAACTGTACATTCTCTCTACCCCTCGCACGCAGATTATGACCAAAAATGTCCCTCTCACACATGCACACTGCGATGTACACGGCCTCTCTGATGTATGCACTCACACAGACATACACTGTCGCTCTCACACACACATGCTCTGATGTACGCTGTTTCACTCACACGCACACACGCTGTGAATTTCACTGTCGATTTCTAGCACACTCTCTCACGTACACTGTTTCTCCCTAACACGGAGATAGATGTACACCATCTCTCTCAAACGGACACGCTCTGATGGACACTGTCTTGCACACACACACACATTCTCTAATTTACACTGTCTCTCTCGCACACACACGCACACTAATATAGACTGACTCACATACACACACACTTTGAAGTACACTGCATTTCTCTCACATGAGCACAACCTGAAACACACAAACTGTTGTTATAAAGGACGATAATTTGAATAACCGTTTCGAGATGCGTCTTATATATGTTTGTTGTACCTCTCTCCATGTGTGATTAAATAAAGGTTGCTTTTGGACTATTAAAATACTTGCCTGAGTCTTGTATCGGGGCGGTAAAACTTAGACAGAGGAGTTGCAGGGGCATGAAGTACGCTTCTCATTGATTGCCCAGTCAGAGGATATCTGCAGGCTGGGAGCTTGCTATGTATTATAGTAGTCTGCAAAAATGCAGTTAGCCTCCGCACCATGTCCTTCAGCCCAGGGGCTGGGAGTCTGCGAGGGGAGAGGATGAGAGGTCAATGAGACAGTGGCCATGCCCTTAAATTTCTGAGCAGGAGAGTGGTCAAAAGTGAGAGGCCTGAGAGAAGCGGAGTGTCTTACAGGTTGTTTTGAGTGGAGAAGAGGGAGGGGCTGTTGCAGGAGAGACAGATAGAGGAGGGACAGCAGAAGAGGCAGAGTGTGAGACAGAGTAGAGGGACAGTCTCAACAGGAAGCGGACTAAATGATGTCATTTGGACAAATCCTGAGGAGCTGTACAGGACATGGATCATTTAATGAGTGGAGGCACATTTGTGAGTGCACATTTCGTGAGGCAAATATTTGGGGAACGTCGCAAGTTTAGGAGCAGAGTGAGAAATTAGGATGAAATATTTTTGAGTGGGCTTCAACATTTGTTGGGCACTTTCAGGTTTGAAATGGAGAAAAAGAGAGGAAGAAATGGAGGTCGAAGGAGAAAGAGAGAGAAAGCGGGAGAGAGAGAGAGGAGAGACGAAGACTACGGATGGACGAAGGGGGAGAGAGAGAAAGAGTGAAAGCGAAGGATAGAGAGAGACAAGGGAAGCGAGACAAGAAGAGACAGAGAATGACAGAGAATGAAGGATCGAAGAGGAACCGTCAGACAAAAACAAACACAAGTTTACAGTTGAGCAGGCTGAAGGAGTGATACTTAGTATTCCAGTCGGTCCCAGCTCCCTCAATGGTTTCTCATACTCTCTGTCTCCCATGACAGACAGAACCTCTTCCAGGGGTTTCCTTCAGCATGAGAATGTATCCACGTCTCTCTGTGTTTCTGAGTCGATCTGTGTCTCTGGACAATTGGGGTCTCTGTCCACCTTGTGTCTTAAATGATACAATGCCACACTCTGCTGGACTCCCCATGCAATTGCACAGGCAGAAGTTTCTTTTGTGGGGTGGGGGGAGGGCAACACATCAAAGTTTTTAATGTCTCACATTGCACATTTGTTTCGTTCTTCAAAAAATGTCTTTCACAGAGCAGTCTTGCGCGATTCCTTATGATATTGTCCCTGAGATATGAGGAAAATGAGGTGAACATGCCCATTGTAATCGCATACCTTCCACCTTTGAATTCTTTCTCACTTAAAATTTGCGAGAGAACATCAGAAAACATTGTAACCTGCAGAAAGTGCAATTAAATTCACAATATCTCGTTATGAAACGGTTCACTCGAAGGTGTCTGGATACAAGTGAAGCATTATTTTTTAATGTAGAAACATTATCATTAATGTGTATAATGTTAGGAATAGTGTTCAAAGCCAAATCATTTCCACGTTGCAGAGGGAACATGACATTTTTCCAATATGTTCCACACTGAGAGACCTTAATCCAAGTCCAACCATTTTCTCACCAGTGTTGTGTAGTTATGTGTGTCTGTGTGTTGCTCTGCGTTGAGGGTACTGTCAGTTTGGATGCTTCTGCGAGCTGTTTCCCTCCCTCTCTCCCTTTCTGAATCCTCGAGTGTTTTCACCCCATACCACCTGCTGTGCAGTGGTGTTGGGAGACCAGCAGAGCACTTGTAGCACAAAGGAACTTGATGGCACGATTTTGACTCTTCACCCTGTGACAGAGAATTTCTGATTAGACTCCAATTGGAGTAGCAGCCCATTATAATCAGGCATATGATGCCTAAAAATGGGGAACCTGTGGAATTGGATTAAAATTAGCTAAAACACCCGGGACCTGTGAGAGCAAAAAAAAAATCAACAATACTCAAAAGTAAAAAAGGTTTTTTATTGATAATACTACTGCTGCAGTTTTGGCTAAAACTTGGGACAGGGAGATTTACAAGTTATTCTCAATTTCTCTATCAAGTTCCACACTTTACAGAGAGAAAGACAAGCTTTTTATACTTAAAAATATATCAATAGTAGATAGAAATTATCATTAGGCATTTGTCATTCCGTAGGCCAATAAATTGAATCTCGATCTGTGTTGTCCTGTGTTACATATAATTTTATGAAACTTTTATTTTCTTACAAAACTATAAAAAGTAAATAAATTACAACACCAGCGAAAATTACTCTATATACAAATAACAACAAAAAAAGGAAGAAAAGAAAACCCAAAACAACTAGAACATTATATACCAAAATACAAGTATACTCATGCGCAAAACAGAAAAAAAAGCAATAAAGGTGGTTAATAAATAAACAAGCAAACGAGCTCAGCACAAAAAAAAGTACCTCTCGACTTCTGTGAGTACTAAGTATTGCACACAACATATTCGGAATTTTTCCTTCAAGGACATCTAGTGCACTCAATCAGAATGCCGTGGCTTCACGAAAGCCCTTGTTAAAATGACTGATAAATCTGCATCCAAGCAGTCCAGAAAGGGATGCCATATCCTACAACAATGTTCTGTTTTGCGGTGCACCATATTTATGAAAAAGGTCCAGGGAGAGACTTTCCATAACAAGCCTCTGCAAACCAAATCGACACGGGCGGGGGGTGGGGGATTGGGGTGTGGGGTGGTGGTCAGAAAACCGACACATTAAAATATTTTTCCGAGCATAGCAAGTGAGGATATTACAACTTTTTTCCCATGTGCATCCAAAGAGAGTCTATTGGGTAGGCCGACGAGCAGATAGATGGGGATCCATTTGAACATCAGCCTTCAAGGCCTTCTGTATGATCCCTGCCACAGAACTTCAATACACATGGAGCCAGTGGCACACCATAAACAATGAGTGAGAGTACCGATGTTTACCTTACACGTCGGACTAAAGGAGGATGCTCCCACCTTAAACTTCGAGACATTGCATTTGGCCGAATGGATCAGATGCAAAATCTTTAGCAGTATGGCATCGGTCCTACAAATAGAGATGTTCCTCACAATTTCACAAATGTGTCCCCATGCTAAAATAGAAATCTCAACCCCTAATTCCGCCTCCCAAACCTCGCCAAGCTGCTTATCGTCTTTTGAAGTATCGTTCCCCAGGATGTGATAAAGCATACTAATGAAGAGATTACTTTCAGCATAAAGTACCCTCTTCGCCATAGTAGATGCGCAGCGGTTGGTCAAGGGCATGGTCCCTTTCTGAATAAAATCCCGGACCTGAAAAAAGTGGAAAAGGTCTTTGCTAACTAGACCATGTTTACAAATTATTTGGTTAAATGACATCGTTCTTTCAATTTGAAATAAATCAGCAAAACAGTAGATTCCCCTAGCTGCCCAGGGTCAGAAATGATGTTTTGGACATATTACCCTTCTTCTGCTGCATTCTCCTCCATGCCTTAAACGTATTAATAGCAATCAGATTATGGCAATATTTCATGACTCTCTTCATTGTATCCAAGAATAAAAGGCTGATGAGGAGACATTTTGACTGAGAGGTCTCAATATCTAGCCATATTGATGTCGGGTCTTCACAAGCCCAATCACGAACAAACGAGAGTGGAGAACTTAATGATATTGTCTAATATCTGGGAAAGCCACACCCCCCAACCACGAGACAACTGTAGTTTAGACAACTTGATAAGAAGCAGCCTATGGCGCCAAATAAAAGAGCCAGACTCTCCATTAGGTATCTCGAATAGTTGCCTTGGGAAAGTCAGTGGGAGCATTTGTATAGGATAGAGCAAATGGGAGAGAACATTCATTTCGATAAGAGACACCCTGCCTAGCCAGGATATTCGAAGTGCTTCCCATCGCTGAAAATCTTGTTTAATCCTGTCAAGCAAGTGAGCAAAATTGGCCTGCAACAACTGATCAAAATAAGAATAATAGAGATGCCTAAATACGAAACATCCTCCTGTGGCCATTTGAAAGTGAACTTTAGTTCACCCCCCACCTCAGATATTCTTCAAAGTCCCCCACAACCCTCCCTCCATAGGCATAGCCTCTGATTTTAAGAAATTAATCTTGTAACCTGTAAAGGAGCCAAATGAGTTGATGTATTGCATAAGATGGGATACAGAAACGTGTGGATCCAGCATAAAAAAAACAAAACATCTGCTGCATATAATGGCATCTTATGCGACTTAGATTCTACTTTAGGGGTGACTTTATTATGATCCCTGCGGATCACCTCTGCCAGCTGTTCAATCGCCAACGTCATAAGTATTTGTTCAGTGGGGACAGCCTTGCTGAGAGCCCCTACAAATATCAAAATTACCCCCTGTCTGGTTTACTGTCACTTTCTCCTTTGACCAGTTTGTGACTATTTGTTGTCAAAAGCTGAAAACAAAATATTGCACTGAGAAAACTGCGACTGTGGTTCGAGCAACAACCTGCACCCTGTTCTGTCTGAAAAACATCCCCTTCTATTTTCAACATGAACAATGGAAGATAATTAACAATGTGCCATTCTATTGTGATACAAAGTCAAGTTACTTTACTGAGACTTGGTGGGTGGCATTAGATTGGCTTGATACAGTTTTGACCCCTTTACTGCCATTTGCTTTAATTCTGTCGCTCAATGCTCTGACAGTCAGACACATCTTGGTGACAAGTAGAGTCCGGAAGAGGCTGAAGGGGGAGAGCAAAGGAGATAATCGCAGAGACCCAGAGATGGAGAGCAGAAGGAAGTCTGTGATTTTACTCTTCACTGTGTCTGGGAGCTTCATCCTCTTGTGCTTAATCGTTGTTGTAGATTTCTTACATTATGTCACTCAAGGAATCAATACTACTAATTCCCCGCCTTTCCTATTTCACTTTAATCGTGTTGGTTACATGCTGCAGAACCTAAGTTGTTGCACAAACACGTGCAGCAACATTGTCTGGGTTCAGAGCAATGATCAGTAATGCAGTAAAATGCCTGGTTACACGATTTCCTTGAGTTATGAATAAATGAAACCCCTCAGTGAACCACACAGGACGATCCTATTTTTTCCAGATCATGAAATATTTTTCTTATACACTAGTGGGACATGGGCATCATTGTCTGGGACACCATTATTACCCACATTAGTTCCCCCTGATAAAGTGGTGGTGAGTTGCCTTCTTCAACCACTGCAGTGTTTGTGCTGTCGGCAGAAACATAATGTTAGTGAGGGAATTCCAGGACTTTCATCGAGCGGCAATGAAGGAATAGTGACATGTGTCCATTCAGGATGGTGAGTGGTTTGAAGGCGATCTTGCAGGGGCTGGTGTTCCCATTTCCCTGCACCCTTGTCCTCTGAAATAAAAGTGTTCATGATTTATGGAATGTAATGGCAGAGGATCTTTGGTGTATTTCTGCACTGCATCTTGTAGATAGTACACACCGCTGTTACTGAGTGCTGGTGAAGGAGGGTTTGAATGCTTGAAGATGTCGTGCCAATCAAGAGGGTTGCTTTGTCCTGGATGGTGTCAAGCTTCTTGAGTGTTATTGGAGCTGCACCCATCCATGCAGGTGGAGCGTATTCCATCACACTCCTGACTTGTGCCTTGTAGAGGGCAGATAGATTTTGGAGTGTCAGGAGGTGAGTTACTTGTTGCAGATAGATTTTGGGGTGTCAGGAGGTGAGTATCCCGAGTCCCTGACTTGCTCTTGCAGCCACTGTTTTTATATGTTGAGTCCAGTTGAGTTTCCGGTCAATGGTAACCCCAAGGATGTTGACAGTTGGGGATTAAGTTATGGTAATACCGTTGAATGTCAAGGGCTATGGTTAAAGTGTCTTTATTAGTGATGGACCTTTTCTGGCATTTGTGTGGCGTGAGTGTCACTTAACACTTGTTGGCCCAAACTTGGATATTATCCAGATCTTGTTTCCTTTGCTCACAGACTGCTTCAGTATCTGAGGAGTCGTGAGCATCGCGAGTGGTGGGAGTGGATGCTTTTGGATGTGGTGCTAATCAAACGGGCTGCTTTGTCTGAATGGTTTTTGTGGGTCTGACAGGAAGGTGACAACACAGGAGGATCGACCCGATTGTTCTGGCATGTCAATGTTTCCTGATTGAAGTGATACAGCTAAGGAGGAAACATTAACACTCCCCTCATCCCCCCAGCCACCCAGCCTCGGCCCTAACTTCTACATCCACTACAACTACTCTCTCGCCTGTGACTCACTGCACTAGATTCCTCTTGATCTCTCATCGGAATACCAGCCCTGCACGTCCCTAGATCAGATCCTTCGTAATGTTTCTGTCAGCCTGGGGACAAAGATCCCCTCCCTCTGCTGCCAACCCCTGCCAATTGTCCACTTCGGTCTGGTATCAATCCCATGGCTGCTGCTGATAACCAAGCAGAGTGGTTCATTCAAATCTGATAAGATTTCAGGCACCAGGAGCTGTGATTAATCATGGCCCACTGTCCGTCCAGCAAGGCACAGATTATTTCCTGCTGACACCTGCTCTTCTCCACCAGGATTGCCTTCCCATAGCGCCTGTCGGAAAGTGGGGCCACTTCACCAGGGCTTGTCTGTTGCCTCGAAAAAGGGTCCAGAGTTCGATTACTCAGCAGACAGCCTTCACGACCTCTAACCATTTCTCACAAACCCACGCTAACTCCCCGGTCCTCTCAAGTGCAAAGAGTTTTTGGACAATTGCTCAAGATTGCTGCGGACTGGCATTGACTATTCTGTATTGCTCCTGTATGACATGGAGGACAGGATTAGTAGCTTTCTTGCACCGTCGTATTGATATGGCTGGTAGATATTTGTTTACAGCAAAGTAAGGTGTCATAAGGTCCCTCTATGCAGTTAGGGAGGTGGCCTATGTGTGAGAAAATACCTGATCAGGAAAATGGTTAGATGGGTTCGAGGTCTCTGTGAGAGATTGGGTACTTGAGTAAACTCTTTATGGGATTTGGGCAACTTGGTAAATCGTTATGTACGAATTAAAGGACATCCAGTTTACAGTTCTGGGCGATTGTGATGGTGCGTACAGTGTAAGCTTTCAATCGAATGGAGAATTGATTCCCAAACGATAACATTGTCAACAAAGGGGTGGCATGGACACAGAGAACTGATAAGCCATTTTTACCTGATGGCACTTTTAGTTGCGATCGCATAGAACAATCAGCAGAATTTTTTTAGAAATCCCTTTGAATATGAAAAAGGAGCGGGATGTGGGGTGACAGACTTCTGGTTCTTGCTGTCACTGGACTGAGTGTTAACTCAGTGGTTTGTTATGAATCAAACTTTGTTCATTGGAGGTTACATGTGGTCTTATGTATAATGTGTTTTCTTTATCCCCTAGAACTGGAGATCCGGGAATGTTTTGATTTCAGTCTGCATGTTGGAATTCTATGTTGATTTTAAAGTGTTGACTGTGCCGTTTATTACTTTAGATCGTGCGTGGTGAATGTCATTTCCCTTTAAGGGACTTTCTGTCCTGACTTAAATTGAGCCATGCTAGGAAAGGTTCATCAAAAGAAAAATTGGTTTGTAACGAAAGGTTAACATTATCATGTTTGAATTGATCATGTCTGAAGTTTCGTTTTCTGTCCAGAGTGAATTTCCAAATACGAATTCAACATTTAAGCTAATCATTAATTTCAGATGATACAGTTTTCTCATTCATATGCACTTTGTGAAAATTGCAGTTGTCGAAATGTGGTTCTAAAATCTGAGAAAACTGATGAAGATGTGAGGGTGATGTTGCTCGATATTCAGGTATTGAAGTAGATGCTGGTTCGTTGCCCTTGTAAGTGCCATTGTAACCAGGTTGCAACTATGTGTGGGATGACTGGTCTGTACTCTCTGTGTAGGTCAGGAATCTAGGGACCTGTGATATGGCCTTTTATGAGCAGGCAGTAAACTTAATCTGAGAGACAAATTATGCGAAAAAGCGAAAATTATTAATTGAAGATGGGAAGATAAAGTAGATAGTGAATGTAAAGGTACCTAACTGGCCAGTTGGGGGAATAATATATGTGATGAGGTGGTAGATGCATGTGAGGCTGACTGTGGATGGGGAGACAGAAGGTGAAAAAGGAAACAGGAAACAAAGCATAAAGAAACTAAGGCTGAGAAAGATACTCCTTGCTAGCCCTGATTTGATTAATACCAGCAGGACACTCTTTACCTCCTCATATGTCTCCATTCATGGGGATGTGTTTCCCACCCACAAGGGTTAGATAAAGGTCAATCACAAGTGAAAGTTTTGGATATTTTGATCAATGCTACTGACCGTTACCTGACTCAGGAATGCATTATTCCCATCTTCCAAACCCTTCCCCCTTCCTCACCCAAATGGATGAGGACCTTTTTGGGATGGGTCAGCTTTTGCAGGCAGTGGCTTCAGACATTACAACTTTTACTTAAGACCTTATTCCATATTCCTCTCCGAATGCTCCCCTTAATTGTTAGCTGGCTGATTCGGCAAAACAATCATTTTCTGCCCTCAAAGATGCCTTGGCTACAGCCCCAGTGCTAGGGTGCTCACTGTATGGCAGACCCTTGCATTTGGATGTTCGTGTCATCGATGAAGGTGCCTCCGAATCTCAACACCCATTTTGGAAGTCGATTGGGTGTTCGCACTCCTCGACACGATACCTCTGCCTAACACCAGTGGGTCAAGTCTGTACTCCTGATTCTTTGTTCACAGTGCTCATTGATGACTTGCATACTTGTACCCATCTTGGCAAGGAAGGAATGGTACAGCGACTTTTAAAAACATGGTGGCACCCCGATTTTAATACAGCACGTCAAATGTATCTTGGAAATGTGCCTTATTTGCACGTATAATAATAAGGCTAAAGCTATTAAATACCCTTCTGGGACTACACACATGCAAGATGATCCTTTTTTCGGCAAACAGCTTCATTCTATTGAATTACCTAAAGTACAATTTGGAGAGATTTGTAGCTCAGATTGAGGTTCTGGATGTAGGTTTGCTTGATTAGCTGGAAGATTCATTTTCAGATATTTCGGCACCATGCTAGGTAACATCATTACTGAGCATCCTGTGAAGCACTGGCGTTATGGCCCGCTTTCTATTTATGTATTCAGATATCCTTGGGTTGGTGATGTCATGACCTGAAGTGATGTGATTCCCTGCTCTTTTTCTCAGAGGGTGGTTGATGGGGTCCAAATCGATGTGTTTGTTGATAGCGTTCTGGTTGGAATGCTATGTTTCGAGGAATTCTCGTGCATGTCTCTGTTTGGCTTGTCCTAGGATTGATGTGTTGTTCCAGTCAAATTGGTTTCTTTCCTCATCTGTGTGCAAAGATACTTGTGATAGTGGGTCATGCCTACCCTGGTGGTTAACTTTCGCCTGTTTGTCCAATGTAGTGTGTGTTGCAGTTCTTGCCAGGTATTTTGTAATTGGCGTTTCTTTTGCTTGTTGTCTGTATAGGGTATTTCAAATACATGACCTGTAGATTTGACGTTGGTGGGTCAGTGGGCTGCCAACGGGTCTGAGTAGACTGGCAGTCATTTCTGAGAATTATTTGTTTCAGGGGAGAGCAGCTCGGGTTTTTTGGGAATGTTTTGTCTGCTTGTTTGTTTCTGTTGCTGAGAAATCAACGGAATGCAATCATTGGGTACCCGTTCTTTTTGAATATGCTGTGTAGTTGGTTTTGTTCTGTTCTTCACAATTCATCTGAGCTGCAGTGTGTGTGGTGGCGCATTGAAATAAAGTTCTGATGCAGCTTCGTTGGTGGGTGTTGGGATGATTGCTTCTGCAGTTCAGTATTTGATCCATATGTATTGTTTTCCTGTAGACGCTGGTTTAAAGTTCCTCATTGGCTTCTCTCTCTACTGTGACATCAAGGAATTGGAGTCTGTTAATGTTTTCATCCACCTTTGTGAATTGTTTTGCCTGTAACGGTATTATTGATGGTCTTGAAGGTTTCCTCTAATTTGTTCAGTTTAGTGATGACCAAAGTCTCATCCCTGCAGCAGACCCACTGTTTAGGTTGGATGATTAGCAGAGCTGTTTGTTCGAGTTTCTGCATTCCTGCCTCTGCCAAAAGCCCTGATATCTGAGATCCCATATGTGTTCCATTGGTTGGTCTGTAGGTTTTGTTGTTGAAGGTGAAGTGGGGGGTAAGACATAGGTCCACTAACTTGATGATAATGTCCTTGCTGATGAAGCTGGTCGTGTCCAGTCTATGTGTCTTTGGTTCTTCTAATAGTGTAGTCAATGTTTCCTTGGCCAGGTTGATATTGATGGATGTGAACAGGGCTGTTATGTGAGAGACTATATTTTCATCCTCTTCTATCTTGGTGTCCATGATGTTGTTCAGAAATTGTTGGGGGGAGTGAATGGAGGTGCATGATTCTTCTACTTTTTTTTAGTCTTTGGTGTAGTTCCTTGGCCGTGCTGTATGTTTGTGTTCCATGTAGCAAGACTATGGGTCAGAGGAACGCTCCTGGCTTGTGAATTTTGGATAATCCGTAGAGTCGTGGTGTGTCGGATCCATCTGGTTGCATCTTTTGGAAGTCTGCCTTGTTTAATTCTCCAGATCTCTGGAGATTTTTGAGTAAGGCTGTGATTTGGTTTTCTCGTTTTTGCTTCAGGCCAATCGCCACCTATTGGTAAGTGTCGGTATTTGCAAGCAGTGTGTTTGCTTTCTCAAGGCGTCCTTTGTCTGCAGGTAGTATAACAATGTTTTATCTTTCTTGAGTCCTTCTAGTGTTTTCCTTTCTTGTTTATTGAGTGTTCTTCCTTTTCCCCACTTAATGATGGTTTCTTCTGTGAGTTTCTTTCAGTATTTTTTCGTATGTCTAAAAATTTTTTATGGTCTGCATCCCAGAAGCTGTAATTTAATCATGTTGCTTAGACAGCTTTATCAGTGTCTGTTAAGTGTTGGACAGATAGGTTCTATGCTGTCTCAGGTGTTATTTTGCGTGAGTTTGCCTTGTTCTGTTTCTGCAGGTGTAGTTTTTTTCCTTCATTTTCTGTGTTAGCCGCTGTCTCATGTCTATGGCTTGTTGTACTGTGTCTGCCCATTTGTGCTTTGTTGCATGAGGGAGTAGATTTTATTTCACTATATTTCCCAGTTGTATTTCAGGAGTCTGTGGTGGCCATCATTAAACATTTCCCTAAGCATTCTTCAGCTGTTTTGCTTTGCTATTCATATGGATAGTGGGGTGTTAAGGGAGGTATGTTTTTGAGGTATTGAGATAGGACCTGTTTCTTCTGGCACTCATGCAGGAAGTACAGGTATTTGTGGGTGGTGCTCTATCAGCTGTCATTGGTTTCCAATCCTTGTGCTAGTTTTAGTGTATTGTCCCCGGAGATGTTAGTGAGTTTGGACAAGATTCAGAGCTCAGATGGAGGTTCTAGATGTATGTTTGCTCGCTAAGCTGCAAGGTTCATTTTCAGATGCTATCACCATGACATCACCAGCACAGAAAATGACATCATCAACCCAAGGAAAACGAAAGACATAAATAGAAAGGGGGCCATAACGCCACTGCTTAACGAAAGACTGACTGATTACGTTTCCTAGTACGGTGACGAAGCGTCTGAAAGTGAACCTTGCAGCTCAGCGAACAAAACAACATCCTAAAGTACAATGTTATAAATACTGTTTGTTCATGTTCCATGTATTTAGCAAATGGATTGAAACCTTCCCATCTACTAATTGCACTGCACATACAGTAGACAAAATATTGTTGACTAAAGTAATTCCCCACTTTGGGTTGCCTAAAAGGATGAGCTCTGACAATGGGCCACGTAGAATATAGAACATTACAGCACAGGGCAGGCTCTTCAGCCCCCGATGTTGCACCGACCTGTGGAACCATTCTGAAGCCTATCGATCCAACTCAATTCCATTTTCAACCATATGTTTATCCAATGACAATTCAAATGCCTTCAAAGTCGGAGAGGCTATACTGTTGCAGGCAGGCCACTCCACTCCCCTCTTACTCTCTGAGTATAGAAGCTACCTCTGACATCTGTCCTATATCTATCATCCCCTCAATTTAAAGCTATGACCCACCATGCTAGCCATCACCAGCTGAGCAAAAAGCTTCTCACCATCCATCCTATCTCATCATTTGCTTGTCTTATATGTCTCAAATAAGTCACCTCTCAAACGTCTTATCGCTAACAAAAACAGCCTCAAGTCCCTCAGCCTTTCTTCATAAGATATTCCCTCCATACCAGGTAAACTCCGAGTAAATCGTAACTGCACCCTTTCAAAAGCTTCCTCATCCTTCCTATATTGTGGTGACCAGAAATGTGCACAATACTCTAAGTACGGCCACACCAGAGTTTTGGATAGCTGCAGCAAGACCTTGTGGCTCCGAAACTCAATCCCTCTGCCAATAAACGCTAACACACCGTATGCATTCTTATCGACACGATCAACCTGTGTCGCAACTTTAGAAATCTGTGTACATGCAATTGAGATCTCTCTGCTCATCTACACTACGAAAAATCTTACCATTAGTCCAGTACTCTTTATTCCTGTTGCTCCTTCCAAAGTAAATCACATCGCAGTTTTCCACAATAATTCAATTTGACTCCTCTTAGCCCATTTCTGCAGATCTATGTCCATCTGCAACCTGCAACATTCCTCGGCACTATCGCCAACTCCACCAGTCTTTGTGTCATTCGCAAATTTACTAACCCATCCTTCCATGCCCTCAACTAGATCATTTATAAAAACGACAAATAGCAGTCACCAAAAACAGATCCTTGCGGTACACCATTAGTAATTAAACTCCAAGATGGACATTTCCCATAAACCACCACCTTATCTTCTTTCAGCTGACCAATTTCTGATCCAAACTGCTAAATCACCCTCAAAGCCATGCCTCTGTATTTTGTGCAACAGCCTATCGTGGAGAACCTTATCAAATGCCTTACTGAAATCCGTATACACCACTTCAACCACTTCACCCTCATCTACCTGTTTGTTAACCTTCTTCAAGAACTCAATAAGGTTTGTGAGGCACGACCTATCCTTCACAAGTCAGTTTTGACTCCCCCTAATCAACTTATTCCTCTATAGATTATTCTAATTCCTATCTCTTCTAACTTTTTCCAACACTTTATCCACAACCGGAGTAAGGCTCACTGGTCTAATAGTGTCAGGATTGACTCTATTCCCTTCTTGAAAAAAGGGACAACATTTGCTATTCTCCAGTCTTCTGGCTCTGTTTCTTTTGACAATGACGACATAAATATCAAAGCCAAAGACCCTCCAATCTCCTCCCTAGTTTCCCAGAGAATCCTAGGATAAATCCCATCCGGCCCAGGGGACCTATTTATTTTCACACTTTCCACAATTGCCAAAACCTCCTCCTTGTGCGCCTCAGTCCCATCTTCTCGCCTGCATCTCAAATTCTCCTGAACAACATTGTCCTTTTCCAGTGTGAATACTGCCAATATTGATTTAGCGCGTCCCCATCTCCTCGGTCTTCATGCACAGCTTAACACGATCACACTTGATTCGCTCTAATCTTACTCGAGTCATTCTTTTATTCCTGACATACCTATAGAAAACCTTCGGGTTTTCCTTGATCCTATCCACCAATAACTTCTCATGTACCCTCCTGGCTCTTCTTCGCCCTCTCTTTAGGTCTTTCCTGGCTAACGTGGGATTCTCAAGCGCTCTAACTGAACCTTTACATCTCATCGTATAACAAGCTTTCTTCTTCCTCGTGACAAGAGTTTCAACTTCTTCTGTAAACCACGGTTCACTCACACGAGCACTTCCTCCCTGCCTGACAGGAATATACTGATCAAGGATAGGCAGTAGCTGTTACTTGAACAAGCTTCACATTTCAATTATGCCCACACCGTGCAGTTACCTTCCCCATCCTATGCATCCTAAATCTTGCCTAATCGCATCATAATTTCCTTATGCCCAGCTGTAACTCTTGCCCTGTGGTATATACCGGCGCCTTTCCATCACTAAAGTAAACATGTCTGAATTGTGGTCACTATCACCAAAGTGCTCGCCTACCTCGAAATCTATCACCTGGCTGGTTCATTCCCCAGTACCAAATCCAAAACACCCTTTGTTAGCTTGTCTACATACTGTGTCCGGAAACCATCGTGCACACACTGAACAAAACCTGACTCATTTAAAATACTCAAACTATCGTATTTCCCGTCAATATTTGGAAAGTTAACGTTCCCCATAGCAACTACGCTGTTACTTGCACTCCTATCCAGAATTATCTTTGCTATCCTTTCCATTATATCTATGGAACTATTCAGAGGCCTATAGAAAACCTCCAACAGGGTGACCTCTCCTTTCCTGTGTCGAACCTCAGCCCATACTACTTCAGTGGATGAGTCCTCAAACGTCCTTACCTCAATCATCCTTGATGAACACTACCACATCACCCCCCGCTTTTACCACCTTCCCTGTTATTACTGAAATATCTATACCCTAGAACCAGCAACAAACATTCCTGTCCCGGCTCTAGCCATGTCTCCGAAATGGCCACAATCTCGAAGTCCCAGGTACCAACTCATACTGCAAGTTCACCCACCTTATTCTGGAATCTGCTGGCGTTGAGGTAGACATATTTCAAACGATCTTCCTGCTTCTGGTGTTCTCTTGCTATCTTGAAACTATGTTTCTGACCTCACTACTCTCAATCTCCTGTTCACTGGAATAACAGTTCAGGTTCCCATCCTCCTGTTGATATGGTTTAAATCCACCCCAGCATGAAAATATCCCCCCGCTTCCCCCCACTCTATCCCCAGATACTTGTACCCCTCTGATTCAGGTCTGGACCTTCCTGTTTGTAGATCTCCCACCACAAGCTTAATGAGCACAAATTACACAGATATCTTAAACTCTCCCTCCTGCACCATTCTTGCAGCCACATGTTCAACACCTCTCTCTCCCTATTCCTTGCCTCACGAGCAATAAACATGGGCATCAAATCAGAGATAACAACTTTGTTTGGTCTAGCTCTAAACTTCCACCCTAGCTCCTTGAGTTTCAGCCTTGTATCCCCATTCCTTTTCTTATTTATGTTATTGGTTCTGATGTGGATCACAACTTGGGCCTGCTCCCCGTCCCCCGCGAGGATCCGGAAAACACAATCAGAGACATCAGAAACCCTGGCACCTGGGAGGCAACACACCAACCATTCCAACAGAACATCCTATCTGTCCCCTTAACAATGGGTCCCCTAATACTAATGCTCTTTTCATCTCCCCTCTTCCTTTCTGCACAACAGCGACAGACTATGTGCCAGAGACCTGTATCTCGTGGCTTTCGCCTGGTCAGTCGTTCCCACCCCAACAGTATCCATGGCCACAGGGGATCCCTTTCCGTCACCGGACTAGAACCCATCTGCCTTTTTCTTGTCCCTGAGGTCTGTCTACTTCCTGTGACTCTTCTCAATAACACCCTCCGCCTCCGAAGTTCATCCAGCTCCAGCTCCAGTTCCCTAACAGAGGTTCTTAGGAGCTGGGGTTGTGTGCACGTCACAGAAATGAAATCAGCAAAGACACTATTGGTGACCATGACCTCCCATATTCTGCAGGAGGTACATCAATGGTCCTAACCGCCATTCCCACTATTTTAAATTCCCAATAAATATTTTTTTAAAAAGCTAGTTATCTTACCAATCCAGCGCACAGAACATTATTTTTGGTTCGAGGAGGAGGACGGGTGGGAGCCATTACCGAATTAGTGCTTCAGGTAACGGGGCCATCCAAATACATTACTTCTCTTACTCAGCAGTCCTGTGTCCGCTCCTGCTCAGCTTGCGCTCCGTCGATTTACTAGATAGGTTTTTAAATCTGTGGTTCACCTTCTCATCAGCGCCCTTGTCAACGCTCCCACACTTTTTGCTGCTGATACATAAATAGAGGGTCCAGACGTTCTTAGTAAGTTCTTAAATCAGTGCTTCACCTTCCCGTCAGCCCCCTGGTCAATGCTCCTGTGCTTCCTGCTGCTGAAACAAGCATTTCATGCCTCGATTTATTGCTTAAATATGTGACTCACTCTCCATTGAACAGCAACTGCACTGTGCATATCGCCCGCAGGCAGCAGGGATTGTGGAACAGGCCAATCATACTTTAAAAGAGAAGTTACCTAAAATGGTCAAATAAACTCGCTCCAAGTATTGCCCATGGCAGGACTGTACATGCTAGTGTCTCCACATTCGCAGACTGGACTGTCCGTTGAAGAGATAGCTTACAGTCGGCCAATGTGAATTGCGCATGATTAGCCCCCTGAAGGCGTGGATCCCCATGTAATGGGTGAGCAAATGCAGAATTACTTGGAACATTTGCCTCTTTCTCTGAAGTTTCTTCAATCGCAGGCCAAAAAGTCGCATTGCCCAGTTAAGGAATGGACAATTGCCTCCCAATATCCAAAAGCAAACCAAGGGGATTATGTGTTGGTCCATAATTGGGAAAGGAACAAATTGGGACAATGCTGTTGCGGCCCCTTTCAAGTCTTACTCACATCAACTTCTGTCAAGACGGAAGGACACTCGAACTGGGTCGACCGATCTGATTGTAAGAAGATTGCTCCTCAAACAGGAATGAACATAGCGTGAAGACCTTTTTAGTACTCTTTGGACTTTCTGAATTCTTTAACGTCGGTGTCCATTTGATATTGAAGAACTGGCCTACTTACTTACTTACATATGCCATGCATGTATGCTGAAAATTTTAATATAAGTAAGCGCTGGTTTTGTACCCATGTCCTCATCTATTCAAGGGAAGGAATATCTCTTCAATTCCTCCTTTTTTTCCACCAGAAGCAGTTGAGTGGGTGTTACGTCGGAATCACACAGGAGTTAATGGGGACATGAGAATATGGGAATCGGTAGGTTAAGAAATGACTAAACTTTCGACATGGTGTCAGCCCCCATATAATCATGACACAGTTCCTCCTTCCCTAACAGTCCTTTCAAGTAACGTTACAGGTTCCCTATGTTTTAGAAATAAGTCAAGGGAGGGTTGATGGGGCAAAGCACATGTGACCTCTCATTTGACTGGCAAGGCCCAGTAGTGAACATTACTGACAGTGCAATGTTTTACTGTAATTTGTCCAGAGTATGGAATATAACTTCTAATAGTCCATTGATCTGTTCTGCCCTATAACCTTGGATGACATTGGCTTATGATTTTACAGATTATAATGGCATATACTTTATATACAACACAAGAGCTTACCCATGGCTTCCAACCATTTCGTTGGGATGCTGCTATGCGGGTTGTGTGCTACCTGACGTGCATCATCCCTTAAGCAATACTATCTACGAGCCAAAGGAGCAACTTCCAAAACAGACCATTTCCTTATAAGACCATAAGACCATAAGACATAGGAGTGGAAGTAAGGCCATTCGGCCCATCGAGTCCACTCCGCCATTCAATCATGGCTGATGCGCATTTCAGCTCCACTTGCCAGCGTTCTCCCCGTAGCCCTTAATTCCTCTAGACAACAAGAACCTATCAATCTCGGCCTTGAAGACATTTAGCGTCCCGGCTTCCACTGCACTCCGTGGCAATGAATTCCACAGGCCCACCACTCTCTGGCTGAAGAAATGTCTCCGCATTTCCGTTCTGAAATGACCCCCTCTAATTCTAAGGCTGTGTCCACGGGTCCTAGTCTCCTCGCCTAACAGAAACAATTTTCTAGCATCCACCTTTTCAAAGCCATGTATTATTTTGTACGTCTCTATTAGATCTCCCCTTAATCTTCTAAACTCCAACGAATACAATCCCAGTATCCTCAGCCGTTCCTCATATGCTAGACCTGTCATTCCAGGGATCATCCGTGTGAATCTCCGCTGGACACGTTCCAGTGCCAGTATGTCCTTCCTGAGGTTTGGGGACCAAAACTGGACACAGTACTCCAAATGGGGCCTAACCAGAGCTTTATAAAGTCTTAGTAGTACATCTCTGCTTTTATATTCCAACCCTCTTGAGATAAGAGACAACATTGCATTCGCTTTCTGAATCACAGACTCAACGGGCATGTTTACCTTTAGAGAATCCTCGACTAGCACTCACAGATCCCTTTTTGCTTTGGCTTTATTAAGTTTCTCACCATTTAGAAAGTAGTCCATGCTTTTATTCTTTTTGCCAAAGTGCAAGACCTCGCACTTGCTCATGTTAAATTTCATCAGCCATTTCCTGGACCACTCTCCCAACCTGTCTAGATCCTTCTGTAGCCTCCCCACTTCCTCAGTACTACCTGCCTGTCCACCTAACTTCGTATCATCGGCAAACTTCGCTAGAATGCCGCCGGTTCCCTCATCCAAATCATTAATATATATTGCGAACAGCTGTGGCCCCAGCACCGAACCCTGCGGGACACCGCTCGTCACCGGCTGCCATTCTGAAAAAGAACCTTTTATCCCAACTCTCTGCCTTCTGTTAGATAGCCAATCCTCAATCCATCCCAGCAGCTCACCTCGAACACCATGGACCCTCACCTTGCTCAGCAGCCTCCCGTGTGGCACCTTATCAAAGGCCTTTTGAAAGTCCAGATAGACCACATCCACTGGGTTTCCCTCGTCTAACCTATTTGTTACCTCTTCAAAAAATTCCAACAGGTTTGTCAGGCATGACCTCCCTTTACTAAATCCATGTTGAATTGTTCTAATCAGACTCTGCTCTTCCAAGAATTTAGAAACCTCATCCTTAATGATGGATTCTAGAATTTTACCAACAACCGAGGTTAAGCTGATTGGCCTATAATTTTCCATCTTTTGCCTTGATCCTTTCTTGAACAAGGGGGTCACTACAGCCATCTTCCAATCATCAGGGACCTTATCAAACTTATTCGATGTTCAATCAAGGTGAAGACTTGCATATCTGTCAGGCTTGATTGAATTGGACAGTGAATGCTGCAAACTTCCTGGTTTTATATCTCAACTCCACTGTCTCATGAACACTGATTCACTGTAATCAGTGTAGATAATGAGACTGTGTACATAGCCCTACCACACCGGCGCCCCTTCTGGCACCAGGATTCCTATTCCAGGTTCACAACACTGCTGCTGCAGACACCATTGGCGCCACCTTCCTCAACTGTCACCACCAGAAGAACAGAAGACCAAGATGAAGATGAGACAGCAAAGACGAAAGAAAGATGAGACCGGCCTGGTGATTGGAACCAAATGGGCGTAGGACTCTGCCAACGCCGCAATCTAAAAACAAAAAAAAAATGCAGAATTGTACGAGGGAGGTTCACCAGGGCTCGAGTGATGCACCCGTGATGTGAGACTAGAGAGGCTGGGATTGGTTTCGGTCAAATTCACTGATATCAAGCCGATGTTCTTCTCTGACCACTGACTCTTGCTGGTCAGCAGGGAAACTGAATATGAAACTGCTGATCAGATTAAACATGGAATATCTCAAAAGGGATTCCACAGGTTGGAGAAACGTGAAACCCCACTTTGAGACAACTTCAGAATTTTAGTAAACAGTAAGGGGAACATCAAGATGATTTTCATTGTCAAAGGTATTCTGAAGGTGAGAAAGCAACGGGGGAGAACTGTGAAAACTCCAGAAAAGTGTGCAGAACTTACACCTTCTGCAGCCGATGTGGGTTGATGTCATGGAGGATCAACTGGAGGTGATCATCCAGCAAGCCTCGCTCGTTACCTTAGAAGTCTCCAAGGTAATATCCTTGTCCAGGGTCCACACCGTGGAGCAGGATAGACATGCTCATGTTTGTAATTTGAAAAGTTGCACAAGGAGTGCTCTGTTCTCAGAGCCAGAAGGGAAAAGATGGATCTGTTAGGCTACCTCAACTTGACATTCTAAAGATCAGCAAATACGTTCATGCCAAACTATGTGACAGGAAGCCCAAAGCCAGCGCAGCCTCTCGGTCATTCCTCCTTATCTGGTAGGTCTTAGACGACAGCAACCGGTAGAGGCTGCAACAGCTGCTATTTCTGGGTGGGCTGACCAATGACCTCGAGTCGTCTGGTAAGAGTAATACACCAGGAAGTGACGGCTTACCAGCCGAATTGTATTCAATTTTGTGTGACTTGATTGGCCAGGACATGCTGGAAGAGAACAACATGAAGCTTCTAACAGGTAGTTAGTGTAAATCGATGTGGAAAAGTATCATCCCCTCATCTGCAATCCGAAGTGGAGAGGGATGACTGATGAAGTGCTCATGCCCGAAACGTCGATCCTCCTGCTCATTGGATGCTGCCTGATCTGCTGCGCTTTTCCAGCAGACACATTTTCAGTTCTGATCTCCAGCATCTGCAGTCCTCACTTTCTCCAGGGACGACCGATGACCAATTTAATGGATGAATGTAAATTAAATTGTACTGAATAATGTCATCACCCATCTGGGTCAGTTCTGCTCTGGGATCAGTGATTCACCTCGAGCAAATCTGATCTGTATAGGCAGCCTGACAATTCTCAGGGATAGAATCACCTCTGTGCAGGACAGGGGATTTGGAAACCTTCCTCATCAGCCTGCACCAGGAGGTCCTTGACATAATCTTACACACATCTATGTGGGATGTTCTCTCCAAAGTAGTCTTTGGAGAGCGATTCTAGAAATGAACCATACTAGTCTACACCAACATTATGAATGTAATCTCAATCAATGGTTGGCTTCTCGATCAGATCAACAGTCAGTCAGGGCTGCCCAATCTCACCTTTCCTGTTGTTTTGTTGACTTGAAGGCACCTGAGTCACTGTTGAAAACCATTCAGGGATTTCTTCCTCTTCAGCAAATGTCAATTCCACTGAGAACCTTTGAACTAAGGTTCCTCACTCCAGTATTGCTCATTTATACATCAAATCGCTATTTAGATCCAGGACCCGAAATTCAGACTGAAACGGTTTATTCTCCGTCTTAACAATCAATTAAAATCTTTTATGATCAGTCTTCCCCAATAGAAAAATATTGTAATTTCATGTTATTTCTTGGTGTCTGTGTATTTTGGAGTAAACAAATTAACTTGCTGCATGCTTATATCTGTTCTCTGGAATCAGTTCAAACCTGAGATTTAAGAAGTTAATTCTTGTAAAATGCTATTTCTGTTCAAATACAGCAAGCATCTTCATAAGCAGTAACAAATAAAGATGAGATCTTGATAGTAACTGTATAACGTTACGCATACATTACGTTGAATATCTCTAAAAATGAGAAAGTCTGTCCCCGAATCTGTGAGACATGTGAGGGAAGGTTTTGATCCTGAAGATTCGGATTCTGAAGCAGATAATTTTCATGGATCCAGAGCGTGGTTTTGTTACTTTCCTCTTTCACTCACAGATTTAGTACTTCAAGTGGCCAGTTTCATCTCCTTGCTAACTGAGCTTTATTCCAGATTCCCAACACTCTGACAAAGATTGAACCAATATTCCACAATGTCTGTGGTGTGATTCCCCAGAACAGGAGCAATCCCCATCCAATTAAAGCAAAACCCACGTTTCCAATGTATTATGATCGTACCAGCCCCAGAACCATCACAAATCATCAATACATCCAAAGCACTTCGTCCTTCAACCAATGCTTCCAGCCGCATTTTCATTGGCCTAATGTGTACTCACAATAACAACGGGATCATCCTTTCAATGTCTTGCAATCTGCCACATTTTACTGATTGGGATTAATGACTGTTTCTCCCTGCTCTTGTCATTCGATCAGCCAGATGAATCTCATCGTGTATGAGTTCTCTGATTGGAGCTCTGAAACTGATCGAATCAGCGAGCCCGGTCTGAATTAAAAGGATGAATGTCAGTAATATTGAGAGATTGAACACCTGACTCAGTAAGATGCTACTGTCAAAGGAGATGCATTTGTAATAAATGGGAGAATAATGACAGAATGCCGGCCTCTGAAGTGTGATTTCAAGACCAGATATTGTTGGTGGAAATGTGCACCAGGACCACGGGCTCTTCAGTTTCAACACTTTCTCTTTCCTGCTTCTGTCCCTACCCAGTAAACCCAGCACCTTAAGATATGTTGAAGTTTTTCTGTGATGTTCCAGACCTGGGCACTTTTGAAGCAACAAAACCTTACAGGCTCCTGTCAGGTCAGGAATGATGATATTCTGATAGATTCACTCAGTCACTTTATGTTTGTCCACATCTGCCATTTGATGTTAAATCAGCAACAATCTGAGTTTATAGATACTGAAAAGCAAAAAAAAACCTGCGGAGTTGGCAATTCATGTCTGTTTGAGTGCAGCATTGATTGACCACAATATAGCTGGGCAGCAAGGGTTCAGTGATGAAGGAGTGAAATGAAGCAAACCTACGTTTGAATTGCACAAAGTTATAAGTGTCTGAAATGAGTAAATCTTTCAAGAGAATAATGGAAACTACTGGCACTAAATGGACCTAACGGTTTTTTGTTGCCTCTTGACTTATGAATAGGATAAGCATCTAAATGATTATGGATGTTCTGATATCTCTCCAAGTGAGAAATGAATGAACAATGCCACAAACTTCTCTGTATTATAGTGCATTGACTATTGTGTGTCAATTCACTCACTGAACCTGTCCTTCCCGCTCTCCTTGTATATTACTGTCCAACTAACATTTTGCTATCAACAAACGTTGCACATGATCCCACCATCTCAGTTATTGACAGATAATAAATGGCTGTGTCTGGAGAAATGGTCCTTGTGGCACTCACTAATACCAAACCAACAACATGAAGATGACAGATTTATTCCTTCTCTCTGCTTTCTGTTCTAAATCAGTCCTCAAGCCAAGTCCCATTTCCCCATCACTGCAGGCGTGATTGGCAGCGTTGATACCCGCTGAAATGTGTCCAAATTTGACATTTATACATCCTTGCTTCTGCAAATCCCTCCTGGCCTCACCCCACTATCTCGCTTGAAGCTGATCCATCCCCTCATCAGTCAGATGTTTTCGGTTTCTACTCTGGACATGTGCAGTACACTGCAGGGAACAGAGAATAACTCATCCCCATGTGATGCTGCACAGATCGTGTGTCTCAGAGTCAGCTGTGAAACACTCAAGTACTGGTCGGAGGATCAGTACTGATTTGAAATTTATGTAACTTTTGAGGGTATTTTTCAGTGACTCATTTTACTTGTTTCAATTATTGCCAGAATTGGAGAAGTTATTATTGATACAGAAACTGTATCCATGCAAGGTGAGGAATTCTATTGTGACTTTAGATTTTTGAAAAACTACAATGTGTTGTCTCCATTAACCAACTATCATCCCTTCACAGAAGAAGGAACCAGGGAAGCCACATTCCTCCAGTGAGGAGAACATTTCTCAGAGAGACACTTAACAACCGGAATTTAATTTCGAAATGGTCAAAGGCGAGGGAAGAACACTGAAATGAAATGAGATTTGATAGATAGTGTTGGGGTGTCAATGCTGGTAGACAGGGTGGCACAGACCCTCAGTAGTTAGCCCTGATGTCTCACAAGGCCAGCAGGTGGGTGTAGGTGGGATAGCCTTTGCAGGGTCGGTTTGGACTGGATGGGCCCATTGACCTGCTTCCACTTTTTAAGAATTCTATGAATTTATTCCACATGCCTTTTTCCAATGTCTCCTACTGACCGATTTATATTTGTATCATCCAATAAACATCAGGTTTAAAATAGAATATGACAGCTGGAAGTAAACTCACTGGTATCACTTGTTTGTTCCAATTGTTAAATAAATGAATTGAACCACATTTAAATGTCGCAGTCCCCCAGGTGATGTCAGGAGGTATAAATGAAAGGCTTTTGATTGTATCACCTCGGTATTGAGTACAGAGAGATTGCCTGCACAAAGAGATTCAGGCAGTAAATGACGCTTTCATTTCGTCATGTGCGGAAAATATTTTACACAACCTTTCCATTTGTAACAATTCCTGGTAAGTGCCTTGAATTTGTGTGAATCGGTCTGAGGATTGTGTGCGGGTTCACTTTACAGCTGACAATCATACATGGGCATATTGTGCCCAAAGTCACACAATGGCAGATGATCAGCCATTTCGTCTCAGATTTCAGAGACACTGTGGAAACCATATCTTGCAGATTCGGCAGGAATTGCTTTGGAAATTATTCATCTCTTCTTGGAACGTTCCTGAAATCCCCATTTCAATTGGAAACTATGGAGAGTTTCGGTGGAATTAAGAAAAGGATACACTTTGGCAAAATATAAGCAGTTGTATTCTAAAGTCGAGAGTGCAATATCATTTAGTTTGAGTTTGGTTCTGGGGTTTTTTAAAGTGAATAATCAGTGGGCTTCTCTGTGCATCTGAACTTTATAGTTAACTTCAAGTTATTTCTGAAGTCACAACAATTATTTTAAAAATTGCATTTGATGTTTGGCGACATGAACCTTTGTTTATATTTGATGCTTGCAACCCAGCAAGGCATTAATGGAGCCTGAAAGATTTGTTGAAGAGTTCTGGAATTTGCGAATAAGGAAGAAACCCTTAACTGAGAAAGCATTACTTTCACTTCAATCATTTTTGTCATTTCTTTCTGTTCCTGTAAGACCCTGGAACTGAGTGAGTGTATGGATCCGTGATCATGTGAAGGAAATGAGAGTTTTAGTAAATTATATTGCCTTGGAATGAAAATGTTGTATTAGTCCCAGACAAAGGTTTTGTGACAGGAAAATCGCTGAAGAGATTGTTTCAAGCTAAGTACGTTGACTTTCTGGTAGCTCCATGAAGGAATTTACTGCAGTTCCAGTTTAGAAGTGACAGTGTCAAGTCATTTCACCAAGTGAAAGATACAGGAATTCTCGTGTAAATATTATGTGAGTGTTTTGTTTGGAAAGGTACTGAGAGTCGTGTTTGTAAAATATATCAAGGTCACGTGTTTTCTTTCATTTATGGATGTTTTGAGGGTAATGAGAATGATACAGTTCATCCGTGTTCATTGCTTTTGAATCTGCGTTCTAAGTAAGTAGTTTGATTCATTGTGCTTAATGGTATTTTCTTGTGAAATAAATTTCTGTTTTGTTGTAGAAATAATATTCGCAGCATTGTGTTTTTGCGATTGAGCAAGAGATCACATTGTTAAATCAAACAAGTAAGGTTATCATACATCAAACCAGATTTGTGTTTAGGATCCGGCTTGTTCTGTAGCTAATCAGCTGGTATTAGAACAGAAGTGAGGCGATTAAAGACTAATACCAACTGCTGAGGAACTGATAAACTAACCCAATTCTTCATGTAAATTGCGTCTCAACTATATCCATCCAGATCCATTATATGGCCCAAAACCTGATCAGTCATCCACCCTGAGTTTAATACCTTATCATTCATCACAAAGTTATTACTCACTCACACTACAGCAGAAATAACTCAAAATAAATTCCCTCAGTCCCTGCCAGATACGTAAGACTCCAACTGCATGAGACGCTGGTTGGCTCACACACAAGCGGTTTTGCGCACAGTGCAGGTCATCACCGAGCAGTGAGGACAGAATTACTCTGAGGAGAGTAGAGAAGATATTTACAAGGATGGTGTTGGTATGTGGAAATTCCGGCGTTCAAAATCACACAACACCAGTGTATAATCCAACAGGTTTATCGACCAACAGGTTACAGTTCAACAGGTTGGAAGCACACTCAACGCTGCGGACTAGGTGCCGGAAATGGGGATCAGAGCAGCTTGTTCGTTTTTTCATTGATGCAGACATGAATGACCTCTTTCAGTGCCAACACTTTCGTTCATTTCTGTGCTATAGCAGAAAGACTGGGGAGTGTTGAAGTGAATTACTTGGTTGTTTAAATGGCCTGTTTCTATGTTCTCCATTTCCACCACTGCAACACTGTGGATTGTTAAATTAACTCCACAGGGTTGTGTCCATCTTCCTGTTGTTCCCTGAAGAAGTGTTTGTAGCTTCATAACTTTAAAATGCATAAATCAATTTTGCATGGGGAGGAAAACTATTAATTAAAGTTAGAGCATCAGCATTTGCCAAAATTGCATTCAGAAATTGCAGAAGGGAACTGTCTGTTTTGATTCGCATTGTATAGTTTATTCGTAAAATGTCAACAAGCACCTTCCAAAAAGTATTTGAGTCAGGTAGTGCAGAGAATGCAATAAAAAATTTCACAGCTCCCTATTTGCATTTTGTATTATTTGCTGACTGAATGCCAGGGAAATGAGAACGTTTGCTAAACTTGACAAGGAATTGTTCACTTTCCAAACCAAACTGTGTGGGATTCAGTAAGTTAACAGATCCTCAGTTTACCATCAGAGAGACGGCTCAGATCATGGATTACACCTTTAATGATGAAACAAACCTATCTCAGCTCTGTTAGCATTGAATATCAAACAGATGCATCTTCACAATTGTAACAAGCAATGGTTGTGTAATATAGTGACCAGACGTTTCGAGGGAACCCAAATTGGAGAAAGGGAAATAATTGTGACTGTGAGAGCGGCTCCTTTTTTGAGATAGTTCGGGTGTCAGCGCTGACTTCCATAAAATGCTGGAAAAGTATTTTTTTTTTGTTATGTGCTGTTACATTGTTTTGGAATTTTGGGGTAAAGAGAGATTAAAGCAACAGAATGTAAAAAAAGAAGGAAACTGTGTGGGAGAGTTCACAGCACAGGAGCAGGACGTTTATAATTGTTTTAAGTATAGTTTTGCTGATTTTTTGCTGTATATCTGCAATATTCAGTAGAATTAGTTATTTTTGGTTACAGGTTTTATTGAGATCTGCCTCTTGATTAAAATGTAAAAATATAAAACATCAGCACTACATTTGCCAGTAGCAGTGTCCTTTACAGCAGTATGGCTGTTGTTTGATCTGGGTGTGTAGATCATTAAGTTGCAAAGATGGCCTTTAGAGGAGCGATGTACTCTTCCTGTCAGATGTGGTAGAGCTTACGTGTTACTGATCTATATGACTAGAGTATATGTTTGATCAATATGTTTGATCGTGAATCCTATCATATATTTCGGGGGTTAAGGGGTCTGATAGATGGCAGCTGAAGGAAGAGAGAACAAAAGCAGACATAACCAAGTAGACAGGTTACCTCCAGGAAAGGCAGGCGAGGGTGATAGGTAGTGCAGGAGTCTCCTGTGGCTATCCCCATTTTAAAGAGATAACTTGTTTTTGATAATGTAGGGTGTGATAGACACTGAGGGGAATGTATCATGAACAGCCACGTACTGGCACAAAGACTGGCTCAAATGTAACGACTGCTACGCTCGGTTCCAAGAGCCCGAAAGTGATAGGGGACGCTCTCAACAGAGGCACAAACAGACTGTTGCCTCACTGTTGCCAGGATCAAGGATATCTCAGAGACCGTGTAGAATATTCTCAAAGGGGAGTTGAATCAGCAGAAGGTCATTGCGTACATTGGAACTAACGACACAGGAAAGAATAAGAACGAAATTCTGAAAGGAGTGTATGAGGTTAGGCAGGAAAATGAAAGGAGGTCCTTAAGGGTAGTATTATCTGGATCATTCTCAATGCCACGAGCTAGTGAGCGTAGGACTAGGAGGATAGAGCAGATGAAGGTGTGGCTGAGGAGCTGGTGCAGGGCAGAATGCTTCACATTTTTGCATCATTGGCATATTTCTTGGGGCATAAGTGATCTGTATAACAAGGACAGATTGTGACTGAATTAGAAAACAAACTAATTTACTGGCAGGGAGATTTGCTCGAGAAGCTCAGGAATATTGAAACGAGTACGGTTGGAGTGGGGATTACGGTAATGGTGGGTGAGCGGGTTTGGGGTCGCGTGATCAGACCAACAGTGAGGAAAGAAATCATCCTGAGACTGACACAGAAGGGAAAACGAGCAAGTCCAATTGTCAGGCAGACTCAAAGCAGAGACTCAGGCAAGACTGACAAATTAAATTTCATTTATTTCTACACAAGATGCTTAACAGGGGAAACAGATGAACTGAGCTCGTGGTGAGGAATATGGGGCTAGGATATCCTAGCAATTAGACAGATGTAGTTCAGGGATGGACAGGACTGGCAGCTGACAATTGCAGGATAGATATGCTGTAGGAAGTAAAGAAAAGTGTCAAGAAAAAAGACGAGTTGCTTTACGATAAGGGAATACATTACAGTTGGACTTAGGGAGAATATTCCTGGGAATACATCCACGGTAGTATTAGAGTCATATCAGTGACTTCCAATTTATATTTTATATTCTGTCTCTTTCAGTTAATTTCCTGCTGATGTTTGTTCTCTCTCGGGGAAAGTGTGGCCTCTCGAACTGCACAACCCGCTGCCTGCTGGCTATGGCAGCCTCAGATCTACTGTTCATTTTTGCTGACATCATACTGTGGCGATTGAAAGAATTTTACTACCCAGGGTGCTTCCTGGACATCACCCCCGTGTGCAGTTTTGTCTATGTCCTGCTTCGTGCATCCACAGACTGTTCCGTCTGGTTCACTGTCCTTTTCACCTTTGATCGTTTTGTAGCCATTTGCTGCTTGAAAATGAACAGAAAATATTGGACAGACAAAGCCTTGGCTGTGGCTCTGGCTGCAACCACCATTCTACTCTGTTCAAAAAACATTCCCTTCTATTTTCGGTTTCGACCTGTGTGGATAAGTAACAATGTTCCAAGGTACTGCTACATAAAGTCAAGTTATTTTACTGATCCTAGGTGGCTAGGTTTTAAGTGGTTTGATATTATTTTAACGCCTTTCATCCCATTCATGTTGATTCTGTTGATGAACACTCTGACGGTCAGGTACATTTTAATGGCCAGTCGAGTCCGCAAGAGTCTGATGGGTCAGAGCAAGGGAGAGAGTCGCAAAGACACAGAGATGGAGAGCCTGAAGAAGTCGGTGATTTGCCTCTTCACCATATCCGTTAGCTTCATACTTCTTTGGGGAGTGCACAGTGCAAACATCTTATACTTCAACATTAAAGCAACAGGTCGTTGGAGTAAAATTCACTTTTCATGGGCCGGAGCAATGCTGAGGGATTTCAGCTGCAGCACAAACACATTATTTTATGCAGTGACTGTGCCCAAATTTCGAGATAAGTTCAGGAATGCAATGCGGCAACTGGTCACGTAAATTCTTCACTTATCGTGGAAAGAGAATAGAAAGAGGCTGGTGGAGAGATTTGATATGGTGGACTGGCTGTGCGTGATCGGTTCAGCTCGTACATTGCATCTTCATGGACTGCCCTTTGTATGAGTGTTATAGAGCGGCAGAATGTGGTCTCTGCATTCCCCCTGCAGGGGAAGAGGGAGAGAAACAGAAACGGATCCTCCTGCACCACGATTATTGTCAGAATCTCCCTATTCAGCTCCTAATAAACATTTAATTACAACAAAGGAAAGGCTCCGGGTGTTGGTGATCCTCTCATCTGAATTGGCAGCGAGCATTTTTATTGAAAGAGAGTTTATTCAGTTCATCTCCTGTCTACTCTCTCAAGGGGTGTTTGCTTATTCTCTCTCACTCTGCCTCTTTCTGTCTGTGTTTGTTCCTCTCCAACTCTCTCCACTGTCATTATCTCTCAGAATCCTGCTCAGTCCCTCCCACTGCTTCTTTCTGTCTGTGTTTGTTCCTCTCTTCCTCTCTGCACTGTCCCTATCTCTCAGAAACCTGCTCAGTCTCTCTGTCTCTCTCTCTCTGTCTCGCTCTGTGTGGATCTCCCTGTCTGTATCGTTCTCTCTCTCTCTCCACCTTTTGATCTTTTTGTCTGTCTCTCCGTCTCCCTCTATCTATCCTTCTTTGTCTTTCTGTCGATCTCTTTTCCTGTCTCTCCCTCTCGCTCTATGTGTGTTTTTCTCACATTGACCATGCCAGACACTTGTTGTCTCAGTTCAGCACATGCTCACGTGCATTTACTGACCTCACTTCCCGATCACTCCGTTCACTGATCTTTCCACAGGCAGTGATTTTGCAAAGTACAAAGTGCACAGATACAGCCAGGAATACCTTGACACATTACTGTAAGTAAGTCGGCTGGAGTTTGATCATCTCCCTTTCCTTTCCCCGTGGCTGGGCGGGAAGTGTGTTCATGCGTTTCCCTTTCAGTGCGTGACGGTGTCTGTGTGTGTCTGTTTGTTGCGGGGGTTTCATTGCCTTTGTGGGGATGTCACTCTGTGTGTGTGTCCCTTGGTTTTTGTCGTTGGATATGTCCCTGACTGTGACACATTATGAGTGTGTTTATGCATCTGAGTGTGGGTTTCCCTTTGTGTATATTTCTGTGAAAATATATTCATGCGTTTATGTCTTTGGGAATGTTATTCACTCTGTATGCGAGAGTACTTCTGTGAAGTGAGTGTTTTCTTATGTGGGTCATTCGTACTGTGCCTCTGTGACTGCAGAAATGTGTGTGTTTTAGATATGTGCATCTGTTGTGTTTGTGCCTGTGTATGTGCTGTTTGTGGAGTTACATTCCTATGACTGTTTGCGTGCGTGTGCGTGTATGTGTGTTTCAATGTCAGCATGTCATGAATTTTCTGTGACTCCGTGTGTGTCTCTCTGAGTGTCAGTGTACTATTGTGGGAGTGCGGGGTGTGTATCTGCCTGGCTGTGCTCTTGTTTAATCAGGTGAGTGTGTTGTTCAGACTGTGTTTGTCTCTCTGTTCGTGTGTCAAGATCTTTCTGTGCCCCCAGCGGGATCTCTCTGTGCCTCTCTACGTTTATATCTCTGCTTGTTTCTGAGTGTCGCTCTGTCTGTGTCTAATTGTGGTTGTGTTTCAGAAACTGTGTGAAAATGTGCTTGTGTGTATGTATAAGAAGTTTCTGTCAATATTTGCAGATTGGTGTGTATTGTCTCTTACTCTAAGTTCGCTTCTATGCGCGTGAGGGTGAGGGTGTGATTCTGTGTCTGCGTGTAGATGTGTTCTTATATCACCGCATGAATGTTTTTGTGTGCGTAATGTGTGCGCGTTCAGCTAGATATTTGTGTGTTCCGATATGTCTAAGGATGTCTTTGTCCGATTGTGTGTGTGTGCATGCATGCATTTTTGAGTAGGTGTGTCTCCCTTCAGCACTCTGACTGTATTCTTGTGTGGGTTAAGAGGGTGTGTGAATGTTTCTGCGGTCTTTGTGCGGGTGTGTTCCCACATTTTGGTTTTACTATATTATTGTGCGTCATTGCGTGTTTCGGTTTGTGCGTGTATGTTTGTCTTTGTTCATCAGTACACTCATGTTTGACTGTATTACTGTGGATGGGTGTGCTTCTTCGTGTCCGCCTATGTGTGAGGATGTGGGTGTGTTTGCGTGTTCCTCTATGTGTGGTTCTATCTTTGTCTGAGAACCTCTTCTGTAAAATGACTCGAGAAACCTAGAGTAGGTCACGCTTTACAAATTGCTCTCAGTGGCGTATTTCTGGAAGGCTGTGAAATATCTCCATATAAGTATGGCTGCCTCTTGCACCCTGAAAGCTGAACTGTTACTTCCATTCAAAGAACTTAGCCTAATGAACGAAACAAGACAGTGGAATGTTCGATGAACTTAAGGGTGCCAGTTCTTTCTGATTAGGCCTTACAATGTAGGAACAGAATTAGACCATTCAGCCTACTGAGCCTGTTCTGCCATTTGATCATGAAAGATCTGTTTTTTTCAATTCTATTATCCTGCCTTCTTTTCATAAATATCACTTACTAATCAGGAAACAATAAATTACAAATTTAAATATATTTGTAATGAATCAGGCCAGACCCTCTCCAAACATTTCAAGATGACAATCCAGACTCTAAATTTTTTACTTGTTTTGAACAGGTGGAAAGTCGATATTCCAGGAGTGATGCAGCTGGTCAAAACTCCTTGTTTTCAAGTAAACAGAATTTATTTACAGAGTACTGAACGAAACACAAACAAAAGAGAACAGAATACAGAATAACATTAATTGATCTAATCCAAAACCCAACAGACTATCCCAACATAATGATTGTTGCACATTGCTCCAACAATCCCCATAAACACCCCATGGCAAAACGGGTAAATTCAAACATGGCGTCGTACAGAAGAGACGTCAGAGAGAGATTCAGCATGGCACAACTTGTTCAATGTTGGTGTTCCTTCTCCCAAAAGTCTAAACAAAGGTAACTGTTAACTTACACCAAACCAAACTGAACTAATCCAGAGGTAGGTTGAGCTAGGTGAACTGGCCAATTCCCTTTCATTGTGTAATTGCTCCTTTTTGCGCACTGGAAAGCCTAATACCGGAGGCATTATCTGTTAGATATAATCAAATTGGTCCTACAACCCATTCAAACTGGACACCCCTGATCCCAGTGTTTCTGACCACACTAAAAAATATAAGGACAAGACAACCTTATGAAAGAAGCAGCATCATAACATCTCCCCTTCCAAAAAAGTGAGCCATCAATATCCAAAAATGGCTTCTTTATACAAGCCCTTAATCTTTAACTGTTTGTACACAACAACACCCATGTGCATTACTTTGACAATAACCATGGAAACATTCACTGCGATTTTCTGGTTCAATCTGTTTCACTCCTGCCATTGAGCACTCTGTTTCTCTTTCAAGTCTCGACAATCACATTTTCCCGTCCTGTCACATACACGTTTTCAAACTGAATTTCTGCAATATCAAGCTCCCTACAAACGGTCTGGAAATTTTGTCCTTAAATTTCAGTGCGGACTTCAATGGGTTATGATCAGTGCGTATATTTGACTCAGACATGTTAATGGTAACAGGAAAGTTGAATCGATTTAAAGCAAACACCAATCTCAAAGTCTCCTTCTCAACGTTTGATTCTGCTGACGTATGTTCAAATTCCTGCTGAAATACCTGATAGGTCTTTCAATCTTCTCTTCATCTTCCTATAAGAGCACAGTACGAACATCCAGATCACACGCATCGATCGCCACCTTGAATGGATTTGCATTATTTGGGATGTCTAACACTGGAGCAGTGGTCAACAAAACTTTCAGACTGTCAAATTCTTTCTGACAGTTCCCTGTCAACGAAAACGTCTTGCTGTTCTTTAGTAATTCAGTGAGTAGAGAATCCACACTGCTAAATTGGGTGTGAATTTCCGGTAAAACCCATTCCATCCCAGGAAGTTTAGTAATGCTCTTTTTGTTGATGGTCTGGGAAACTCCCTAATTGCCTTTGCTTTTAATTCCATGTGGTCGTTTGTCCATACCAAATAACATGGACCAAGGTGACTTGGGCTTTGCCACATTCACTTTTAGTCAGTTTCATCACCACACCTGCCTCGCAAAGTCAATGTAACAATTCTGATAAAGGTTATAAATGTTTCTTCCATGTATGACGAAAAATCACTAGGTCGTCTAGATATATGACACAATTGGTAATACAGAAATAACCTTATTGGTTAGGCTCTGAAATGTGGCTGGCACAGTTTTCATACCAAATGGTATGACTTCAGATTGATAAGGGTCACTTTGCATGACGAAAGCTGAAACTGACTTCACTCTTTCAGACCAAGAGTATCCAAGGAGTAAGCCCAAGTTCGAAATATAAGTTGCTTGTTTCACCTTTTCAACGCAGTCTTCTAAACGTGCAGTCAGACATGCATCAGTCTTTGTAATTGCACCGCCTTTGTGATAATCTACACAGAAGTGATGGGTACTATTTAGTTTTTACACCATTTCTATGGGTGAGCTCCAGTAACTTAAACTCACTTTGATTATGCCATCTCAGAGCACATCTTCAATTTCATGTAAAACCCGTGCCATCTTTTGGGCATTATGTTTATAAGGATGTCGTTTAATCCGAAGAGTGTTTCCTCTGTCTACTTCCCAGCTTATATCCACATATCTCTCAATGCGATTGTCATAAATGCTTCAAATCATTTCCATTTTCCTCCAGAAAGTAACTTAATAATTTATCCAAATATCTGACAACTACGTCATTGTCTAATTTAATGTGAGGAACTTAAAATTCAGAATCCTCTGAACTTGGTTCTTCGATCATTGTTGTCATCAAAACACAGTCTCCATTGACATTCCTCCCCTGTCAAAATGCCTTTTGAGCATATTCACATGACACACTCTGTGAAAGACTCTGTCTGAAGTCCTGATCAGTTGTGTACCTCACTCAAACTCCTTGAATTGGTAAGGTCCACTGAAATTTGCTTTAAAAGGTTTACCTATCACCGGAAGCAACACGAACAGCTCCAATAATAAAATTGCGATTTTTTGATTGCATTTATGTTTCCTGTTTCTTTGTCTGCTGTGATACTTTTTAAATGCTGTTTCACCAACTCCCCCATTCTATTTCATCGTTCCAGAACTTCTGACACATAGCCTAAATATACGGCCTCTGAATTTTGCCTTATCAATTATCGTTAATCAATTGTAACTGTCCTCTCACTTCTTGCACAAAACGTAATTCAAATGGACTAAATTTGGTCGATTCATTTGGTGCATCTCTGATCGCAAAAAGAACAAGTGGAATTTCTTTATTCCAATCATCTGATTAGTCTTGACTATCAACTCTCAATATGGTTTTAAAGTCTGACGCCACGTTTCTCCCACTCCCTGCGATTCTGGATGGTATGCGGTAGATTTGAATAGGTTTAGTTCTAAATTGTATAGCTTGCTTGAATATGTTTGATATAAAGTTTGATCCTTGATCTGATTGTATTTCTGTGGGTAGTCCATATCTAATGAAAAAATTGAGTAACTCCTCTGCAATCTTTGTGACTGTGATATTGCATAATGAAATGTCATCTGGAAATCTAGTGGGACATCCATTATAGTTATCAAATAATGATTGCCATTTTTTATTTTAGGTAGGGCTCCTCCGTGCTCAATTAAGACACTGGTAAAAGGTTCCTCAAGTGCAGGAAAGGCTATTAAAGTTTTCGGTGTTGCCTGTTTGACATGTCTGGCAAAAATCAACAACATCTTCGTGCAATCCACGCCAGGAAAATCGCTTCTGTATTTTAGTTTGGACATTTCTTACATCTGAATGACCACCTACTGGTCGTTCACACACCGCGCACATTTCCACACACACTGGCAATACAACTTGAAGAACTTGCAGCAATTTCTCAGCTGTCTGGATATGTGATGTTCTCCATTTCCTCATTAAGACATCATTTTTGAGATAGTTGGACACCAAGATATATTTAGAGTTTTTTTTCCATTTACGCTTTCTGAAACAATTGGTTAGGTTTCTCTTCTTTCTGCTGCATTTCCGTTAATTTCTCTGACTTAATGATGCCTGCTTTGTCATGTTTGCACCTGTTTTGTGTAAACCATATGATCAAACAGGGTAACTGTTAATCCCATGTCAACTTCCTTGTCTGTACTCTTTGATTTTTCCTGTTTCAACTGGTGATTTGTGACCTTGTTACCGCAAAGCAGGAAAAATACCCACAATATGTGTCCTCCCATGGTTTAGTTGCCTGAGTATCCATTGGCGTTTCAACCACAGGAGACAACATTCTTACCTGTGAATCGGCCATATCATCAGCAAGGGTAAATTGAATTCCTGGAGCTGAGAGTTTGTCCTATCACAACTTCTCCAGTTTTGAGAAGATTTGTCACACAGGTTGAGGTTTTGAATGTAGGTTTGCTAGCTGAGCTGGGAGGTTCTGGATATAAACCTTGCAGTTCAGCGATCAACCTACATCCACAACTTCTCGACCCTTCATTGGACTCTCTACCCTCACTGTCCTTCATTCAGTGCTTTTTGTCATACCATGAATTCCCATTACTAGGTTCTTTTCTGTAATAATTCTTCAGATGAACATCTTTCAACATCAAAGACGGGAGGATCCCGTTTCTCTTAAGATTTGAACCTCTTTACATGCTGCTCCTGGTTGATACGATTAAACTTCACCTTTGCAGGTATATGGTTTAAGAAGATCTGGGATATCCTCCTTAAACAACCTCCAACCCGGTTGTACAATCTGGTTCGGCTTTCTAGCCTCCACTATGCTTTTTATTACCACTCCAACAAAATTCACTGGTTTATCCTGTTTTCCTTCATCTGTATTCCCAGTGCCTTTCCCAAACCACCAATGGTAATTTCATGTAGTCTGATTTATTCCGCTGAAAACACCGGAACGTTTTAACTTCTCTTTCCCCTTCAAGATTTTCCATTTCACACTGTGGTAAGTTATCCTTGTGGTCTACACCAAGTCTACTTTTCCCTTTCCATGTGAGGATTTCTCTTTTCCCCAAATTCGATTGCTCACAGTTTGAAAGTGATGTTGGAAGGCAAACTTGGATTTATGAAGGAGCTCATAATCATCAGTCACTTCAGCTGCTAACCTTTAATTCTCTGCTCTTCCACATGAGTTCTCATTACATCAGGAAGTGAAATTTTGAGCACCTCTGAAATAAAATACGAGCAGCATAGATTAATCTATTTGTAATGGCCTCATTCTCCTTTCAAACTTGCTTTGTTTGATCCTTTTCACTCTCAATGCAAGTTTGACGATGATTGCTCCTTCGACTCCTGAATCGTTACCTGTCGGCTTTTAGCACAAGCTCATATGCACTGAAGAGAACATTCCTCACTGCCTCACACACCCCAAATACCTCATGATCTCCAGCGCCAAGTGTGGTTCGGATCAAGGAAACCCACATGGTCATTGATCACTTCATTTATTTAGCCCCCCTCTCAAATGAGATGAAAAACACTTCCACATCCTTCTCATCAAATTTAGGCAAACCGTGAATATATTTAAACAGACTCTCATCAGGCCTTTGGTATGCATGGGTTTGCTCATCTTCACTGTCTTCCTGACAAAGCTTACCTTCAAACTTCATCTCCATCCTTATCAGCTGACTTTTCAAATTCAGTGCCAATTTCTGAAGTTCAAACTGCCTCTCTTCCTGCCTTTCTTCTCTCTCTGTATTTGCCTTTCTGAACTCTCTCTTTCCCTCTCCCTTTCTCTTTGTTCTGCGAAAGCGGTTCGTTCTTTTGTTCTTTTCTCTGTTTTTAATAGTTATTGCAACAGTTTCGTTGCCTTTGTCCTTTCCTTTTCTTTAGCTGCTAACTAAACCAGCTTCATTTTCAGTTGAATTGTTGCAATCTCTAAAGATTCTGATGGTGTTTCCAACAAATTTCTTTCTGAGCTATTGCTGGAATTATCTCTCCTTTCAAGAAGGTAGCCCAGACTGAAAAATTTCTAGTTGTTTTGAGCAGGTATAAAGTGGATATTCCAGGAGTGATGGACTTGCTCAAAACCACTCATTTTTAAACCACTCAGAACTTATTTACAGAGTACAGAATGAAACAGAAACAGAAGCGAACAAAGTACGCAGTAAATTAACCTATCCAAACACGCAACGGATTTCAACACTAAATGATGTTGTTCCAATTCCTGCAACTTTCCCCATCAACGCCCATCACTTCAAACGTAAAATCAACACAGGGTTTAACGGGAGAGATGTCAGACAGAGACTCAGTGTGGAATACCTTCTTCCATTTAGCAGTTTCTTTTTCCAGTAGCAGAAAATCTAACCAAAACAAACCAGACTAGACCAGAGGAAACCTGAGCTGGAAGAACTGGTCCCACCCCTTTCACTGCAAAAGAGTTTTTATTTCAAAACTTGAAAGCCTTTTACCTGAGGCAGTGACTTTTAGTTATCATGTAATTAGATCTGCAACACATCCAAGCTAGACACCCCAGAATCACTGCATTAACAAATATTCTAAAACAAAAACAGGTAAGACACAATCTTGTAAAAGTAGAAGCATCTCACACACTCAACGTGCTGGCCTCCACAGCTCTCTCTGCGACAACGATTTCCATCGATTAACAACACCTTGTCTGAAGAACTTCATCCTCTTCTCAGCTTCAAAGGTCGTCCGGTCACTCTGAGGCTTTGCCCTCAGTTCCAAGTCTCTCCTCAATGTGGAAACAGCTTACAAGCAGAAGCTGAAATGGGAGGACTCTGCACCAAAGGAAGTATAATGCTGGTCTGAGGCTGTGACTGACAGTCTTTGGGACTGCTTGGAATTCGTGGACTGAAACGTGTCCAGGTATTAAGTGGAAAACCTGGATGGGTACACCACAACCATCACAGACATCATGGGCAATTGCATGGAGTACTGCGGAGTGAAGAATGCAGTGCAAGTGTTCCCCAAGCGTAAACCTTGTGTGAATCAGGAAATCCACACCCAACTGAAGATCAGACGGGCAACATTCAAATGGAAAGAGCCAGACCTATACAGGGAATCAAGATCTGCCCTCCGCAGGGCCAGCAGAAGTGTCAAGAGGGAGGACCAGACCAATTAAGAGGTCCATATAAACCAAACAAACTCCCACCGCCGAAAGCAAGGCCTAAAGATCATTTACAGGTTGCAAAATGAAGCAGAACAAATAGCGGAGAAAGACACATTCCTCCCTCAGACGCTCAATGCTTTCTCTGCTCGGTTTGAGCAGAATGCAAGTGGTGCAGTGATTCCTGCCCCACCAGCCCTAGACACAACTCTTCCCTCAATCACCGATGCACACTTCAGAACTGTTTTCCTGAGAGGCAACCCAAGGAAAGCGATGGGCCTGGATGAAATCCCTGGCCATGCACTTAGATCTTGTATGGACGAACTGGCGGGGGTATTCACCCAAATTTTCAACCTCCCCCTCCAAGACGCTGAGGACCCTATCTTCCTCGAGAAGACCACCACCATCCCCGGTTCAAAAACAATCACATGCAATGTCCTAACTTAACTTGCCACCTACTCTTTATGTTATCTGCAAATTGCGCAATAGTACATTCACCTCCTTCCCAAAAGTCCTCCATAAACACGTTATTTCATGTTTTATGTGTATAATATACATTGTGTATTGTTGCATATTGTAACTGTTTGTGTCTGGACAAATATTGCAGTGTATTCGAGCTGATTGTGTTCACATGTAATATTATTGTGCATTGGAATTTAAATATTGTTTGTATTGGATATGTTTGAGATTATATAAATATTGTTATATAATAGAACTGTTCACGTTTTTATGTAAATCCTGTCGTGTATTGTACCTTTTACGATTTATACACCAACACTGTATTAGTTTATGTTGACGTTGTGCCTATCTTCTTCGCATCAGTAATTTCGTGTCTGACCATGTGGGGCTGCTGCTGAACCCCTGCAGCACTTTGGGATGGATCTGCAGTCCCAGCGCCGCCCAGAGGGGTGGTAGCACAGAGCAGCAGCGGTCCCGAGTTGGCGGATGTGGGGTCTGCTCAGTCAGGGACTCCTGGTTTCTGGTTATTGTACAGAGTAAACACATATCCTGTAATAGGGGTAGGTGGGATGGAGGGTAATCATTAAAGAGCACTGGGGAAACAGAGAGGTTTAAATACAAAGAGAGATTGAACTAAAGATTGTAAAAGGGAGAGTATTCAATCGAGAATAATGGTTTGAGAATATTATAGACAATCGGAGAGTTCTAAGTGAAGTGTAATAAGAAGAGAGCTGAGTGCAGGAAATGGGGGAGTGTTACAGACAGACAGAGAGAGGAATATAAGAGAAAATAGCAAAAGAAGAATTATTTAAGGAATAAGGGGGAGTGTCCTGATTGCAGGAACACAGGGAGAGGGTTAATACAGGGGAAGCTGGAGTGATTCGACTGAGGTCAGCCAGAAGAAACTCTTTGAAGATGAGCTCTCCGATTCGCCTATTAACCTGGTACAAACAGGGAGTCCTGGCCGATAGATAAAAACAGTAGTGTCTAGCGTTCTGTTCACTCGAGGAACCAGCTTTCTGCTCGCTGGGTCAGTGTCAGGTCCTTTGCAAGTATAAATGCAGAGTAACTTGATGGGTTACCACCTTTGTGGAACTGGAGATGACATAATACAGAGAAGTAAGGAGAACGTTGAATATAGGGGAGTCCCGGAAATGCCCAGGTATGGGGAAAAGGAAAGCGAGTTTACACAGAGTAATAGGAAAAATAACTAGAGAGTAATGAGAAGCGCGTTGAACACAGCATTACAGGGACAGGGTTAAATGCAGGGGAATGGAAAGGATTAAGTCCAGAGTGGGGAGGAATAAATGACGAACAATAGTGAGACCGATAATTTTAGTGCAATATGGAGAAAGTTGTATACAGAGTCAAGGTGAACGTGTGTCATGTGTGCGGTTTTAATATAGCAGGTGCAATAGAGAGTAATTGTGAGGAGTCTAAACGGAGAGTATTAGGAAAAGGACTCAAAAGAGAATAACAGGGTATTTGCTTAATACAAAGAAAGTGGGATGGGTAACGACAGGGAAATCGAGAAGAACAAATGCAGATAACGATGAGGTTGGGTAAAAAATAACAGTGGAGTCTAAGAAAAGACTAATAGGGAGAGGAGTAAATACAAGGTAGTGAATAGAGGGGGTGGAGTACTAATACAGGCTTAAATCCAGTGAGAGAGACAGAAAAAGTGGAAGAAAGAGTAATCGGGAGAGAAGTAAACACTGGGGAAGAGACTGAATGATATGCAGGATAATCGACATGATTAAAAATTTGTAGTAGACAAATGACGAAAGACACAGTAATAGAGAATAATAGGGTTTAGATAGAAAATAATTTATTCAGTGTGCACAATAATTTTCTGATTTAATATCTAATATGTACCGATGAGAGAAGGTACAAAACTTGGTAAGTAAGGCAGGGTAGGTGATAGAGTTGTTAGTGGGGGAGAACTTTGGGGTCAGCGATCATAATTAAATTAGTTTTAAAATAGTGAATGAAAAGAATAGACCAGATCTAAGAGTTCAAGTTCGAAATTGGAGGAAGGCTAATTTTAACAGTCTTAGACAAGAACTTTCAAAAGCTGATTGGGGGCAAATGTTTGCACGTAAAGGGGTGGCTGGAAAATGGGACGCCTTCAGATATGAGATAACGAGAGTCCAGAGACAGGGTATACACGTTAATGTGAAAGGAAAGACAGGTAGGTGAAAAGAATTTTGAATGACAAAAGAAATTGAGGGTTTGATTAAGAAAAAGAAGGAAGCATATGCCGGATATTGACAAGATAGATCGAATGAATGCTCAGACGAGCATAACGGCAATGGGAGTATACTTAAGAAGGAAATCATGAGTGAAAAAGAGGTACCTGAAATAGCTTTGGCAAATAGAGTTAAGGAGAATCTAAAGGGTTGTTTACAAATACATTAAGGACAAAAGGGTAACTAGGGAGAGAATAGGGCACCTTAAAGATCAGCAGGGCCGCCTTTGTGTGGAGCCGCAGGAGATGGTGGTGATACTAAACCTGTATTTTGCATCAGTATTTACTGTGGAAAAGGACATGAAAGATATAGAATTTTGGGAAATAGATGTTGACGTCTTGAAAAATGTTTATATGACAGAGCAGAAAGAGCTGGATGTCTTGAAACGCATAATAGTGCATAAATGCCCAGGACCTGACCAGGTGTAACCTCGATCAATGTGGGAAGCTAGAAAAGTGATTGCTGGGCCCGTTGCTGTGTCATTGAATCATTGATAGTCACAAGTCAGGTGTACGAACACTAGAAGTTGGCTAACGTGGTGCCAATGTTTCAGATGGATGGTAAGGGCAGACCACGAAACTATAGATCGTGTGTCATTGGTGGAAAAGTTGTTGGAGGGAATTCTAAGGGACAGGATGGACATGTATTTCGAAAGGTAAAAGCTGATTAGGGGGAGTTAACATGGCTTTGTGCGTGGGAAATCAAGTCTCACAAACTTGATTGAGTTCCTTTTAAACAAGTAACAAAGAGGGATGATGAGGGCAGAACGGTGGAGTTGATCTATATGGACTTCAGTTAGGCTTTAGACAAGGTTCCCCATGGCAAACGGATTAATAAGGTTAGATCACCCTCACACATTCCCTTTCCCGCGAGCCTTCTTTTTCAATCGATCAGTGTGGACTGACGTAATGCCCACGTCTTGTACTCACATGAGAGGAGAAGAATGGTCGTCTGCTGTTTCCCCTTTGTCATCTCAAAATGAATTTAATTCCCTTCTCCAATTCCTCTGTTATCATTTGAAGGAGCGGTTTTCCTTTAATACATTCGGGGATGAGGGCGTTGCTGGCTCGCACCAGCATTAATTGCCATCCCTAATTGCCTAGAGGGCAGTGACGTTGCAACCACGTTGTTGTGAGTCTGGAGTGTACATGTAGTACTGTATTGGGAAGGACAGCAGTTTCCCTCTCCAAAGGGTATGACTGACCGGCAATCGGTCATCATGAGCCTCTTTAATTCTCGACTATTGTTGAATAGACATACCGCCATCTGCTGTGTCTGGGTTCCCAGAACATTAACTGGGTCTCTGGGTTAACCGTCGAGTGATAAATCCACTAGGCCATCTCCTACATCTGCTGAATGGCCTTCTCCGATGTAACAGGCTGGAGACAGGGCTGAGTAAATCCCAACTAGCTGTGAACGCTGGAGATAAGCAACGAAAACAGAAATTGATGTCTATTCAATCAATTCATTTTCCGCATCAATCACCTCCCTCATCCCAGTCTGACATCTTGACAACAACATGCGTCGATTGACTCCATTAGATCCCCCACCAATCCTGGGAACGATTCCCAAAAACTTCTTCTGTCAGGCAGAAGGGACAGAAGCCTGAACACACACACACACACAGACACACACACACACACACACACACACACACACAAACACACACACACACACACACACACACACAAAAACACACACACACACACACACACACACACCAGTTCCAGGAACAGCTTCTGCAGAGCCGTTATAAAAATATTGAAGCGACTCTCTTGACTCAAGTAATGCTGACCTTTCTTACACGGATCTCTCTTCTACGCCCTGTGCAATGTGACTTGTATACCTCGCTTTAATTATTTCTCGTTCAGCACATAATTGCTGCGTATCATCGGCCCGTACCGCTCATAAATAAAGTGTTTCACAGCACTTCGGTACATGGGACAATAAATTAAACAAATTGAATAAAATCAAACTCATCCGTGCCCGTTAGATATCCTAAATTGTGCCAATTGTCCCAAATCCATCGATAACCTTCCTAGTCATTACCATATCGAAAATTCCCTCAGGAGAACGCGAACTATACAGCAGAAATCATGGGGAGCGGAGTTCATAGAACCTTCACTGACATTTTGTTCTTTGCATTATTTCGACTGACAGAGCGACCATTTTATGCCAGTCGATTTGAAACGAAGCGCACAGACAGTAATGCCTCTCAGGTAATCGTCTCCTCTATCACGGAGGCATAAGACGACAGCAGACACGAAAGTCTGTACCAGCAGTTATCTCTGGAGGACTCACCAAGGCCCTGAAGTCCTGAGGAAAGAACAAAGCTTCCAGAAGCGATGGCTTATCACTTGCGTGGTTTTAACCCCGTGGCACGTGACTGACCTGGGCATTCTGGAAGTGGACAACAGTACACTTCGAACAGGTAGCCTTTGTGAATCCAACAGGAAAGTTATCATCCCTCTAATTTACAATTAGAAGAGGCACTGGGAGGACTGATGACCGGTTTCACTGCAAAATTCAATTTACACAATCCTGACTGAGATCATCGCCAAGTAGGTCAGGTCTGCTGTGGAATGAATGACTCACCCCGTCCAAACCTGTTCTGTGCTGGGCAGAACAATCTCTCAGAGTCTCTCACTCCTCAGCGATGAAATTGTCTCTGTGTGTGACAGTGAGGTTGGAAACCTGCCTTACCTGCCTAACCAGGAAAAGGTAATTTCCAGCAAATTGCCCACCAACACGTGGGGCGTACTTTCCAAAATGGCTTTGGGAATGATACCTGCAATTGGATTGACTTTCTCTGCACCAACAGCGTTAGTGCGTCTGAGTAAATGGGTGGGAATCAGAAAGCTTCCCGAACAGTCGTGGAATCAGGCAGCGCCGCCCATTGTCACCTTTACTATTTTATTATTGTCTGAAAGGTGACTGAATTAGTGTTGCGATTCATTGAGATGTTTCATACTTTTTAGTCATTACCTGTCCACTGAGAACTCATTCCACGTTTGCCCATTTATGCATCAATTCCTTGTTGTTCTTCTTTGTTAGCTTCGTGGATCTGAGTTTCAAATTCAATTTATTCCTTCTCCAACTTAATAAACAATTTGAGCATTTTATGGTCATTCTTCCCAAATACAGTAATATTGCGACATAATGCTATCTCTTTGTGTTCGTAATTTTGGGAAATATATAACATGTTGCTGCATGCTTACATCTGTGCTCCTGTGTGAATCCAATGTTGTGAGCTGCAATAAATTAGTCCTTTCAATGTGCATTCTGGCTTTAGGTTCTTGGGCGGTTGTGAACTGTTCAAAATATCAATGCATTCTTTCTGTCTGTTTCAGAAAAAATAACTCGCAAATCATCATAAAGACAAATTTTTAAAAAGTCTTTCTATAGTAAATTTGTTACTTAACCCATATGTTACTGAGCATCTCCTGAAAATTAAAAATAACGTGCTGGGAATAACTCTGTCCCTAAACCTGTGAGGCACGGTAGGGAAATGTTTGATCCTGAAGACTAGGTTTCAGACGCACAGGATCTTAGGCGATCCAGAATGTGCTTCTGCTGCTTTTCTCTTTCACTCACAGATTGTCTACTTCCCGTGGACAGATTCATTTCCCTCCTATATGAGATTAATCCCAGACTCCGAATCCTGTGACATGTCTGCTTAAATATTCCCCAACAACAGTCGCAAGTCTCCCAACCTGGGTAGTAATCCCCATCCAATTAAAACAAAACAATCACAAAGTATTCAGATTGCCGTAGCCTGGGACACATTTCCAATGACTAAGATGCCCGAAATCCTTCCTCATGGAACAAATGTTTCCAGCCACACGTTTTTCACTCAGACTCACCCATGGAATAGTTTTTCAATTTCTTTCCCGACTTTTACTTCCCACTTTCAGAAACTGATTTCTTTCCCCCTTGTAATGATTGTCATGAAGTCGGGTAGCTGGATTATACTGGACATGAAATCCCTGAATGGGGCCATTACTCTGTGTCAGTCAGGGAAACCAGGTTGATTCTAAAGGGTAAATGTCAGGGATACTGAGATGCTGAGTACCTGACTCAGTGACAGGCTTACGTCAAAGGGGCAGCCTTTGTAAATAAAAAGTGAATAATGGCAGGATGCAAGTTTCTGAAGGGTTGGCACCAATGTGGACGAGGACATCCTCATTTCCCCACTTTCCCTCACCCTGCCCACTCACAGTCGATCTCACCCCAAAAACGTGTGATGTTCTTGACCCTCGGCACTTTTGAGGCAATATTTCATCCTGGACTCTTTCAAGTCAGGGTGTATGATTCTGGAAGAGTTAATCAATTTAGCTGTCAACACTGCTGAAACGTGATGCTAAAACTGCAGCAACTGAATTTGTAATTGGGAAAAAACAAAAAAAAACAAGTTTTGAGTCCATGTCTATTTGAGTGCAACATCTATTGACCAGAATGATAACTGAACAGCAAGGGTTCAATATGATGGACAGAAATGACGCAAACCCAGGGTGAAATTCCTCAAATTTAGAAGGGTCTCAGGGAAGTAACGTTTTCAAGAGAATAATACAAACTACTAGCACTGGATGGAATGGAAGGTTTCCTGTTGCCTCTGAATTTACTACTGGGATAAGCATCCAAAACTCATTGGTGGTCTGAAATCTTTCCAAGACTAAAATGGTTGAATAATTCTTCACATTTCTCGACATTACATTGCACAGACTATTTTTGTGCTCATTCACTCACTGAACCTGTCCTTCCCTTTCTCAGACTTCGTCGCTCCTCCTTTAGTGTCCACCTAACATTGTGCTATCAACAACTTAACATATGATCCTATCACCTCAGTCATGGATACAGATTATAAATAGCCGTGACACGAGGAATGATAATTGTGGTCCTCACTAATATTAGCCGAAGAACATGAATATGACAGATTTATTCCTGCTCTCTGTTTTCCGTCCTTTATCAGTCCTCACAGCAAGCCCCATCTTCCCATCACTGCAGGGCTCTTTGACAACATTGACCCCTTCTCAAACATTTCCACATTTTGAAATTTCTGTTCCCTTGAGTGTGCAAATCTCTCCCCAGCCTCATTCCTCCATCTCGCTTAAAACTGTTGCAATTCACCATCAGTAAGATGTTTGAAGTTTCTTCTCTGTACATGCTCAGTACACTGCAGAGAGGAGAGAATGACTCAGGCCCATGTGTTTCTGTACAGATCAGGTGTGTCTCAGAGTCAGCTCTGCAAAACGTCCAGGCCATTCTTATCCCAGTAGAAGGATCTGTATTAATTGGAGTTTGCATCGCCTTTGAGGGCAATTTTCTGTGCTTAATTTACTGATTTCAATTATTGCCTGCACTGGAGGAGTGATACTTGATTCTGAGCTGAATCTGTGGAGGGTCTGGAATTCAATCACCATGTTTGATTATTTAAAACGTACAAACTATCATCCCTTCACAGAGCAGCTCCTGATAACCAGGGAATCCACATTCCAATGTTGAGGAGAACATTTCTCAGAGAGACACTCAACAATCGGAATTTAATTTGCAAATGGTCAAAGGCAAGGGAAGGATGACATTGCATTAAAATGAGATTTCAGTGTTCAACAGATGGTGTTGTGGTGTCAATGCTGGTGAACAGGTTAGCACAGTGGCTCAGTGCTTGGCTCTGCTGCCTCACCGGGACAGTGGGTGGGTCCGGGTGGGATAGTCTTTGCATGGTCGGTGTGGACTCGATGGGCACATTGTCCTACTTCCACATTGTAAGGATTCTATGAATTTCTTCAATATGCATTTTCCAATGTTTGCTATCGACCATTTGAGATTTGCATCATCCAATAAAGATCAGTTCTAAAAATGTTGTGCGAGAACTGGGAGTTAACTCACCGCTGTCACCTGTTTGTTCAATTTTGTAAATAAACTGATTGAACCATATTGTAATGTAACAGTCCCCCAGACGATGCCAGCAGACATAAGTGAAAGGCTTTGAGACTTTATCACCTTGGCATTGAGTACAGAGAAATTGACATCACACAGTGATTGATGAAGAAAATGACGTTTTCAGTTTATGTTGTGTGAAAAATATTTGTCACGACCCGTCCGTTTGTAACAATTCCTCGTAAGTGTCTTGCACCTTTCAATTTGTGTGAACTTGTCTGAGGATTCTCTGCGGGTTCACTCTGCCACTGATATTGTTAAATGGGCATATTGTGCCCAAAATTCAGACAGTGGCAGACGATCAGTAATCTAGTTTCAGATTACAGGGACCCCGTGGAATCCACATCATCTCAGATTCCACAGGAATTGCCTGGAAAAGTATTCCTCTCTTCTGGGAACCATCCAGAAATCTCCATTTCAATCAGAGACTATGAAGATTTTCGGTGTAAGTGATGAAATGAATCACTTCGTGAAAATATAAGCCGTAAAGTCTGCAAAACCAGTTGGTTGCACGTTGTTCTGGTTTGTTGAATGAAGAAGCAGTAGGCTTCTCTGTGCATCTGAAGTTGAAGTTATTTCTCCAATAACATAAATTTGTTTTAAAAGTTTGTTTTGACTTTCGGCTAAATGGCTTTGTGCGTGAGTGAACCTGTATTTAATTTTGATGATTGCAACCCAGCATGTTATTAATGGAGCCTGAAATATTTGTTGGAGAGTTCTGAAATAAGCGATGGTGGAAGAAACACTTAACTGCAAAAGATTTGTTTTCACTGACATCATTATTGTCATTTCTTTTAGTTCCAGTCAGACCCTGGAAATGATTGGATGTGTAGATTTATGCTCATGCGAAGGAAATGAGAGTTTTAGTAAATTACATTACTTTCAAATGAACATGTTATGTTGGTTCCAGACAGAAGTGTTGGGACAGGAAAAATCTCTGAAGAGATTACTGAAACCTGAGTACATTGACACACAGCTATGTAGTTGCTCCATAAAGGAATTCACTGTGGTTCCAGTTTACAAGTGACAGTCGCAAGCATTTAACCAATTGATACTAACAGGGATTCTGGTGTGAATATTATGTGAGGGTTGTTTCTTTGTATCAACTCTGGAAGTCGTGATTTGCATAATATGTAAGTCATGTCCTTTTGTTTCATTAATATATTGTTTTGAAGTTAATGAGAGTTGTACATTTACTGTGTGTTCATTGCCTTTGAATCTGCATAACAAGTACGTAGTTTGGTTTATTGTATTTTATCGGGGTAAAAACAAGGACAGCAGATACTGGAAAGCAGAATCTAGATTAGAGTGGTGCTGGAAAAGCACAGCAGGTCAGGCAGCATCCGAGGAGCAGGAAAATCGACGTTTTGGGCAAAATCCCAAAGATGTGACTTAGGCTTGGACAGGACTGGAAGCTTAATGTTGCAGAATACAAAGGCTGTTGGTGGGAAAGAAAGAAAGGGGGAGCAAGAAAAGAGGAGAAGTTGTGTATTTGATAAGGGATGGCATAACGTCTGTACTTACAGGATGTTCCTCGGAATATGTACAGGGAAGTCGTTTGGGTTGAACCGAGAAATAAGAAAGGAATGATCACCTTATTAGGATTGTGTTATGAACCCATCCCCACAACCAGCGGGAATTTGAGGAGAAACTTTGTAAGGAGACCTCTGATCTGTGTAAGAACAATAGAGTGGGAATGGGTCGGAATTTTAACTTTCCAAACATAGACTGAGACGTCCATAGTTTGAAGGGATTAGATGGAGAGGAATTTGGTAAGTGTGTACACGAACATTTCCTGACTCTGTATGTGGATGGGCCTACTAGAGAACGCACAAGACATGATCGACTCGTAGCAAATAAGGCAGGGCAAGTGACTGAGGTGTGAGATGGGGTGCACTTTGGAACCACCGATCATAATTCTCTTAGTTTTAGTACACTGATGGAAAAGCATCGACCGGATCTGAAAGGTCAAATTGCATAAGAGCCAATTTTTATGGTTACGTGCAAGAACATTCAAACGTTGACTGGGGACAGATGTTCTCAGGAAAATGGACTGTGGAGAATGGGAAATCTTAAAAATGAGACAACGAGAGTCCAGAGACAGTATCTTCCTGTTCAGATGAAAGGCAAGGCTGGTAAGTGTAGGGAATGCTGAATGAAGAGAGAATTTGATGTTTTGGTAAGAGAAAGAAGGACACATATGTCAGATATAGATCGCAGAGATCGCGTGAATATTTAAAAACGTGTAAAGGTGTATACTTCTGATGGAAATCAGGAGGTCAAAAAGGGAACATGACATGGCGTTGGCAAATCGGTTTAAGTAGAAACCAATGGGGTCTCACAAATACAAAAAGTACAAAAGCCAAAGAGAAAATAGGACTCTTCAAAGATCAGCAAGGCAGCAAGGAAATGCTGGGGAATTAATTGAGTATTTTTGCATCATTATTTACTGTGGAGAAAAACATGGAAGGTACAGAATGTGGGGAAATAGATGGTGATTTCTTGAAAAGTATCCAGATTGCAGAAGAGGCGGCGCTGGATGTCTTAAGACGTGTAAAGGTGGATAAACCCCAAGGACCTGATCAGGTGAACCCAATAACTCTTTGGGAAGCCAGGAAAGTGATTGCTGGGCCTCTTGCTGAGATATTTGTATAATCGATCGTCACAGGTGAGATGCCGGAAGATTGGAGTTTGACGAACGTGGTGCCACTGTTTCAGAAAGGTTTTAAGGAAAATCCAGGGATCGATAGACTGTTGTACTTGAGATTGGTGGTGTGCAGGTTGTTGGATGGAATCCACAGGGAGAGGATTTACATGTATTTTAATTGACAATGACTGATTAAAGACAGTCAACATGGCCTTGTGCAAAGGAAAATATATCTCACGAACTTGATTCTGTTTTTTTGAAGAAGTTACGAAGCGGATTGATGACACAGAACGGCGAATTTGATCTATATGGACTTCTGGAACGCATTCAATCACTTTCCTCCTGGTAGAGTAGTTAGCAAAGTTATATTACGTTGAACTAATGGAGACCCAACCTTTTGAACAGAAGTCCCTTTAAGGTAGAAGACAGAATGTGGTAGTGAAGGGTTGCTTTTCAGTTTGGAGGCCTGTGACCAGTGGTGTGCTGCAAGGATCGTTGCTGAATCCACGGCGTATCCTCATTCATATATATGATTTGGACCTGAACATTGGAGATCCAGTTGGTCAGTTTGCAGATGGCACCAAAACTAGAGTTGGAGTGGTCAGCGAATAAATATTCCTCAGTGTACACTGGGTCATGATCAGATGTGATAATTGGTTGAAGAGTGGCAGATAGAGATTAATTCAGATGAATGTGAGATGGTACATTTTAGAAAGCCAACTTAGAGCAGGACAAATAGAGTTAATGGTAATGTTCTGGAGAACGTTGCTGAAAGAGGGAGTTTAAAGAGAGTTTAAGGATTACTGTGGATTATGTCTGCCATAAATGCTTTTGGATGCGAATCTTAGCAATTCGAGTGGATCGGTAGGAGAGACAGCTGGAAGTGATGAGGAATTTGCAACAGCAACAGTATGTGATGGATGGCAGTTAGAGAAAGGGGGCAAGTCTCAGATACATTCACATAGATGGACTAACTCCAGGAAGGGAAAGAGAGATAGGCAGCTAGAGCAGGAGTCTTTTGTGGATATACCCATTTCAAACAGGTATGCTGTTTTGGAAAATGTAGGGGGTGATGGATTCTCAGGGGAACGAAGCACCAATATGCAAAGTTTCTTGTATTGATCCTAGCTCTAATGCAACGAGGGGTACGTCGGATACGAAGAGATTAATTGTGTTAGGGGATTCTGTAGTCAGAGCTACAGACAGACTTTTCTGTGGGCAGCAGAGAAAAAAACACACAGGATCAAGGGTGTCTCAGAGAGAGTGCAGAATGTTCTCACTGGGGTGAGGGGCCAGCAGGAGGTCATTGTCCATGTTGGAACCAACGAAATTGGAAGGGAACAGGTTGAGTCTCTGAAGGGAGATTACAGAGAGTTAGCTAGTAATTTAAAAAGGAGGTCTTCAAGGGTATTAATATCTGGATTACTCCCAGTGCTACGAGCTAGTGCGGGCAGGAATAGGGCGATAGGGCAAACGAATGCATGACGGAGAAGCTGGTGTACGGGAGAAGGATTCACGTTTTTGGATCATTGGAATCTCTTTTGGGATAGAAGGTACCTGTCAAAGAAGGACGGATTGCACCTAAATTGGAAGGGGACTAATATACTGGCAGGGAAATTTGCAAGAACTGCTTGGATTAAAACTAGCAAGATATGGGCGGGGGAGGGCGGTGGAGTGGGTGGCGGTTGGGGGTGGGTGAGGGGTGGGACCCAGGGAGATAGAGAGGAAAGTGATCGATGTGAAACGGTTACAGGTAAGAACAGAAGTGAGTCAAACAGTCAGGGCAGACAGGGAAAAGGTAGGACTAATAAATTAAACTGCATTTATTTCAATGCAAGCGGCCGAATAGGGAAAGCAGATGAACTCAGGGCATGGTTAGAAGCATGGGACTGGAATATCATAGCAATTACAGAAACATGGCTCAGCGAGGGTCAGGATTGGCAGCTGAATGTTCCAGGATACAAATGCTACAGAAAGGATAGAAAGGATGGCAAAAGAGGAAGGAGAGTGGCATTTTTGATAAGGGATAGCATGACAGCTGTGCAAATGGAGGATATTCTTGGAAATGCATCCAGGCAAGTTATTAGAGTGGAATTGAGAAATAAGAAAGGGATGATCACCTTATTGGGATTGTATTATAGACTCTGCAATATTCAGAGGGAAATTGGGAAACAAACTTGTAAGGAGATCTCAGCTGTCTTCAAGAAGAATAGGGTAGTTAGGGTAGGGAATTTTTACTTACCAAACATCTACTGGGACGACCATAGATTTCAAGGATTAGGTGGAGAGGAATGTCTTAATTGTGTACAGGACAATTTTTTGATTCAGTATGTGGATGTACCTCCGATAGAAGGTGCATAACTTGACATTTCCTTGGGAAAGAAGGCAGAGCAATGAGTGAGGTGTCAGTGGGCGAGCACTTTGGGGCCAGCGACCATAATTCTATTTGTTTATAAATAGTGATGGAAAAGGATAGACCAGATCGAAAAGTTGAAGTTCTAAATTGGAGAAAGGCCAATTCTGACGGTATTAAGCAAGAACTTTCAGAACCTGATTGGAGGCAGTTGTTCACAGGTAAAGGGACAGATGGAAAATGGGAAGCCTTTCAGAAATGAGATAACAAGAATCTGGAGAAAGTATATTCCTGTCAGGGTGAAAGGGAAGGCTGGTAGGTATAGGGAGTGCTGGATGACAAAAAAATTGAGGGCTTGGTTAAGAAAAAGAAGGAAGCATATGTCAGGTACACACAGGAAAGATCGAGTGAATCCTTCGAAGGATAGTATAAAGAAAGTAGGAGTATACTTAAGAGATTGCTTTGGCAAATACAATTAAGGAGAATCCAAATGGGTTTTACAAATACATAAAGGAGAATAGGGTACGTAGGGAGAGAAGTGGGCCCCTCAAAGATCAGCAAGGCGGCCTTCCTGTGGAGTCACAGAAAATGGTAGAGATACTAAATGAATTTTGCATCAGTGTTTACTGTGGAAGAGGATAAGGAAGATATAGACTGTCGGGAAATAGATGGTGATATCTTGTAAAATGTCCAGATTACAGAGGAGGAAGTGCTGGATGTCTTGAAACGGTTAAAAGTGGATACATCCCCAGGACCTGATCAGGTGTATCTGAGAACTCTGTGGGAAGCGAGAGAATTAATTGCCGGGCCCCTTGCTGAGATATTTGTATGATCGATAGTCACAGGTGAGGTGCCAGAAGACCGGAGGTTGGCAAACGTGTTGCCACTGTTGAAGAAGGGTGGTAAAGACAATCCAGGGAACTATAGTCAGCTGAGCCTGACCTTGGTGGTTGGCAAGTCGTTGGAGGGAATCCTGAGGGTCGGGATGTACATGTATTTGGAAAGGCAGGGACTGCTTCGTGACAGTCAACATGGCTTTGTGCGTGGGAAATCATGTCTCACAAACTTGATTGAGTTTTTTGAAGAAGTAACAAAGAAGATTGATAAGGGAAGAGGAGTCGATGAGCTCGATATGGACTTCAGTAGGGCGTTCGACAAGGTTCCCCATGGGAAACTGATAAGCAAGTTTCGATCTCGTGGAATACATGGGAAACAGCCATTTGGATACAGAACTGGCTCAAAGGTAGAAGACAGAGGGTGGTGGTGGAGTGTTGTTTCGTTAGACTGGAGGCCTGTGACCAGTGGAGTTCCACAACGATCGGTGCTGGGCCCTCTATTTTTGTCATTTACATAAATGATTTGGTGCGAGCTTAAGAGGTACAGTCAGTAAGTTTGCACTTGACACAAAAATTGCAGGTGTAGTGGACAGCGAAGAGGGTTACCTCAGATTAAAACAGGATCTGGACCAGATGGGCCAATGGGCTGAAAAGTGGCAGTTGAAGTTTAATTCAGTTAAATGCGAGTTGCTGCATTTTGGGAAAGCAAATCTTAGCAGGAATTATGCACTTAATGGTAAGTTCCGAGGAAGTGTTGCTGAACAGAGAGACCTTGGAATGCAGCTTCAGAGCTCCTTGAAAGTGGAGTCGCAGGTACATAGGTTAGTGAAGAAGGCGTTTGGTATGCTTTCCTTTGTTGGTCAGAGTATTGGGTGCAGGAGTTGGGAGGTCATGTTGCAGCTGTACAGGACATTGGTTAGGCCAGTGTTGGAATATTGCGTGCAATTCTGGTCTCCTTCCTGTCGGAAAGATGTTGTGAAACTTGAAAAGGTTCAGAAAAGATTTACAAGGTTGTTGCCAGGGTTGGAGGTTTTGAGCTATAGGGAGAGGCTGAACAGGCTGTGGCTGTTTTCCCTGGAGCATTGGAGTCTGAGGGGTGACCTTATAGAGGTTCACAAAATTATGAGGGGCATGGAAAGGATAAATTGGCAAAGTGTTTTCCTTGGAGTCGGGGAGTCCAAAACTAGAGGGCATAGGTTTTGCATGAGAGGGGAAAGGTATATAAGAGACCGAAGGGGCGACTTTTTCACGAGATTGTGGTAACTGTTTGGAATGAACTGCCAGAGGATGTGGTGGAGGCTGGTACAGTTGCAACAGTTAAGAGGCATTTGGATGGTATATGAATAGGAAGGGTTTGGAGGGATATGGGCTGGATGCTGAGAGGTGGGATCTCTGGTCGACATGGACGGGTTGAACCGAAGGGTCTGTTTCCATGCTGAACATATCTTTGACTCGATGACTCAAAGAGATTTTGGAGTGCAGGTTCATTGATCCTTGAAAGTGATGTCTCAGTTAGCTGGGCTGGTGAAGAAGACAGTTAGTATAGTTTCCTTGATTGGTCAGAGCACTGAGTATTGCAATCGAGAGATCATGTTGTGTCTGGACAGGACTTTGTTTCGTCCACTTTTAGAATATAGTGTGCATTTCAGGTCTTCCTCCAAAAGGGAGGCTGTCTTGAAACTTGCAACAGTTCGATAAAGATGCATTAGGATGTTGCCAGGATTGGAGTATTTGAGCTACGCGGAGATGCTGAAGAGGTTGCGGTTGTTTTCCCTGGAGTGTCGGAGGCTGAGTGGTGACGTATAGATGTTTACAAAACCATAAGGAGCATGGCCAAGGTAAGTAGTAAAGTTCTTTTCCATGGGTTTTAGGAGTCCAAAACTCGAGCGGATAGGTTTAGGGTGAAAGGGGAAAAACTAAAAGGGACCTAAGGGGTAACCTTTTCATGCAAAGGTTGGTGCATGTGTGGAATGAGCTGCTAGACGATATGACGGTGGCTGGTACAGTTACATTTAAAAGTAATCTGGATGGGTAAACGTTTAGAAAGATTTTAGACAGATGTTGGGACAGATGAGACAAGAGTAATTTAGGATATATGGACTGTATGATCAATTTGGTCTAAAGGGCCGGTTTCTGTGCTGTACATCTTTATGACTCTAACTATGCCTGGTAAGTGTATAGCAGTTTACCAAATGTTCCATTTTTAGGTGAATAACACCACTTTCAATCACAATTCTCTGTTAGAAATAAATCCTTATGTTTTTGGTTGAAATGATAGGGTCTTGCGTGTGCAGAAACATGCGATGATGTTTTGAGTTCAATGATCCATGTTAAATGAAAATGCTCTGATTAACAGTGATTCCATTAACTCTGTTTCTCTCCCCACAGATTCTGCCATACCTGTTGTGTTTTGCCTGTTGTATCTCATTCAGTTTCATGTTTTCAGCATTAAAATCCCTTTCATTTATTGCATTAAAATGCTTCACTTCCCAATCTTCCCCCAGAAGTAATTCTTAGAATAATAAAATCCAACGATACCGAAGAGGTGCTTCGTGCCACTCAGTTTGTGCTATAAAATCGACACGAAATCTTATACCCGCCCCAGCTTCGAGCACTATGCGCGTAGTCTCAAATAAAATGACGCTTCAAGTGTTCATACAAGTAGTTTTTAAAGTTTGTGAGGATTCCTGCTTTACCACCCTCCAGGGAATGAATTACCACACTCTCACCATTCTCTGGGTGAGAACACCTTGCAAAGACTTCCTCTAAACATTTTCCCTTTCATCTTAAAAAAGATGCCCTCTACCATCTGTTGATTGCCTGCCCACAAGTAGTCAAACATAGGATAGAGCTGTTTCAAACAATGTGTCAGGCCATTGAAGATGTCATATTCACACTCGATATCTGAACACTTCCAGCAGGCCCAGTTAGGTGCTGAGATCTTCTATTGCTCTCTGAACCGACGCAGAGAATGCTTGAACATTAATTTCTGATTTGCAGTTTACCTCCTGTGTCTTTCAGTTAATTTGCTGGCGACTTTGGTTCTCGCATGGGAAAAATGCGGCCTCTCCAACTGCACAATGCGTTGGCCATGGCAACATCGGATCTCCTGTTCATTCTCACTGAGATCATTCTGTGGCAATTCAAATACATTTACTACCCAGGATCTTTCCTGAACATGACTCCTGTGTGCAGTGCTGTCTATGCCTTACCTCGAGCAGCAACAGACTGCTCCGTCTGGTTCACTGTCCTTTTTTCCTTTGAACTTTTCGTGGCCATTTCCTGTCTGAAACTGAAGAGAAAATATTGGACAGAGAAAGCCTTGGCTGTGGCTCTCTCTGCAACCAGCATTCTACTCTGTTCAAAAAACATTCCCTATTATTTTCGGTTTCAACCTGGAAGGATAATTAACAATGTTCAGTGGTATTGTCGAACAAAGTCAAGTTATTTTACTGATCCCAAGTGGCTGGAGTTTAAGTGTTAAAATATCATTTTGATGGCTTTAATCCCATCCGTGTTAATTCTGTGGATGAATACTCTCACGGTGACACACATTTTAGTGGCCAGTCGAGTACGCAAGAGCCAGATGGGTCAGAGGAAGGGAGACAGTCACAAAGGTGCAGAGATGGAGAGCTGGAGGATGTCGGTAATTTCCCTCTCCACCATATCCATCAGCTTCATACTTCTGTCACTCATGCACGGTGCAAATGTCGTGTTCAATATCATTAAAGGAGGGAATTATTGGAGGTATAGTCCTGTCATCAGTGTTCCATACACTGGAGAAATGATGAAGGATTTCAGCTGCAGCACGAACACTTTATTTTATGCAGCGATTCTGCTCAAGTTCAGTGCGAAGTTCAGGAATGCAGTGCACCAACTGGTCATGTAGATTCATCAGTTCATAAATTAGCAAAACAACTGAGAGAGCTCCAGTGGCAGCCGCAGTGTTCCCAGTGCAGGAATTGCAGATGTTCGGCCAGGATTCCATCAGCACAAGCACATGGATTTGAGTATAACACCCAGTGTTGGATGGGGAGGGCAGTAACAGGATGGATCACCATTCACCATGCTCAGGAGCATGCTACTATCCTTGATTAACTGACGGATTGACACACACTGGGGAAAACAATGAGCAGCAAGAGGCTATTCAGCCCTTCGTGTCAGATTGCCCTGCCAGCCCAGAAAATCGTGATTGATGCAATTGTACCATCAATCCCGCATTTCCCTCTACACCTGAACACCTCTCCCACATCATTCCTCAAAACATTTGCAATAATTTATCTGCATTCCCTTTCAATGCTAGTGAAGGTTATGACAAAGGGACAGCAGGTAATAGGGGAAAAGGTAACTATCTGGGGCAGGGGAGGATGGAAAGAGGCTGCAAGAGTGATTCTAAATGATGGAAAGGCTGTGAGTGATGGGTTCAGCTGGAACATTGAGTGTTCACGGACAGTCCTGTGGATGAGTGTGAAAGACTGCGGCAGGAGGGGGTTTCTGAATTTTCCTTGCAGGGGTGGAGGGGGGAGGGACAGAAACAGTCCCTCCTGCACCATGATAATTGTCAGCGCCTCTCTGTTCAGCTCACAATAAACACTTTATTTCAACAAGGGAAATGTTCAGGGTACTGGTGATCTCCTCATCTGAATGGGATGTTGTTCCGTGCACATTTGTATTTGAGTGTGTTTATTGCGTCCCCCTTTTTTCTACTTCATTCATAAGGCTATTTCAGACTCTCCTTCTCTGCCTCTTTCTGTCTGTCTTTGTCTGTTCCTCTCTTCCTCTCTGGCACTGTGCCCCATCTCTCATCTTCATGCTCTCCCTCTCTCTCTGTCTCACTCTGTCTGTGTCCATGCCTGCATCGTTCTCTCTCTGTCTCTTTCTCTTTACCTGTCTGCCGGTCTGTCAGTCTTTCTGGTTGAGGGTGTCTGTGTATCTCTCTGTGTGGTGCGGAGGGGGCTTCATTGCCTTTATGGCGATCTCCATGTGTGTATGTGTGTGTGTGGGGGGGCGGGAGGTGAGATGGCTTTTTTGCCTTTGTGGGAATCTCCCTGTTTGTGGGCCGGAGCGGTTTTTATTGCATTTATGGCGATCACCCTGCGTGTTGTGGACGGGCAGGGGACTTCTTTGTCTTTGTGGGGATCACTCTGTGTGTGTGGGGAGGGAGGTGGCTTCATTGCCTTTGTGGGGATTTCCTTGTGTGTGTGGTAGGGGGCTTCATTGCCTTTGTGGGGATCTGTGTGTGTGTGTGTGTGTGTGTGTATGTTCCTCAGTAATTGTCCTTGAATATGTCCCTGAGTGTGACACATTATGACTGTCTTTATGAATGTTAGTGTGGCTTTCCCTTTGTTTGTGTTGGTAAGTATTTCGATTCATGTGTGCATGTGTTTGGGATTGTTATTCAGTCTGTCTGAGATCGTTTCTGTGAAGGTGGGCGTTTTTATGTTGGCGTATGTTACTGTACCTCTGTGATTGCGTATCTGTCTGTGTTTTGCACATGTGCATCTGTTGTGTTTGTGCCTGTGTGTATGCTGTTTGTGGGATTGCATTTCAATGACGATGTGGTTTTGCTTGTGTGTTTTCTGTGATACGATATGTGTGTGTCTCTGAGTGTCATTATATTAATGTGGGATTGGGAAGTGTGTTTTTGCCTGGCTGTGCTCTTGTTTAAGCAGGTGAGTATGTTGTTCAAACTGTTTTCGGCTGTCTGTCCGTGTGTCACGATATTTCTGTGCCCCCAAAAGGATCTCTCTGTGTTTGTTTCTGTGTGTCACTCTGTCTATATCCAATTGTGGCGATGGTTCTGTAACTGTGTTCGAATGTGTTTTTGAGTATGTACAAGAAGTTGCTGTCATTCTTGCAGGTTGGTGTGTAATGTCTCTTAATCTGAGTTTGTTAATGTAAGTGTGTGGAGATGTGAGTGTGATTCTGAGTCTGCATTCCTATATCTCAGTATGACTGTATTTCCTTGTGTGTGGACATGTGTGCATTCTGACCATACGTGGGTGTGTTCCTATCTGTCTTAGTATGCCTGTTTTCATGTATTTGAGTGTGTGGGCACGTGCGCGCGTGAATGCTCAAGCCTATGTGAGGAGCTTTTCCCCATTCAGGACACTGATTGTTTTCCGATGTATGTTGTAAGGGTATATTTCTTCACTCTTTGGAAAGGAGTGTTCTCACATTTCAGTTGGACTGTGTTATTGTGCATGTGTGCATGTTTGTGAGTTGAATGTGCGCACGTGTATGTGTTTTTATTTGTCAGTAAGTCCCTGTATCATACTTTGCATTTCTGTGTGCTGGTGTGCTTCTGTTTGCATGTGCACATGTGTATGTGATGGTGTGGGCGTGTATCTGTGTCCCTCTGGGTGTGGTTCTGTATCTGTCTGATCATGAGACTTCCTCCCCTGAAAAAGGACACGTGAATTCTTCAGCAGGTCATGGTGCACAGATTGCTCTCAATGGTGCATTTCGGCAACCTGGGAAATATCTAGGTATCAGTATCTGTACCTTCTGCACCCTGTTTGCGGAACTGTTACGTCAGTTCAAGGACCTAAGACTAATGAAAAAAAAAGACAGGGAAATATTCAATGAAAGGCAGGATTCCAGTTGTTTCTTCCATGTTTGAACCAAGGATGCAATACATACACTGTTTTCATGTTGGAGCTGTTTGCGTCTGTCCATAAATGTTGTTATAGACTGGATCATTCCACCATACAATGTATCAGCTGAATAGGGCCATTTAGCCCATTGAGACTGCTCTGTCAATTGATCATGAAAAATTTGTTTCTCAATTCTATTTTCCGGCCTTCTCCACACTACTTTTGATTTCCCTATGAACCAGGAACCCAGCTTTCACTGTTTTTAATGCAATTATTCTGCACCAGACCCTCTAAAAGCATTTTAAGATGGAAGCCCAGACCCGAACGTTTCTATTTGTTTTGTGCTTGTGTAAAGTGGATATTCCAGGACTGATGGAGCAGGTAAACATTCATCGGTTTAAGTGAAGCAAAGTTTATATACAGAGCATCGAATGAAACACATACAAAAGAGAACAGAAGAATGCATAACTTCACCCATCCGAAAACTCAACAGACTGTACCAAGTTAATGATTGTTCAAAATTCCTCCCACAACATCCATAAGCACCCAATGTCAAAACAGGTAAAATCAAACACAGGGTCTTGCAGAAGAGAGTTCAGAGAGAGATCAGCATGGAACAACTTCTTCCTTGTCGCTGTTCCTTTTACCAGCAGTTTAAAAATCTGACAACTTGCAAACACCAACCGAATTTAAACCAAACCAGAGTTAATCAAAGTTGGGAGAATTGGCCACACTCCTTTCATTGCAGATGGTTTTATATTTGAAAGCCTTTTTGCCTGAAACAGTTTCTGTTAGCTATCATGAAATTGGCTCTGCAATCCATCCAAACTCAACATCCAAGAACGATTGCATTTACAAACACACGAAAAAAAAACCAGTGACACACAACCTTGGTAAAGGGGCAGTATCATCACGCACTCAATGCTTTGAACTCCACAACACTCTGAAGCAATGATTTCCACCGATGAAGCACACTTTGCCTGAAGAAATTAATTCTTGTCTCAGTTCCAAATGTCGCTCCTTTATTCTGAAGCTATGTTCTCTGGTCGTAGTCTCTACGACATGTAGAAACACCTCACAACCAGGTGCTGAAATAGAAGGACTGCTTATGAAAGAAGTACAATGCTGGTCTGAGGCTGTGAATGACAGTCTCTAGGGCTGTTTGTAATTGGTGGACTGGGCCATGTTAAAGTTCTCAGTGGAAATCCTGGATGAGCAAACCACCACCACCACAGACATCATGGGCAAATGCATGGAGGACTGCTGAGTGAAGAATTAAATCCGAGTGTTCCCCAAGCGTCAACCTTCAGTGAATCAGGAAATCCTCTCTCGCTGAAGACCAAACGAACAACTTTCAAGTGGGAAGACCCTGACCTATAAAGGGAATCTAGATCTGACTTCCGCTGGGCTATCAGGGTTGCCAAGAGGGAGGACCAGACCACATAAGAGGTCCATACCTACTAAACAGATTCCTGCTCCCTATGGCAAGGCTGAAAGAACATTTGAGGATGCAAAGTGAAGCAGGGCAAGATAGCGGACAAAGACACGTCCCTCCCTGAGGCGCTTATTGCTTTCTCTGCTTGGATTGAGCAGAATGCCAGTGGCGCAGTGACTCCTGCCCCAACCGCCCCAGACACACCTGTTCCCTCGTTCACCGCTGCACACGTCAGAACAGTTATCCTGAGAGTCAACCCAAGGAAAGTATTGGGCCTGGATGGAGTCCCTTGCCGTGCAATTAGATCCTGAATGGAAAAACTGGCTGGGGTACTCACTGACATCTTCAAACACTCCTTCCAACACGCTGAAGAACTTATCTTCTTCAAGAGGACGACCACCATCTCCCCACACACATTCTCTCTCTCAAGTACACACGCATTCTCTCTCTCAAGCACACACTCATTCTCTCTCTCACACATACACAAGCATTCTCTCTCTCACGTACACATGCATTCTCTTTGTCTCACACACTCATTCTCTCTCTCATGCACACACTCATTCTCTCTCTCGCTCATGCACACACATTCTTTCTCACATACACACGCATTCTCTCTCTCACGTCCACATGCAATCTCTCTCACGCACACTCATTCTCTCGCTCACGCACACAATCATTCTCTCTCTCTCATGCAGACATGCATTCTCTCTCATGCACACACTCATTCTCTCTCTTAAGCACACACTCATTCTCTCTCTCATGCACACACGCATTCTCTATCTCACGCACACACATTCTCTCACTCATGTACACACGAGCTCTCTCTCACGCGCACACTCTTTCTCTCTCTCATGTACACATGCGTTCTCTATCTCACGCATAGTTGCATTTTCTCTCTCATGTGCACATGCATTTTCTCTCTCATGCACACACTCATTCTCTCTCTCACGTACACAAGCATTTTATCTCGCAAGCATGCATTCTATGTCTCACACACGCTCATTATCTCTCACAAACATGCACGCATTCTCTCTCACACAAACATTCTCTCTCACATGCACACGCATTCTCTCTCTCATGCACACAAACATTCTCTCTCTCACACACATTCTCTCTCTCACGCACACATTCTCTCTCTCACGCATGCACACATTCTATCACTCGCACACATGCTCATTCTCTCTCTCATGCACACACACATTCTCTCTCTCACGCACATATTCTCTCTCACACGCACTCATGCCCTCGCTTTCCCTTACACACACACACGCACTCTTTCTTGCACCCACACACTCTCTCGCACATATGCACTCTCCTTCCCTCATGGAGGTGCACAAACGCCCTCTCTCTCACATCCCCTCACACACACTCGCTTGCGTTCACTCGCACAAACTCATTGTTCACACACACTTTCTCTGTCATGTGCGCACACCCAATCTTTCTCTCTCTCTCTCTGTCCCGCTATTTCACTGTCGCTCTCTCTCTGTCACTCTCTCTCTCTGTCCCTGTATCTCTCGTGCTCTCTCTCTTTCTCGCTGTCTGTCTGACTCACGCTCTCTTCCTGTCTCTCTGTCTCTCTTTCTCTGTCTCTCTGTCTCTGTCTGTCTGACTCTCTCTCTGTCTCTCACTTGGTTTCTCTGTCTCTGTCTGTCTGCCTCTGTCTCTGTCTCTCTCTCTCACTCCATCTCCCTCTCTCTCTGTTTCTCTCTCCCTCTGTCTCTCTCTTCCTCTGTCTCTCTCTCTCTCCCTCTGTCCCCCTCTCTGTCCGCCCGTCTCTCTGTCCCTCTCTCTCCATCTCCCTTTGTCTCTCCGTCTCTGTCCCACTCTCTCCCTCTGTGTCCCTCTCTCTGTCACTTTGCCCCTCTCTCTCTGTCTCTCTGTCTCTCTGTCCATCTTTCGCTGTCCCTCTCTCTCTCTGTTTCTCTCTCCCTCTCTGTCTTCCTGTCCCTCTCTTTCTCTCTGTCCCTCTCTCTCTCTGTCCTTCTGTTCCACTCTCTCTGTGACCCTCTGTCTCTGTGCCTCTCTCTGTCCCTCTCTCTCTGTCCCTCTCTATCTCTCTGTCCCTCTCTCTCTCTCTAATGCCCCCATCTCTCTCTGTGTGTCCCTCTCTCTCCGCCCTCTCTCTCTCTTTCCCTCCGTCTCTCTCTGTATCCCTGTCTCACTCTGTATGTCCCTCTCTCTCTCTCTGATTCCCCCTCTCTCTGTGCACCCCTCTGGGTCCCTCTCACTCTCTGTTCCCCTTTCTCTCTCTCTCTCTCTCTCTCTCTCTCTCTCTCTCTCTCTCTCTCTCTCTCTCTCTCTCTCTCTCTCTCTCTCTCTCTCTCTCTCTGTGTGTGTGTAAAGTGAATATTCCAGGACTGATGGAGCAGGTAAACATTCATCGGGTTCAGCCAAGTGCTATAGGCCAAGTGCTTTCAAATCTTGTCTGGACTTAAACATAATGCAGTCACAAACTACACGACTTTACTGACTCCCCACGGATCCATGGGGACATTAGACTGACCCCACTGTGTTTCTTTTGCTGACACCTGGTGACACTAGTCTGACCCCACTCTGTCTCTGTCACTGACCCCTGGGGACATAAGACTAACTCCACTTTATCTCTGTTACTGACCCTGGGTTTATTAGACTGATCCCACTGTGTCTCTGTCAGTTAACATTGGGGAAATTGGACTGACTCGACCGTGTCTCTGCTTTTGATCCATGGGAACATTATACTGACCACACAGTGTCTCTGTCACTGACCCCTTGGGACATATGACTGACCCCACTGTGTCTCTGTCACTGACCCCTGGGTACATTACACTGACACGACAGTGGCACTGTCACTGACCATTGGATGCATTAGACTGACCCCTCTGTGTCTCTGTCACTGACCTCTGGGCACATTAGACTGATCTCACTGTGTCTCTGTCACTGACCTCTAGGGCATTAGACTTACCCCACTGTGTCTCTGACACTGACCTGTGGGAACATTGGACTAACCCCACTGTGTCTTTGTCACTGAAGCCTGTGTACATTAGACTTATTCAACTGTGTCTCTGTCACTGAACTCTGGGGACATTCGACTGACCCCACTGAGCCTCTGTCACTGACCTCTGGGGACGTTAGACTTACCACTGTCTCTCTGTCACTGACACCTGGGAACGTTATACTGACCCCACTCTGTCTCTGTCACTGACCTCTGGGAACATTAGTCTGACCCCACTTTGTCTCTGTCACTGACCACTCTGGGCATTAGACAGACCCCACTGTGCCTCTGTCACTGACCACGGGGGACATGAGTCTGATCCCACTGTGTCTATGTCACTGAACCCTGGGGATATTAGACTGAACCCACTTTGTCTTTGTCACCTACCTCTGGGGTCATAAGACTGAGCCCACTGTGTCTCCCTCACTGACAACTGGGAACATTTGACTAACCCCACTGTGTATTTGTCACTGAAGCCTGTGTACATTCGACTTATCCTACTCTGTCTCTGTCACTGACCTCTGGGGACATTAGACTTACCCCCTGTCTCTCTGTTACTGACCCCTGGGAACATTAGACTGACCCCACAGTGTCTCTGTCAATGACACCTGCCAGCATCAGACTGAACCCACTGTATCTCTTTTGCTGAACCCTGAGGGCATTAGACTGAACCCACTGTGCGTCTGTCACTGAACCGTGGGGATATTCGACTGACCCCTCTGTGTCTCTGTCTCTGACCCCTGGGACATAGTCTAACCCCACTGTGTATCTGTCACTGACCTCTGGGGGCATTAGATTTACCCCACTGTGTCTCTGTCAAGGACCCCTGGGGACATTAGACTGACCCCACTCTGTCACTGTCACTGACCCCGGGGACATGAGACTGACCCCACTCTGTCACTGTCACTGACCCCTGGATGCATTGAACTGACCCCTGTGTGTCTCTATCACTGACCCCTGGGCACATTCGTCCGACCCCACTATGTCTCCATTGCTGACCCATGCGGGAATTAGACTGACCCCAAAGTGTCTCTGTCATTGAACTCTGGGGACATTAGTCTGACCCCACTTTATCTCTGTCACTGACGTCTGGGGACATTAGACTGACCCAACTCTATCACTGTCAATGACCCCTGGGGGCATTAGACTGACCCCATTGTGTCTCTGTCAGTTTACACTGGGGTAATTGGACTGACTCGACCCTGTCGCTGTTACTGACCCATGGGAACATTAATATGAACCCACAGTGTCTCTGTCATTGACCCCTTGGGACATATGACTGAAACCACTGTGTCTCTGTCTCTGAACTCTAGGGACATTAGACTTACCCCACACTGTCTCTGACACTGACCCCGGGGACATTCGACTGACCCCACTGTTTCTCTGTTACTGACCCCTGGGAACATTAGACTGACCCCGCTGTGTCGTTGTCACTGACCCCTGGGAACATTAGACTGACCCCGCTATGTCTCTGACAATGACACCTGCCAGCATTGGACTGACCCCATTGTATCTCTGTTGCTGAACCCTGAGGGCATTAGACTGAACCCAATGTGCGTCTGTCACTGAACCGTGGGGATATTCGACTGACCCAACCGTGTCTCTGTCTCTGACCCCTGGGAACATAGTCTAACCCCCCTGTGTATTTGTCACTGACCTCTGGGGGCATTAGACTTACCCCAACGTGTCTCTGTCACGGACCCCTGGGTACATTAGACTGACCCCACTGTGTCTGTCTCACTGACCCCTGGGGTCATAAGACTGACAGGACTGTGTCTCTGTGACTGACCCTGGGATCATTAGACTGACCCCACTGTGTCTCTGTTAGTTAACACTGGGGAAATTGGACTGGCTCGACCCTGTCGCTGTTACTGACCCATGGGAACATTAATATGACCCCACAGTGTTTCTGTCATTGACCCCTTGGGACATATGACTGACCCCACTGTGTCGCTGTCTCTGATCTCTAGGGACATTAGACTTACCCCACACTGTCTCTGACACTGACCCCGGGGGCATTCGACTGACCCCACTGTTTCTCTGTTACTGACCCCTGGGAACATTACACTGACCCCGCTGTGTCGTTGTCACTGACTCCTGGGGGCATAAGACTGACCCCACTGTTTCTCTGTTCCTGACCCCTGGGGGCATTAGTCTGACCCCACTGTGCCTCCATCGCTGACCCCTCTGTGTTGATCTGCATGTTGTTTGATATGGTCTGCCAGGTTGATGATACCCTCCGAGTTATCTGGAAAGTACAGCACTCATGACCAACAACAGCACACGCTCCTCCAGGTGAGGCTAGCAGATAATGCAAATCCATTCGATTCTGCAATTCCATGGTCCAGCCAGCCACAAGCTCAACTGAGACCTCAGTCAGTTCTTGTCCACTTGCCCTGGCCTCTGAAAGTGTCTCATTGGCCACGTGTTCCAATGCTGAACCCATGTGAATCAATTCAACGGATGTCCAGCCCATTCAATACACGAGAAAGGACATCATGAGGAAATGGTCTGTTTTGGAAGTGGCT